>NC_132792.1:42239677-42938177 GCF_048418805.1 Vulpes vulpes | reverse complement strand
AAGAACATTCCAAAATTCTAAGTATGTGACTTTTCAGCTTTTAAACTTAGTTTCTAGGCTTCCTTGAAATGTAGTCATTTGTGCAATGTGATCATATATTCAAGTTTTCTCTAGTACAAGACCATTTAGAGAAGTTTCAGGATAATTTGAAGAGAATGCAAATGAAGTAGCAAAGTAACGCATACTATCCACACATTCACATCCCTCCTACTTTATCCTTTTTCATTTACTACAACTGTAAGTGTTGAAGTCAGTGTCCAGGATATGTATTTTAATTAAGAATTACTTTATTAGGGGCGCCTGGGTGGCTCAGGGGTTGAGCGTCTGCCTTCAGGCCAGGGCGTGATCCTGTCTGGGGTCCTGGGACCCAGTCCCGCATTGGGCTCCATGGGAGGAGCCTGCTTCTCCTTCTGCCTGTGTCTCTGCCCCTCTCGGTCTCTCATGAATAAACAAACACACACCTTAAAAAATCTTTTAAAAAAAGAAATTATTTTATTAAATACCTAAAATGAACTATTTTTAAAAATTACCACTCACATCAAGATACTGAACAGTCGGCATATGAACGTGTTATTTACCAAAGATTCTTAAATGCTACATCCTACACTGTGTTGTATACTTTGTTATAGCTTAAATTCTGATAAAAATGTTGCTTCCTACTTCAATTTCTAGGACTTAAAGGTTTCCATTATCTTTAAATTCCTTTAATCCTTTGTTTTATACAAATGTGAACATCACATTTCAGGTTCAGAGAGTCATTTTTGACCCAACTGGAATCTTTTCAACAAGAGTAGTTAGCCTGTTTAAGAGTGTGATGATTCACCTGTACCTCTGTCAATCTATGTTACTTTTAAGGTTTCCTGGCTGTTTTTTTTTTTTTTTAATCAATTCCACTCCAATCCATAAAACCGGTATATTTTATCTGTTAACACTTATCTAACGTCAAATTTACTCAGAAGGAAGCAGCAACTACCGATTTTCCCGAGGCAAGATGTACAGAAGCCAAGGTTTACAGCTACCGTCTCCCCAGCCAGGGATTTGGACATGTTCTTTTTACACTATCAGTATTAACACTATAAACAAACTTTTTACTTATCCCTCCTCTATAATCAAACATAGAGGACCCGAAACTGTGTCCAATTTCCCATTTTACCGAACTAACACTCGGAATGCCTTTACTCTGTCCTGGCCACAGTGACAAAGCCCTTTTCTTTTACTTCTGCTTAGCTGAACAGCAATGCTCGTCTATATCTACATTACACACTACGAACAGTAACATTTGCTCCCTAAATTGAACATTTTAGCACAGCGTTTCCGTTTCAAAGGAGATAAACTTCAGACCCGACTCCGCCATCTCTGCACGTAGTTTCACGACCCTGTATGTTAACAACTTAATAACTTAACCTTAAGAGTACTGAACAAGCTTTAATGCCTCCCCACTCTGGAGTCGCTTCCGTGGGCGGCGGGAACAGAACCAGGCGGGGATGTTAAGGCCGGTGTGTGGGTGATACACCTCCCACCCCTGCATCTGGCAACGCCTCCCACTTGCCTCCGTGTAGAAACCACGACTTCGCTCGCAGGATACACAGCTCTTCATTCAGGAGCATTCTTCCTTGAAACAGTAGACCTTGCACCACTCACTACCTTTGTGCGTCTGGAGCTGCGAGGGGAAAACCGGCGGGGGCGGGAGCGGTGGGGGTGGGTCTGACTTCCAACCCTTTATAGACAACCTGCCTTTTTTTTTTTTTTTCTTTTTAGATAACCTTTCTCCGAATTATTTAACATTTTCTTTCTTTTCCTTCCAGTTTTACAAACGTCGCTACCAGGGTGTGTCTACGTATTGCTTTCTGTCAAGTTTTACTGGTGTTCTACCCACTTTTGGTGTTTGCAGATTTTGACCGGCCTTCAAATCTGGAAAGCTGCCTTTTGGTTCTTTAGCTTTTTTTTCTTTTCTTTTTTTGTTTGTTTTTTCGGCTGTGCTGTTTTCAGGTATTTCTGTGCTGTTTCGACGGTTATCTCCCGGGCACGATGCTGGAGATACGCCTCCTCTCCGCTTCCATTTATTTCTCCTTTTTTCCGGCGTCCGGGTTCTCCGGGGTCGTATTCGCGTCGGCAGCTCGATTCTGGGACCGGACGAGCGCGCCCGCCTCCGCTCTCGCTCTCAAGACCCTGATGCTCCTCAGGCGCTCTCGCATCAGCCTCTTTATGACCGGGCACAGGTCGGCGAGCTGCCCCGCCCCGTAGCTCTCCAGGCTTCCCAGCTCTTCCGTGTCCAGAGGCGGCATTTTCTCGATTCCAAGCGGTCTCTTCCGAGCTCAGCTAGGACAACCTTTAAAACAAATACACAGAACTTAACCACCGCCATTCGACCGAGTGGGCCCACAGCGTCCCACTGGTCATCACCAGTCTGTTACTCAAACGGCTTCTCCCCCTCGCTTACCTCCCGAGCAGCCTTTCTCGGCAACGGGACCGAAAGCCGGCAATCTAACCGTCGCTGCCCAGCGCGCGGCGCGACAGGAAACACCCAACATGGCGTCCGTGGCGTCATCACCGCGCGCCTCACGTCAGAACCAATCGGCTGTCGTGATCGCGCCCCGCCCCGCCCCGTCCGAGGGGGAAGGGGCAGGTCCGGGAATGCGCATGCGTGCGTCCCCGCGCCGCTCCCTTCCGTCCAATGACTCGGCTCGGCTGCGGAGCCGCCTGGGAGGCGGGGCTGGGTCGCGGCCGCGGCCAATGGGGCCCCGGGTGAAGGGTGAGGGTGGAAGTGCCGGGCCGCCCGGGCTGCGGCCTCTGCCGGCGCGGGTGCGCGGGTGCGCGGCTTCCCGGTCGTCATGGAGGCGGCGTTGGCCGAGGAGCTCGATGAGGAGGAGCAGCTGGCGAGGAGGCATCGCAGAGAGAGGAAAGAGCTGCAAGGTGACGGGGCGGGCGTCCCCGGACGCGGCGGAGGGGCGCGCGGCGGGCGGTCCTGCGGGGCCCCGGGAGCCCCCCGCCCCCGCCCCGGAGGGGCCCTCGCCGCCAGGCCTTCGGGAGCTCCGGTGCCCCGGCGCGCCGAGACCCCCCCGGCCCCGCCCCCGCTGACCCTGCCTGCCCGCTGCCCCGCCCCCCCCCCCCCCCCGCCCCCCCCTCCCCGCGGCCTCCCGAGACGCCTGCGCTCAGTCCCGAGGTCTCGGAAGGATGTGGTCGGAGCTAACCCGAGACGTTACCCCCCCCCCCCACCGCCCTCCCGTCACCCTGAACACACGTGCGGGGCGGGGGATGAGATCGAGTCATTGATTGATTGATTGGACACGTGCGGTTCGGGTGACGAGATTGATTCATTGATTGGACACGTGCGGTTCGGGTGATGAGATCGGTTCATTGATTGGACACAGGTGCGGATCAGGTGATGCAATCGATTCATTGATTGGACACGTGCGGTTCGGGTGATGAGATTGATTCATTGATTGGACACGTGTGGTTCGGGTGATGAGATCGGTTCATTGATTGGACACAGGTGCGGATCAGGTGATGAGATTGATTCACTGATTGGACACACGTGCGGATCAGGTGATGAGATCGATTCATTGATTGGACACAGGTGCGGTTCGGGTGATGAGATCGGTTCATTGATTGGACACAGGTGCGGATCAGGTGATGAGATCGATTCATTGATTGGACACACGTGCGGTTCGGGTGATGATTGATTCATTGATTGGACACGTGCGGTTCGGGTGATGAGATCGATTCATTGGACACACGTGCGGTTCGGGTGATGAGATCGATTCATTGATTGGACACACGTGCGGATCAGGTGATGAGATTGATTCATTGATTGGACACACGTGCGGTTCGGGTGATGAGATTGATTGACTGATTGGACACACATGCGGATCGGGTGACGAGCTTGAACAGACCTGGGGATTGGGTGATGAGGAAGTTGGTTGATTGGACAGACGTGTGGATAGTGATGAGATTGATACACGTGCGTATAGGGTGAGGAGATTGAACAGACGTGCCGATCAGGTGATGAGGAGATTTATTGATTGAACAGACGAACGGTTGGGTTGATGAGATTTTATTTATTTATTTATTTTAATTTTTATTTATTTATGATAGTCACAGAGAGAGAGAGAGAGAGGCAGAGACATAGGCAGAGGGAGAAGCAGGCTCCATGCACCGGGAGCCTGATGTGGGATTCGATCCCGGGTCTCCAGGATCGCGCCCTGGGCCAAAGGCAAGCGCCAAACCACTGCGCCACCCAGGGATCCCGATGAGATTTTATTTATTGAATAGACATAGGGTTCGGTTGTTGAGGAATTTTATTTATTGAACGGATGATTAGTTTGGTTGAGGAGGATTTTTATAGATTGATTGATTGAACAGACCTACAGTTCGGTTGATGAGGATATTTATTTCTGATCTCTCCGTCTGGGCTCTTCTCTGTAAATGTGTGATTATGTGATCATCCTTCTTGTGTGCATCATTACTTGTCTGCAGCCTTTTCTCCCCTTGCCATCATCCCCTGACTGTTCCTATTTCTCATCTCCTCTTAACCCCTGTGTGGTTGGCCTAATGGTTTTTTGTGGATTTTCAGCCAAAATTCAGGGTATGAAGAATGCTGTTCCCAAGAATGACAAAAAGAGGAGGAAGCAACTCACTGAAGATGTCGCTAAGTTGGAAGCAGAAATGGAACAGAAACATAAAGAAGAACTGGAGCAACTAAAGCTGAATTCTAAGGGGAGAAAAGTATGTCATGTTTCTCTTTGCCTGCGACATCTGAAAGCTGCTTTTCACTATATGAAATCATAGTATTGGAAGAAATGGAAGTCACACAATCATGCTCATGTATCACCTTTCATGACAATTTCTGGGAGCAGGTTTACGTGGGAATGTATTTTTGTAAGGGAGGGCAGCAAAAAAAAAAAAAAAAAAAGGACTCTTCAGTTATGTACTTGCCCCAAAAATGAACAGATTGATAAAGCAGACTAGAGGAAACTTCACCAAATGGAAGTTGGAGGATCAGATCTCTGGCCCCAGAATCGCCATTAAATAGTATTGTAACCCTGGTCAAGTTACTTAAGCTTCCCGAGCATGAACTTCTCCACATATAACATGATACAAATAATGCTGTTTAAGCACAAGAGTCTGTAAGAAAACAATGGGACAGCAAATGTGAGATCATGTTTAGGTTATAAAAGTGCATTATGAACAAGCTGTAACAAATGAAAATTCCCTTTTGTTTCTCGATAAATTGGAGTATGCTCTCATTTTAACTAATATTTATTTCATCATTGTAGTAATAGACATTGTGTGCCAAGGACTTTTAACATATATATATATATATATATATTTTAAAGATTTTATTTATTCATGAGGGAGAGACAGACAGACACACAGGCAGAGGGAGAAGGAGTCTCCATGTAGGAAGCCCGACATGGGACTCAATCCCGGGACTCCAGGATTACACTGTGGGCCGAAGGCAGGTGCTCAGCCACTGGGCCACCCAGGGATCCCCGACTTTTAACATATTATATGCATTATTCTCATGTGATTTTCATAGTAGCACACTATGAGGAACCCAGGAAGTAAATGTAGATAATCCCATTTTTCAAGAGACAAATAGGCTCAGAGAGATTAAGAACTTCCTTCTGAATTCATAACAGCTATTAAGTTGAGAGTTAAAAATCCGGACTGTCTTACTCTAAGATGTGAAATCAGAATTCTGTTATAACTTTGTGTGGTATGGTAGTTTATTGCATGGGTTTGGATATTAAGGATCACAGACTCTGTAGCCTTACTCCATTTTCTTTTTTTTTAAAGATTTTTATTTATTTATTAAGGACAGAGAGCACGTGAGAGAGTGAGCACAAATGGGGGGTCAGGGCAGAGGGAGAGGAAGAAGCAGTCACCCCGCTGAGCAGGGAGCCCCACGTGGATCTCAGTCCGAAGACCCTGAGATCATGACCTGAGCCAAAGGCAAACGCTAAACTGCAACTGAACCACCCAAGCACCCCTCTGTTTTCTGTAGTTAGAAACTTCTTTTGTCTGTACAAAAACTTTATCTTCCATAATTTACTTTTATGTGGTTTATTTTTGGTTTGCTGTTGACAGGGAAAACAACTTGTCTTTACTGATTTACAGTGGTCATTATATTAAACATGGTCTCATTTTCTTTAGCCTTAATAGCTAGTCAGAAGATCCTGGCCTTTTATGCCTTAACGTATTTTATTGCCAAGTAACAAGGCGTGATGCTCCAGGTGTTTAATCGTGTTGTCACAATCTTGGTATTCCTGATTATCTCCCTATCTTTTCAATTAGCGAGATAGTCTGGTTTGCTCTTTCAATTTTCAGTTTTGAGAGTTCTTTCCTAGGTTTCCAAGGACAAAAATGTTTGATTTTTAAGCTACATACTGTTTAATGCTGTTAAAATACAAACTCCTATTTTACTTTGACCCGGTATCTTTTTCATTAACTTAAGCTGCTTTTCTTTCTGAACACTATCTGAATTCTCATGTCATTGCTTTCCAGGTGCTTTGTAGATTTTAGCAGATTCCTCTGAAAAATAAAAGAATTCTAATTTTACTAAAGTTGATATAGCCACTCTTTGAAGTCTTAATCTGATTTTGATATTTTGATACTTTGAGTATAGCCTTGGAGACTGCTGGCTTTTTTGTTGTTAGAGGCCTCATAACTAAGTTACAGTTGCAGTAATAAAATACTAGTTCTTAACGTTAATCATTAGACTAGCATCTTTCTTCTTCCCCAAACACGATAGCCATTTGATGATTAAGATTGGTCGGGATATTTCAACAGTGCATTAACTTTTCTACCTGTAGTTATCAGTTTGTAGATGGGAGAGGATAGAGAAAGCTCAACAGTATTCATCAGGTTCTGGCTAATTGAGATGGAGAAAGGCCTTTGCTGCCACATTTGAGGTTATGAAGGCAGTAATGACCTGAGCCAGCACATGATTTTATTATTTTCTTTTTTTAAAGATTTTATTTATGTGAGAGAAAGAGTGCGCATACTATGTGTGCACAGGGGGAGGAGCAAAGGATGAGCAGAGGGAGAGGGATAAGCAGACTCCCCACTAAGTGTGGAGCCTGATGCATGGCTCTCTTTCAGGACTCTGACATCATGACCTGAGCCGAAATCAAGAGTCTGACGCTTAACCGAGTCACTCAGGTGCCTCAGGACAGGACCTTAAAAATTTTATAAGTACTCTCAGCATTTAGAGAGGGGAAAGGTGAACTCCTCAATGAGTTGGCACTCACAGCAAGTATTCATATTAATGGAGTGGAAATTTCTAGAAGGAAGGAAAGCCTGCAGGGATGAGCATTATCTTTGGAGATCTCTAACAAGACTTTCTGGGAATCTGATGAATTCTCCCTTAAAAATAGAAAAAGACAAATCCATGTCACGTACTGTTGCATCTAGTACTGTCATTCAAATCTGAATTGTGGGATTACACATATTTGTGATTTTCAAAAATATAATCTAATACTTTAAAAAATAACTTGAAAGTACTTATTATTAACTTGTAATACTTTTGTTTCCTTCAGATAGATTCTGTTGCGGTTAACATTTCAAACTTGGTTCTCGAGAATCAGCCACCTCGGATATCAAAAGCACAAAAGAGACGGGTATGAATGTCATGTCACCAAGTAATTAAGTTAGTGCTATACGTTTATTCTATATTAGGTGTTGTATAGCCAAGGAATAGGAAAAGAAAATGTTGGAATTTCTTGTCAAAGGACCTGAACTAACATTTATTAAGCACTTGCTAGGTGCCAGATACAGTGCTAGGCATATAGATTATATGAGATATCATTTAGTCCTGATTATAATCCTGAGAAGCAGATTCTTATCCTCATTTTAAAGAGAAGAAAATATGGCTAAGCAATATAAAATAACACATTCAGCTTCCAGGTCTCCTAGAGAGTAGGGACAGGAAGGGGGTGTGCAAAGGATATTTTTTACAAATATATTATCCCAGACTTCATAATCTTCACATTGTGGGCCCAGGTGATTCTGATGCACAGTTTTGGTTAAAAACTATAGTAAAAAGTGGTGAAACAAGGCTTTGAATCTAGAAATTAAGCAAGATACACAGGTGTAACAAAATTCTCAGGATTATGCAGGTATCTTTGTAATGGTTAGTTGCAGTGAAAATTCAGAGAAGGAAACGTTCATTTGTGCCAAGTATTAAATAATGAGTTGGAATTTTAAGAAAGTACAGTTATTTAAGTAGGATGTTTGAAGCAGGAGAAACAGCATGCACAGAAAAAAAATGTGAGCATGAAATTTTCCATTATTGGAGAGCTATAGGGAAGCTGATTAGTTGGAAGTAGTGAGTTCATGAAATCAAAATTACAGGAATGATATTAGATTAGGTAAGGGCTGTTCATTTGGAAAAAGAAGGGATTTAAATCCAGTACGTTTAGTTCCAAATGTTGTTACTAACACTTGATGTTTTATAGGATTTTTTATTTTTAAGCTAACTTAGCATTTTATAATTTAGTAGTACCTAATTTAATAGGACATGGTGTTTGGTGTCAGACATGAAGGTTTTAATCTTACTATTTCGGTTTGGGGTAAGATTCTTCACCTTTTTAAACCTCAGTTTCATGTGTATAAAATGGGGGAAATAATACCTACTTTATAGAGTTGTTGTAAGTATTAAATACTGTACTGTTTCCAAAGCCCTAACACAAGGCCTGGAGAGCTAGTAGGTTAGCAAATGATAGTATTGTTTACCATGTTCCGTCTTGCATAGTGTGCCTCTTAGAAATTCAAGCCAAGATCGAGTCTTTTTTGTTGTTTGAAAGTTGATTAAGTTGCAAATTGTCAAACGTTTCTCATACGTATGTAGGATTTTATTTTCTTGAGTAAATATTACAATTATGAATGTCATAAAATCATAGACTTTGTGGTATCTTGGAAGTTAACCTGTTTTAACTTCCTACTTATGATGTGTATTCTCTTTGTGCTAGCCTTATAGTTGTCATCTAGCTTCTATAGATCAAAAGCAAAGGTCAGAATTTTTGCTTGGCAGTGGCATAACAAAATACTTGTTGAATTGGCTCTATTTAGTAATTGATACATCTTAAGAGTAGCCTATTTAATTCTGGAAAACGAAGGTTCCCAACTCCTTCTTGTCTTTATCAAATCTTACTCATCCCCAGCCGGACTCTTAGGCAACAAAACAACTCCCTTACTTTTCCCAAACATTTTGTTACTTTTCTCCTAAGATACTGCATAGCTGAAATGCATACCTTTTCAACCTTTTTTAACAAAAAAATTAGTATCTTCCCATAGTCACCTGCTTAAACACTTGGCAGAGAAAACACTCTAGAATTAATGCCTAAAGTTTTTTATTGCTTTGTTATGTTAATAGTATTAATAGTAATATTATTAATAGGATTCAGAACTGAAAACACTTAGGTTTATAATACAGTTTATATATACCTGAACTTTTTTCCCCCACCAAAGTCACCAAGTAAAATAAAAAGCCAATTAGTTTATTGTGTATATCTTTGGGAGAGATACCATTCTCTCTTAGAAAAACATGACAAAACTTTATGAAGATTTATTATTGGAATACTGTAGAGCAAATATCTTATTTTATTTTATTTCCTTCAGCAGACTTCAGTGAAGGAAGCTTTTCTGTATGCTGCAAAGAGCCCAAAGTAGAACTTAGAAGAATTTGGTTCCAAAAATAGGAAATTTGGGAGCTGGAATGAGATCTGGTTCAATTTCTTTATTTTACACATGAGAAAGCTGAAGCCCAGTTGTCTCAGTGGCAAACTGAAGTTTGATAGAAACCCAGGACGAGTACCCAGGTCTTAAGATTTCTCTTCAGAGTTGATTTAGCTGCATTACCATATTGGACGTAACTCTAGTTTTACTGACAGTATATTAATGAGTTAATTGCTGTTTTCACCCTAAGTACCTAAGTATGTGTTTTCATTAGATTTAATTGTTGCCATTCTGTCTTCAGCACTAGGGCTGTAGCAACCACAGTGCCTAGCGCCATTGGGAAACTAGGAAACTATCGGTGGCTGGGAAGAGAATCCAATAAATTTCCCACCTTGTGCCCTCGAAAGAAAACACAATTGCTGTGTAACACTGAAGCAGAACTTGAGGGCAAAAGTGAAATGCTTAGATTAGTATTTTAGAGGATTAAATGGTTTTGCAGATAGTATAAAATTCCACTCTTCTAGTACTAGTATATGACATAATTAACTCCAGCTCCCATCTGCTCCAACTTTTATTCTGATTTAGGTGCCTGGATAGAAGGAGCGCTCTGTGTTGTCCTTGGTCCCACTCTGCTTCTAAACCAGCTGTATGGCCTTTGGAAATCTTTCTGCGTGCTGTTTCCTCAGAGGAAAGTGAAAGTGAGGGGTTTTGGATTAGATGATATCCAAGGTGCTTATCCTTCCTCTCCCCCCTGAAAATGTTTTTTAGACTTTTATAAAGTAACAGTGCCACCTTGTGTTTTAAGATTTGTATGCTACTGTGATGCATAGTTGTAGGTATGCAGTGAAATAAATTGGTTCATGTTACTTCTGGCATGGCTGGATTTGGGCACAATAAACTTAAATGGCATATGTTTTATTAGGGAGATAATATGTTTTTTGATTCAGGTAACTTATAAATCACTTTAAGTTCCAGCATAGCACATAGCAGGCAAGTAGTTCAAGTCTGTAACATTAAGTTAAATTGAAATTTGCCTTTCCATTAATTTCTTGTTCCCCAGGGAGGAATGAGAGCTAGGGACGTGAAAATCTTTACTTTTTCTTACTTTTTCCTGGTTTACCAAATCCTTCGCTGTAATTTTCTACCAATATCAAGATTAGTGGAATTTAACTTTTTTTGTTCTCTTAAATTGAAAAGCATTCATGATTTGTATATAGAACATATTCATGATAGAGAATTAGAAAGATGGAGAAAAGCACACATATACACATGCACACACACACAAAACAAAATGTATTTTGTAAACAAAATCCAGACATAAAAACAGAAAACAAAGTAGTGGTTGCTAGAGGGGAGGTAGATGGGGGTATGGGTTTGGGGGGAAAACAACTTATTTTGTAATCCTATGATCCAGAGAAAAGCACTGTAAATATTTTGTGTATATCTAATTTTTAAACAATATATAAATAGATTTAACATATATTAATTATATACATGCCTTTTTTGCCCCCAACCTCCTCTCTTAGCATGTTTTTATGGTACCCTGGCTATACGATCCTTATTTAGCTATGAAACATACAGTGCTTTCTTGCTTTGATCCTTGCTAGTATAACCGTCAGAATTTTTTTCCCTCATTTTTCTTACCTTCCCACTCTACTTCCTATCCATCCTCATGTCACAGATCTCATTGCCCTACCCTCACCCCATCTTTGCATATGTTGCCATGGGAAGAGCTTCTCTGAGATTTGAATAAGGAAAGCACATTGCAGAATGTAATATTATACCATTTTTCTTAAAATATTTTTTTCTATACTTCTTTATGAATACATCTGTTTTTGTTAAAACGCTTAGAAAAAAATTTACAAAGATACACACCAGACCTCTAGAGCAGGCACTGAAATAGGCAGTGGTCCTTAGGGGGACTTCAGTCTATCTGTAACATTTTAATTTTTTTTTTTAAGATTTTATTTATTAATTCACGAGAGACAGAGATAGAGAGGCAGAGACACAGGCAGAGGGAGAAGCAGGCTCCATGTGGGGAGCCTGACGTGGGACTCGATCTGCGGACTCTAGGATCATGCCCTAGACTAAAGGTGGTGCTAAACTGCTGAGCCACCTGGGCTGCCCAACGTTTTAATTTTTATAAGAAAAATGTTTTTATCTGTTGCTTTGATTAAATGTGTATGCCTGTGTGTGTGTGTGTGTGTGTTTGTGTATGCACTGTTTTTTTTCTTTTTTCTTTAGGCTAGATAAATAGAATTCCTGTACCATCTAAAGGCTTTGGCATATTGATGCCTCCCTGGTGATTTAGCATGTTAATGCCCTAGTAGTTGAGTGATAAGAAGCTTGGATTAGCTTGGCATAAATATGATGATGATGTTGCTTTAAGGCCTAGGATAACTTAGTCTTAATGCAGTACTTTAAAATCAGTAAGTAGAATTTTTAGAAACTTGTCATGTAGTTTTTAAATAGACTTCAAAGAAAAATTTAAAGCCTTTTTTTTGTCCTAGTACAGAGCTTGGTGTTGGGTACATGCAGATGAGAATAAAGGAAGGAGTTCATAGTATAGAAAAGTTTGTAAGTGATGAGATCATCAATATGATAATGCTTGTGGGAGAAGGAAGATGGTAGGAAGTTTTGAGAGTCTTACATTTCTGTCTTCTCAATCAATGTAAAATAGTCCTAATTATTTGTGAATTAACTTTCTTCTATTCTCCTAGGACAAAAAAGCTGCATTGGAAAAGGAGCGAGAAGAAAGGATAGCTGAAGCTGAAATTGAGAACTTGTCTGGAGCTAGACATATAGAAAGTGAAAAACTTGCTCAAATATTGGCAGCTAGACAGTTGGAAATTAAACAGATTCCGTCTGATGGCCACTGTATGTACAGAGCCATTGAAGATCAGCTGAAAGAACAGAAATGCCCCTTGACTGTGGCTGCCTTGAGAAGTCAAACTGCTGAATATATACAAGGCCATGTGGAAGACTTTCTGCCGTTTTTAACAAATCCTAATACAGGAAATATGTATACTCCAGGTAATCTAATTTTCCAATTTTCCCCCACTTTTTCTACCTAACACCCCCCCCCCCCCGTCTTGGCTGTTAAAATGATTCCTGGGATTGAGAAGAAGAAAAACCTGTGATCATTATTATGGAGGGAAAAAAAATCTCAAAATTTAGGCAGAATTAATTTTTATTATTTTAATAGATACTAGTACATTTTGCTTGTTAAGATCTTTTAAGTACTTAACCACTCTTTGTGGCTAAATATATTGTTTTATTTAAGATAAAAATGGGAATAGCATTATTATCGAAAAAATTGTAAGTTCACATGTCACAGATTTGGGTGTAGAGCAAGGTAAGCTTTGAGTAGTCTATGGACATATAAGGCCCCAGGACCATAAGGAGAGAATGATTGGGAAAACAAAATTCTTTCATCTTGTATTTTGGGAGATTTAATTTTCTCCATAAGCCATATATTTAGGCAAAATTTGACTTTGCAAAACCAAAAATAAGTCATTTAATAACCTGCCTTATTATTCTTTATAATACTGTTAATAAGGTAAAATATTCATGGAGAGGTTAAAAAAAAAAGCACAACTAGCAAGTAAAGGAGACCAGGTGAAAGCCTGAGAGTTTTGGGGGGAGTCAGGGGTATAACAGGCAAGTTAGTCCTTATGAGAAGACTGCAAGGTGTGGTGGTATCCCTTGGGAGCAAGTCATACGGCCAGGATGGGCTGGACAAGGGAAGGTTAAGGTTGGCTTTCTTTTAACGGAATCTCTAACTCTGCTAGTTGCAGGGCACTGGAAAAGAAGTGGCAACTCCGCATGCTGAATTTAAGAAAAAGATAAAAGACATAATTTCTTAATCATTCAGCCAATATTTATTGAAGGCCATTAAGTGCCAGGGACTGTTCTAGGTGCTGTTCTGAGCATGGGGGATATAGCAGTGAATGGGGCAAACACACAGGACACAAGTTTTCTGTAGATGCCCTTAATTGTTTTCCCTTCCTCTAAACAGGGAGGCTGTTAGTTTCCCATTTTAACTTTCTGTATCAAAGTGTGTATACTTGGGACCTGGGTGGCTCATTCAGTTAAGTGGCTGCCTTTGCCTCAGGTCATGATCCCAGAGTCCCCAGCTCCCTGCTCAGTGGGGAGTCGGCTTCTCCCTCTCCCACAGCATCTCCTCGCATGCACACTGTGTTCTCTCTCTCATTCTCTCTCAAAAAAGCAAAAAAACTTTTTAAAAAAGTACATATGCTCAAAATGTGCCATTAAACTGCAATTAGCTCTTTACGTCCTCTCATGACTGATCTAGGAAGCCCTTTCTTTGGGTAGAACTGATACTGAAGTAAATAAGGTGTAAATGCTTTCAAAAATAGCAAGTGGAAGCCCTGTTTGCTGCTATTGCTGGGAAAGGAATTTCCGCTCATTGCACTTTTACCCCAGTTCTCTTCTCACATGTCTTTTTTTTTTTTTTTTTTAAGATCTTATATATTTATTAATGAGAGATACACACACAGAGAGAGAGAGAGAGAGAGAGAGAGAGAGAGAGAGGCAGAGGCAGAGGCAGAAGCAGGCTCCATGCAGGGAGCCCTACACGGGTCTCGATCCCGGGTCTCCAGGAGCAGGCCCGGGGCTGAGGGTGGCGCTAAAGTGCTGAGCCACCCGGGTCACCTCTTCTCACATGTCTTAATGGGTTCTGACAGTAGACCTGATTTAGTTGTTCAGTGTATTTTTTCAGATGCAGGTCTGGGCTTTAAAATACTATGTCAAGGTAGTGAATATGGTGGCCATTTGGGGGTTGCTTGGGTAAACAGAATAGCCTTGTTATGTCGTGAAGGTCCCTGGGCTTCAGTCTGAGAGAGAGAAACAGAAATGAATTGCTTTGCTCTCAGATGGAGAGGTGGTACAAAGTTGGAGCCATCTGGGAAGTGGATTAAATTCTCCAGAGCGCAGGGAAGAGAAACGAGAAAGGTCACAACTTGAGCAATGATCAGGAATTGTGGAGCCTACAAAAGGGATCTTTTAAGTTATGTATGAAAATTATTTTAAGTGCTATATTCTCATTTTTCTCTACAGAAGAGTTTAGAAAGTACTGTGATGATATCGTCAACACAGCTGCATGGGGAGGTCAGCTTGAGGTAAGTTTGTAACTATTCATGGCATTTGTGGATCGTTAAGATTATCTCTAAATCTCATGTAGCATTCAGACATTTTTCAGATGATCCCAGTTTCTCATTGAATATCCCTTTTCTTTACGTATTTGCTTTTTCTCTACTGATGAAGCACTGAAATAAGGAGTTAACGTTCTTAGACTTGTGGTTAAAGTATGTATCTATGGGAAGTAAAGCCCTATTTCATTTTAAATAGCCCAGTGTTTGATCTGTGGGTTGATGAGGCTAATGTTGCCTCTGTGTGTTTGCATTTGTGATGCTGCTCCTGGCAATATATTTGATTTTCTTGGACTTACAGAAGTGAAGATTTTTTCAAGTACAGTAAAACTGACCCTAGTAGCTCAGCTGATGATGATCAGTATTGTAAAGTAGCATCCATTACCTCAGAAATTTGAAAACTATTTCAGCTGACCCTAGTAGCTCAGCTGATGATGATCAGTATTGTAAAGTAGCATCCATTACATCAGAAATTTGAAAACTATTTTTCTGTGAAATTACAGGTCAGATCCTACCACAATACATTACGATTGGAATTTCAGTTGATACTGACTTCAAAGCAGTATTTGATGCATTAAAATTCACATCAGGAAGGAAATCAGTAGGAAATCAGTGTGTTCAGTCACTTGTAGGGAGTTAATCAGGATTTTTTTTTTTTTAAAGCTTTAACTTATTTGATTAACTTATTGTTAACTTTGTTTCATTAAACAAAATGAACAAAACACCTAATTGGTCCAAGTGGCAGCCCAGGGTATTTGAAAGTCAGGGAATGAGAGAGAAAGCCCTGAGTTTGGGTCTTGGCTTTCCTTCTACTTCTCAGTTTGGTGACCCTAGGGAGTCAGCCAACCTCCTGAGCTTGAGTTTCCTAATTGAGTGGGGGTCGTAAACCACTGGTGTGTACTTGGTAGGTCATTGTGGCTTGGAGTATTTCACTTCTTCAAGAAGTATATATATATTTTTTCCAAGAAGTGTATTTTTTAAAGAAATGATGTGAATGCTTCTTCAAAATCTTTGTTTCAGTAGTGCTGTATTTGTACCTCTTCTGAGCCACCAGAGGGAACTATATGTCCATTTGTTTTGTATGCTTCTCTTGGGTCTCTAAACTGAGGAAATTTTCATTGTGGCTTTGTGACTACATTAGGAGTAAAGATGCTTGAACTTTCTTTTGAGGGTCACAAATTAATGAGAACTAGAGACCTAAGCAAGTCTTCTTAAGTGGAGAAAAAAAATCTTTAAGGGGCGCTTGGGTGGCTCAGTTGGTTAAGTGTCTGCCTTCAGCTCAGATCATGGTCTCAGGGTCCTGGGATAGAGCCCTGTGTTGGGCTCCCTGCTCAGCAGGGCGTCTGCCTGTACCTCTGTTCCTTTACCTGTTCGTGTTCTCCCTCTCAAATAAATAAATAAAATCTTTAAAAAATTTTTTAGGAAAAAACTTTAAAATATCTTTTGACGAACAGTCATAAATTTTTGGTCTGTGAATTCATTTGAAATAAGAGCTGCTGTTTTCACAATGGGGTATATTTAAATTATTAAAGAGAAATTCTTTATATAATTTCAAAAGACTTCAAAGGGATGTTAAGATTTCCAGAAATTGCTTTATGCCATCCATTCCTTGCTGGCTTTTAAAAAAAGTGATATTTCAGTTATAAGGAAAAAATGTCCCAAAGGAACATTTTATGAGATAGAATATGGGATTACGTTTGCTACTGTGCAGCATAGGATTTTCTTCATATTCCTGAAATAATTTCTTCGTTAAAACTTCTAAAAGGACCATGCTCTAGACAGAATGTTCTTATAATCAGGCAAATATATAGATGAGGGCGCTATGATTGAGGACTGTTAAATGATTAATTTCGAACTTGGCCTCAAAGTCACATTTAGTTCAGTTGCAGATCATTTTATTTCCTTATGCTTGACTTAGGACAGGCAGCTTAACCATTCTCTGCCTCAGACTCTAGGTCTTTATTTATTTATTTTTAAGATTTCACTTATTTATTCATGAAAGACACAGAGGCAGAGACACAGGCAGAGGGAGAAGCAGGCTCCATGCAGGGAGCCCGATGCCGGACTCGATCCTGGGTCTCCAGGATCACACCTTGGGCCGAGGGCAGACGCCCAACCACTGAGCCACCCAGGCGTCCCAGACTCTAGGTCTTTTACAGTAGTACATATCACATAGGGTTATTGGATATATGGGATATCCCAGAGGATTGAATTAATTAATACACATAAAGCGCTTTAGTGTGCTTGGTCATGGTAAGTCTAAACAA
Organism: Vulpes vulpes; assembly: GCF_048418805.1. NCBI lineage: Eukaryota > Metazoa > Chordata > Mammalia > Carnivora > Canidae > Vulpes > Vulpes vulpes. The sequence goes on along the minus strand of NC_132792.1, from coordinate 42,921,061 downwards.
TGTTACTACCAATATTTATTATTATTCATCTAACTTTAAGCTCTAATTCAATAACAAATGGTGTGAAATTAACATTGTGTATTAATCAGATGGAAATTCCATGAAAGTATAGTACAATTTCATATCCGTAACTCATTCTACTTATGCCTTGAAAATTATGGAACAGTGGTTATCAACACTGGTGTATGTTAGAATCATCTGGAAAGGTTTACAAAAAAATAATACATCTCAAAACAAAAAAAATACACCTCCTACTCTTACCTATTCTTTCTCTCCTTACCCCCAACACCTCCCAAATTGTAATTGATTTGGTCTAGTGCCTGAGCAATAGTATTTTTAAAAACTGGCAATATTCAAAAGTAGAAAGACTAGTATAATGAATCCAATCTACCCATGTCCTCACTTCATTAACTATGATATTGCTATTTCTTAAAAAGCTGTTGCGCAGCCAGGGCTTAAAACTTCTGCATTTGATTTAATAACTCTTATATTTGTTTTTTAAAAATTATGTATTAAAAAATAAAATAAAAAATAAAAATATGTATTAAGTGTCCACTATGTGGCAGGCTCTTGGTATACAGTGAGGAATAGAATATTCCTTGATCCATCCTGGATGATGTTTGCCCATACTCAATAGTTTATGATTTGAGTAAGATTTACCTTTTTATTTTCCTTACTAATACATTTTCTTTCCTTTAGCTAAGAGCCTTGTCTCACATTTTGCAAACACCAATAGAGATAATCCAGGCAGATTCTCCTCCTATTGTAGTTGGTGAAGAATATCCAAAAAAACCATTAATACTTGTGTAAGTACCTGGAAATTTCTACTGTTATGTGTTTCATAGTAAGACAAAAAAAATTATTCAAAGATTTTAGGTTGTGTATGTTGATTAATCAGGAAAAAAATCCAGCTGCATTAATTATGCTTATTTTATGTTAAAGGCAATTATGGAATTAGAAAGCACCATCAATATGTGATTTAGATAAGTGTTAAAAAACTTCTAGTGGTTTATTCTTGTGTATGAATTAAGAATAAAATCATTTCTAAAGGTTACAGATTTTAGCATTAGTTTTCATATTTTCCCGGTTTCACACGAATGAAATGCTGTTTCAACAAGTGTAAAAGCTGAAATGTATTCATGTTGCCTAATTGTTTATTCCTTAGAGATTTTAAAAATTTATATTGTAGAAGTATTTTACATGAATGAGAATTCTTCGCTCAAACAAAGCATGGAGAATTTGCTTTTGGTTTTAGTGTTTATTAGCCAAACCTACAAAGGTAGTCATTAATGGCTTAGATTTAGGTGAAAATTTAAGCTTATTGAGCACTCAGCATTGTAGTATTTCCCTTTACCCCCCAGTGATTGTGTATTCCCTGACTTAAACTCAGTTACAGAGTTAGTGAACCAGATTTTACGGATTGCTGATGCTTTTCAAATGGTGTTGAACTTTTAAGTAATATGTCAATGAAGTCTTTGAATGATACCCCTGTGGAGTGATTCATTCAGAGTGTTTGGTTTTATATACATAATAAACATTTATATACAATGAATTAGTTTTGTCTAAACTACTCATTTCTCCTTTTCTCATTTCAGATATATGAGACATGCATACGGCTTAGGAGAACATTACAATTCTGTTACACAGTTGGTGAACACAGCTACTGAAAATTGCAGCTAGTTTACAAAATGTTGCACAATTATGTTTTAGTACAGTGTGCTGATCTGACTATTCTTACAAGTGCTGGGTTGTTCTAACATTACTGAAAAACACAACTACCTTAAATCAGTTTTATGGCAAAGCTACTAAGAGACTTTAAAAAATGTGTCAGCGATAAACTTTAACCAGTGTTCCCTCAGTGGTATTTTAAAAACACTTGTGAGTCAGTTTTGGAGAACATCATTTACAGACCAAGATGGCACCCTGTTTACTGATACTTTTATTAATATAGTGTCCTGAACATTCTGTTCTGCACTGAAAATAAATTTTTTTTTCTCATTATTAAAAGCTTTCAGTAAGCATTTTAATGTAACTATTCTTGAAGAAATGAAATGACTCGGTCTCTTTGTCATTGCAAATATGTGGTAATGGTGACAGCAAATTTAATTAATGCTTATAAGTGAATCTGATTTCAGTAACCTTGGTACTGATGGGATTAATACTATGAAGCTTTTTATATAACCCTGTCAAAATGCAGCCATAAACCTTGCTTTAATAACAAAAAATTTTAAAATATTTATTCACATGGGAATCAGTTAAGTTTAAGAAATGAGACAAATTCAGAGGTAAATAGGTGTTTCCTATCAGATCAAACCTCTAAAGAATTAGATTAGCCTTTTATTTGTGTGCAAGTAAAGACCTGTCAGATTACTGTCTCTCTCATTTGTTACTCCTTGCTGTTTCTTAAACTTCAGAATAGAATTACTACCATCATTTTTTTTACAGTTTTTTAAATGTCTTTTATTTTTTATTTTATTTTTAATTTTTTAAAGTAATCTCTCTGCCCAACATAGGGCTTGAATTCATGACCCTGAGATAGATAAAGAGTTGCATGCCCTACCAACTGAGCCAGCCAGGAGCTCCATCATTTCTTGATCATCTTCATAACTACAAATTTTTATATCCTTTGTTTTCCTCATCATCACTTAGCTGCTTTGTTTTCTTTGCAGCCTGTTCCACTAAGGAGCAGTTGGTGGTCTTATTCTTTAACTTGAACAAACAGAAGGAGTAGCAATGTAAAAGGGTCCAGGGCCAACTTGACTTCAAATTCTTCCTCGTTTCCAATTTGTCTTACCTCTCTTTTTGTTTCATTCTCTAGGATTAGAAGAAAGCCTTTGTTGTAATTTTAGTTAGCCTTATTAATGACACCTTTCCTTTATTTCAAATATTTGAGAATGTTTATATTATATGTAGGGATGAAGTTGAAGCCCACTGTTTGGGAGCTAAGACTGTATAGGAAAGACAGTATATAATACTTTGTGATATGAATGATTTATCTATCTCAGATTTCAGGTTACTGTTAACACTATTCTAAGAAGACAGTATCCATATATAGAGACATTTCTTATTGATAATGTTTTATGTAACTAAGTATTATGAAGATGAGTCCTATTTGGTTTGATCTATTTTTCTCAAATTAGGAATGAGTATTAAGACTTAGCATCAAGTTTATGATATATTTGAATTTTTGCTCCATGAATGCAACTTAATTTTTGTAAGTTAATACTGAGTTTTATAATATTAAAAACGGGTGTCAGCCTCACATGCCCAGCTGGTGACAATGTGGGAAGCTAGTAGGGATGGGTCAGCTTAGAGCAAGTTAAGTACTGCATGAAGGTATTCCAATTCAAAAGAAGAAAAACCATTCTGTCTGCCAAACAAAATATATTCTGAAGGCTGACTGTTTTGTAATACTTGATCTGAAATTTTTGGGGTCTGAAATTTATAAAAGAATTAAATTATAAAATGCTAAATGGCTTGCCTTTATTATGAAGTAATCTGTTACTTTAAAATCAAAAGATAAGCATTAAGAAATAAAGCAAATATCATGAAACCTAGTTATTACAAATTGCCATCTATATTTAAAATAACATTGGTAGCTATTTTTTTTCTAATAAGATGAGTGGAATTTCCTTGATTATAGGTTTATTTTTATTATTTTTTATTTTGAAACGGCCAATATGCTTATGAGTAAGATTTGTGTGGTCAGCTTCTGTTCTTTCATAAACTTCAGATAAAAATCATTTTAGCTGTAACCAAAAACTGAAGTCTTTAAAAAATGGCAGATGTTAATTTAAAAACAGCATATACTAATTTAGTTTGCTGTGTGATTATGGTCTAATGGAAGTTTCATAAGCTTTCTTTTCTCCTAACTCAGAAAAGTATATGTCAGAGTTTTGGAGTATGTCCTCAGCCAAGAATTTTATCCACTTAACATATGTTTACAAACTTATATAAAGCAAAAAAGAATGTATGTAACTATAGTGAGCAATATAGTTTTGCTCATATTATCTGATGTTTGCCAAAAGAAGAATAAAAGATGTATGAATTAAATCAACATTTGTCCAAATTGTAATTCTTGAATGTTCTTCTCAAATTGTTATAGAATTATATCCAGCCTTTATTTTGTCCTTACATATAATTGAGAATAATACAATTACAGATTCTTGCTTTAAGGGATTTGGAATAAATATATGAAGCATAGCATTATGTCTCAGGACAGAGGGAGATAAAGTGATAGGCATTTAGGCCATGGCTCTTAGAAATCAGGTTGAAGCTTAAAGCCTTTTAGAATGATGAAGGTTTATTTAGGACAAACGAATTCGAAGAATATTCTAAGACTCATGGGTGTTGAAGGAGACCAAGCACCTGTGTACAAGCATGTGAAGCAGTAAGAAGGAAATTTGTGCTGATTAGTGCTGGTACACAATTGTTAATGTATCCTTGGTTGTCATGCATGAACTAGCTGAAGAAGCAGATCTCTTTAGTTTCTGGGAATTTAATTGGGGATTTCATAATGTTTTTACCTTTTATTGAACAAATGAGTGGTTTTCTTCCTTTCCATATGTTTTCACATATTGATTCTTCTTTCCTGTCTTACATCTTGTTTAAAATCCTTTTCCATCTTGCAGAAAAAATATAACTGAAAGGATTTTTATTTATTTATTTCTTTTTTTTAGAGCAAGTTGTAAGAAGTATCCTTTCTTGTTCAGCATTGTTCCCTCGTACGTGAAGGTGTTTGAGCTGCCATTCAGAGTTGAGCACTTCATCCAACTAGCTTCACCTAGCTTATTATCCTGGGCTCGGCATAATCAGCACCAACCTGTCTGTACTCCCGTCCTCCCGGGCTGGGTGCCCCAGTTCATATGTGTTGATTCATAGTAACTGCACACCAGTAACTGGTTATATGTATTTAGTTTACTGCTATTACTTCCCTCTAGTCTCTAAGTGCTTAGAAACAAGAACTTTTTGATTATTAATAAAATACCTAGTACATTGCCTGGCCTCTATAGTAAGTGCTTCATAAATGTTAACAGTCATGAAAATTGAGACGATAGGATATGACACTGAGGAGTTGTCATTAGACTAATGGACCATTAGGACTAGGGAGAGGTATTGACTTAGCACTGTGCTTGCTCACAGAAAGGCTGCTTTCTAATTTACCTAACCCCTGGATGAATTTTTCAGTCTTTTGGTCGGTATAAGGGAGGAACAGAACCCAAGAGAGCTTTCTTTTTTATTCTGATTTGTTAATTTATCTTCATGTATCAATTAGGACAATCGATTTTAACGAATGTACGGAGTATAAAGGTCCTTTGTGATAAGCGTATAAACCAAGGAAATACTATAAACTGTTAACATACTGACTAGGAAGTTCATAGTTGTCTTATTTCAGTATAATTAGGATGACTAGCACACCGTACTGAAGCAAATCACTGCCATTCTGCTGAAATCAATTCTCTGAACAGGGATGACTTAGTCTTTCTCCTGAGTTTTCTTATTATGTTACCCTTATTTTGACAAAAGGAAAATTCTGTTTACTATTTATAATCTTAACCAGTACGGTATCAACACGAGGCCTAAATGAGAACCCAATGCATGAGTTTACTGAGCAAAAATAATTACCCAGTTTTAAAAAGTAAATTGCTGTTTTTGAATCAGACATTCCCCCCCCCCCCCCCCCCGCCCTGAAATCAGAGAGGCGTTCTGCACTTACATCAGAGTTTCTGAGCAATGACACCACAGACATGTTGAGCTAGATAATTTATTGTGAGGGCTGTGCTGTGCATCATGATATATTTAGGAGCATTGCTGGCCTCTACCACTAAATGCCAATAGAACTTTCCATCCAGAGATGTGAGGAAGAAAAATTTCCAGATTTTTAAAATGTCTTCCTGGGGACAAAACTCTACGCCAGTTGAGAACCACTTACTAAATCTTAGGTTTTACTGCTAATGAGATTGGAATGTTCTTTTTTTTTTTTTTTTTTTTTTTTTAATATTTTATTTATTTCTTTGAAGCAGAGCGAGCACAAGCAGGGGGAGCTGCAGAGGGAGAGGGAGAAGCAGGCATCCGGCTGGGCAGGGAGCCCGATGCAGGACTCCGTCTCAGGACCCTGAGATCATGACCTGAGCCTAAGGCAGATGATTACCAACTGAGCCACCCAGGTGCCCAAGATTGGAAAGGTCTAAGGAAAACCATAAAGAATAAAAATTGGGCACATTAGGAAGAGTTCTTTTGTATCTTTGGCAGCTGCCTAATGCTAGATAGACTACATGAACCCCCTTTGAAAAGCTCAGTGGACCTTAACTTTTGCTCTATTTTCATATTGTATCCTCACCCACTGAGATGTGTGTGTTTCACTTCTGAGACCACTGGTGATAGCAGTGAGGATACACTAGTCAGGCTGTGGTAACAAGTCAAAAGTTGGGGTTCCAACAAGGAGTGTTTCTTATGCTACATTTTGCCAGTTGGCTGGGAGCTATGCTCCATGTCTGTGTACTCTGGGACCCAAGCTGTCACTGTCTTAAACTTTTCCAGGAGACAGTATTCTAGAGTCTCACTCCAACAAATTCTGTGGTTCAGAAGAAACACTTGTTTCCATTCGCTGGCTTGAATTTGTCATATGGCCTCACCCAAGCAGGAAAGTACCCAGAGGTACAGCCCTGCCACGCATGTGTCCTTAAGGCAGACAGCTGGAATATTTGGGGAACATCATTAAGGATTTTCACATGTACTGGAAATTTTCACATGTACTGGAATTTGGGATCAGACCTAGATTGAAATCTTGACTAAGTTATTAAACTTGTGCATTTATTTACCCTTCCAGAGCTCCAGTTTGCTTGTTATGAAATAGGAATAACAACATTTACTTAGTAGGGGAATAACAGCAAATATGGAAGTTTAGATAATGAACCTAACATTTCAGCAAATGCTCTATAGTTTATGATAAATATGAAAATAATGGTTATTTTGCTGTGTTTTTTGGTTTTTTTTTGGGGGGGGGGGTTGTTTTGTTTTTGCCCCAAAGTCACCTGGATGGGATGCAGACATCTGATAGAAAGGCTAGTGATTTGTTTTGGAAAAGTGGGGTCGTCAGGGTGGTTCACAAAGCAGAGCCTGAGATGCTGGAATGAGGGGGTATTTCACTGCTGCCCTTGGTATTCAGCTCAGAGGGATTTTCTGTAGCTTGTAGGCTACATTATGAGACTAAGGAAGCATCAGATAGTAAGGTAAAAATTCTTAGAGTATTTGCTTTGCTTCCTATCCATTACCTCAAAGTTTGACATTTATATTCTGTTTGGAATTGAGCTATCAAGATTCTTCATCAGAATAGAATTTTCAGGTTTTGTTACGATATTCTTTAACAAGTTTTTAGGTTTTTTGGATATTATTGGTGAATGAATGTGATTTAAGAAAACACCTTTGCTAAGCTTCACAAGGAATACCCACAACAGTCTGGATTTAATGTCACCACTCCACTGAAACTGCTTCCAAAAGCAGGTACCAGTTGCTCACTTGGCTGTTCTTGTATCTTCCTGGAACTCTCAGCCGCATTTAACAGTGTAGCCCACTCGCTCCTTGAAATTGTCTTGCCATTTGCAACACAATTCTGTTGGTTCCTCCTCTTTAGGCTCTGTTCTGGCTACACCACTTCCCTCCACCTTCTTTCAGGATGTTATCCTTGTTCCTCTTTTCCCCTTGCTGCACCAGAGCTTCTAAACCGGGAGGCCGAGCGCCATGGAGACAGGTATTTTGTTTGAAAGGGATTCAAAGAGAATTCAAAAGTGAATTAGTCGGTAGGATTTAAGAACTGGGGGATTTCACTTAATCCATGTTTCTGCTTCTCGGAGAAATCAGAACTGTCAACACTGGGCCAGGATTTCCCCGTGGCAGCGCTCAGCAAGGGCTGAGCAGTGGATGCGGCCCTTAGCCAGCACACGCACCTGGCTCGCCCCCCGCCTTCCCCAGCTGGCCTGGGAAAGTACAGTTTGTATCTCAGTCAGGGATGCCTCGTTCTCAAGCCAAAATCTTGTTTGGCTTGAGAATCCTCCTCATCATCATACGGTCCCCTCTTAGGTTCACCTTTTTGTTCTTTGATAGACTTTGTCAATGTTCCCTTACGGCGCTTGGTTTTATCTCGCTGTTCTCTTTCCTAATACTTTCATTTCTACTTTTAGTTTTAATAGGTCATTTTCTTCTGTTTTCTATGTATTTAATTTGTGGTAGAAACTTCCAAAATAAATGTATTGTGTGTGTGTGTGTGTGTGTGTGTGTGTGTGTGTGTATGTTTAAGTAGAATCTGAGAAGTTCATCTAACCTAGTGGTGATCAAATCCTGCTCTGTAGGGGGATACCATTTGCAAAATAAAGTTTTGTATAACATGATGGATTTTTCATAAGGCAAATTCACTTAATGTCAAGAAATTTATCCTTTTTTCTTTTTACCAGAGGGCTTTAAAATGTCCACTGATGAAATTATGGTGGTAGTAGAGGGAAGTGAATTCTTTAGAATGTTTTCACTTGGCAAAATTAAGAGTTGATAACTTAATTTCTTACAAATTGCCTCCTGTGTAAAAGTCATACTTTTACAAAAAAAAAAAAAAAGTCATATACTGTGGACCACAGGTATATTTCTAACCTCAGAGCCAACATAAGAATTATTTGTACAGCACTGCTGACAAATCTTCACCCAGTTCCCTATTAGGACTCCTTTAATGAGAGTGCATTCAGATACCTAAGTAATCAGGTGAAGTGGTGATGGATAAAGGATAGTGTAGTGCAGGTCACAGCAGAGAGACAGGTCCTTGACACAGCAGGCATATATTAGCACCTTAGCCCCCAAAATGGTATGTGCACAACTGAGATTTAACAAAAGATGGGGATCTTTAAAATATTGTACCAGAGCATCTGGGTGACTTCGTGGCTGGGCATCTGGGATTGCCACAATGCCAGTAAATGGCAAGGCTGACCTCAGAAGGCAGGCCTTTGAGAATCCAAAATCCCTTATATTTTTATTTATCTTTTTAAAAAGATTTCTTTAGTTATTCTAGGGCGGGGAGGGAGGAGGAGGGATAGAGTCTTAAGCGGACTGTGCTGAGCACGGAGCCTGACGCAGGGCTCGACCTCACCACCCCGAGATCATGACCTGAGTCATGAATTGGACACTTAACGACTGAGCCACCCAGACCTCCTGAGAATCCAAAATCTTCTAAAAGAAAGCTTCCATTTCCATATTTAAAAAAGAAAATGAGCCAAGAGAAAGCCAATGTTCCCCCCCCACACCCGCTTTTTTAAATCACAGGACAGAGAATTGCTACAATAGGTTTCTAGTACATGAAGCATCTGCTCATGTTTGAAAACTTTTACCCCAAGTCTCAGACCATGTTTTAATGACAAAATAAGCTTGCCAAACCGAATCGAGTAAGTGTGTTCGTTTCTGCCGTAACCTGTGTTTATGAACTTCTGTTTTTAATGCATTTCCGTAGCTTTCAAAATCTTTCATTTGTCACAGGGGCCCCTGTCCTAGGAATTAGCCAGGTTCTTTTGTATTATAGACGTTAATAAATGTTGGTAGATGTGTTGTAGATGTTAGTTAACGCGTTAGTAAAATTCCTGATTGTTTGAAACTCCTTGAGATTCTAGGATGCTATGTATTTTAGCATTCCTACAACACTGTATACTTCCAAAGTAATTTATAATCATCAGTTAGATATTTCCCACACAATCTCAGTGGAATAGATTGGTATTCTTGTTATTTTACTGATGAGAAGACAGATAAAGCCAGTTTGACGGACTTGAAGTTTACATAAGTCACTTGCTCCGTCTAGATGAACATTCAACTTAAGGTTCCTAGCTTTGTGCGGAGTTCACAGGATGATGCTCACTCAAAAAAAACTGGTGATTTTTCAATTCTTTTCTGCAAATAGATTGATTTCTGGTTGCTGGGAAAGCTCTGGATGCCAACATTCCGTGAGGCCAACCCTTATGGCAGAACTCAGCAGCCCTTGCAGCTGGGTGTTTATCGGGAGCACATTTAAGACGCAAGTGAAAAAACCCTCAAGTCTGAAATAGTAAACCCCATCCCCTTTTCTACATTTCTCTTCCTAGGTTTTTAAGGTCTTCATAAACTGGTTTGTGCCATAGCCTCACCCTTTGTATCAAATGTTACCCACTCTCGTTTCCCCACTTCACACCCTAAATTGTGGTTCCCATCTAATCTAATGCACCTGCAAGATCAGGTTCTAGTGGCAATCTTACCCGCATTATGCCCTGTCATTTCTTCTCTAGCCCTTGTTCCTCTCACCTAGGATAGTACAAATATGCCGTAATTGCGTCCCTGCCCACAGAACTAGTCCCTTTACTCCCCCTCCCTTCATTCTACCAAAGCAAACTGCCAGAGATGCAAATCTGAGCACATCTTCTAACCTAAACTTTCCAGTGGCTTCCCAGTCCTGGAGGATGAAGTCCTCTCCGTAACATGGCATTTAAGGGAGGTCCTTTCCGACTGGTCCTGTGTACCTCGCCAGCATCACTTCCCATCACTCCTTTCTTTAGGCTTATGCACTAGAATGATTTATGTTCCCCAGGGTCCCATGTATTTCGTGCCTGTGAACATTTTTCTCACACCCCTTTTATTTAAATGTATTTCCCCACACCCCCTCACATTTATTACATCAGCTGCTTAATTTTTTTTAGCCTGTTATGACTAGACTCAGCAGTCAACAGCAGGAAATCTTCCTTGAACCAACAAGGTGCCTCAGTGCTGTGATGGTGCTCAGCATGTAATACTGAGCATGTTATTACTGTGATACTCATTTTGCCACATTTACACATATCCCCTCATTTTGTACACCTTCAACTTACACGTTATATGTCAGCTGCATCTCAGTAAAACTGGAAAACAATACTGGATGAACGAATGGCTGACTTACATTTATAATTTCCATCTAGACTCTACACCCCTTGAAGACAGTGACTGCTACTCATATTAGTATGTGAGGCGTCTTGGACAGGGCCTGACAAATAGTCACGCGACATTTTAAACTATGTCTTTTCTCCTATATTTGCGTGAACATTAATTTATGGTACTAGTAAGCTTCATATAAAGTACTCTTTCAGACAACCCTTTAGCTTAAGATTCCTCTTAATTTAATGAACATTTACCGAATTCCTGCTCTGTGACAAGCATGGTGGTCGAGATTGCACTTCAAACATAAAGCAAGGGAGAAATACGACGAGAACAGTAATACAAAGGATTAAGTGCTAAATCAGAGTTTGTATAAAATCCTTTTGAAAGAAATGTGGAAGCAGTTCTGCTTGGAAAGAGGAGTAGATATGTGTGAAGGGTGACGGTGTGGTGCATTTGTACTGGATCAATTTAAACTTAAGACTGTGTCTCAGAATCCCCTTCCGTGTCTACTTTCCAAGTCCTGGCCATAAGAGAGATTTTGCACAAAATTTGGAAGGCGCGGATCAAGCAGAAGCTTGGACAGTTCGCGTGAGGGCATCGAGTGTCACTAGGGTGTGTACTGTTGACGATCTGCTGGCTCACTTCACTGGTGTAAATTAACCGTGGGGCCTGCAGCCTCCCCCTCTGCTAGATCTTCTCCTTGGGGGTCTCCAAATCCTGGGGCAAGCACCACACCAGACACGTCAGCAACAGCCCTATATTGATGGCTTAATCGGCTCCCACCATTACCTAAGGCCAAAGTCTCCATGATCCTTGTTGGTCTCAACTGATACAGAATTTTCTGCTATAGTGAAATACCTAAGCCAGGTAATGGGTTTTGGGACTGGGACTCAGAAGGATCAGAAGGGTTAAGTCAGAAGGGTCTTCTTTGGGACGCCTGGGTGGCTCAGTGGTTGAGCATCTGCCTCAGGCCCAGGGCATGATCCTGGGATCCGAGATTGAGTCTCACATCAGGCTCCCTGCATGGAGCCTGCTTCTCCCTCTGCCTGTGTCTCTGCCTCTCTCTCTCTCTCTCTCTCTCTCATGAATAAATAAATAAAATCTCAAAAAAAAAAAAGACGCTTTTTAAAAAAGACTATTTTAGAGAGAGAAAGTGTATGTTAGCAGAGTGGAGGTTGGGAGGGATGGGCAGAGAGGGAGAAGCATCTGAAGCAGACTCCACCCTAGAGCCCAGCTCGAGGCTCGATACCAGGACCCCGAGAACACGAGCTGAGCCAAAATCTGACTTAGCCACTCAGGCACCCCTCAAAGGGTCTATGAAGAGACTTGATGTCACCCCCGGAGGCTGCTGGCAAGAATTTTTTTTTTTTTTAAATTTTTTATTTATTTATGATAGTCACAGAGAGAGAGAGAGAGGCAGAGACACAGGCGGAGGGAGAAGCAGGCTCCATGCACCGGGAGCCTGATGTGGGATTCGATCCCGGGTCTCCAGGATCGCGCCCTGGGCCAAAGGCAGGCGCCAAACCGCTGCGCCACCCAGGGATCCCCTGCTGGCAAGAATTTAAAGGAATATGAATAAAATATTATTGGAAATGTTAGGTTATTGGAAGAAAGGTGACTCGTTACATAGGAGCAGAAAGTTTAACAATGATGCCAGCAGCATTAACACAGAAAATAAGTCTATCTCATTAGCTCGATGATGTCTAGGCAAAATGTTAAAGGTACTATCTAGATTCTTCTAGTTGCCTATGGTAAAAGAGCAGAAAGGCAAGCAAGAAGAATGTAAATGAGCCACAAATTTGGGGGTTTGAAAAATATATATTTTTTTTATTCCCAGCCTCTCCAGACAGTAAATGATGCTAAAATTAAATGAGTTCCAGAAAGAGCACAGATCAGGGAACTGTTAGGAAAATGAAGTCGAAAGATGAAGCCAAGGGCATGACTGTAAACCCTTTGTTGAGACCTCGGGAAGATTAAAGATGCTTTCTAGTCAACAGATGAGAGAGCGAGCTGCTCAAGTTCTTAAGGCTATTGTCCCACAGTAGTTTCACGTGGAAACCCAAAACAGAGAACAGTTCTTGCAAAGACATGCTGGGTGAGGCTTTTGTCTGATAGAGCGTATTATAAACTCAAGACAAGCTTACAAAGTTTTTAAAGGGGCTATTATCAGTTTGGATCAAATGTGACAGGATAACTTAAAAAAAAAATTTATTTGAGAGAGAAAACACAAGCAGAGGAAGGGGCAAGGGAGAGGGAAAGAATCCTCAAGCGGACTCCCTGCTAAGGTGAGGTCCATCCCAGGACCCTGAGATCACGACCTGAGCCAAAATCAAGAGTTGGACACTTAACTGAGCCACCCGGGTGCCCCCAAATGTGACTATGAAATGAAAAGATGGGGGCACCTGGGTGGATCAGTTGGCTAAGTGTCTCCCTTTGGCCCATGTCATGATCCCGGGGTCCTTGTTTTGAGCCCTTCAGACTCCCTGCTCAGTGGGGAGTCTGCTTCTCCCTCTACCACCATTCGCGTGCTCTCTTGCTCTCTCAAATAAATAAAATCTTAAAAAAAAAAAAAAAAAAAAACGATGAACCCTCATATACTGCTGGTAGGAATGTAAACTGATGCAGCCACTTTGGGAAACAGTCTGCTAGTTCCTCATGAGTACCCCATGGTGTGGCAATTCCTCTCCTAGGTAGATAATCCAGAAAATTTTACACAAATGTCCACAGCATCATTCGTAACAGCCAAAAAGCAGACACAACCCTGAGTGTCCATCAACTGATAAATGGATAGAAAAGGTAGTAGGGTGACACGATAGAGTATCTTTAGATAAAGAGGAATGAAGTAGTGGTACGTGCTGTAACACGGATGAACCTTGGAGACACTGAGCGAAAGACGGTCACAAAAGAGCACGTGTTGTACGATCCCATCTATATAAACGCCCCAAACAGGCAAATCTATAGAGATAGGAGATCAGTGGCTGCCTAGGGCTGGAGTAGATGGGGAGGACTGGAGGGTGATAGCTAAAGGACACAGGGTGGGGAGCCTGGGTGGCTCAGTCAGTTAAGCATCTGCCTTCAGCTCAGGTCGTGATCTGAAGGTCACAATCTCAGGGTCAAGTCCCGCATCAGGCTCCCTGCTCGGTGGGGAGTCTGCTTCTCTCTTTCCCTCTGCCCTCTCCCTACCTGCTTGTGCTCTCTCTCTCTCTCTCAAATAAATAAAATCTTAAAAAAAAAAAAAAAAGGATACAAGGCTTCTTTTTGGGTGATGAGAATTCTAAAATCGATTGTGGTGATGGCTGCACAACTTGGCAAGTATATTTAAACCACTGCCTTGCACACTTTAAATGGGTGAATTGTGTGGTACGTGAATTATAAATCAAAGTTGTTACCAAGAAAGTGAAAAATGAAAAGTGGTCTTTGGACCCTTGAACTTCTATGGACAAGCACGCTGAGAAAATTTAGCCAACATGGGCTACATTTTATGAAAAAAGAAAGATAATTCAAGAGCCCAGAGAGGGGCCCAGGCAGTAGGACTGAACATTAATGAAGGATTTGACAACATGTACTCAGTTGGGTTCCAGAACTGCTACAAACTCGGGTTTCCTTGTGGCTCCAATTTTTCCCTTTTTTGAGGGGCACTGTCTACTGCCTGTCTGTTTCACCTCACCCATTGTTACCTTCTGGGTATGTGAGGACAAGATAACACATCTCTTCAGTTCTTAAGTCTTCAGATCAACATGAACTGTCCTTGAAATGGACTCAAGGAACTGCCTTTAAGGAGCGGCATCCACCTTTGTATGTGATTTAGATGACAAGATTTACAATGTGATGCTCCAAACAGATGAAATTTGGGGGAAGGAGGTTCTTGGGAGAAAGTCTCTTCTGTCGTGTGTGTTGAAGGAATATAAATAACTCATGGCCAGGGGGTGGACTGTGGTGACTTTTAAGACATGTCCACTTACCATCAAGAGGTGGGGTCTAGTTCATCTTCCTTTGAATATGGGCTCTTCTCAGTGATTTGCTTCTGATGAACAGGACGAGGTAGAGGTGATGCCACCTGATACGGAGCTAGGTCTTGAAGTCCTATGGCTTCCATTTCACTTGCTCTCTTGGGCTGCTCACCCTTCGAACTAAGCCACCATATTGGGAGGAAGCTCAAGCCACCTTGGGTAGATTGGGTGTAGATGTTTTCCAGCTGACCGCCCAGAACCTACAACCAGATAGGTGAGTGAGATGCCTTCTTCAGATGATTTCCGCCTCAGCCTTTCAGCCATCCCAGCTGTCACCGAGAGTAACACTGACAAGCTTTCTCCACTGAGCCCCACCCAAATTGTAGATCTGTGGATAAAATAAATGTTTTAAGCCAGGTTTTACAGTGGTTTGCTACCCAGCAATCAATCACTGGAACAAAGGACTGACAGCATGTTGGAAGTAAGAGAAGAGGAGGAATCAAGAATGTTTACCAGATATTCTAGGTTAAGCAAATTAATATAAAGCAGTAGCAGCTTGCCCCGCGGGGCCTGTCGACCTGTTCACAGCAGCAATAAGTTACCAGTGTTTGCATAGTGTCCGCTGGGGTACTGGCTGCACACAGCTACTTCAGAGGAGATGAGTGTCCATGAGATTTCCTTTTTAAAGCCTATGATCAATTTGTCTGATAGTAACAACATGATTATTCTCCAGAAGCCACAACAGTATCAAAGGAAAGAAGCTAGAAGATAGGTTTGGAAGAGCTAAGACAAAGCACAGCGATGAAGTGGCAGAAAAATGATTTTATTTTAGCAACTGGAAGTCACTATTAATCAGCACCTCTTATTTTGCTATTATGATACTGATGTAATGATTATTCTTTAGGACTCTTACAACCAAAATCAATATATAAAGGGTAAGTATACAAATATAAATATATACATATATCGCAAATGCCTCTGAGCCTCAAACTGATGCCTATGAGTTCTAATAATAATCAAATACCACTGGTTTCAGCTCCTCCCACTTCCTGTTATTTTTATTTTTGTCCTAATCTTTTATTTGAATAAAAAGAATAATATAATGAACCCATACACACCCATTACTAAGCATCAATAAGTTTGATGTTTCTCCACTCACTTTCCCCCTGTTATTTTAAAGAAAATTCAAGACATCCGTCATTTCGCCTGAAAATTTCAGGTGCATTTCTAGATGGTAAGTGCATTTTTAAAAATACTACCAGCACACCATTATCACACATAACAGAATTAGCAATTCCTATCATCTAATACCCTGTCCATGATCACATTTCCCCAATTGACTCCACAGTATTCTTATTCAAATCAGGATCCAAACAAGGTCCCCATATTGCATATGGCTGTAATTTCTCTTGTCTCATTTATTTCATAACCATTTCTCCTCCTTTTTATTAATGCCATTGATTTGTTGGTTGAACCTTATGCCATTTGCTCTGCAGAATTTCTTACATTCTGGATTTGGTTCACTGCTTCCCTGATATGAGTTTAGCTTGTTCCCTAGTACTCATATTTTCTATAAATGGCAGTTAGATCTGGATACATGATTAGGTTCAGATTCAATTTTTAGGCAAGAATATTTCATAAGTAGGTGCTGTGTACTTCTTTCTGCATCATAACACGAAACTTGTAACATGTGGCTGTCTCAATTTTAATGATGCTAAAACTGAATAAGGGTTTAAGTTATTAGCCTGACTTCTTGCTTATAAAGTTCTCATCAACCTCTTACCTGATGCTCTTAGCATCCAGTTATGATTTTTGTGAGGTCGGTTATTTCATCAGGATTTACAAAAATGGTGATTTTTCTAAATTTATTTTTCCTTCCTCATTTATTAGCTTTAATTTTTCTTTTGACTAGAAACTTCATTAACTCTTAAGTTACACTAAAACGCACTTGTACTAGAAAAGAGAATGCTTCATTTTTTTCTTTATCAATTTGCCGACTCAGTGATCTAGCAATCCCTTTGTAATCAATGAGTTTCCTTTATTTTAAAATACCATTATGAACTCTCAGATTTTAATGTATTTTCACATGTCTCGCTTTACTCTTTCTGATCCTCGGATTTCCCATTTTAGACCAATGGGAGCCCCTAGCAGTTGGTTTTTGTGTCCTTTTGATGTGTGATCTCATGAGTCTGAAAACTTGCATGTCCCTGGCATAAGATACCCTAGGCTCATCTTGTACATTTCCCGCTCCAAACCTGGAATCAGCTATTTTCTCTCGGGATCTTTTTCAGAGGAAACTATCTGATGCCTCCTGTCTTCAACATGGTAGATCTCGGAATGTTTTGGTTTCCATGGCACACCCATTCTGTATTTAGAGGTTCTTTTTTTTTTTTTTTTTTTTTTTTTATGATAGTCACAGAGAGAGAGAGAGAGAGAGAGGCAGAGACACAGGCAGAGGGAGAAGCAGGCTCCATGCACCGGGAGCCTGACGTGGGATTCGATCCCGGGTCTCCAGGATCACGCCCTGGGCCAAAGGCAGGCGCCAAACTGCTGTCCCACCCAGGGATCCCTGTATTTAGAGGTTCTAAAGGTGCACAATAAGGAACTTAATCCCTAATGGTTACCTTCCCCTTCTTCCAAGCCCATGACTGAAAGATTGTTAGTAAGAGCACTGAAGGGTGGTAAAGACACCAAGATCGTTACCTTAAATGGGAAGGAGATAACAAAGATGCCCTCAGCATTAAGTAAGCTGCCTGGCCTGAAGACTCTAGATCTCCAGAATAACCAAATCCGCAAGGTGTGCCCGGAGATAAGCACCTTGACCCAGGTGAGGAACAGCATATCTTTTTGGATTGAGGTTGGAAAATAAGGAAGAGAGAAAAGAGGTGAGAGAAAAATAAAGCTTTGATCTCTGGGGCCTTAGCTCCCGGGAGACTTACTGTGGAGTGTTGTTGGAGAGGCATCAAAAAGCTTTCTCCCGTAGGGGATTATTACATATGGTAGGGAAGAAGATGTTTCAGCTTATTCGTGTGCACAGCTGGAATCGGAGGATTAGGTCTCTGCCACACTCATCTATCTGGAGGCTGTCATCTGGAAAAGGGTTGAGAGCCTGGATCTGCTTGTCTACCTTGGGGGCTCCATCTGGAAGTGGGATTGAGGGTCCCGGAGATGCTGTTCGCCCTGGAGACTATCCTGAAGCTTCTGCATACGGAATGAAGAAACCTTCTTGGATGTAGCAAGGGGGTTCCTTTTCAATTTCCTAGGGCGGGCTGAACTTTGAAATGGGAGTGCTGGCAGGGGACGGGAAGGAGGACACATTCATTTCTTCTGAAGCAGTCTTTAAAAGAAGGTTAGTATTTTAAATAGAGAATACCCTTCTTAAAGAGCAACAGTTGACACGAATGAATCCCAGATGCCCCGTTAAACGTTTCTGCCCAACAACGCGAAACCTCAGCTGCCAAAGATCTTGAGGTTGGGAGAAGGCAAGGGGTATTAGTTTTGCAGTTTTCTTTGTATTCACTTCTAAACTGTCACCGAGCACTGAAAGAACCTATAACAGTAAAGTCACTGGAGTTCATTAGTTTTGAATTCAGAGTTATCAAAAACAAAAACAAAACAAAAAACAAACAAACACACACACACACACACACACAAAACCCAAACTCTATCTTCTTACCTTCACCTACCTCATTTCCTTTCAGAGTCATAAAATTATTTGAACTTGTAACCTGTGGCCACATCTTTTCAAAAAACAGAGTAATACAAACTCCTCCCTTTAATGGTCACTTTCAAAAGTGCACATATGGTTACAGGACAAAGATTTGGACTTTTCTAATAGGACAGAGGAGTTTCTGTGCAAAAGAATCTAGGGTTTGACTGAGCCATGAGTTAATTTTCTCCTACTCGATTTTTGTTTCCCATTAAAGTAATCCAGTGCATTGTTTTAAGAGAATCGCGTACTGCAGAAGGCTTATAATAGAAAGCTGCTATCTTCTGTTCCACTCTCCCTCACCCCAAAACCTGATCTCCATATACAAACATTTCTCACTCATCTTTTTTTCCTTCATTTGTCCATTTTAGATATCACTCTCCTTCATTCTTCCAAACACCATTGGTATACTTCGTTTCTCCATCGTTTAGACTTGCTACACCTTCGTTTCTTCTCTTCCCAACGGCAGTCTCTTTTTACTCTGTATGATGACTGCGTCAGCATCTCTAATCCACCTTCAGCTCTCCCTCCCTCCTCCTCACCAGAAATTTTAAACATGTTACTTTTATAAGATGTCACCACTTAGGCCGCACCCCGTTAAAACCGTGGTTAAATATTTTGTCTCTTGGAGAATTCTGAAATGTGTCTCATTAATTAAATAACCTTCATGCAGAGTTGATTAATGTCTCATGATTACATTTTCTTCTTCATGTACCGTTTCTGTTGCCTTGGAGTTTCCATTCACCTTTCTTTCATTCTGCATCTTTTGCCTTTGTCGTGGCTTCCTTTTATTTCAAACTTGATTATCTTACATGTTCTATCAAATGTGCTTTTCTGTGGAGTGACTTCTCCCCCAGGGTCCCCGTCCCCCTGCCCCGGTCTAAGCTGATTAGCATGTAGGTTTGCTGGATACTGAGGTGAGGGCATCACTTTGTGGTTTCCCTGAGTTGGACCCATTGTTTCCTCTGGCCCATATTTTCCACTTTCTTAGTTGCCTTTCTTATTTTGTAAGAGTAAGCTTCCAGGTGCCATCCTCCTCCAGGTATGTGGTGGTTCAAAATTTTTTTTTTTTTTAACTCTTACATGGCTCAAAGTTTTATGTATTCTTTCATGTTTGGTCAATAGCTGTTTAGTAAAAAACATTAAAGACTGTAAAATACATTTCCTCAGGGAAAAAAGCCTGAGTCTGATTATCCTTACTGTGTCATCTTCTCATATCTCCCCCAGTCCTTTCCTCCTTATCCTTTTATTTATGAAAGTCCTTAAATTTTGACATCTGTTTGCTCACAACTTCCTAAAATAGGGAGCTGGCTAAGCTCAGCCCTTACTTTTTTTAAAAAAATAATTTATTTATTTGAGAGAGAGAGAGAACAAGCTGTGAGAAGGGCAGAGGGAAAGAGAGAGGCAGGCTCCCCACTGAGCAGGGAGCCCGACATGGGGCTCGATCCCAGGACCCCAAGATCATGACCTGGGCTGGAGGGCTTCAGGCTTCACTGTCTGAGCCACTCAGGCGCCCCTCAGCCCTTCCTTTCAAAGAAGAATTCAACTGATTTAGAAAGTAGGCTTCCTGTGGTCTACCTTTAAAGCGCTTTGCAAGTCAGATTCAGGCAAATGCCATTATTGTTCAGCTGTTCATGAACTAGCAATTTTTTTTTTCATGTAGCGTCTCCCCAGTTGTGGAATTTTGAAAAAAAAGTCAATCTCCACTTTATAATGGAAGTTCTAGAAGCAGCTTGAATAAAATGTGCTGGAAACCTTCCAAAGATATAGATTGTTCATACTGCACATCATTCCCATAGTTTCTAGCAGAGCGGACAGGTGATAGTTTCAGAAAAAAAGAGGTAAGAGGGGCTGCTCGCCCTGGAGGAGCATTTGGGAGACCTGGATATCTTTTTTTTAAAATTATTTATTTATGATAGTCACACACAGAGAGAGAGAGGGAGGGAGGGGCAGAGACAGAAGCAGAGGGAGAAGCAGGCTCCATGCACCGGAGCCCGACGTGGGATTCGATCCCGGATCTCAGGATTGTGCCCTGGGCCAAAGGCAGGCGCCAAACCGCTGCGCCGCCCAGGGATCCCAAGACCTGGATATCTTAACTGGTTCAGCCACTTACCAGCTAAATTAAAGATGCTTGATCCCCCTGGGTCTCAATTTCTGCCTTCATTTACTCAATCCGTATGTAAGTAGTGAGCACCATCTGTGTCTCAGGCACTAGGAACTGGTGATTCAGCAGCAGATGAAAATCCCGGCCTTCGTGGAGCTTCCATTCCAGCCAGTAGAGCTGTAAGAAACAATCAAGCAGAACAAGCAGGACACAAGGCAGTGGTCAGTGCTAGGGAGAGGACAGCAGAGAAGGCAGGTAGGACACGTGGCATTCCAGCTGACACGTGGAGGACTGATGGAAGCCAGAAAGTGTCCTCATGATCTTTACAACCTGGTGATAGGTCTGTCATAGTTCTAAGGTCATCATTCTTATTCTGATCATTTTCTAATAAAACCCGATTGTTTTTTTTTTTTTTCCAAAAGTTAGTTTGAACTCTTTCTTGTATTCCTTCAAATCCTATCTTTTTATTACAAAGTATTGAAAGTATCCCCCTACCGGGCAGCCCAAGTAACTCAGTGGTTTAGCGTTGCATTCTGCCCAGGGCGTGATCCTGGAGACCCAGGATCAAGTCCCACCTCGGGCTCCCTGCATGGAGCCTGCTTCTCCCTCTCTCTGTGTCTGCATTTCTCTCTCTGTGCATGTCCCTCATGAATAAATAAATAAAATCTTAAAAAAAAAAAAGAAAGTATCCCCCTACTACATTTTGCAGGGGGGTGGGGGGGCCCATACCACCCCCCCCCCCCATCTTTTGGTGTTTACCTTTTGGACTAGACTTTTTTTTAAAATTATTTTTATTTTTATTTTTAAAAAAGATTTATTTATTTATGATAGACATAGAGAGAGAGACAGAGAGGCAGAGACACAGGCAGAGGGAGAAGCAGGCTCCATGCCGGGAGCCCGACATGAGACTCAATCCAGGGAC
Source organism: Vulpes vulpes (assembly GCF_048418805.1). Lineage (NCBI taxonomy): Eukaryota > Metazoa > Chordata > Mammalia > Carnivora > Canidae > Vulpes > Vulpes vulpes. The sequence continues at coordinate 42,899,465 of NC_132792.1, read as the reverse complement.
TCCAGGATCACACCCTGGGCTGAAGGCAGGTGCCAAACTGCTGAGCCACCCAGGCAACCCCCCTAGACTTTTTTTTTAAATCATCGTAGGAAGTCCGGTTTGCCCCAATATTCTGATATTTGGTCATATTTTCTACAAAATATTAAAATAATCTCGATATTTTTCAAGTTGCTAAAGCAAAAATGATACTTTTAAATTTCAGCACTCGTATAATGGTATCAAATAGAATAACAACATCAATCATTTCTTGAGAGCCAGGCACAATGCTGGCAATTGTGTTCATTTTCAAGGAAGTTACTACCCTCACGTTGTTAATAAAATGCCCGTATGGTTCAGTAAGAGGTTAGGTCACTTGTCAAGGTCCCTCAACCAGTGAATACATCTATAACATGAAGTCTCTTTCGAGGTTGCTTTCAGCTCTGTTTCATTATTTATATACTTAGCGTAAAATTTGTCAGGGTGGGGTGTTCAATTTGTAGTTCTAAAAAGAAAAACTGGGGGATCCCTGGGTGGCTCAGCGGTTTAGCGCCTGCCTTCAGCCCAGGGCCTGATCCTGGAGTCCTGGGATCAAGTCCCATGTCAGGCTCCCTGCATGGAGCTGCTTCTCTCTCTGCCTGTCTCTCTCTCTCTCTCTCTCTGTCTCTCATGAATGAATGAATAAAATCTTAAAAGAAAATAAAAGAAAAAGAGAAACTGGGTTGCCTAAAGATAGTAGGTTTGATTGCCACATGGATTGACCCTACTTGACCATTTGTTTACATATGAGTTTGGTCTTCTTGGGTCTGTGCTGGTCCCAAGGATGCAGATGTGGAAAACACGGACGCCGTCTTCTTGTTTGAGGATGAAGCTAAATGTTGACAGAGGGGAAGCCCAATGCCCGGCACAGAGGAACTTTTCAAAGTTACAGCTGCTCTTAGGATCACTCTTACCGTTGTGGTGTAAGTGGCAACTGGGGCAAAACGGGAGGAGGTTCTTTAGAAAATACGAGATCCTTCCTCTTCTTTCTTTGCTTATTTGACTAGTGAAACTTGGGGACATTTCAATCCCTTCTGATGACATGGGAAAGAATGAGTTGATGGCCGGTCGTTCGGGTGGGAAGTGCTGGGATGGCAGCAGCGCTAGAGAAGCTCTTCCTCTGAGGCCTGAGGCGGGGTCGTGGCCCCGGTGCGGGGCACCTGGTGAACCACAGCACGCGGCCTTGGGCGGTGGGGGGAAGCCCTTTGCAGGGTCCCGCTTAACCGGCCTCCCCAGGATAGCCGGCATCTGTACCGGTGCGGGCCGGGCGTAGGGGCCCCTCCGAGGCTCGTAGGCCCGGCTGCCCGGAGCCAAGTAGGTGTCCCGGAGCCTTTCCTGGGACCATCAGCAGTGGACAGCAAATAAGGCCGAGCCTGAGCAGAGCCAGGTAGTCTGGGAGTTTGTTGCTGTGTTTCTCCTCTCTGCTTTTCCTGCTTTACCGTCCTCTTCGGTGACCCCTACCTGGTCCACGGCCTTCTCCCTCGGCCCCTCCGCTGCTCCCTTGCTTCCTCCCACCCAGCCTCTCCTCCTGTTCAGCAGTTAGGCGAGCCTGGGTGGCTGACGCACTGCTGGGTGTTGGCCAAGTGGGAGAGGACAACCGTCTCCACGTGTCCCCAGTCTCGGACTTAGTGGGGAAAGGCGGTCCAATATACACCGAGATGGGAAATAACATTTCTGAAAAGCGCCACGAGGGAGAACTGTACTGGGCCGGGAGCATCTCTAGTCAGAGACGTAGGAGAAGGCGGCCCTGAGAGCGCAGGGAGCGGGCATCTGTGGGGTGAGCTAGGCTGGCCTGCCCTCTCCCTCCTCGGGTGTCCGAGGCGACACTAGGGAACTGATGTCCCCTGTGCTGGTTGTCAGCATTTTCCTGCCCTTACCACGGGAAATCTCTTTTCCCCCATCAAGTAGGTAAAGCCTTTGTTTTCCGACCTGGCCCTTCTGTCAAGCAGGGATTTACTATCCTGCTTCACTCTATCCTGTCCAGGTACAGAGGTACTAGGCAGTTCCTTCTTTCCAAGCTCCTTCCTTCTTCCTTTGCCTCTGCTGCTCCCCCCCAGCCTGTGGTAAGCTTCCTGCACCCTCCTGCACCCTTTCTGGAACTTCAGCTTTCCGACTAGCTGGCAGTCAGGTGTCTGGAGGACCCTCAAGCCTCTTCTCTCACTTGCCGGCTGGGTGATGTGAAACGACTCTGCTCATCTCTCTATGCCCCACTTGCCTCGTCTCTAAAACATGCTTCGTTACTCCTGGCACCTAAAGTTGTGTCAACGTTACCTTGTACAGGACGCCTCACCATACTGCTTACTCGGAAGATTTTAGTCCTTACCCTCACGTAAGCATCCAAATGCTTCACTCTTCCAAACACTTCAGGTCTTACATTTTAACTGAATTTCAGTTCTGTGTTGTAATTCCTCCTTCCTGATAATGTGAAACTCTTGTCTCTGTTTCTTCTGTTTTCTTCCTTAAGAAGTTTCTGACAGAAAAATAAATAAATAAATAAATAAAAATAAAAAAAAAGAAGCTTCTGACAGTATGCTAACAGGTAACACTTTGTTAATGATTTTACTATGAATGATGATCAGAAAATCCATCTTACGCTGGATGAGTAGGACTTGCCAATTCCACGACACTGGGTTTAACTTTGGGCTCCAAGGGCACAGGGCTTAGTTGCAGAGGTCTTCAGTGATTAGATGCCAGGCTGGACCCTGGAACCTTTGCCTGTCTTTCCAGTGAAATTACAATTGTTTTGCTAAATCTGATTATATACTAAGAAGTTGCTGCAACTTCTAGTAATTAAAACTATTAAATAATAGTTTTGAAATTTGCAAAATTATTCAAATAAACAGAATCTTGCAGGAAGAGCTGGACTTAGAAGAAGCTTTTGGCAACTGTATTAAACTGTAGTTTTAGGGGCACTTGGGTGGCTACGTGTCTGAGCATCTGCCTTTGGCTCAGGTCATGATCCCGGGGTCATAGGATCAAGTCCCACACCGGGATCCCCACAGGGAGCCTGCTTCTTCTCCCTCTGCCTATGTCTCTGCCTCTCCCGGCGTGTCTCTCATGAATAAATCGATCAAATCTTTTTTTAAAAAATCCTATAGTTTTAAAGATGCCACAGATTCCTTAGAGAAATTTTAAAAAGGCAGTGCTAAGAATTAGCAGTGAGCTATAATGCTACCCTCTCCCAGATATACCTTGGTCATACACATGCTATTAAAAAATATAAAAATCCCATTAAAAAATTCCATTAATCTTCTCTCATAGATTTGATTCAATTATTTTTATTAAATAGTTTACAGAACCTGACATTGTACTGTGCATTACTTAGGTATAGTGAATGGAAATATTCATTATCCTTAAATAATTTAAGGATTAATGGTCACATACTAGCTAAAACATATACATATCTATTATAGGCAAATGATCTAAAAGCTCATTTCCAAATGGTATCATCAAGCATGTTCAAAAGACAACCAGATAAAATGGACATTTGAACTCATTTTTTTAAAAGATGTATGTATTTATCTTTAGAGGGGATAAGGGGCAGAGGAAGAGGGAGAGAGAGTCTTAAGCAGACTGCCTTGAGCGTGAGTGACCCAGGGCTCGATCTCATGACCCTGCGATCATGACTGAGCAGAAGCCAAGAGTCAGGGGCTTAACCAACTGTGCCACCCAGTCACCCCTGAACTCAGTTTGTTTGTTTTTTACACTTTTAAAAATGTTTTTATCCAAGTTAGTCATAGATATCATTTTAAAAATCAAATAAGCAATCGAAAGACAAAATAAATAGCACAGAGTTTTCAAGTGTAATTAACAGCTACAAACACAGCATAATTAAGTGTTAGGTTTAATTATGTTGCCTGGTGCAAGTTCTAGGCATACATATGATAGCAGGCACTACACTGAATTAAGCATAGGGGTTACTCAGAATGAGCAGAGAGTTAGAATAAGGAAAGCATGCAGACCCTTAGAAGGAAGTAAATCAAGCCAGGAAGATTGGAGCTGACTGCGTTCAACAGATACTCAATTAAAGAAAAAAAAAAAAAGACATGGAGCCATAATGAGTATTCCTCAGTGTGAACCATTAGCTTACAGAAATGATCTAACCATTAGCTTGCAGCATTCAACTATCGTTTATTGAGCAACTATTATGTTCCAGACCCTGTTCTTTGAATGTTAGATGAATCACAACATAATAGTAGAGGTAAATCAATCACTAAAATATGAAGCAGAATAATTGGTCATAGAAAGCACACAGTGCCATACAACTACAAAAGGAAGGTGGCTTCCTGGAGAAGGACGTATATACCGAATGGGAGCAGGAAATATAGAAACCTATTATAATAACTGAAGAACTAAGGTAAAGTAACAGTTTAATGGAAACAGAATCCTGAAACACATTATCACTAGAAACAATAAAAAAAAATTTTCCCACCAAAATTAACGAGTTAGCAGAAAGTCATGATTCTGTGGCCAATGTTTTTCTTTCTCTGAAAATGTCATTGAAAAATGGCTGTGAGAGAACAGAATGTTGGTTACTAGAGGCTGGGGGGTGGGGGAATTGGAGAAACTTTGTTTAAAGATACGAACTTAATTCAGTGTAGATAATACGTCATCCTACACAGCATAGTGATTAGAGTCAATAATAACTGTATTAAAAACTACAAAGTTGCTAAGAGACTAGATCCTAATTGTTCCTAGCACAAAGAGGAGATAATTATATGACCCGACACAGGTGCTAGCTAAAGCTATGGTGGCAATCAGGCTGCATTTTATGTATGTATCAGGTCAACATGCTGTACACTTTAAACTTACAAAATGTCATATGTCGGGACGCCTGGGTGGCTCAGCTGTTGAGCGTCTGCCTTTGGCTCAGGGTGTGAGCCTGGGTCCCGGGATCGAGTCCCACATCGGGCTCCCTGCGTGGATCCTGCTTCTCCCTCTCCCTGTGTCTCTGCTTCCTCTCTCTGTGTCTCTCATGAATAAATAAGTAAAGTCTTAAAAAAAAAAGTTATATGTCAATTACATTTCAATTTTTTAAAAGTGGCTTTGAATTTAGAAATCTTTGAAAAAACTAGTTAGAAATCATTAAGAAAGTGGTTTTAACCATGAGACTCTTCATGATAGAGAACAAAATTGAGGGCTGATGGAGGGAGGTGGGTGCGGGATGGGCTAGATGGGGCATGGCTATCAAGGAGATCACTTATTATGATGAGCACAGGGTGTTATACGTAAGTGATAAGTCACAAATTTTTACTGCTTAAACCAGTATAACACAATATGTTAACTAACTAGAATTTATTTATTTATTTATTTATTTATTTATTTTTCTAAAGATTTTATTTATTTATTCATGAGAGACACAGAGAGAGAGGCAGAGACACAGGCAGAGGGAGAAGTAGGCTTCATGCAGGAAGCCTGATATGGGACTCGATCCCGGGACTCCAGGACCACAACCTGGACTGAAGGCGGCACTAAACCGCTGAGCCACCCGGGCTGCCCAACTAACTAGAATTTAAATAAAAATTTGAAGAAATTAAAAAGGAAAACGGGTTTAAAGTTGGAAAACTAAATGGAAGTGCCAACACATATCTATGAAGCACCTACTGAATTTCTAGCACCGTGTATGTTCAAAATTTTGTATTAGGGTCTTCTGGATCTAAAAGATCAGATTTAGCATTTTATAATATCTGCCATATTCCAGGTACTTTATTGTATTGTCTCTAATCCTTAAGACAGCCCTGAAAAGTAGATACTAGTATTCCTATATTTTAAAAGTAATCTCTACACGCAACATAGGGCTTGAACTCACAACCCTAGGATCACGAGTTGCATGCTCTACTGACTGAGCCAGCCAGGCACCCGATCCCCATTTAAAAACAAAACAAAACAAAACAAAAAAACCCTAAAAAACCCTGACACTTAGAAATTTGACTTGCCTGAGATCACATAGCTAGTACATTGCAGAGCAGATGGTCTCCAAATCCTGTGCTTTGCCGACCGTGCAATATTGACTAAAGAGTGTGAATACCAACAGAATAAGAATATTTAAAATGAGAATTCCATGTACTGCATACAAGACAATTCCACTGTGTGTGTGAATCAATATATATATATATACATGCATGTATGTGCACATACATGATCATTCTGAACAATAATATTTTTTTTAATAGACAGCACATTATCATAGACAGTGTATAGTAGGAGGAAACACATCCATGTATTTCAAGGGAGGGCACAGATAGGCTGTAACTTAGAGGTATGAATAGGCCTATACAATCAAATAAATCAAATTTAGGAAAAGTTGGGACAGACACTGTTTGGGACAAATATGCTAAGATGCAGAAAAGACTATAGGCAGATTGAAAACATTTAGGACATTGTTGGGTAGGGCAATTCCTCATGGACTGGTTATTTAGGCAGCTGTTTATATAAAATAATCAGAGAAAGGAAAGGAGAAAGGAAATTTAAGTCACAATAGCTGATAGGATTACAAGGATGGTGGGTGCATTAACCAAAATGGGGATGGGAGAAACAGATCTAGTATGCCCACTGACATTGTCCAGTTTTAGACTTTGAATTTAGAGTGACAGCATCACATTCATTTGAGATTCTTTTGAGCCAAAACCAACAAGATGCAATTTTTACAGGGATGACTGTAAATTCCTACATTTGAGAAAAGAATTCAATTGCACAAGCCCAGGATGTGGGTTATCTCCTTCACAGTTATCTCTTTGGCCGTGGGTTTTTGATGGCCACACACAAGATCAATTATGCAACAACAATGTGCCCTGCTGCTGAAAGAGGGCATGCCATGTTGGGCTGCATTAATAGAAGTGCAGTCATCTGCCCGAGGGAGAGTCTGTGGTCTCCCCAGCATCCATGCTAGGCGATCACATTTCCTTGTCTCACCCTAGGCGCCATGTTTCCAGAGAGGGGTGTGCTTACAAAAATGAGAGGGTGACCAAGACAGTGAGAGGTCTGGAAATTATGTCCTGAGGGAAATGGTTAAAGAAGAATGGAACAAATTCAGGGGGAATATGATAGCAATCTTCAAATATTTGAAAGATTATTATGTGGCAGAAAGGAGGGGGAATAGAGCTATTTTTTAATGACTGCCATGGGAAGAGTTAGAAGTTAGAGAGAGACTGACAAACAAAAAATGTATAAATAAAAAAAGTAAGGAACACTTCCTAAGAAGTGAAAGAACTGCCTATTACTGAATGAGTATATAAGGAAGGTATATAGTTGCCTCCTTGCATTTTATATGCTGTACCAGGTGACTTATAAAAGTTCTTCCCCAGGGGCCTGGCTGGCTCAGTGGGTTAAACGTCTGCCTTCAGCTAAGGTCATGATCCCAGGGTCTTGAGATCAAGCCCTGCATTGGGCTCCCTGCTCAGCGGGGAGTCTGCTTCTTTTCCCTCTGCCCCTCCCCTTGGTCCCCTCCGTTGATTTAAATGAATAAATAAAATCTTTAAACAAAAATGTTCTTCCTGATTGTAAGATGCTATAATCCCTGGTCATGGTACCATGAGAAACCACTTTGGAGAAATGGTGTCTTTCAATCTATGGCAATATGCTAGCTTCCAAAGGACAGGAGAGTTATATTCTGAATACGTCAACAGAAAGTTCATTATAGAAAATTATAAATGTAACATGAGTTTCAAACTCATCCAGTAGCTGTCTCTTATATGGCTAAAGCCCTTCCTCTAGGAACTACCCATAACCACAGAGTGTTACTAGTGAAACACTGCATGGTATTTTTGAAACCCTTTGTGGATGGAATCCCATTTGGAATAACCTTGTCAAGGCATCTCAAATAGTTCATCTCAAACAACTTGTCAAGGCATCTCAATTAGCTCACCTCAAATATCGCCTTCTCAGAGAGGTCTTATCTAATGGCCCAATCTGGCTTTGAGTTACCTTTTTTTTTTTTTAAGATTTATTTATTATTTATTTATTTGAGAGAGGGTGAGAGAGAGTGAGCACAAGGTGGGTGGGTGGGTGGGTGGGGAGCAGAAGGAGAGAGAAACTCCAGCAGACTCCACATGGAGCACAGAACCTGACGTGGGGCTCAATCTCAGGACTCCAAGATCAGACCTGAACGGAAACCAGGAGTCTGATGCTCAGCCGACTGTGCCACCCAGGTACCCCAACCTTGAGCTACTTTCCAACCAATTAACCCATTTTCTTTCCTTTCCATGAGGCACTTAACACTAACAGAAATGATCTGTTTGCTTATTTGTTGTCTCTCTCCCCTCCCAATGTATAAGCAGTGTGAAGAGAAACTGTGGGTGTCCTTGTCACTCTAGCATTCAGAATATCGTGCGCATAATACACATATAATAAATATGATTGAATTAATACAACATTGAAGTTGAGTCTTGAAGTATTTCTCAAGGGAAATTTAGTCCTTGTTATAGTGTCTCTGGAACTTCTGTATAATTTATGTAATCTAGGCTGAAACTCATGTATTCGCCATAGTGACAGAGGATAGCCCACAGTCTTTGGAGTTACCATCACCTCTATGAATTTAAAGGTAAAAAAATGAATCTTCTTTTAGTTACCTTTTTCTATCAAGAATCATTCTGGTTTCATTCATTTTATCCTAGTTTTAACTTTAGAATCCTTTAATTCTTGAGATCTTCAGTTGAGCCCTCTTCATCTTCTATATGTCATAGTCTTGGTGTTGAGCTCAGATTTTCACATGGTAGACTTTTCTACCCAAAGAGCCATATATTTAAAGTATCTTCCAAAGCAGGTGCCTTTTCCTGGGTCATTTATCCATTTTATATCATCTTCTTTGGAGCTGTTCTATCAGAAAACCAGCTGTGGCTATCAGCTACCCTACCACATTTGCCCAGATTGCTTTTCAAAATTACATTTCCTCAAACCTCATACATCTCCTCCTCCAAGAAAATGGTTTTGCTTCATATTTCATTGAAAAAAAAAAAAGATACTCTCATTCATGAAAACTCCCTCATCCTTCTCTTACCAAATCCATCCAGGGCCCTGATCTGCATGTACCTTCTCTGCCTTCCCTCCTAGAACCTCAGTGAAGGCTCCCCACTCTTATGCAGGGCCAGCACCCACTTATACTTTGGATCATATCCTCTCTCATTTTCTAAAGGATTTTGATTCTGAAATGATCCCTCTCCTTATATCATTAGTTTCTCATTCTCCGCATAATTATTTCCATCAGCATGTAAATAAGCTGTATGATCTTTTATTTTCAAAGAAAAACCCTCCAGCTCCCTGCTAGTTTTCTAAGATCCCTTCATAGTGAAAGTTCTTAAGAGAATTGTCTATTACCCATTATCTTCACTTTTCCTCAGCTTCTCTATAGCCCACATCAATCAGAGTTTCTTCCCCAATTCCTCACCCCTATTGCCGAGGTCACTGATGATTTTCATGTTGCTAAATCCAGTGGTTATTTCTATGCTTTTATTTTACTTAACTTTCCCTTAGGATTTGGCCTGCACCTTCTTTTTAAAAATAACTTCCTTTTCCTTTTCTTTCTCCTTGGCTTCTGTGACACCATGTATCTTAGAAAACCTAAGTCAGATTTTTGTAATTTATTGAGGCTGTGCTCTCTGTAGAAACCCTGTAAAAGTGTGAGGAAGCAGATCAGAGCAGGGAAAGAATCAAGGTTAAGATATGATCTCAGGAGAAATTTAGCCTTAGCTTTATTCCACCAGAGTTCTGGAACATGCCTTGCACCCAGAGGCAAAGGAGTGTGGCTGTTTCATCCCTGCATTCACTATGGGGTATAGGCTGCCTTGGGAGGATCGAGTAGAGGGATTACCTTCCAGGCATAACCTTTCAGGCATCTCTGGCTAAAGCAGTTCCTAGTGGCCAAGGGAAATTCTTCAGAGAAGGATGAAATAGAAAGTCCTTAGCAGGAAAAGTCCAGTTCCTGAGGACTGAACCCTGTCTCAATAAAGGAGATCTGCCATATCAGAGGCTGTCGGTGTCCCACCCCTTCTGTCCACCTCACTGGCCATTCCTTCTCCTCTGCTAGGATCAATTCTTCTCTCATACTCTCACTCTTGGTATTCTCTTATGATCCCACATGACAACTCTGACTTGGGTGAAGGCTCAAATTTAACTCTTTGGTCTTGACCCCTTTAGGGAGTTCTAGACTTGCATTTACAACTGCCTACTTGATATTTCCACTTCAATGTCTAAAAGACACATTAATTTTAATATAGATAAAACAGAACTCTTGATTTCTTCTCCTTCCCCCAAACCTGCCCTTGTCCTAGTTGTCCTCATCTCAGGTGTTCAAGCTCCAAATCTTGATTGTATCCATGATTCCTCTCTTTCTCTTATATTTCACAACCTCTGGCCCTACTTCCAGAGTATATCTTACACCCATCTACTTCTTTGCACCTCCATCACCACCATTCTAGCCCAAGCCATCCTCATTTCTCATCCTCATCCTCATCTCTCATTTCTCATCCTCATTCCTCATCCTCTTTGCCTGACCACTGCAATCCTGCCTCTGAAAAGTGTGCTATATCTGCTCTTCATCTCTAGCTCCCCTGAAGACTATTCTGTAGGCAGTTGTCAGAGTGCTGCTGTTAAGTTATATGCCAATTAATACCATATTTCCTCGAAACCCTATACTCATTTCTCACTTTGCTTAGAATAAAATCCCAACCCTTCACCCTGGTTTACAAAATCATGAGCAATTTGGCTCAAGTACAGCTTTGCAACCTCATGCTTTGCTGGGTTTCCCCCTCCATCAGCCACATCTCTTGGTTCCTCAACTACATCAAAAATGTTTGTGCTTTGGGGTCTTTATTTTGGCTATTTCTTCTTTCTTATCAGCACTCAGATCTCAATTTAAATATAAACTTCTAAGACTAGTTTCCTTGGACAACCAATCACTATCTCTTCATTCTTTTAATTATATACAGAGCACTTAATGCTATCTATTATTTTTCTTATGTTCTTATTTAGCCATTCACTTTTTCTTTTTTCTTGAATTTAAAATCAGTTTAGTTAAACAAAAAAATCAGTTTAGTTAACATATAATGTATTATATTTCAGGGGTAAAATTTAGTGGCTTATCAGTCGCATACGACACTTAGTGATCATTGTATCAAATGCCCTCCTTAATGCCCATCACCCAATTACCCCATGTTGCTACCCACCGTCCCTCCAGCAACCCTCGGTTTGTTCCATATAGTTAGGAGTCTCTTATGGTTTGCATCACTCTCTGGTTTTCTTTAAAGGATTTTATTCATTTATTTGTGAGGGGCACAGAGAGAGAGCGCAAGCACATAAGCAGGGAGTAGGGACAGAGGGAGAAGCAGACTCCCGGCTGAGAAAGGAGCGCTACACGAGACCCGATCTTAGGACCCTGGAATCATAACCTGAGCCAAAGGTAGATGCTTAACCAACTGAGCCACCCAGGTGCCCCATCATCCTTCATTCTTTTTATCTTATTTTTCTTGCCCTTCCCCTATATTCTATTTTGTATCTTAAATTCCACATATGAATGAAATCATATAGTATTTGTCTTTCTCTGACTTATTTCACTTAACATAATACCCTCTAGTTCTATCCACGTTGTTGCAAATGACAAGATTTCATTCTTTTTGTAGACACTGCTGCTATAAACATGGGGGTGAAGATCCCCTTCAGATCACTACATCTGTATCTTTGGGGTACTCAGTAGTGCAATTGATAGGTCATAGGATAGTTTTATTTTTGACTTTTTGAGGAACCTCCACTCTATTTTCCAGAGTGACTGCACTAGTTTGCATTCCCACCAACAGTGTAAGAGGGATCTCCTTTCTCCACATCCTCGCCAACATCTGTCATTTCCCAAGTTGCTAATTTTTGTCATTCTGACCTGGGTGAGGTGGTATATCTCATTGTGGTTTTGATTTGTATTTCTCTGATCCTGAGTGATGATGAGCATTTTTTCATGTGTCTGTTAGCCTTTTGTATGTTTTCTTTGGAGAAATGACTGTTCATGTTTTCTGCCCACTTCTTGACTGTTTTTTTTTTTTTTTTTTGGTGTTAAGTTTGATAAGTTTTTTATAGATTTTGGATACTAGCCCTTTGTCATTTGTGAATATCTTCTCTCATCCTGTGGGTTGCCTTTTAGTTATGTTGATTGTTTCCCTTGCTGTGCAAAAGCTTTTTATCTTGATGAAGTCCCAATAGTTCAATTTTGCTTTTGTTTCCCTTGCCTTTGGAGACATGTCTAGTAAGAAGTTGTTGCAGCCAAGATCAAAGATGTTGCTGCCTGTGATCTCCTTTAGGATTTTGATGGGTTCCTGTCTCTCATTAAGTCTTTCATCCTTTTTTATTTTTGTGTATGGTGTAAGAAAGTGGTCCAGTTTCATTCTTCTGCATGTGGCTGTCCAATTCTCCCAACACCATTTGTTAAAGAGAAAATCTGTTTTTCCACTGGATATTCTTTCCTGCTTTGTTGAAGATTAGTTGACCATAGGGTTGTGGGTCCATTTCAGCATCTTTTGTTTCATTCATCTATGTGTCTGTTTTTGTGCCAGGACCATACCATCTTGATCATCATACATTTGTAATATACCTTGAAGTCCAGAACTGTGATGCCTCCAGCCTCGCTTTTTTTCAACATGGCTTTGGCTTTTCATGTCTTTTCTGGTTCCATACAAATTTTTGGACTATTTGTTCTAGTTATGTGAAGAACGCTGGTTGTACTTTGAAAGGGATTGCATTCAATGTGTAGATTGCTTTGGATAACGTAGATATTTTAGCAATATTTGTTCTTCTAATCCATGAACATGGAATGTTTTTCATTTCTGTTTGTCTTCCTCAATTTCTTTCGTAAGTGTTCGATCGTTTTCAGAGTATAGATCTTTTCCCTCTTTGGTTAGGTTATTCCTCGGTATCTTAGGATTTTTAGTGCTATAGTAAATGGGATTGATTGCTTGATTTCTCTTTCTGCCGCCTCATTATTGGTGTATAGTGATACAACAGATTTCTGCTGATTTTGTATCTTGTGACTTTACTGAATCCATGTAACAATTCTAGCAATAATTTACTGGAGTCTTTTAGGTTTTCTACATACAGGTTTTCTTTCATGGCTTCTGCAAATAGTGAAGTCTGACTTCTTCCTCATGATCTGGATGCCTTTTATTTCTTGTTATTTGATTGCTGGGGCTAGGACTTCTGGGACTATATTAAAAAACAGTGGTGAGAATGGATGTCTCTGTCGTGTTCCTAGTCTTAGGGGAAAACCTCTCAGTGTTTCCCTGCTAAGATGGCTTTTTGTTGAGGTATGTTCCCTCTCTCCCTATTTTGTGGAAAGTTTTTATAAATAAGGGAAGCTGTATTTTGTCAAATGCTTTTTTCTGCACCTACTGAGAGGATCATAGGGTTCTTTCTTTTATTAAGGTGGTGTATCATGCTGCTGATTTGTGAATATTGAACCACCCTTGCAGCCCGGGAATAAATCCCACTTGATCATGGTGAATGAATCTTTTAATGTACGGTTAGATTCAATTTGCTAGTATCTTGTTAAGGATTTTTGCATCCATGTTCATCAAGCATATTGGCCTGTTGTTCTGTTTTTTAGTGGAGTCTTTGTCTGATTTTGGAATCAAGGTAATGCTGGCCTCATAGAATGTATTTCCAAGTTTCTCCTTCCATTTCTATTTTTTGGAATAGTTTCAAAAGAATAGGTAGTAGCTCTTCTTTAAATGTTTATTAGAATTCCCCTGGGAAGTCGTTCTGCCCTGGACATTTGGTTGTTGGGAGATTTTTGATTACTGATTCAATTTCATTGCTGGTTATCCGTCTTTTCAAGTTTTCTGTTTCTTCCTCTTTCAATTTTGGTAGTTTATATGTTTCTGGGAACTTACTCATTTCTTCTAGATTGCCCAATTTGTTGGCATCTAGTCTTTTCATAATATTTACTTACAATTGTTTGTATTTCTGTGGTGTTGGTTGTGATCTCTCCTCTCTCATTTGTGATTTTATTTATTTGGGCTCTTTTTTTCTTTTTGATAAATACTGGCTAGGGGTTTATCAATTTTATTTATTTTTTCAAAGAACCAGCTCCTGGTTTCATGATCTGTTCTACTGTGTTTTGTTATTGTTTCTATACCATTTATTTCTGTTCTAATATTTATTATTTTACTTTTCTGCTGGCTTTAGGCTTCATTTATTGTTCTTTTTTGACTCCTCTAGGGGTAAGTGTATCAACAAAAGTTCTTAATTATTTATCTCTTTTGAAGGTGAATAGTGCATGAGTTAATTAAATTTCTGTATGTTTCCAGTTGACGGCACTAAATCTGGGAAACAACCTTTTAGAAGAAATTCCAGAAGAGATGAAATATCTTACATCCCTGAAGAAGCTTCATTTATTTGGAAATAAGATTTGTAAATTTGCACCCGGAGTATGTGGTAAGTTAGTCAAAGAACAGCAGTATTATGGGATCAAATTTAATCTCTTTATATTGAACAAGTGAAAAAAGTAAATGAAATTTTACCTAATAATCTTTTTTTTTTGTTGGAGATATTTATGCACTACTCTTGAAATTAAGGATTTTTGGGTACAATAGTGTCTTTTTTCAACTATTGCATTATTATTTCTGTAATGCAGACCTAAGAAAATAAGTTAGTATTAAATTAGTCAATTTTTCCTTTTCAGAATCAGGGTACATTTTAACTCTTAAATCTGGGGGCCTTTTCTCTGTGCCTGAGAGGAAATTAATTGAAAATCCAATCAAGAAAAGCATTCCTTGTTCTTTATACTTTTTATTTATTGCTTCAATATTAAGCTGCAATCTTTGCTCAAGATGCTAAGTTTAAAACCAATCTGAGGAAAATTTTAAAGAAAGAATGTGAGATCCAATAACTGGCTCTTTTTTGGGGGGAGGGGTATTTCCTATCAACTTGTAATTCCTCCAATAGGACACTCTTCCTATTTAATATAGGTAGAGGGGGGCTTAAGGGGAAAACATGTGACAAAGAGATGATTTTTAGGGCTTCATTGAACATTGTACATTATAGCTCATGTATAGCACTTCCTCATTCTATGTTTTTGTCCCTACTAGTAAAACTAAAGATATGTGAACTTTTGAGACATGGGTGCTATGTATAATCACTGTCATCACCAAGCAGCATTTATTAAGGATATCAATGCATAGGGAGTTAAATCAGGGGTATATTTGGCAAATAGCACAAATAGACTCTGCTATGATCTCTTTACTTTAAACCCTTAAATCACGTATCCTGGAGAGATATTTTTTTCAAAACAAGACCTATAACAAACACTTATTGATGCTTATGCACATTATGTATGCAAACCCACAGATTTGGGGTTCAATTACAGTTTACTTAGATTATAGTTTACATAAGAAAAAATTAAGGGCATTAAAAAAAAGACAATCTTATAAACTATTTTATAAACCACACTGAAGGAACAAACTTATGTAGAACATGACATAGTAAATAATATTAAGCAACCTATTAATGCTAATAAAGAAAATTTTTTCTTGCGTGCCCTTACATTTGAGGTTTCTAAAATATATGTAATCTTTGTTCAGTGCCCTTGCATGCCTGTATTTTCTGTATTTCTTGGTTTTGGGCTGCTGAACATTGAAAATCCCATGTGAGTGACATAAACTATGTTTTATGTTGTGTCCTTACTATCCAAGAGCAGAAGCAGTTTGGTGTCAAGGAGTTGAGCGCCATCCAGCATGTATTACGTGATCCAGTCCCCCTGACTAGACCAGACTGGGCAAGAGCTAGACTTGTGTCCCAAGTTAGGCCAGGGCTCGTCTCTTTCTTGGGAATTAAGAAAATCTACAAGCTGTTTGAGCGGTCTGAGCTAATCGTGTGAACAAGACGGGGGTCGCAAATTGGTGCCTGTGAGCTGAAACTGGTTCCTAGATGAACGTGGTTCATAAACAAGTTGGCTGTGTTTCGACAATCTTTTAAAGAATTTGAATTAGGGGCACCAAAACTTGCAAATCAAAAGAGTTCATTAACAAAAAAAAATTGGATGTCTCCCTCATTTTTGTCTGTTTTAAAAAAGGTGAGGCAACGTTGGAATCACATTTCCAGGGGCCCAGCGGCAGCCCCTTGTTGGATAAAGCCCAGTCCTGCCAGGGCGCTCCCACCAGGGCCCCCACTACCTGTCGGGTCACCTTCTCAGTTCCTGTAGGCACCGCAGTTTGAGAACTGCCTTCCCTGTCTATGAACAGTCACACGCTGGCGTTGTAGGATGGCTATCAACACACGGCAAATTAGAGGAAATCTGCTCAAAGAGAAGGCCTGGGGCGTGGGGGTTAAAAGAGGAGTAGGGGGGGAGAGAGAGAATGTAGGTATGGAGCTGAGAGAAGCAGTAGAGAGAACGAAAACTCCACGTTGCGCGGGGATGGCCTGAAGGCGCGTCCAGAGGCAGAAATTCCTGGGCGAGGCCGGGTGCTGGCCTGGGGAGCGTGGGCGTCCTCGGAGGTCCTCGGAGGTCACGGCGCGGTTCAGGGGCTCAAAAGCACGAGGCCCAGGAGACCCGGGCAGGAGCAGGTGTGTGGCCCCCGGGGCATCCCGAGCCCCCGAGCGTGCGCGCACAGACACACGCACCGGAGGAGCCGCGGGCCGCCCATCGCACCAGGTCACACGCCTACGGGCATATGCTCCCCCGACCCCGACCCCGACCCCTGCGCGGGCCCGGCCCAGCAGGCGCAGCCCCGGGCGGGCCTGAGGGGCGGCGGTCGCCGACCGCGCCCTGGGTCAGGGGCCCGTGGGGCTGCCTCGTGCGGGCGAGCCACGCCGCCGCCTTCCCCCACGGCCTGGCGCCCTGGAGCCGCATCTGGGCCCCCGCGCGGGAGCCGCGAGCCCCGCACACCGTGTGCCACGCTCGGCGCTGCGGGTCCGGCCGGCGGCCCAGGCCACGCACAGGCCCCCAGGGTGCGCACAGGCCCCACGCCCGCCCACGCACAGGCCCCACGCCCGCCCACGCTGCCCCCAGGCCGCGCACAGGCCCCCAGGGTGCGCACAGGCCGCCAGCCCGCCCGCGCACAGGCCCCACGCCCGCCCACGCTGCCCCCAGGCCGCGCACAGGCCCCCAGGGTGCGCACAGGCCGCCAGCCCGCCCGCGCACAGGCCCCCAAGCCACCCACGCACAGGGGCCCCAGGCCGCCCATGCACAGGCCCCCGCCCGCCCACGCTGCCCGGAGCCCCTTCCGGACGCCGCGCGCCCAGGGGGGCGCCCTCCCCGCAGAACGCGGCCGAGCCCGCCTCCGCGCCTGCGCGCCCCTGCGGAGATGCCCCGGAGCTCGCGCCTCGTCCTGCCCGTGTCCGCGCGTCCACCTCCCCGGACACGCTCGCCGCGGAGCTGCGTGGGCCCTCGTGCACCCCGCACGCCCGCTCCCTCCTCTCCAGGGAGGCCCAGCTGCGCGGCGGCCGCAAAGACAGCGCCGTGGGGGGCGAGTCGAGGCCTCCGGGGGCCGGGGGCGGGAGGCCGTGGCCCGCGACCCGCGTGGGTGTGCGCACGTCCGCCCCGCCCGCCCCGGGGAGCCGCGGTTCTCCTGACGGGTGAGCGGGCGCCGCGTGGCAAGGGCACGCCGTGGGCACATCCGCGGGCACAGCCCAGGTGAGGCCCGGCGCCTCTGCGGTTCTGGGGTCCCGGGGCCGACACCCCGTGCGTCCGTCTGTCGGTCCGTCCGTCGGCACCTGAGGAGCCTCGCCCCTGGGCAGGAGCCCCCGCTCGCCTCCGCCCTAGGCGGCCTTACGAGGGCGTCTGTCCCACGGCCCCAGGGCTTGGCCCCGGCAAGAAACCAGAGGGACAAGCATCGGGACCTGAAGAGGGCTCCGAGTTGTTCCCTGAGAAAGAGCCAAAGTGACTACATTTATTCTTCTGACAGGTGGCTTACAACACTTGATTCTGCTTAATCTGAACAACAACCGGCTCACATGGATTCCCCAAGAAGTCAGCAGGTAATTTGGTTTATAGGGACACTTGGGTAAACGTCCCCTTCTCCACCCACCCTGGTCATCTGAACCTCGACCTCACTGCTGGGCTTCCAGGCCTTTGGGGTTTGCCCCTGGCCAGGAGGCCGGTGAGGACTGAGACAAACCACTCATTTTAAGCAGATGATTCTTTTTTTTTATTCATTTATTCATGAGAGACAGAGAGAGAGACAGGCAGAGGGAGAAGCAGGCTCCATGCAGGGAGCCCCATGCGGGACTCGATCCCGGGTCTCCAGGATGACGCCCTGGGCCAAAGGTCAACCGCTGAGCCACCCAGGGATCCCCTAAGCATAAGATTCTTTAAACCCTTCCGGGAAGATGAGAAATAGCAAAACTTGGTGGTCTAAGTATAAAAGTGAGGGTTTGAAACATAAAATTCTAAAGTTGATTCTATAACTGGTGTCCCAACTCTGAGGTTCTTGGAGTTTGCTCTGATACAGAGTCGGGGACTTCCGCTTTTATTTCCTGTAAGTTTTCGAGACCATTTTCAGCCTGATGGAAAAGGCAGTTTGAAAGCAAAGTGTTGAAAATTAAAATAGCATTTTCATTTTAAAGAAAGCCCCACGTTTTATTACCGTTAACAACAACAGCAAAATGCTGCGCATCTCATGCTGCACATCTGCACAGATGGGCTGCCGCTACAGTGGCTTTCTGGAGCCAGCTGAGGGCCTTGTCCTTCTGCAGGCAAAACACTCTCTTGGGTTTTTCCTCTGACAGATGGAGAGAAAACCCTACTTGGGTTTACTTGACTTTGGAGACTCTCTTTATTGCTTGTTGAATAGAAACAGATGTATAACAACATAAGCGCATCCAGATTTTTAAGGGATACAAAACTCTGAACAGTCCTTAACAAAGGGATTTGTGCAGCACCTAAAGTCTACTCCGATTCACTTGTCTATCCCTCAAGCCAAAGTATTAGCCTTCCCAGAGAGATTTTCCCAGAGAAAGTAATGTTTTTAAGTCACAGTGACTAGAAAAAATTTTTAAGTGATCTAATTTCTGCAGATGAAGATTGTCACAGTGGAAATGCCAATACCTGTCTGCGTGTGCTTTCATTTATTTAGCTTATCAATGGATTTATGTGTCAACGAAATAATGAAAAAGAGGGAAGATCTGGTGAGCTAGGTCATTGTGCAACTAGCCTTATGACCTTGGGCAAGTCGCTTAACTGCACCTTGGCTTTCCTGTCTCTAAAGGAAAAATTTTGGGTAGATGAACGTCAGAACAGCTGTAACATGCTATGATCTCACAATTTATTAGGCTTGGATCTGCTTGGAGTATGAAGTATAATATTCAAAGAACTGTATAAATCTATAGTGACGTGCTAGAAGATGGAACGAGATGCAAGCTTTCACTGAAAAACGTCGGATTGCAAAATATATGAGTCTACCCTATTTTATAGATAATTCTGATAGCCTGAATTCCCGCTGGGTCCTGTATGTCAGCTGATTGGTCACCTCCTCAAGCAGGATTCCATTTTCTGACCTTGGGAATGTTTCTTCACCTTTCCATACCTCAGTGTCTTTAACTGCGACATGCGGACAATAATAGGGCCTATTCATGGGGGTGGTTTTGACAGGTAAATAGGCAAATTCGTCCAAAATATTTAGGATTGAGCCTGGGACATGGTAAGTGCTCAGTGGATGATAGCGTTTCTTATTATGGTTTGTTATTTTTATTCTTCTTTCTGTTCCTCCCATTCGTCCCTTTTTAGAGATAAAACACTGACTTGGTGGTGAATTTGGGAAAAGCATGGAGCGTAAATGGCTCAGTGTCCTCCTTTCACTCTGCCTTCACGTAAGCAGCTGCCTTTAGCAGGAAAGGCTGTGACTGGTGGGTATGGTGAATTCAGGGGAGGGTGAGTAGGAAGCCTGAGAATGTTTGCGTCGGCTTTGTGCTGATGTGTGATTCCCTTCTTTCCGGATGTCATGTCTTATTTCTCCATCGGAGGGGGAGAGTTCTGTTAGTTTACTTGAGCTACAGAGTATTGGTTCATGGACTTGGAGTCACACCTGGACAGGTGAGAGTTTTGCCCTGAAACAACTCTGTCATGGGCAGGACTGCAGAGCCATAGAAGGAAAAGGAGAATGTGGGTATCCTGGGGACAGAGAATCTGAAAGAAAGAGGGAGAAAGGAAGGGATTAAGCCAGTGGGCTCAGTTCTTTCTCCAGATTCTCCACTCAGGGAAGTTGCTCTTCAGCCCACTGGAGAGGAGAGGGGCAGGGAGAAGCTCTATCTCCTGTAGTTTTTTCTTGGAAGAGTGGAAGTTCTCCCTGCTTCTGGCAAAGGAAACAATGACTTATCCTTGCTCTTTACTCAACCAACGAATGATGACCATTTGCAGTAGCCTCTAGGCTCAGCCTTGTGCCTTCCAGTAAGGACACAACGAAAAGCCAACTGCCATGATAGTGATTTCAGAGTAGAATCAATTAAGATCGTGATTACAACAGTGATTAGTGAAGAGAATCTTGTCCCTTTCTGTTTCTCCACGGGACCTACGCCGCACACTTGCACTCTCTTGAACACTGGGTCATCCAGTTTTGACCCTATATCCTCTCTGCAAGTGCCTTTGCTCCTTATTTTACCAAGAAACGTGGGATCCATGGATCCCTTCTTTTCAGGCGTTTTATCTTGCCTTAAGTAGACCTTAAGGCAAAGTCTACTTCTTGCCTTTTCTCTCTTGCTCCCTCATTCTTTCATTTATAGCCAAACTTTTGTAAACTGCCATCTGTCTATTGCTTTTGTTTCCTACTTAAACCCTTAAAATTCGTTTCCCTTCTTTATTCTACTTAATATTATTTTTAAAGACCATTAATGTTCCTTGGGCAATCAAATCTAATGGTCTTTTCTCTCTACTGAATACAGATTACACAAAAATCACGAGTGTTCCATTCAATGAGTTTTGACCAATGTACACACACCAATAAGGTATTGAACAGTTCCAGTAAGGTGTTGAATATATGTACATTTCCTGAGTTCTTCTCTCTCATAAGCGACTACTATTTTGATTTCTACCTCTACAAATTAGTTTTACTTGTTCTAGAACTAAATAAATGGAATCATACAATATGTATTCTTTTGTCTTTTACTGAGCATATTTTTTTTTTTGAGATTCGCTGTATTGCTGCATTTGTCAGCAATTCATTGTTTATCCCTAAGAGCATTTCATTGCATGAATTATGCCACAAGTTATTTTCTCCTGTTTATGGACATTTGGATTCTTTCCCTTTTGGGGCTACCATGAATTAAGCTATTGTAAATATTCTCGTGCAAGCCTTTTTGTGGACATATACTTGATTTCTTTTTCGTTTCAATTCCTAGGAGTAGAGTTGTAGAGTCATGGGGTAGGAGTATAGGTATATATGTTAATTTACTAAGAACTGCCAACAGTTTTGCAAAGTGGTTGTGCCATTTTACACAAGTGTGTTCACTTTAAAATGTTAACCATTTGTAGTCGGTATGAAATTATATCTCATGATAGTTTTAGTTTGCATTTGCCTGAAGTTGAGCACCTTTTCATATTCTAATTCCCCATTTATATGTCTTCTTTTGTGGAATGTTTGTATGAAGTATTTTTTCCATTGAAAAAAATTGTATTTTTTTTCTTAGCATTAAGCTATAAGAGTTCTTTATATATTCTGGATAAAAGTGCTTTGATAAGTGTGTATATTGCAGATATTTCTTCTAGTATATGGCTTGCCTTTCAATTTTCTTAATGGTACCTTATTTTTTTTAAGGGTTCTTTAATTTTGATGAAGGCCAATTTTAAAATATTTTCATTTTAAGATTAGTGCTTTCTGTGGCCTTTTAGGGAAAGAAATATTTTCCTACCCCAATATTATCAATGTATTATCCTATATTTTCTTCTATAACATTTATAATTTTAGTTGTTATTTTAGCTGTATGATTCATCTCAAGTTAATGCTTGTGCATAGAGTGGAGTAATGTCAAAGTTCACTTCCCCCCCCCACATTATTCCTATATTTTCTTCTACAAACTTCATAGTTTTAATTTTTATATTTGGATCTATGAGTCATCACAAATTAATGCCTGTTTGTGATGCAGGATAATAAAGTTATTTTTTCTCCATATGTTTATCCAGTGGTCCTAGCACCATTTGTTTAAAGATTTTCTTTTCTTAATTGCACTGCCTTGACACCTCAAAAACCAAATGACTATTTATGTGTCTATTTGGACTCTCTCTTCTATTGCATTGAATTATTTTTCTATAATTTCTCTGAATACTATCTTAATCACTGTAGCTGTATTGTAAATTTTGAAATCAGTTAACATGAGTCCTCTGACTTTTCTTTTTTATAATAGTTTTGACCACACTAGGGACTTTGAATATCCATGTAAGTTTTAAAATTCATTTGTTGATTTTTACACGAAGAAACCGTTAAAAGATTTTTATTTGAGAGAGCGCTTGGGTGATGCAGTTGGTTGAGCATCCAACTCTTGGTTTCAGCTCAGTTTGTGATGTCAGGGTCTTCAGAGTGAGCCCCATGTGGGGCTCTGTGTTAGCATGGAGTCGGCTTCAGACTCTATCTCCCTCTGCCTCTACCTCTCCCCATTGCGTGCACTCTCTTTCTAAAATAAATAAATTTTAAAAAAGATTTTTATTTGGGTTGAGTGGAACTGTAGATGAATTTGGGGGAGAACTGGCATCTTAGCAATGTTGTTTCTTTTCATATATGAACAAGACCAAGACATATCTCTACTTTTATTTAGAGCTTTTTAAAATTTTCTCAGTCATAATTGACAGTTTTCAGTATTGGAGGCCTCTCCTATTGTTGGTTAAATGTTCTCTTAACTATTTTATGGTAGTGGTTTTTTTTTTAAATGTTACTGTAAATGGAGTTTTTAGAACTTTTATTTTCCAATTTTTGTGGCTACAATATAAATAGTGACTTTGTAGTCTATGATTCTAGATTTGTTAGTTTCTATTACCTCTCTTTAACATTTAAAATGTTGACTATCTCTTTAATTTTGAGATACTCTCCTCCAGTACCTTTAGGGATTCCTTATTAACCTAGTTCATCTGCTGATTCTCTGCTCATGCCTGCCTTCTTTAGATGCCTTGTTTAGTTTTTTGTTGTTGTTTTGTCAGATGTCTGAGTTCCTCAAGAATCTTTCCTACTTGGGATGCCTGGGTGGCTCGGTGGTTGAATGTCTGCCTTCAGCTCAGGTTGTAATCCCAGAGTCCTGGGATTGAGTCCTGCATTGGGCTCCCCACAGAGAGGGGAGTCCTGCTTCTCCCTCTGCCTGTGTGTCTTCATCTCTCCCTCTGTGTCTCTCATAAATAAATAAAATCTTTTTTTTTTAAACTTTTTAAAAAATTTTTTATTTATTTATGATAGTCACACACAGAGAGAGAGAGAGGCAGAGACACAGGCAGAGGGAGAAGCAGGCTCCATGCACTGGGAGCCCGATGTGGGATTCGATCCCGGGTCTCCAAGATCGTGCCCTGGGCCAAAGGCAGGCGCCAAACCACTGCGCCACCCAGGGATCCAATAAATAAAATCTTTAAAAAAAAAAAAAAAGAGTCTTTCCCACTTGCTGCTTTTCTCTCTTCTCCTGCCCTTTTTGTTGTTGTTCTTCCCATCAATCTCATCTATTCACAAGGCTTCCATTGTTGGTTTGCAGTCTTCCCCCAGTCGCCTTCACCTGCACTGACCACTTCACTACATCTAGGCTCCTTTTTTAATTGTTTAAAAAATATCAATTTACTCTGTTATTACTTTAATCTCAACACATTGGATCTTGAGATTATTATATATTTTCATTCTTAGCTTTGCAAACAGACACATCTGCATTTGAATCTTGACACTGTTGTCTACTAGGTGGGTAATTTGGGCAAGTTGTTTACTCCCTCTGATCCTTTATTTTCCTCACTTCTGAATTAATGGTAATAACTCCAGCCTTAGAGTTGTGCTGATGATATAATTTAATGCACCGGTACATAGTTGATGCTCAACATTACTAATTTCTTGTGCGTCTTTACTCAAAATACTAATATTAGACTCATAGCTTACTATGACCCCCTGTTGCCCTGATTTTACAAGTTCTATTATTAAAAGCCAAGCTCAAATGTTTATTCTCCCAAAATGCTTGTGGTATACCTCACTACCTACCATACCTGCAACTAGAAATTCGAATTTCCTTGATTCATTTCTCTCCGTCTGATGGCATTTCCTATCTTCATTTTATGATTCTATCTAATATCTCCTTCTAGACCATGATGTCCATAAGGCAGAATTTGTGGCTGATTCATCTGTGCATCTTCCACAGCAACTAAGTGGTTCTCACATCTGTTTGGTTCAGGATATTTAATCTATATCCATACCTTTATCCATTTATATACATGTATATATGTATATACGTATGTGTGCGAGTATATGTCCTCCTTTGTCCTTTGGCTTCCTCTTCAGTATAGCTGATGTATACATACAAAAAGTGAAAAATAAAGTTTTCTCTCTCTTAAATCGAGGTTTTGATTACATAAATTTAACATAAGCCGATTATAAAATATCTTCAAAAGTTAAATTATAGTAGAGATTTTTTATGCTCAAAGTATTTGTAGTAGTTGTGAACCTGTGACTAAAGTAAGGCTCAGATGAGCTACAAAAAAACAATGAATTGACACATGGCTTCTGATAAGGGATATGTACGGTGGGCTTTCTTATTCTCATACTTTTCAATCATCTACTTTATTTTTTAGATTAAAAAGCCTTGTAATTTTGAGTATAAATCATAACCAGCTAGCCAGCATTCCTAAAGAACTTTGTTTTCTTGAGAATCTTTCTGAACTTCAACTTAGCTACAATCGGCTCCTTTCTTTACCTGAAGAGATTAAGTTCTTGAAGAAGCTCCAGAAACTTGTCCTGATTAGGAACAACATTGAAGTTTTGCCAGAGGTAAGCAAAACACGGAACCAAGTTTTCTTGGGGAAGAACTCACTATGACATGATGGGGAGTGGCTATGGAATGGGTTTGGACATCTGAGTACAAGCCATCATTTGCTTCCCCTCCAGTGAGGCATAGTCAGTTCCCAAAGCCCTGTGACTAAAAAGGGTTACAACTTGGATTATTCCACATAGCTAGGAACGCCCCATTTAGTAAAACTAAATTTAGGTTTGCTCACTTAACCTGAATTTCAGATAAGGAACAAGTAATTTCTTAGTATAAGTACGCTCTAATACTTTAGTATAAGTATTGCATAGATGTATTTATACTAAAAATATTGTCGTCTGAAATTTAAATTTAAGTGAACCTCTTGTATTTCATCTGGCAAACCTATGTACAGCATGCATTGTAAGTACATTTTGGTTTTGGAATATGTGCTGTATATCTTCCATTTTTCCTACCTATCTACTCTCCATCTTTTTCCAACCTGTCCTGTGCCCGGAAGACTGACCTGCATGGGTATCAGTAAGCTCCATTGTCCTCTGGCTTCCTTTTGGATATGACCAATGAGAGCCACTAGTAGGAGATGAAAGGGCAGGAGAAGAGTGAGTACCAGATGGTATTCCCCTGGTACCTTCCCTGATAGGATGTTATAAGTTGCCCGCACACTTTTCTTGTAGACCATAACGAATATTTGGTGATTCTCTAATAGACCATTACTACCTCCCCTTGGTTCTTCAGACCCGTGGAAGTAAAGAACCCCCTGCCACTGCTGGCCTTTGGGAATTTTGTGGGAACCTTGCCAAACTTTTATAAATGGTGGTTTTATTAAACTCTCCTCAAATTTCCCAGTTTGAGAATCTGTTTCCTGCTAGGAACTTGTCAATGGGTTTACCTTCGTTCGTTCCCTATGCAAATTAAAATTAATTTGATAGGAGGGAATGCATGTCATATAGTAAATAGAAGAATACAGAAAAGTACCTCAATTTCTACTGTTTCATTTTTCTCTCAAGAGGATATTCCCTTAAAAAATTTTGTGTACACTCTAATGTGATATGTGAAAATATAGCAAGGTGTAGGCTGTAAATAAGTGTATTTCAAAAATATTAGTCTTAAGTTCCTTAAAAATCTTAATTTCTGTAAATAAGAACAGTTCTCGAAATTACAAAATAAATCTATTAAAAGTGTAACACCTTTATTTGAAGGAAAATAATTAACAGTAGAACCATTGTCATGAAGCATATTACTTTGTGTTCATAACAACTCTGATGTTGCTCTTCTTATTTACCCAGTTTTTTTAAAAAACATTTATTTATTTATTTATTTATTTATTTATTTATTTATGAGAGAGAGCCCGTGAGATCATGAGCATGGGGGAGTGGCAGAGGGAAAGGGAGACGAGCAGACTCCCTGCTGAGCATGAGCCTGTTGTGGGGCTCAGTCCCAGGAACTGCAGATTATGACCAGAGCCAAAGGCAGACACTTAACAGACTGAGCCACCCAGACACCCCAACCCATTTAAAAACAAGGAACAGAGAGGTTATATGACTTGAACACAGTTTGCAAAAGTCAGAGTAGGGAGGGGCTCAAATCCATGTCTGTCTGACTTAAAAGCCTGTACTTCAAGTCAGTACTCTTACTACATTTTTTTTTTTAAATCTTGAGGAGTTTGGGCTTTAAAAAATGTAAATGCTAGTAAGTCCTGTCCTGAATTATTATGTAAAGAATGCCTATGAGCATATGTCCTTCTACATTTAATATGATTCAGTTTATCGTTATTCTTTTTGTTTTGCATTATAAATGGTAAGGCATTATGGGAAATACTCATTTGTTTTGATAGTGAATAGATTATGAATCATTTTTTGGTATACTATATTTAAAATTTTTTTAAATTTATTTTTATATTTTTTAATTATTTATTTTTTAAAAAATTTAAAAGATTTTGTTTATTTAGACAGAGAGTATGAGCATGAGGTGGGGAGAAGCAGGGTAAGAAAGAGAGAATCTCAGGTAGACTCCATACTGAGTATAGAGCCTGATCTGGGGCTCCATGGTCAGGATCCCAGGACCTTGATCCCAGGATCATGATCTGAGATGAAATCCAGAGTTGGATGCTTAACAGACTGAGCCACCCAGAGGCCACTGGTACAGTATAAGTTATGTCGTGTGTGAATGCATATGTCCATTTAGTCACATTGGGCATGTAGATAGATGCTAACAGATTTTATTTTATTTTTTAATAAGGAAAAAGATTGGGTTAGCACAGTGCTAAGCAAAATATAGATCTGAAATAAATGCCTTTGGAATTGTTGATGTACCTTTTACATCTGTTTTCAGTTTCTCAAAGGTTTTTTGTATTTTAATTTTAGTAACGTCTACTGAGTTCTCACTATAAGGCCTTTCAGTAAGTCCTTTCTGACTGGTAACTTATTTAATCCATTCAACAGCCATATTAAAGTAAGGGCTTCCTTTACCATTTTCATTTTACAAATGGGGAAACTGAAGTACAAAGAGATTAAGAAATTTGTCCATAGTTACGTAGTGCCAGAGGTCAGATCGAACCTACAAATAGTCTAACTCTTGGCTTCCATGTTATGTTGCCCTGGAGTGGTCGAGGGAAGTGGAGACCATAGAGAATCTGGCACCTCATGCATAGGGGTCTCCTCCAGGAGGAGGTACTGAAGAATTGATCAGGTAATTAGGAAAAGATGGTCAGTCCCATCAAGTTTGAAGTTGGAAGAAATATTTATGATTCTATATATTGAATTTTTGAATATCTCTCTTTTGTTTTCTGACACAGGGACTTCGTGATCTTCAGAATTTAAGAATCCTAGACATAGCTGGAAATATTATTCAGATACTTCCATCAGGAGTAAGAAAAATTTACCTCTATTATAAACGAAACATTGTTTATGCTACTGAGATTAGAAAAATATGAGCAGTGGTAAAACCTTGTAGTAATTGGAGCCTTGGATTATACAAATGACTCAAAGATTTGCTTTGTTCTAGAATTTCAAAAACCTGTTCTCTCCCATTCCTGGCCATGTGTTCTCTGCCTGCTGAAATTGTTTGAACTGAGTGAACTCTGATTGCTATCATATATATTTTAAATGTGTTTTGTTATTTTATACTGCTTTGGTCACCTCAGACTTTTGGAAAATATGACTTTCTAGAACATACATTTTCATCCCTTGTAATTAATCCAAGGTGACACATTTGTTAGTTGTTTTTGAGTCATAAACAATGAAAAATACCTTTTCCCACCATGTAGAAATGAATTTTGACTTTCTGTATTTCAAAAAACAGAAACAGTTGGTCTTGGCAACTTTTGGCTTTTGGGAAAGAAATGGCAGTTTTTTTATGTTGAATTTTTGTATCTGAGCAAGTGTCATTCCATATGCAAGATAGTAATTAGAAACTTATCAATCCAGAAGGTATTCAATAAATAGTTTTTGATCTATTAACACTTTTTTTTCTGATTGATCAACTCCAAATTAGTATTTCAGGGTTTTTTTTTACCCTTAAAGAAATTTTTTGCACTGAAGGCGACTCAAATATGAAAAATGAGTGTAAAGTCTATTTTAGGAAAAAAATGTAGTTTTTATTGTGTTAAAATATAACATACGCTTTATCATTTGAACCATTTTTAAGTGTGCAGGTCTATGGCAGTAGGTAGATATTTGCAATGTTGCACAGCCATCGCCAGCTGTCTGCAGAAGTGTTTTATCTTCCCCGACTAAAACTTTGTTCCCCTTAACACTATTTCTCTATTCCCCTCTCCCTCCCCCAGGCCTCATTTAAGTACAGGATACCTCATACAAACATACAATAATTTGTCCTTTTGTGACCATATTTCACTTAACATAATATCTTCAGAGTTCATCTGTGTTACAGTTGGTGTGAGAATTTCCTTCCTTCTGAAATGCTGAATAATATTCCATGTATGTATATGTCACATTTTGTTTATTCAGAATTCACCTTTCAGCTCTTAAGAATAATGCTAGTGTGAACATGGGTTGTACAGATATCTGAATTTCTGTTTTCATTTCTTTTGAAATGGGTATATACCTAAAAGTGGAATTGCTGAGTCAATATGGTAATTGCTCGATTATTTCTTTTTAAAAGTTTTAATTTAAATTCCAGTTAGTTAACATACAGTGTAGCATTAATTTCAGGTGTGCAGGATAGTGATTCTCCATACAACTCGCAGTGCTCATCACAACAAATGCACTCCTTAGGAATTGCCAGATTGTGTTCCAGAAATACAGTTTTGAATGTTTAATAATTGGGTGTTGTTAATACTGACCTGATAAATGCTATCAAGTTTTATCATCCTGCAAGTCTTAGTTCAGCCCTCTGCCCTGTGATGCTTTCCATGTTTTCCAACAGTCTTCTGGTGCCACCACTTCTATGGTACCACTGTGGTTTATACCATGTAGTAGAGTACTTCTTTTCAAGTCTGTCTTGCCATTAGACTGTAAGCTAAATAAACTACCGAGTTTTTTTAGTTCCCTTGAAACAATTATTTTTAATTAAAAAAAAATCTTTTATGGCAGAGATCTCTAGCTCTTCTTACCCTCAAGAGCCCAGTTATTTTCAAATTATGGTCATTTGAAGAAAAAGTTGACCTGACTTAAGTGAGAAAAAGTTCTAATGATTATCACCAGGGGGCATCATGACATTTGCCTTTGATGTGAGGTTTATAACGAAATATCTATAAAACATTTGCAGACCTAACAGAAAACTTCACATTTCTGAAACACGCTTGGTCAGACTCCTCCATTAGCCGTTTCACTGCCTGACCTGTCATGACCATACTTTTCAGATTGAGAAATGACACTAGAAGTTGTATTTCTAAAGCGGTGCTTTGCAATTATTTAGTAATTTGCAGACTTGCTAAGTAATTTTGCATGTTATGAAATATTTATAACAATTTAAGTTTGAATCGCCCATTGAAGAAGACCAATCTGTTATTATTCCTGGTTAGCACTGAGGCTCTAGAGAGGTAATTTGCCTACAGAAGTTGCCCTGAGACTCGAGAGGGCCTCAGAGTCCCCAGATGACCTATGAAAAAATTGTAGAGTTTCTGATTCAGCAGGTTGGAGAGCCCAAGAATTTGCATTCCTCTTAAGTTCTCAGGTGATACTGATGCTGCAAGTCTGGGCATCACACCTGGAGCACCACTGGCCAGAAGTGTAGAGCAGTGATGGAGTTTGGACTTGCACTCAGGATTTTTGCCTGCAAGCCCAGGGCTCTTCCCATATTACAAAACTCTGCCTCTGAGAGGAATAAATTCTTTGCGTCAGGAATGACAGGCAAAGGTCGTCTCTGTTATGCTACACAAATAAATGAGACCTTTCTTTAATCTCAGTAGCAGTTTGGGTTCTGAGAGGTTCCCTGTGTCCTCGACTAAAATGATACTCAAGGATCATTCCTTGAACAATACCATTCCTGTATACTCTGGAAAAATTTTCACACTGAAACTAGGATTTTGATATGTGAGCACAAGGAAAGCCTATAAAGTTGGAAGCTGAGTTTTATACGTTACTCCTCTTCAGCCACCCTGTGGTTGTACTTGTGTTTGGAAGCGAGGCTCAAGTCTAGGTAAAATATTTACCTGGACACATACAATTACGATAGCCTACAGGAAAGTGCTTTGCTGAGAGTAGGCATCCAAGAAATATGGATTTAAAGATGTAACCTACAGCCACGGCTACATTTTCCATAATTGCTGTTTGCTTTCAGTTTCAAATTCATATTAACATTCATTTGAAGCCCTGGCCTCCATAAACAGGTTCTGTGTCAGAGTTAAGAATCTTGAGTATTTGTATATCCCTAAGGTCTGTAGGCATATAGTGTTTTCAGGAGGAAAAAGCCTCATGCAATGGTGGTGTCATGAGAAAAATATGCTTGGACTATTTATGGGAGGGATAATGGTTATAGCACCTATTCCATTTTATCAGTGCCCCCCTTTTTTCCTTCAAGAATTCTTCAGAGTCCTCATAAATCAAATTTGAGAATGGTGCAAACACTTTCCCCTTTCACAGTATGAGAAACACAGGGGGAAAAATATAAGTAACTTTCCCAGAAACACAAATCATTTGAGTGGCGAAGAGACTATTTGAATCCACTGTTCCCAAACAAAAATTAAATATGCTTAAGTGAGCAATTTACCGGTTGTATGACCTTGAGCACATAACTCAATCACTTTGTGTTTCATTTTTTTTTCCCTGTGGAAATTGGGGATATTAATAACACATAACATTATTGGGAAAGGGTCTGACACGGCAAGTGGTGCTCAGCAAATATAGAACGAATAAGTGATTAAATGAGATAACGTGTTTAAAGCTTTTACTAGTGGTTGGCATGTGGTCGATAGTAAATGTTATTTTTATTTTAAAGTCTCAACTACCTGCCACTGAATCCATCCCAAATGCAGGGACACTTTTGCACACTTTTAAAGTCATGAGAGCACCTGAATGATTTTAACTTGCTAACAGCAGGATAACCACTGTCTGTGTGCGCTGGTACACCAGGGGGGCACAGTCTTATTGGCACCTTCCTCTACTTTCTGTTCTCCGTGTGCTTTTTGCCTGAATAGCTATTCCACGTTATTTTCCTCTGCAGACCCACTTACAGTCTCCTGGCCTACCTTGGTGAAGCAATAAAACAGAACCAACAAACGATTTCCCTGAAAGGGGTCCTTGTTTCCCTGGATCTTTACCAGTAATTCTATTTATTTCTGTCTCATCCTTTCATCCTGTCTCTTGGCTCACTTGCTTTCTGATTGTCAGTTACACCGGATTCCTCTGAAAATAGGGCCTCTCGTTACTGAACTTCCTTTTCCTTAGACCCTTTATTCAAATTGATGCCTACTACTTACCCAGATGCAGTTTCTTTCCTCAAATACTTTTAATTTAAAATGGTTTCTCCATTTATGGCTGATGCTGATTATGATCCATGCCAGTCTAAACATAACTTGTTATGGTGTCCTTGATTCCAGACACCTTCCTTACAGCTAGCATGGCACAGGCCCTGGCTTAGGGTCACGTCTGCCTCGTATTTGTCTAATCCATTAAGCCTAAATATTTCACAAATGCTCCCAGTGTCTTTTGTTTTACTTTTCTGTGCTTAATTTAAAGTCAAGTGACTTTTTGAGTGCCTCTCATCATTTACAAATGGGGTCACCTGCCTTCAATAGAACGACTTCTGTATATGAGCAGTTAACATACAAATACGCACACGATGCATAAGGAGGCCATTTAGCTTTGGATGAAGAGAAATTGTTCTGTGAAGCTGACCGAGCACATGGAGAATGGCTATATAAAAATTTCAAAATGTCTATGATCAAAAATGTGCTTGAGTGGCCAAAAGTGTGGTCCAATCGTGGGAAAGGAGCTGCCTGGGAAAATGAAATTGTGATGTTTGTCTTGTATCAAAACTTCTATCCAAGCTTTTGAAACTGTTGCAAGATGTTTTGAAAATAGCCTAAAAGTTTAAAACTGATGTGCAGGGAAATGTCTTTGAAGCTGTGTTCAAGGACATCTCCGAACGTCTCCACCATCTAGTGATTTGGTTTGAGGTATCCGCTTTGCTGGGTAGCCCATGAGAAATTCCATTTGTCTACCTCACGCCCTTTGCTTTTTCTCTGCCTCTTGAACAGCAACATTAGAGAACCACTTTGTTCTTGTTCCCATATCTATAGTTTATTTTCTGTCTCTGTTGGTTATTAAGGAAAACTGTACCCTATCCTTGAAGCTCATTAAATCCTCTAAAATTTGACCTTAATTTGAAAATAGTATATTTTCTTTGGTTGTCGGTGCTGCCTTCAGTGGCTCAGTTTATTAGGAGATATACATTTAAAACAACATTCAGTGACCTTTAAAAAAATGGGATAGGAGCCAACGCTTGCCTAATGAAAACCCCTTGTGGCCTTTGCGGTTTTATGTAAGTGATGTAAACTTAGCTAATAGAGAATTAGTGAGTTCCAAAACTTGACTAAATGCCTTGCCTGTCACTACTTTTATGAGAATGAGATCATGTTTTCTTCTGTTTCTTATATAGGGGGAGGCAAAGAGGAGAGTGTTGAATTATATGTGATTGCTTCTTTCACCCTTCGAATTCTAAAATTTCATGAGATAGACTTTTTGAAATGAAAAGCATAGAGAAAATTCATAAAATATTACCCTGGATGCAGCGAGGGTTTTGTTAAAACCCTGACTCAAAAATTGAGGGCTCAGTTAAGTTACAGGTATAACTGGAATTCCCTGCTTGGCTAAAGTAAACAATCTGAGTTCTGCCTTTTTAGGTCTATTGTGCTTTTATCAGAATGAGCGACGGGCTGGTCCAGGATGACACCAAGTGCTGCACAGTCCACCCCCCCCACCCCCCCCCACCCCCCGTTCCACATGGTATGGGGGGTGGTGAACAGTGTTCCCTTTCACTGGTTTCTCTTGGAAATTGTATTGTGCTAGCCAAGCAGCTAAAGAGTGATTGAGGAGACAAAAGGGATGCTTTTTATCTTTGAAATGGATATCCCAAAACTTAAGTGGGTGTTACACCCATTTCACTTGTTGAGAGAAAGGGAGCATAGGGTTATTTGCTCCTAGTGTCAGAGTCAGAGCTACTATTTTTTTTTCCTGCTGTGCGATAAAAGCTGAGTTTACATGATTT
This sequence comes from Vulpes vulpes, assembly GCF_048418805.1. Taxonomy (NCBI): domain Eukaryota; kingdom Metazoa; phylum Chordata; class Mammalia; order Carnivora; family Canidae; genus Vulpes; species Vulpes vulpes. The sequence goes on along the minus strand of NC_132792.1, from coordinate 42,865,892 downwards.
CAAAACGAAGGTCAGTATTTTTCAAGGGGTAAATCAATCTAATAAGAAAATGAGAAAAGTTTTAAAGAGAGACTTGGACAGAAATTCAGTAATGCCGTTCTTATGTAGCCTATTTAAGCATTGGTTTTGACTTAGATGATGAGTTTTTTCCTACTCCACACCCCCACCCCCAAATGTAAGCTCTATGAAAGCAGGTATTTTTTTATCTCTTTTCACTGATATATTCCCACTCCTAGAACAGGGCTTCTTATAAATTAGGCACCCAATAAATACTTGCTAAGTGGACAGATGGATGGATGGGTGTATGGATTGGGTGGATATGGACTTTACCTAACAAACAAGCATGACGGCTTTGTTCTGCCGGAAAAATCAAAACTGATTTGTGAGAATGAGTAACCAAAAAGTTGGTCTAAGGCAGTTTTTTTCAACCAGAGAAGATTGTGCCCTTCAGGGACATTTGGCAATATCTGGAGATATTTTTGGTTATCACAACTGAGGATTGTGGTGGTACTATTAGCCTCTAATGGGGGAGAGGCCAGAGATCCTACTACAAGTTCTATCATGTGCAGGACAGTCCTGTGTAACAAAGCATTATCTGGTCTAAAATGTCAATGTCTTGGTTTGGAAGCCCTGGTTTTAAAGATTTACTATTTATTCCTCTTATATTTTCCAGATCATAATCCTTTTAAAATATATTCTTATCAAATAGATTTTAGAGTGCATAAGAATTGGCTGTGGTGTTTGTTAAAATTTGATGTCCTGGCTCTATATGTATGCATTCTGAATTATGGCTAATAATGCTTTTTGCTTTAAAGTTGAATTTTCTTATAATAATGTGGCTTTATCAGCTACATCTATTTTGATTCATGCTGCCAGGATACATCTATTTTAATTTCTTGCTTTCAACCTTTCTATAGTCTTAGATTTTAGATATATTTCTTGTAAATGCCATATGACTCTTCATTTTAAGAAGGTGATAACCTTTGTCTTGAAATTGCAGCATTTAGTTAATCTAAATTGGATGTAGTGGCTGATTTATTTGGGGCTAATTCAGTATCTTCCTGTATATTTGTAATTTGTTCCACTAACTCTGTGTTCTGTTTTCTCTCTTCCCTTCTTCCAATATGATTGGAAATTCTTGTGATTCAATTTTAAAAAATCTTTGTAAGGCATTTTTATACGATTTTGTTATTATTTTTTTAAATTTACTACCTTAAAATTAAAAAAATCCTACTTGCTTTATGAAAGTGTATTATTAATTGGTACTTACACCTTCCTCTTAGACAATGCAAAGACTTTAGGAGACTTCAAATCTAATTATTGACCTGCATTCGTAGATATTTTGTGTTTGTTAAAATTTTGTATTTTATATATGATTATATTTTAAATATAATTTTCTATTTTAAAAGGTTTTATTATTATTTTACACAGTATTCATTTAGATTTATCTGCAGGTTTCACATATTTGCTGTTTTTCATTCCCCCCTCCCCCCCCATATCTCCAGTCTTCCTTTGGGATTCTATATTTGTTTCCAGCTCAAATTACAGTTTTTAGTTCTCTTTGAGAATGAGTCTGTGTTCCATTTCCTAGGTTTTGTTTGAGTTAAACTATCTTTCTTTTATTCTTGAAGAATAAATTTTACTGGATATGGATTTTTAAATTGACAGTATTGCATTTCACTACTTTCTAAACCTTGTTCCACTGTCTTCTAGCCTCCATTGTTGCTGTGGAGAGAGAGGTCTGGGAAAAGTGTAGCTGTTGCTCCTCCTTAGGTAATGTTTTTCTTTTCCTGGCAGCTTTAAACATTTCCTCATTATCTTTCCTATTCCACATTTCAAATATGATGTGTTTAGATGTAAACTTCATTTTATTTATCCCAGGTGGAATTTATTGGGCTTTTTAGATATGTAAATTAATGTCTTTCATTGTTTTTTGAAAAATTCTTGGTCATTGTCTTTTTCAATATTGCTTCTGCCTCTGCCTTCTTTTGCAACTCTAATTTCCCATGTATTATAGCTTCTAACATTATCTCCTTTTTGACTTACTCTTTTTCTTCCCCACTGTTTTCTCTGCTTTTGTCTCTGCTTGATTCTAGATATTTCCCCCTGAGAAATTTTACAGTGTAATAATTTACTCTTTGATTGTGTCTAATGTACTTTTAAACCCATCCAATAGGTTATTTCTTTCATTTATATTCAGTGCTACAATTTTCGGTAGGTTCTTTTTCAAATCTACCATGTTACTTTTTTTTTTTTTCCCCAACATGGGGCTTGAATTCATGACCCTGAGATCAAGACCTGAGCTGAGATCAAGAGTTGGATGCTCAACTGAGCACTCCAACCATGGTACTTTTTATATTTTTCAGTAATCTACTGAAAATTTTAAGCTTGGTTTTTATTTTCTGGAACATGTAAAGTATAGTTGTTTTAATGTCTGAGTCCGATATATTCAGTATTGGGAAGTACTTTTGGGTTGATTTTTGTTTTCTGTTGTTTGTGCAGTTTAATTTACCCATATCAGAGTTTTCCAGAGAAATGCCATTCAACCCAGTTTACCATCTTTTCTTTTTTTAGATTTTATTTATTTATTTGACAGAGAGCACAAGTAGGCAGAGGGAGATGGAGAAGCAGGCTCCCTCCTGAGTAGAGCCTGATGACCTGAACTGAAAGCAGGTACTTAATTGACTGAGCCACCCAGGTGTCCCCCATCTTTTCTTTTAATGTGCTTAGCGATATATATATATATATAGATGAATATTCTCCCTCTCTCTCTCTATGTATATATATACATATATACACATATGTATACATATATGTATACATATATATACATGTATACACACACATATATATATGCACACACATTCATATGTATGAATGTATATATTGGACATGTGTATTGAAGTGTAGTTGACACACAATATTACATTAGTTGCAGGTGTACAACATATAGTGATATTATAAGTGTATAATGCTATAATACTTGGTTATATTTGGTTATATCCAGGACGTTGTATTTGAAAAAATACTTTTGAAAATAACTCGAGGCTTCAGATGATGTAACTTCTAGAGAGAGACGTTTTCATTTTCTTTTGCCACTTTGACAATGATGTAATGACATCCTTCAGTACAATGGAAATAAGAATATGGTGCCACTTTTGTCTAGTTTCAATGTATAAGAGTCACCCAGAATAGTCAAAGTTGGGCTGCTATCTGTGTGGGGTGGATATATATATATATTTTTTTATTTGTCCTTATTCCTAGGTGAAAATTTCTTTCTGGCCTCAGAGGAGCAAAAGTGGTTTTAAATGTGGGGCTCATTTCTTTGGATACCATGTGGTCCTGGATCTTGTCTTGTTTTTTCTGTTGGTCTTTTTAGCTCTTTGATGCTTTGAAGATTTCATGTGTATATTTATGTTTATTGAGATATTTTGAATTACCTTGTTTTCCATTACTGGACTTGGAATTCTTTGATTTCATTAAGACAGTGAGAAAACTTGAGAGACTTCATTCTGAAAAACTCAATTACCTTCTTCAACAGCCAACACATTTCCTTTTCTTTAAGGAACAAACATTCACCTCTGCTCGTTTCTAGGACTCTTCCACAGGTATCAGGACGTGAAGTAGTAAAGTACTCTAACTTTGACTTACTCAAACCATTCTCTTGCTGATAAATAGATACTAGATCTAGTTCTTTGGTTAAGTGGTATGTATGGTCTCCTTATTTCCTGCCTTCTTGAGGAAACAGTCTTCACTCATCTCTGCATGCCCAGTTCTTTTGTATCATTATAGGTCTTAGGTCAGGTGTCGAATTCTCAGGACAGCCTTCCCTGGACACCCAATCAAAGTAGTCATCACATTACTCTATTGCCTCAATGCTTAAAATTTTCTTTATGGAACTTACCACTGTTATAAAAGTATGTTTATTTGCTTACCTGCTTATTGTGTCTTTATCCACAATCTACTCTTTTATGCCCAAGGGAATGTAAATCCCCATGAAAGCAGGATACTTATCTGTTTAGTCATTTGTTATGTTCTTATTGCTCAGAGGAGTGCTTGGCAGATAGTAAGCATTCAGTGTAAGCTTTCATCTCACAACCCCGAGATCAGGAATCACATGTTCTACCGATTAAGCCAGCCAGGCACCTGGAGAGATTTCAGTTTGAGAATCATCGTCTTTCTCATATTTTTGAACTCTAATTTTATTTGCCACAATTTATATGTCTTCTATCATAAACTACCTAAAGTTCTTGGAAGATAGTTGAGAATATTTTAAAATATAAACCAAAACAAAAATTAAAACCTAAGCCCTGGCTGAGTAGGTAACCCAGGAGACTTCCAAAGCTTTCTATATTAAATTACAGGTCATTTAACATCTTATTTATAATCAGCAGTGAGGGAAGGAGGGAAAGGGATCACTTTTCTCGTTATCAGACTTTTATGAGGCAAGGATCAAATAAATCTATAGAAACTACTCAATGTATAAATGTTAGCTTTCTCTCTCTCTTTTTTCCCTTCTAAGTGCCCACATGCAAAAAATCATGCTAGTGTGCAGAGAAGATAGGTACAGTGATTAGTGACAGTAAAGAATCAAGGTTCTAGAACATAATGAGGGGCAAAAAATCACTTGTATATCAAGAAGACAGCTACTCAGAGGTATCAGGGAACTTGGCCCAGTGTATAGTTCTCTTTTGTTAGTACCAGGGCAGCTTTTCTTTTGGACATTCTGGAAATTCCATGGACTAGATAAGAGTCTGAGGATCGGGGGTGGGGGTGGGTAGGAATAAGGCCATCATCATAGGAGGGATGCTCTTCCATTTATGATATATTGTTACACTGTTAGTAAGGGTTTTGTCTACTTAGGCCACAGATGCTTACTGGAAAACAGTAATAGGCTAAGGAAGATAAGTAAAAGTTACTATATAAAAACCATGACTAATATTCTTTGGAAACTGTGTTTGGTTTTGTGTTAAACATTAGAAGCATCATCTTATTTAATCCTCATTATAGCTCTGTGGGCTGGGTACTATTAGTCTTTCCATGAGAGAACTGAAGCTTTGGGAAGGAATTAATGTATGTATAGCAGGGCTGAAATTCAAACCTAGGTCACCTCCAAGTCCAAATATTTTTTATCCCTGGTAGTAATTCATATAAACATACCATGCCTGATTATCATAGATTGTTCCTGTTTGTCAAGATTGTATACTCTTTTAATTTTTGTGGAAGGCATGGCTGAGTTGAACTATCCAGGGAAAGGACTGATATCTGAATCTCCTACCTCCTCTGCGTAGCTCCCTGTGCTCCTGTGGGCTCTGGTTGACTTTAGGAAATTGAAGTCAAGACCCCTGGGAATGTGTTCTTTAGGATAACTAAAAGCATACTTTTATTTGAAATGAGGAGTGGAGATTAGCAGTTGATTCTGCAAACTCTTGTTGAAATGGGCTTTTTGTGCCTAGTAGTTAGGAGGAACATTTGTAACATCTGAAGTTCCCAACAAACCAAACCTCCAATCTTACCGTTGAGGGAAATAAAAAATACTGAGGTAGTGGTCAAGCATCTGCCTTGGGCTCAGATCATGAACCCAGGGTCCCAGGATCGAGTCCCACATCGGACTCCCTGCAGGGAGCCTGCTTCTCCCTCTGCCTGTGTCTCTGCCTCTCTCTGTGTGTCTCTCATGAATAAATAAATAAAATCTAAAAAATAATCCTGGGGTTGAAACACATTTTTAGATACTGTGTTGGAGAGTCAGTTGCTGGTATTCTTGGATTAAAGGGGGGAACTTCAAAGAAACTGGAGGTGTGACTTTCTAGGAGGGAAGACTAAAGAGAAAGCAGAACTATAAATCAAGGAGATAATTCCAGGCTGAAGACACTGCATTTGTAGGAGGCTTAAGACAGCTAAGCGGTGCAGTAGATATTAAAGAACCAACTCACAGATGGGGAGACAGTAGGTGACATTGAGGAGAGTGTATCACTGTGGGGAAACTTTTGATATTGTAGTTGTTTGTCTTAGAGCATAAACATTTTACTTTGAATAATACAAGTGATGCTGCCTGCTGTGATAATTGACTGAGCTAGCAAGTGTAAGTCCTCAGAAACCTGGCTACTGCTTAAATGTCACAGTAGTCCTGCTTCCTCTCTTTGCTTATCACCAGCAAAGCACAAGCACGTGCCCCCCGCACACTAGGACAGTGGTGCAGGATTGCGCCCATGATGTCTGGGCCTTAGAGACATGGTGCTATACATCATTACTGCTTCCTCCCCAACTTTTCTCTGAGGTTATCTCCTATATCTAGGTGCCCTTTAGGCAGGCTGACCCAGACTATGAGAGAATGAATGAGGGGAAGGGGATGGAGGAATAATAAATGGAAAAAATATATAACCTATGCGTACCTGAGGGGGTATTGTTGGAAATCTAATTAATGCCAGCAATTTTCTTTAGCTTTATGGCAGGAAGAACAGTTATACTTTAATGGTCATGGATCAAATATACCCTCTGTAAAGCAAGAACAAAATAAAATGAAACAAACATGGAGCTTGTGTTTAATATCGCAGTGGAAGAAGCTGTTCTATGAAATTATTTTACAGCACTCCCATGTAATTTTTATTCAGGTTTTCAGTGTTTTGGAGTACAAGTCCCGCTAAATGTCCCCTGGGGAATAATAAGTAGAGTCAGTCCAGCACTAACTGTCCTCATATAAAAAGAACAAGAGGGTTTATGCATCTTTGGAGCAAGCCCAGGACTGCCAACCAAGCACCGCCTTTTAATAAAAGCTCTGCCCCTGCCCATTTTCATAGACACAAAGCTGGTTATAAATTCTGCTGTTCTCTTTCCCCCACCTACACCCTGGTGATCTTGCCTGATTTGCTTGCTGAATAGGCACAATTTTTAGTTACTGGTTTGCCCCACCCTTGTTAAGCTGTGATCCTTGATCAGAGATTTAGGAGATTTGGGAAGTGTTTGAGACAGCAAGAGGAGGGCACCATGCTGAAAAGTCAGAGTCCCACAGAAGCAGCAAAATAAGGGCAGCTCTTCGGGAGAGAAGTCTGGGTAGCTCATGTAAGTGCTTTTAGCATTAATAGACAAGGAAATGGGGATGGGAAGGAGATATCCAGTGGCGTGATGGTAAATGTTTGACAACTAGCTCTGTTTGTGGCATCTGCCAAGTTCTGTGGGGTAAAAACACCCACTGTGGCCTGTTTCAGGTTACCAACATGACCTGATATCACTGGAAGTCAAGTTGAATATGAATGCTCGTAATTGGCTTTTCTTATCTGGTACTGGTCAACAAATCATTGGCAGTAACCTTGGCACCTCTAGTATGGAATTTTAAGGGATTATATGTCTGTCTTTTGTGTTAGAGGTTCTTAAAATATTAGGTTTGCTATTTATAAGCTGTCTATTCTTGAGTAGAGATCCTTCAGTTTCCTTAGGCTCATTTCCTTACTATTAAGTCATTTATTAAATATATTTGCATATCTTTTAAAGAAGATTTTATTTATTCACGAGAGACACAGAGAGAGAGAGAGAGGCAGAGACACAGGCAGAGGGAGAAGCAGGTTCCATGCAGGGAGCCTGACGTGGGACTCGATCCTGGGACCTCGGATCAGGCCCTGAGCCAAAGGCGGATGCTCACCCCCTGAGCAACCCAGGCGTCTCTATATTTGCATATCTTTTGTATGCCAGGAAATACTGTTGTAGGCATTCTGGATACAGAAGTGAGTAAAATAAACCCAGTACCTTCTTGATTCTTATATTCTAGAGGGGAAGACACAAAATGCAAATACACGAGAAATTTAATTTTAGGTAGTTCATGAAGAAAGCACACAGAACACTGTAAGCCCTGAAGGGGAGATTTTGTGGGGTTTTTTTGTGCACTATTCTCAGTGCTTAAACCATCGTAAAAATGAATCAGAGCATGAAGGAGAGTCTGGTACTCTACGTGCGGCTGACATGATCAGAGAGACTTGAATGATATAGAACCCCTGTGGCAGGTGCTGTTGGGAAGTTGATTAAAGGTCCCGTCTGAAACCCTCTTCTCTTGAACTTCCTTTGGGGGGAGTGGTCATGTGTCACAGTTCTGACCCAGAGAAAAAGAAATGAGAATCTTTTGGGTGGAGTTCCTGGAAAAACTTTTATTATTATTTTTTATTAACTAATGTTACTAGTCAGTAGACACTTCTTCAAAGCTTTGAACACTTCTATTTGAAAACAGAAAGTAACACGATGCTTAGAAAAAAATCTAGCATTTTATAAATTATGTCTTTTTGTCACAAATTTCAACATACAAAAAAAACAAATTTCAACATACAAGCAAATTATTGAAGAGTTGAGTTTTCTAAAATGAACATGCGTACATGTATGTGTGAACATGTGTAATAAAAAATAGATAAAAGTAGTGAATGCTCTAAGCAACCTAACCAAGAGAGGATATATGCAAAAAAAGAATTTGGGTTTTATGTTCCTGTAGCTGAACCAGTGTTTCTTAACATTTTTTTTTAATTATTGTGCCCCTCCCGCCAGAAACTCTTTAGACATTTTCCCCCTAATAACTTGTCCCCACCCCATTGCATTTTTTTGCACTGGAGAGAGACTGTGTATATGCTTATATTATCAGGGAGGATTGAGTTTTGAAGGCCACAAACCATTGTAATAATATCTAAGGTTGTTTTGTTCCCTCATAAGCCAGTTTTCACCTCCTTGGGGATCATATCAGTCCTCATTATTGAAATGCGTGAGCTGAACCAGCACGGAACTTGAAAAAATATTTCTTACATTCTTACTTTTATATCTCATGGGCCAGATATGTGGGAGAGTTTTCAGACTTCTGAGAGAATCTTAGAATCAGCACAGATGTTGAGCTAGCTTTCTTGAAATCTTTGAAATACTTTTAGTCCTGGGAAAATTTTATCCACTTTGGGAAGCTGTATTTTCGGTCTTTTAATCCAGTACAGAAAGACTCTATCTCCTGTTGCTGACATCCCCAAATGCATCTTCTGAAAGTTTGCAGATCAGAATTAGAATTAGAGTGATATAAGTTTAATCATTTTGTAAAAAATTTTGGGAATTTCTTTTCACTGTGGATTATTTGGAAAATAGAGATAAGCAAAAAGAAGAAAAGCAAAATTATGCATAATTTAAGCATGCTGGGGGAGGGGAGAATGCTCATACCATGACATGTTGGTTTATTTTTTTCATATTCTTCTAGTTTTTTTTAAGGTCTGAATACTTGTGTGGATATGCACATATAGATTTTTAAAAAATAGAATATTCATACATGCTAATGTGTTGTTAGTAGTATTCATAAATATCAGTGTGTTACTCATACATACATGTTTTATAACATGCCTTTTCAATTTTTATTGTAAACATTTCACCATTGCTTGAAATATTTTCCTACTTTTCTGTTTCTTTGTTTTTTTCTTTCTTTTTTCCATTGGGTACCTAGATTATTATGGAAATTTGGGTTAATCATTGAATATTTTTAATTTTAGCCTGGTTTGTGCTTTCTTTGTAAACTTATAGTTGCCACTGGGCAGCCCTGGTGGCTCAGCAGTTTAGTGCCGCCTTCAGCCCAGGGTGTGATCCTGGAGATCCCGGATCGAGTCCCACATCAGGCTCCCTGCATGGAGCCTGCTTCTCCTTCTGCCTGTGTCTCTGCCTCTCTCTCTCTCTCTCTCTTTGTGTCTCTTGTGAATAAATAAATAAAATCTTAAAAAAATTATAGTTGACAGCAAATTTACGTGTACAATGTTACATTGGTTTCAGGTGTATGACATAGCAGTATGACTCTCCTCTATTTTTAATGGGTGCATCATATTGACATTGTTTATGTTTAAGCAGTCTCCTGTTTTTTGACAGGTAGGAGATTTCAAACTTTTCACCACAATTAAAATGCTTCAATGAATGTCATTGTAGCTAATCTTTGCATATACCATTAATTACTTCTTTAGGAAAGATTCATTGCTAGATCAAAATTATGCATACTTTTACTGCTTTGATAAATGTCAAATTTTGCTTTAGAAAGCTCTACATTTCCAAGTTCTAAAATTGGTTCTGATTCTTGCTTTACCAAGGCAATATTTCATATATCTCTTTAAAGATATTAATTATACTAGTTACTTTAGAGTCCTGTCCTATTAGCTCTGTTTCTTCTGATATAAATTCTTGCCTCTATTATTTCTAATGGTATTGACACTCAGTGATTTTCAGGTAATTTTATTTTTGAACTTTCATCCTATTTTTAAATTTGGGATACTGGGGATTCCCTGAAAGCTGTCAGCTGTATTTGCAGTTACTTTATGAGAGAAGAGAAAGTTCTTACAGGAATTTATATTGGTCAGTGACAGTAGAAAAAATGGTTGAAAATATTCCAGCAGGTATAATGCATGCTGATAGCTGTTTTGCCAGCCATTTAGGGTCCCTCTTACCTCTTTCTGTTCAAAGCACTGCATCTATTAGGCTGTAGGTGTGCAGGATTCAGGGAAAGGAGGTAATGGAGGTGGGAGGTGGATCATGGCTGTGGGATAAGAATGGATCCATAATATCTGCTAGCTTCTCCTCTCTGTTGTTTCACTACCCATTTTTTTCTGGAGACCTCTCCTGCCTCTGTGTATTGAGTTCCCTCAGTTCCTTGTGTGTGTGTGTGTGTGTGTGTGTGTGTGTGTGTGTGTGTGAATTTTTCCCTAGGCTTCCATAGTATCCTGGGTTGATATTTCCTTCTTCAAATGATACCATCTACAATAGTTTCTGTTCCTGTGAAAATTTCTCTTCTTGTTTTTAAGTGGCTATTTATTTTGTATTTTAAAAGGTATCTTTATATAATTTCTAGGGTTTGTCATGGAGAGGGATATTACTGATTGTGCTTAGTTTTACTATCTTGAAACTAGAAGTTACTTATATCAGTTTGCTAAAATATTTGCAGTACATGAAGGTGCCTTTACCTCTGTCTGATAGCACTTAAATGAAGCAAAGTATTGGGGGGAGAAAAAGGAAGACAAAATATTGGCTGATTCTAACAAGCCAGAAAAACAATAAATGTGACTTCATACATTAGACTATGGACTACATGTTGGTGTAATACTTAATTTTTCTAGAATGCTTTAAAGTTTACCACATACTTTGTCCTCCATCATTTGACCTTCACAATCAATGAGATGGATATAGGTTATATTCACACATCAGATACTCTAATGACTTGTACCAAGAGATTGTGTGGAGGAAAAGTTGTATGACAAACTTAAAAGAAAGAGTGTTTTAGTTAAAATAACAGTGACTGAAGGGAAGGTAAAGAAAAGCATTCAAGAATTCTTGAAATATTGATATCTAATTTGAATAAAGAAGAACAAAGATATGTGGAGAGAAATTAAAGGTGTTATACCTTTGAGAAGCTTTATTTAATACATGGGGGCTTGCATAGAAACCAAGGCAGAAGCTACAAACTGGCATTCTTTCTGCTGTCCTCATCATGAATCTGGCCACTAACATTTTAATTTCCTGTCAGAATAAAAAGAAATGGAAGACCAAACATCTCACAATTGGTTTTCAAACCATAAACAGCTTTTACAAAATCTTTGAATATCTTTCTTCTGGTTCACTACTCTGAATTGTTGCCTGATATGAATAAATTTTAAGATGGAATTCTTCAGTTTAAATTGTAGACTATCCAAGGGCAGAGGTTGGTAACTTTGATTTCTTTGTTATTTCCTAAGGAAAGTGCCTTTTATAGTTTGGTTACTGATGATTACTGCTTTCCATCTGTAACCAGGTCTGTGAGGTTTAGAAATATGGATGAAAAAAAAAAAAGAAATATGGATGAAAGCATATCACTAGGTGTATGGCTTCCCTAGGTAGCGGAGAAGTACTAGTTACATAATTTGTTTTCAGAAGCCTGAAACTGTTTCTAAAGAGTCAGTTAACCAAGGTTTGAGAATCTTAGCTAGATTGAGAGAAGGGAGTAAATTTTTATATTTTGCAAAGAAGTCACAGAAAAGCACCCAAGAAGGTTAGTTGGAACAATTCTGAAATAGTAGAGAGAATTGTTTATCTGCTGTGAAGGTGGGAGAAGAGAATTCAATGACATGTTGAAATTGGTGTGCATGTTTTCTTTTGGCTCTTTGGTTGCAACATAAATAGAATTTAACTAGAGTTACATAGGGAAGAATAAGGAGACTCTCACAGGGATTCAAACAGGAGCTATGGTTAGCGGCTGGGTGGAGCTCAGAGGTATGGGAGTGAGTGTTCTCAGGTTAAGGAGCTGCTGGGATCTTCAGCAGCATGAACTGGTAGGTCATCACACTTGTCATAACTGGTTGGTATAATATTGGTATGTTGGTATAATGTAGCCATATTCCAAATGCTGCTCTGCTTATGCAGCATACACATAACCTGCTGTGGAGTTTCCAGCTCCTTGCCATAATAGCTGTTCTATTCCAGCTTCCAGAACTCAGCTGCAAATTATTTCCATGTTTCTTGGTTTAAATTCCCAAAAGAGTATATGATTAGGCAAGCCTGTTGGATCGCATATGATTGGACCAGGCCTGTGACTAGCTTTCTTTGGCTCAAGAGTCAAGCCCCTGTTCAAGTGTCCAAGTAGAATCATACAATGTAAAATGTGTAGGTGGTGGGGTCCCTGGGTAGTGGTGGAAGGTGGGGGTTGGAGCAGCATCAGCAGAGGAGGAAAAGTTTGGTGGTCCTAGTATATGGAGCTGAAACTTAAACAAGGCAATTTGATACCAGGTCTGTCTTCCTATACCCATACATGTTATATACTAAATCTTGCACTGCAACTGGGGATATAATGGTAAGGAACCAGATGGAGTCTCTGCTCTCTCTGAGTTATAATATAGTGGGAAAACGTATTAATCAAGTAATTAACATTATGAATATATAGAATATATAGATCCAAACTGAAATCAGTACACTAAAAGAAAGAACCACTGGTCTGTGAAAGAGATCAGTAGGCTGACTCAACAGATATGTTAGGGAAGGCTTCCTGGAGAAAGTGACATAAGCTGAGAACTGAAGAATAAGTAGGAATCAATTAGATGAAAGGAAAAAGACACATTTTTAGAGTGAACAGCATGTGGAAAGATCTTGGAAAGGAACATGGATGTTCAGGGAACTGGAGATAATTGAGCATGGCTAGAGCTCAGAGATTGGATGGGAGGAGTCCATGGCCAAAGAATATAGGATATAGGGTAAGAATTTTGATCTTTATTTGAAGGACTACACAAATCTCAAAGGATTTAAGGCAAGGGGTGACATAATCAGATTTGCATTTTGAAAATATTTTGTCTGAAGTGTGGAGGATGTATTGGAGGAGACTAGAGGGAATGTTGGGTGAATTTCAGGTAGACACTTGCTGAAGCCAAGCAAAAAATTATGGTAACTTGGCCTAAGGTGGTAGTAGCAGGAGTATAAAGTCAAACTTTATACTCCTTCTTCAGGTCCTTCTTGGACCTGAAACAGATCCAAGAGACATTTAAGAGGTAAATTTGGATTTGGTGATGGCCTAGTAAGCTTTCTATTGTCTAGGATAGAAAATACTGGAAAAAGACCAGCCTTAGGAGAGCAAATCATGAGTTCAGTCTTGGGCATGGAGTTTGACTTGTATTTAAGACATGCAAGTGCAGATTTTGAGTAAGCAGTTGGCTAATAGGGTATGGAACCAGAGTCATTGGCATAGAGATTTAATTGAAATTGTGGATGTGGGTAAAATTGCCTAGGGTAAAGAAAATAAAATGAGAAGAATGTGGTGGGCTCAGTGGAGAACTATTTCATGGTTGGGCAAAGAATGATAGGCCAGCAAAGAAAAAGCCGAGTTAATTATGGCTAGCGTGCTGAGTAGAGGAGAATTTCTGGCAACCACTGAGGGCATTTTGGAAGTTGATGACTGTGATTCCTGTCTACCCTGCAGTGTGTCTCTGCAAATGGCACTTATTTGCATGAGTGCAAAGACAGGGAAAACTGATGGTGAGGATGACCCAGGCTTAGGTTTTCCTAAGCATAACTCATGAAAAGACAGAGGGCCAGAGGATTCAGACATGTCATATAGTTTACCAGATTTTTTTTTCAATATAGGAAAAGTTTTTAGAATTTTAAATAATTTTGAGAAACATATTTTGTGCATAAACATTTGTTCCCATTTCAAATATTTATTTTGGGTGAATTCCTTCAAGAAGAATTAACAAAGGGAAAGAATGATTTTCAGGCTTTTTGATGACATTGCAAATTTGTTTATAAACAGATTGCCCTAACGTTGTTTACGTTGGACGGTGGGCGTTCTAATGCTTATTTTTATTTTTTTTAAGTTTTTTCTTTAGAGGTTTCTAAGAAGCTACTTTATTCATTTATTTTTATTGAAGTATAAGTTTCAGATGTACAATATAATGATTCAGCAATTCTATACTCAGTGCTCATCACCATAAGAATACTTTTTTTCCATAAGAATACTTTTAATCTCCTTTATCTACCCATCCCCTCACCCACCTCCTAATTTTAATTTTTTTTTTGCATTTTGACAGACAAAACAAATGTACTCCCCCAATTCTTGTTTTTGTTACTCTTTTTCGATTGCTTTGTAGCTTGGGTAATTTTCTTTGGTTAAGGTAATTAGCTTATGCATGTGAGAATGCCTTTCCATTGTTTTTGCACATTAATGAAAACTTGTTTGGATTTTGAGTCCATGGGTCATCAGCATTTCCCCTCTCAAACAGGTAAATGTAGGATTCCATTTTTTTTAAAAGATTTTATTTATTCATGAGAGACAGAGAGAGAGAGAGAGAGAGAGAGAGAGAATGAGGCAGAGACACAGGCAGAGGGAGAAACAGGCTCCATGCAGGGAGTCTGAGGCCGGACTTGATCCTGGGACTCCAGGATCATGCCCTGGGCTGAAGGTGGTGCTAAACCACTGAGCCATGAGGGCTGCCCTGATTCCATTTTTTAAAAAAGACTTTATTTATTTATTTGAGAGAGAGAAAGAGCGTGCAAGCACAAGCAGAAGGAGAGGCAGAGGGAGAAGGAGAAGGAGGTTCCCCACTGAGCAGGGAGCCCAATGCAGGGCTCAATCCCAGGCCCCTGGGATCGTGACCTGACCTGAAGGCAGACAATTACCCAACTGAGCTACCCAGGCGCCCCTGTATGATTCCATTTTATTCTGAATTTTAATGGTATAGACAAATCTGAGAGCAGAGTGCTAAAAAGTGCAATGATCTGAAGTGAAGAATGTAAAGAAAGCCAATGTTGCCAGAATGGAGAGAGGAATAGAGAAAGTGAGAGAATGAGTGCTAGGGGTCAAAGATAGTACAGGGTCCAATAATAAGAGACGTATAGGCCAGTGTGAGGATTTTGCATTTCATCTTGAGTGAGATGAGAACCACTGGATGGTTTTGGGCAAGGGAATGATATGATCTAATTTACATTGTAAGGAGATCACACTGTTGAGGATGGAGCCCTCAGGGCCTGTGGAAACAAAAGCCTCTTCCCCTGCTTGTTCTCAGGTGGTTCGTGGACAGAAGTGGGGTATAAAGGAGATGTGGAGTGGAGATTGTGAAGAGATACAAACAAGCCCTTGTAGACCAGTTGTTTTTTTTTAGTGATGTTTAAATCAAGAGGCCTGAAGAAGATGCTCTAGCTACTGTCCCATTAAGGTTAAGGCCCAGCGTACTGAAGGCAGGAAGCGGCCTTGGCTTGAGTCTTTGGCCACCTCTCCTTGGCCAGAATTGAGGAAGAGTGTGTGTGTGTGTGTGTGTGTGTGTGTGTGTGTGTGTGTAGAACTAGACAGTTAGCTATCTCTTTCCCTCTAATTTTCTCTTGGCCTCCCCTCTTCAACTCCTTCTAAGGGTCTTCTCTTGGGCCAAGTATCCAGCAGATACTGAAGGATCTTGACTTTTGGTCACTTTATGCCTGTTCTCACTCCCACTCATACAGAATGTGAGAGAAGGGTTCCCAGAACAGAGATTTTGGCTTCTTATGTTCAAATGATATCAGCCCACTCATTACACAATTTTGATTAGATATGAAGTTTATCATATATTTTCTTGAGTTTCTCATTGGTCACAAATCTTGTTTCTGTCCTTTTTAGAATTGTTTATATATTTTTTGAATGCCATAGCCTTACACTTAAAATCTTATTCTCGGGCAGCCTGGGTGGCTCAGCGGTTTAGTGCCTGCCTTCAGCCCGGGACGTGATCCTGGAGTTCTGGGATCGAGTCTCACATCGGGTTCCCCACGTGGAGCCTGCTTCTCCCTCTGCCTGTGTCTCTGCCTCTCTCTCTCTCTCTCTCTCTCTCTCTGTCTCTCATGAATAAATAAATAGAATCTTAAAAATAAAATAAAATAAATAAATAAAATCTTATCCTTTTTACCAGTTCGGCTTTACCTTATTTAGAACTTCTAATTCTTGCTACCAGGTAACCCATGAACTTTGTTTGGAATGGTCTGAAGAACCCATGGTAATTTGCAGTTGCCCTACTTATTGGTTCTATTTTAGTCAATATGAACTCTCAGCCTCCTTTCTCCTTGTTTACATTAAGAATGTCCTTGCTAAACCAGACCCTTGTGAGTTCCCTTATTACTTTAGGCTAGTCTAAAGCAATGGAAGGATTTACTGAATTTATATATCGTTCCTGAGGCCTGGGGCTTTGGAGGAACTGTTACAATTGATCACCTCTGGAGAAGGCTTCGAACATTTTGAGTTCCCAGGGAGAGCTGTGTGTGCCTGGGGCTTCTGAGAAGACATCTGTTAATTTACTAGTCATTTACTGGGCACCAGCTATGTTCTAAGTGCTGCATTTAGAGGTTGCATTCTGTAGGTACTTAAGATATGGTTCTTAACGAGACCAAAGTCTGATGGATGAAGATCGACTTTTCAACAATGATTGTTTCGTAGAATTAAAGGTGGTCTCATTTATATATAAGGCGCAAAAAGTAGACTGGGAAACATTTGGTAGAAGTCAGAGAATCTTAGGTAGATATATTTTCATCTTGAGGAAGAGGTGATCCAGGATGGAGTAAGTAGAAGGCACAGTATGGGTAATAACTGTGAGATAAGACACAGGCATCTCGTGAGACCCCTACAATATCTCAGAATGGCTGGTGTATAAGGGTGAAGGTGGTTTCCTAGGATAGAGGGTTGGAGAGACTGGCTGAGGAAAGCCAATTATGTCATACTGGGGCTTTTGAATTTATTCTGTGGACAAAAGAGAACACTGAAACATCTTAAGCAGGGTTGTATTATGATCAGATTCTCATTTTAAAAGATAACTTTGGCAGCAAACGTTTGCAGAGAGACTACTTTGAGTACTATTGCAATAATTCATATCAGCTGAGGGCCTTAATCCATGCAGCGAGGGTTAGTGGCTGGGGTTAGGAGTGGAAGAGATTCTGCAGAGGTAGTGAGGAGGTGGGTGGGAGAATGGGATGTAAATAAGGGATGGATTCCAGGGGTGTGTGTGGGGGGTGCAGTCAGTTGTGAGTATCCACTCTTGGTTTTGGCTCAGATCATGGTCTTGGTTGTGAGATTGAGCCCTGTATCGGGCTCTGTGCTGAGCATGGGGCCTGCTTAACTTTCTCTCCCTCTCCTCTCACTCATGTTCTTTCTCTCCCTCTCTCAAACAAACAAACAAATAAACAAACAAACAAATAAATCTTTAAAAAAAAAGAAAGGATAGATTCCAGAAATTTTAAGAAGGTAGAACTGAAACAACATGGAGGGGTATTTGATGTGGGTGATGAGAAAAAGGAAGGAGGAAAATGTGGAGGAAACATGAGTTTAGTTTCAAATGCTGGAATTTATGGCGATTGGGGGACCTCCAGCTGGAGATGTTCCACAGGTAGCCAAATATTTGAGGGCATTACTCAGGAAGTTCATTTGTAAAGGTGGTCAGTGCAAACAACTTCAGCACAAAGTTCCTCGAATCTTTGATTTTAATGAGCTTTCCCAGGCTTCACTTTACCAAATCGCCTCCACACTCATGTCTGGATCTTGCCATCATTTTCACCTACTCCTATTTTCCAGTTCCCTATTGCTTTACAATCATATCTTTTTTTTTCTTTTGTGTCACTGAAACTTCATATCACCTTATTGCTTTTACTCCTGGTCCACCAAAACATTGTATTATTATTTCTTTTTCTATCTAGTCTAGACCATAAAGCACAAAGCATTTACTTTTTAGTATGTACAGTGCACCCATTCCCTTGCTTTCTGCTGTATCCATTCTGCATACTCTTAGTGTTGGATTTGGGTTGCTGGGTGCTAAATAGAAGCAATTCATAGACAGAGCCCACCACAAATGTGGGATTCCAGTAAGTCCCTCGGCACCTCTGTATAATATTTTTGCTTGTCCCTGGCCAGGTTTCTCTTCAAAAATCTGTAGCACATTCCAGACTTTCACCACCTTCTTCATGTCTCCTTCCACAGTGACACCTCGTTTCACAACTCAGTTAACAGATGGTCTTACTCTCGATTTTAGAGACAAAATTGAAGGGAACGTGTCTGACTCCATCAATGATCCAAGCCCACACCTTGAAATGTATCCCTGCCTGCACTTACACTTCTGGCCACAGAGGAGGAAATAATTCAAAGGTGTTAGTATTCAAAGATCATTCTGTGTTCACATGATCATTATTATTTCAATCATCCTTTTCTCTAATCTCTCTCTGTTGGCACTTGCCTACTACATGCTCAAGTGATCTTCATCTTAAAAAAAAAAATAAAAACCCTTATTTGAACCTTCATTTCCCTGCGGCTGCCAATCCCTCTCCAGTTACGACAGGTTAGTGAATGTTTATCATTTTTTTTCACCTCTAAATCAGGGTTTTCCAACTTCAACACTATTTTGGGCCTGATAATTCTTTGTGGGGGCTGTCCTGTGCATTGTAGGATGTTTAGCAGCATCCCTGCTCTTTACTACTTATATGCCAGTAATACTCCCCTTTCCCCAGTTACAACAACCAAAAATGTCTGTAAATCTCAGTTATGGGGGAGGGGCAAAATTGTTCCAGTTGAGATAAAACTCATAACTCTTCTTGTTTGAGTAGGCATGAGCAAAGAGACTCTGAAAAGATGTAACAGCATCTTATTAAATAGAAGAGAATATAACTGATTGTGCTACTAGAGTGACAACGGCCAAAAATATTGTTCTGTTAAGAAGTGAGGCTGACCAGAAACCCAATAGTGCACACAGAGAGAGGGTATGAAAAATGTTCTGGGGAATATTCAAAATGGACATTGAGAGATTGTGTGACTTCAGGTTATTGAAACTTATCTGCTGCAAAGCACATACTAGTGAATTTCATTAATTTCTTCTCATGAAGATGACTTCTTTCTGAAATATTTTGTGTATTAAGTTAGTAAACTGAGTAACTCATTAACATGTATGATGGAAGCATAGTGACAGGGTTTGAAGAGAATAGAAACGTATGCCCTTTGAACTGTGGTCAAAATTGAAATTATGTTCATATATTTTAATGATATTTACTTATAGCAAGATATTCAAGTTTTTATCTGTTTTGAAAGAAGGCTATGAGTTATGATATAAATTAGGGAGTATTATTCTTTAAGACAGAAAGGGAAAAAAATGACAGTTCCCTTAAGCACAGGGAGTGCTTTCTTCATTTCAGCATGCCCAGCACTGACTAAGGGCTACCCTTGGATTCAGCTCTCTAGGTTGCTTCCTGATGGTGGACAACATAGGAAACTGCATTAGCAAAATCAGAATGTCTGTTGTGGAACTAGAAGACAAGGTGATTCCAGCATGGCCTTGAGCTCTGTATTTTATTTCAAAATGCTATCTATGTTGTAAAAATTTCCTGAGACTCTTAAGACCTAGTGACATGATGCCCTGGAAAGATATTTTATCAATTATTTTAATTTGTTGAATGCTTGCTGTGTTTCAAACTCTAAGCTGTAATCAGGAAAATATCTCAAATTCTCCCATAAGTGTAATGATGCCAGCTCATCCTGGCTCACAAGAACCAATTTTCCACCTCTCTTCCCAACTCTCTTTTTGGTGACTGGAATCAGCCATGATAAGAGTATTTACAGGAATGAATCAAAACATTCCACAATTCAGGGCTTTACTTTTTTTTTTTTTTTCTCAGAGAACTGCATTACTAGCATACCACTGCAGATAGAGGTCTTTTTTCTTTCACCTGAATCTGAGGCTCAGAAAAGTAATTTTCTAAATGAATTTAACTTTGAGTTCACACATGAGTTCTTGGGAGGCAAGGCACAGTATTTATTAATATAAGAGAATCCTTTATTTTTCTACTAAAATGGTAGACTCAAATGGTAGACAATTGAATTTTGGTTCTTCATAGAAGATTCAATATCCTTGTGAATTATAATCTCTTTTTTAAAAATTTTCACTGTGCATAACAGGTTATAGTGAAAACATTTTGATTTTCCTTTGTCTCTCTTACCTTTCTCACTGAGCATAAATGGATCATGGTTCATAGTCTTTGAAACTGGATTTTGGTATATATTAGAATATTATTTTTCATCATACTTGGTTTTCTAACAAATACATTATTTGCAAAATGTTCCCAGCTTTTAATTGACTAAACTCTATGCTATTACTAATTAGTCCTATTATCTTGAACAAGTTTTCAGTTATCAAATGGGGTGGATGCCACGAGAGACCTCTAAGATCATTGCCTTTCATGCCAGCATGAAGACTCTTATGCTTCTAAAAATTAGAATATGTCATACTGTTAAAATACTAACACGGACTGTAAGTCCTAAGTAAAGTAAGATACAGCCTCAAAAGTGAAGTTTGTTATTTATCATACGAGGAAGTTTTTTTTGTTTTGAAAGTTTCAGAATCTGAAGCTGAGGGAATTCTACTGTGAAGGAAACCCATTGTTCCTGAAGAAGCCAGTTAATGCTATACAACAGGAGGACGCCTGGAGTCTACAGGTGAAGCCTTACATCATTTATATACGTTTTCAAACTAAAGCCGTGATTTAAGTTTTAAAGAGTTCTCTTTTAAAGCCTTATTGCAAGCTGGCAAATGATTACTGTCCATTGGCACTGTGGATCCTAGACATAATTTCTGACTTGCTTACAGAATCTAGGGTAATTTTGGTTTCTAGGGCAACCAAATTTGGAGAAATGGAAACCTTTTGTTAATAAAAAGAAAAGAGAGGAATTTTTTTTTTCACTTTAACCTACCAAGTATTTTCTTCAGTATTATCTAAGGATGTATTTGATTAGTTCTTACCAGGGTCTTTGCCTCTTCCATCCTATTTTCACTTGTCCCGATTTCTAGTGGATGAATGAATATTATCCAGAAATCATGTTAATTTTAGTCAGATAAATTGATGATATTAAAAGATGGAATAGAAAAGCATATTTAAAGGATTTTCTTTGTGTGCTTTTGGTGATAGATGAATTAAAGATTGCAGATCTTCCCACATTTGAGTCTCCATCATGAATTTGGACTTTTCAGGTTCTAAGTACTTAATAGGAATTAACTAATTTAGTCACCTAATAAACTTAAAAAGGGTAGTACCATTATTGTCCCCCTTTTACAGATAAACTGAGACCCAGATAGATTAAATAACTTGTCTAAGTTCACAGAGCTAGTAGGTGTTGGGATGATAAAGCTCACTGAAGCAGCTGATCTTCAGATTCTATGCTCAGAAAGCTCCATTGTCTCAGAAGGCTGCTGCTAGTAGGTGAGGGAAAAGGAAATGGAGGTAGTCCCTTCCTGGAAGGAGTTCTGATGCATGGAGGGGACTGAATGGTCAGTTAACCCAACGTGGCAGTGGTCTCATTGGGAGCCCTTGAGGTCAAGAATGTTGTCCTGTGGCTGGGATAGAGATGCAGAGTAAGAGAGCAGTATTTCTTTCCTCATTTTTAGAACTGTGAGGACCCAGGAGCACAAGCATTTTACACACATGCACACACGCAAACACAGTTGACTCTTGAACAACACAGGGGCTAGGAGCGCCAGCCCCATGCAGTCAAAAATCCATGTATAACTTTTTGACTCCACCAAAACTTAACTACTAATAACCTAAGGCATAAATACACATAACAAATAGGTGTTAATGTACATATGTACTATGTACTGAATTCTTACAAGAAAGTGAGCTAGAGAAAAACTGTTAAGAAAATCATAAAGAAGAGAAAATACATTCATAGTACTATACTGTATTGAAAAAATTCACTGTTTCTGGAAACTAGAGGGGCTTAACACCATGAGTTTTTAAAATATTTTGTTTTGTTTTAGCACATTGTGAGTTTTTACAGTCAGTGGAGCTTAACACCCCAACTTTAAAAATTATCAGCTTGGCTCTGGGAGAGCCTAAGGGTGATAAAAAACTGAGTTCTTACCCTTAAAGAGATAGCATAATAAACAGCTCCAGTGATACAGCATAGAAGTGACAGTTTGACAAACACTTGAGGTATGGGAGAGAGATTTGTTTACTAATCTCAGAGATTGTGCGGGAAGGGCAAGGATCTTTGGGAGACTTCTCTAAGTACAAAAGAGCTGGAAGTCTCTACCACCCCTCAGCCTAGATATACAAACATATATAGGAATCAGCAGAGTGTGAACACTCCAGCTAGCTTGCTAACAATGTGCCCCACACAAACTGAACAGGAGCAAGAAAAAAAATTAATAAAAAATGAGTTCAGCTTAAGGAAACTAAGCAGCACCATCAAGTGTAATAACATTCACATTATAGGGATCCCAGAGGAGAAAAGAGAGAAAGGAGGCAGAAAATTTATTTGTGGAAATAATAGCTGACAGCTTCCCAAATCTGGGGAAGGAAACAGAGATCCAGGAGGCACAGAGAGTCCCCAGCAAAATAAACCCCAGGAAGCACACCAAGAACATTATATTTAAAATGGCAAAAAGTAATGATAAAGAGAGAATTTTAAAAGCAGCAAGAGAAAACAGTTACATAAACACCATAAGACTATAAGCTGATTTTTCAGCAGAAACATTGCAGGCTAGAAGAGAGTGGTATGTTACATACAAAGTATGGAAAGAAAAAAACCCTGCAATCAAGAATATTTTATTCAGCATGGCTATCATTCAGAGTAGAGGGAGTGATAAAGAGTTTCCCAGGCAAACAAAAGTAAAAGGAATTCACCACTAAGCCAGTCTTGTAAGAAATGTTAAAGGGGTTTTTTTGAGTACAAAGGAAAGACCATAAGCAAGAGTAAGAAAGGTAGGATGGATAAAAGCAGTAAAATTAAGTTTATCTATAAAAATAAAAGGATTTATAAAATCAAAGTATGTAAAGTAAAAAAAAAAAAGTAAAAGAAAAAAAACAACCCAAAGTATGTAAAGTATGACACTATGTAGGAAAAATGTGGAGAGGACAGGAATAAATATTTAGTGCTTTTAAGATGAATTCAAACTTGTGACTATCAACTTAATATAGATTGTTACATGTACAACATGTTATATATAAATGTAATGGTAACAACAAAACAAAAAACTGGTAATAAATATGCAAAAAATTAAGTAATCTAAGTATATCACTAAAGAAGGCTAACAAACTATGAGAGGAAAGCAAGACAAGAAAGGAAAGAACTACAAAACAATCATAAAACAAGTAACAAATGTCAATAAGGACATATCTATCAACATTTAATTTGAGTGTAAATGGACCAAACATTCCAATCAAAAGACATAGTGTGTCAGAATAGATTAAAAAAAGCAAGACCTATCTATATGCTGCCTACAGGAGACTCATTTCAGACCTAAAAAGACATGCGGTTTGAAAATGAAGGAATCGAAGACCACTTATCATGCAAATGGAAGCAAAAAGAATGCCAGGGTAGCAATACTTATATCAAACAAAATAGACTTTAAAACAAAATCTGTAACAAGAGACAAAGACATGTATAATAATAAAGGGGACAATCCAAAAGAAGACAACAATTATAAATATTTTTGCACTCAATGTAAGAGCACCCAAATAAAACAGCCATTAACAAACATGAAGTAATCAGTAGTAATACAATAATAGTAGGGGACTTCAACAGTCCACTTATTTCAATGGACAGATAATCCAAACAGAAAATCAACAAGGAGAGAATGGCTTTGAATGCTTTGTTGACCTGGAGGGATCTAACAGACATATTCGAACACCCCATCCTAAAACAGCAGAATACCCATTCCTTTAAAGTACACATGAAACATTCCCCAGAATAGATTGTGTTAGTCCACAAGAGAAGTCTCAACAAATTAAAAAAGATTGAAGTTATACCATGTGTCTTTTCCAGTCACAATACTATGAAACTAGAAATCAACCACAAGAAAAATCTAGAAAGAACACAAATGCATGCATGTTAAATAGCATGCTACTAAACAGTGAATGGGCAATAAATCAAGGACAAAGTAAATAAATACATGAAGACAAATGGAAATAAAAACACAGTGGTCCAAAACCTTTGGGATACAGCAAAAGATGTTTTAAGACAGAAATTTATACAATACAGGCCTACCTCAAGAAGCAAGAAAAATCTCAAACTAACCTTACATTTAAAGAAGAACCAAAAGAAGAAGAAGAAGAACAACAACAACAAAATACAAAACAAGCAAGAAAGAACAAACAAAACCCAAAGCAGTAGAAGGAAGGAAATAATAAAGATTAGAAGAGAAACAAATGGAATAGAAACCAAAACAAACAAAAAAAGAAAAACCCAACCAACTAACCAAACAAAACCCATAGAATAGATCAATGAAACCAGGAGCTGGTTCTTTGAAAAGATCAACAACATTGATAAATCTTCAGCCGGGGCGGGGGGGGGGGGGGGAGAGAGAGAGAGAGAGAGAGAGAGAGAGAAAGGACTCAAGATCAGAAATGAAAAAGAATAAATAACAACAAACGGCACAGAAATGCAAAGAATTATAAGGGAATAGTATGAAAAATTACATGCCAACAAATTGGACAATCTAGAAGAGATGGAGAAATTCCTGGAAACATAACCTCCTAAGACTGAATCTGGAAGAAACAAAAATTTGAACAGACCGATTATCAGTGATGAAATTGAATCAGTAATCAGAAAACTCCCAAAAAACGAAAGTCCAGGTCCAGATGGCTTTACAGGTGAATTCTACCAAACATTTAAAGAAAGTTAATATCTATTCTTCTCAAGCTATTCAAAAAAATGGAAGAGCAAGGAAAGCTTCCAGATTTATTCTATGAGGCTAGCAATACACTGATACCAAAGCCAGATCAAGAAACTACAAAAAAATTAACTACAGGCCAATATCTCTGATGAAAATAGATGCAAAAATAATCAACAAAATATTAACAAATTTGAATCCAAAAGTACATTTAAAATTTCATTCACCACAATCAAGTAGAATTTGTTAAGATGCAAGAATGGTTCAATATTTGCAAACCAATAAATGTGATACATCATATCAACAAGAGGGATAAAAATCATATGATTATTTCAATAGATGCAGAAAAAAGCGTATGACAAAGTATAACATCCATTCATGATTAAAAACCCTCAACAAAATAGGTTTAGAGGGAACAAACATCAACATAAAAAAGGCCATATATGAAAAACTCACAGTGAACAGTATACTCACTGGGGGAAAACTGGTGACTTTTCCCCTAATATCAGGAACAAAACAAAGATGTCCACTCTGACCACTTTTATTCTTCATGGTACTGGAAGTCCTAGCTTCAGCAATCAGACAATAAACAAAATAAAAGGCATCCAGATTGGTAATAAGGAAGTAAAGTCTTCCCTATTTGCAGATGACATGATACCACATATAAAAAATCCTAAAGACTCCACCAAAAAACTACTATAACTGATAAATGAATTTAGTAAATTCATAGGATACAAAATCAATATACTGAAATCTGTTGCATTTCCATACACTAATAACAAAACAACAGAAAAGGAAATTAAGTAAACAGCTTTATTTATAATTGCACCAAAAATATTAAAATACCTGGGGATAAACTTAACCAAGAAGGTGAAGATTTGTATTCTGAAAACTATAAAACATCAATGAAGCAGACTGAAGATGACACAAACAGATGGAAAGAGAGTTCATGCTCATTTAATATTGTTAAAATGGCCGTACTACCCAAAATGACCTACAGAATGCAGTCCTTATCAAAATACCTACAGTGTCTTTCACAGAACTAAAACAAATGATCCTAAAATTTGTATGAAACCACAAAAGACCCCAAAAAGCCAGATCAAAACTGGAGGAATCTCAATTCCAGATCTCAAGATATACTACAGATCTCAAGATGTACTACAAAGCTGTAGTAATCAAAACAGTATAGGACTGGCACAAAAAGACACATAGATCGATGGAATAGAATATAGGGCCCAGAAATAAACCCGTGATTATATGGTCGACTAATCTACAACAAAGGAGGTAAGAAAATAAAGGGGAAAAAAGGTCTCTTCACCAAATGCAGTTGGGAAAAGTGGACAGCTACGTGCAAAAGATTGAAACTGGAGCATTTTTTTACAGCATACATAAAAATACTGATAATGGATTAAAGACCTAAATGTGAGCCATGAGCCATAAAAATCATAGAGGAGAGCATAGGCAGTAATTTTTCTGACATTTCTTAGATATGTCTCCTAAGGCAAGGGATACAAAAGCAAAACTAAACTATTGGGACTACATCAAAATAAAAACTTTCTGCACAGCAAAATAAACAAAACAAAAAGCCTACTAAATTGGTGAAGATATTTGCAAACAATATATCTGAAAAAGGGTTAAATCTGCCCCCCCCAAAAAAACCCTAATACAATTCAACACCAAAAGAACAAATACTCCAATTAAAAATGGGCAGAAGACATGAACATTTTTCCAAAGAAGACTTACAGATGGCCAACATACAAATGAGAAGATGCTCAACATCTCTAATCATCAGGGAAATGCAATCCAAAACCACAACGAGATATTCCCTCACTCCGATCAGAATATCTAAAATCAAAAACACAAGAAGCAACATGTGTTGATGAGGATGTGGAGAAAAAGAAACCCTGTGCACTCTTGGTAGGGTTGCAAACTGGTGCAGCTACTGTGGAAAACAGTATGGAGGTTCCCCAAAAACTTAAAAATAGAGTTACCAGTGATCCAGCAATTCCACTACTAGGTATTTTCCCAAAGAATACAAAAGACCTAAATCAAAGAGATATACGCACCTCCATGTTTACTGCAGCATTATTTACAATAGCCAAATTATGGAAGCAACCCAAGGGTCCATTGATAAATGGGTGGAAAAAGATGTGAGATATATGTACACGCATGCATGCACGTGTGCACATACACACAGAGAAATACTCAACCATAAAAAAATGAAATCTTGCAATTTGCAACAACACGGATGGATCTAGAAGACATAATGCTAAGTTAAATAAGTCACTTAAAAAAGGACAAATATTGCATGCTATCACTCATATGTGGTTGCCAGAGGGGAAATGAGTTGGGGGTGAGTGAAATGGGTGAAGAGGATTAAGAGTACACTTACCGTAGTGAGTAATGCATAGAATTGTTGAATCACCTTATTGTACACATGAAAGTAGGATAAACATTATATGTTAATCATACCAGAGTTTTAAAAATAATAAATAAATAATAGAAGGAAAGAAAGAGAGAATTCTGCGTTTAATTGGACCCACACAGCTCAAAAGGGTCAATTGTACTTAGTGGAAATAATGATTTTTACTTATATTAATGATTTGGGTAGTTTTGAA
The DNA here is from genome assembly GCF_048418805.1 of Vulpes vulpes. Lineage (NCBI taxonomy): Eukaryota > Metazoa > Chordata > Mammalia > Carnivora > Canidae > Vulpes > Vulpes vulpes. The sequence continues at coordinate 42,838,180 of NC_132792.1, read as the reverse complement.
AGCATCTCTAAGAGTTTTTTTCTTAGAAAGCTGCCAAATTTATTACACATTTCATATTTGTACTTAAAGTAAAGCCACTTTCTAGTGGCTATTTGGTTAACATTACTGTTACAAACTATTTTTTTTACTTTTATGATTTTTTTTTTATTTTTTAAAGTACTCTCTGCACCCAACGTGGGGCTCAAACTCACAACCCTGAGATCGACAGTCACATGCTCCACAGACTAAGCCAGCCAGGTGCCCCTGATTTAAACTACTTGATCTGCTAAAGAATTGCAGAGCTTTGATTTAGGCTATGCCTTGGTTAAGATTTTTCAAAACTTTTCTTCACCTCAAAGATTTATGAGCTAAAATTTAATGTTTATGACTAGATTATAACAAAATATTAACCAAAGTATACTGCACCAGTAAATGCTGGATTAAGAGTTTTACTCGTGTTATCTGATTTAATTCTCTGAATCCTATGTGATAGTATTAGAAAAAAAAATCCCTATTTTACAGATGTAGTATCCAAGGTTAGAGAAGTAAATGAGGACTAGGTCACAGAGCCAGGATTTGTACCTATTTACCTGTCCGGCTCTAAGAATCTTTGCTCTTGATGATGTTTCAGTACCTGTCATATACACAGTAGCATTCGATCATGCAACAGTTTCAAAGTTCATCATTCCTTCTAAAGCTTCATGGTTTTTTTTTTTTTTTACATTTTATAATTTTTAATATTTATATAATTTGCATATGGATACTTCTATAATAAAAATCACATGTAAGGAAAAATAAAAGAATTTGGCTGAAACTGACTTTAATATATGATAGTTTAAGCCTAGGAATAATCTCTGACCTATATATAGTTAGCTGACAAATATTCTTACAAAATAGCATATAAATTATTCAAAAGGAAAAACATTTATTTATAAAAGATTTCTTGGCCTTTAAATCACAGTAGAATTAGGCCATCATTGAGTTGTCTGTTCTCAAAAATTGCATTGCCTATATCTTTTAAGAGGTGACCAATTGTCATTGGTCCTGCCAATAGTATCTTACTTTATATATACTAGCAGTTCCAAGTAATAACTTTATGTTTAGTGGTATATATGTTATTCTTCCAAAGTAATGTATTGGCAGCAAGTAGGAGAAGAACATAATTAATGGGTAATGTAAGAGTTGTCAAGAGACATATCAAGTGCAACAAACCTGTTTGGTTCCAGAAACTATAGATGGAAAAAGTGAACTGTATGAATTGTGACCTATTTATAGGTCCCATGTATTTCAGCAAATTTTTCTAACATCTGCTGTTTGGGGGAGTGAATCCTTATTTATTAGTTTTCTGCTTTATAGTGAGAACCTAGCCGTTGAGTTCTAAGAGCTAAAAACTTACCTCTAAAATCAGTATTTATTCTGAATGATAGACTGTGCTCTGTGTAAGTAGTTAAAAAAGGGGATTTGATAATAGATGTCTAATTTAGGAGCCTTGGTAATATTACTGTGAAAGAGTAATTTTTTTCAGAAAGGATGACCTTATTAACTATCCCTGAGGAAGAGCTGAAGTGGATAGGAGGCTGTGCTGCTGAAGGATTTAAGGAGCCCACGTTAAGGCTGTTTGCTGTACAAAGGCAGCTTTCTCAGCTGCTTGGTAAATGGAAGGGATCGAGTAATACGGGACACGGAGAAGCAGTTTATAGAATTTTGTTGTTATGTTTGAAGATTTTAATTGGGGTGGATGAATGAGGATTATGTATGTACATAAGTATGTATATATCCCCAAAGATTCCTATTTGAGCCTACTGTGGACTATTTAATACCAGAGAGAAATCTTTCACTTTGACCAGAAAAACAAACAAACAAACAAAAAAACCAGTTCCACATACTATTAAATTTCATGCAGTGTTTTCGTGTAACATTTACACAGGACTTCCATGCTACCGGCACAAATAATGAGGCTCATATAGCGGAGTAAAAATAAAATGTTTATTTTGTTTCATTAGTGAAGATCTAATTTTATGTATTATATAGTATTTTACTTTTTTATATATAGTATTTTACTTTAGGATGATGATACTGTCGATGGTCCTGGCGAAAGTGACTTTGTATTTTCTTACCACCCCTTTTGTTATTTAATGTTAGAATTACTACCTAAGGCGAAGTTTCTAGGCATGGCTGTGGATAGTTTTAATTCAGAGATTACAGATTGAATTCAGAGATTTGGGTGATAGAAATCTGTACTCTTTACGGATATGACTCTATTCAGGTACTCACTGCAGTAGGTAACTTAGACCAGCATCTAAAAGGTCAACAGGCACACCAATTGATTGCCTGGGGAACCTTTTTAAATTGCAGATTCTGGTTCAGGAGGTCTGGAGTGTAGCTGGAAGTCTGCATTTCTTTCTCTTTTCTTTCTTTCTTTCTTTCTTTCTTTCTTTCTTTCTTTCTTTCTTTCTTTCTTTCTTTCTCTTTCCTTCTTTCTTTCTTTCTTTCTTTCTTTCTTTCTTTCTTTCTTTCTTTTTCTTTCTTTCTTTCTTTTTTCTTTCTTTCTTCCTTCCTTTCAGATTTATTTGAGAGAGAGAGAGAGAGAGAGAGCAAGAGGGGGTGCCGTGGAAGGGCAGAGGGAGAGGAAGGAAAGAAGCAGACTCCCCACTGAGCATGGAGCCTGGTATGGGGCTCAGTCTCAGGACCCTGAGATCATGACCTGAGCCAAAATCAGGCATCGGAAGCTTAACCATCCAGGCACCAGGAAGGCACCAGGCACTAGCCATCCAGGCACCCCAGGAAGTCTGCATTTCTAATAGGTTTTGAGATAATGCAGATTCTATTGGTTCATGAGTTACAGTTGAAGTAGTAAGAATTTAGATGTTAATAAATATGACAGACTCAATTTTTGAGTCCAGTCTGAATATTTGTACAGTCCTTGCTTATTTTAATGAGAGGTACAGAATTTGAATCTAAGCTTTAATAATGTAAATTTTTAATAATTTGGATTCCTGTATTTAAGAGACATAGAAATATTGAAACAGAAGTAACTTATTTTTCTTATATCATTGAAAACTGTAATGCCAGTTACTGGCAATATAATTTAATATATATTATATTTCACATATATATTATATATATATATTATATATTTCATGTATATATGAAAACTAACAGAAGCTGTGAAAAATAGCCCCAAAGTGCAAATTAGTGAAATGAGAATCATTGTAATATGAAACAGTTATCTTGAAAATAATCTAAGCAACCGTATTTTTTTAAATCTAGGAAATAACATCAAGATTTATAATGAATGAGCTAGAAGGAAAGAGTCCTTTCATAATGCAAGCCATACAAAGGCACCCACAGGTCAGAAACATAATCTCTCAGAGAAGAAAATGTGCAATATGTGGAAAGTACTTTTTAACAATATGGCTGGAATGTGTTGAATTTGTTCCTCCACCAAAGGTAAATGGTGTTCTTTGTGTGAATAGAGCATAAGACTGTCTCTTATTCTTTGTCCTTATCTAAGTCAGCCAGTACTAACTAGATTTTTATCTAAGAACTGACTTCTCTGATAGTATAATGTTTTTTAATTGAGCTTTATTGAGATATAATTGACACATAACATTGGGTAAGTTTAAGGTTCATGTAAAGCACATCGATTTGGTACATTTATAAATTGCAAAATGATTACCACCATAGTTATTTTTAACTATGTGGTGAGAACACCTAAAATTTACTAAATTATCAACATTTAAGTAATATGAAACAGTATTATTAACTAATTACCATTTTGTGCGTTAGACTTGTAAATATTATGGCTTGAAGTATATACCCTTGGACCAATATATCCCCATTTCTCTCATCTCAATCAGCCACCACTTTACTGTATCTCTGAGTTTGTCTTTTTTTAGATATTATAAGTGATATTATATATTAAGTGTTATTATAAAGTATTTGTCTTTCTCTATCTGACTTAGCTTACTTAGCAGAATACCCTTAAGATCCATCCAAGTTGTGGGCTTCTGGGTGGCTCAATCAATGAAGCATCTGCCTTTGGCTCAGGTCATGATCCCAGGGTCCTGGGATGGAGCCCTGCATCAGGCTCCCTGCTCAGCGGAGAGTCTGCTTCTCTGCCTCCCTCTGCACCTCCCCTCTGCTCGTGCTCTTTCTGTCAAATAAATAAATAAATAAATGAAGTCTTTTAAAAAAATCAATTTAAGTTGTAGCAAATAGCAAGATTTCCTTTCTTAAGGCTGAATAATATTCCTCTCTGTTTGTGTATCACATCTTTTTTATCCATTCATCCACTGACAAACACTTAGGCTATTTCCATGTCTTGACTATCATGAGTAATGCTGCAATGCATGCAGATATCTCTATGAGATCCTGATTTTAGTTTCTTTAGATATATACTTAGAAGTAGGATTCTTGGATCATATGGTAGTTGTATTTTTAATTTTTTGAAGAACATGCATACTGTTTTTCATAGCGGCTATACTAATTTACACTGCCACCAACAGTGCATTAGAGTTCTTTTCCCCCCATATTCTTGCCAACACTTATCTCTTATCATTTTAAGAGTTATTATTCTAACTGGTAGAGTGATATCTCACTGTGGTTTTGATTTGCATTTCCCAGATGATTAGTGATGTTGAGCATCTTTTCATGTACCTGTTGTTCATTTGTATGTCTTCTTTGAAAAAAATGTCTATTCAGTTCTTCTACCCATTTTTTAATTCAGTTATCGATTTTTTTTTGCTGTTGAGTTATATGAGTTCTTTATATATTTTGGATATTAATCCTTTATCAGATGTAGAACGTATAAATATTTCCTCTCATTTCATAGGTTATCTTTTCACTTCATTGAGTTTCTTTTGCTGTGTAGAAGCTTCTTAGTTTGGTGTAGTACCACTTACTTATTTTCCCCTTGTTGCTTGTGTTTTTGGTGTCATATCCAGGAAGTCACTGCCTAAGAGCAAGGTAAAAAGGAAGTTTATCCTTTATGTTTTTTTTTTTCTGGGATTTTAACAGTTTCAGTTCTTAAATTTAAGTCTTTAGTCCACACTGCATTTATTTTTATGAGTTGTATAAGATAGTGGTCCAATTCCATTCTTCTACATGTAATTTTCCAGTTTTTCCAACACTGTTGAAGACACTCTTCCTTCTCCATTGAGTATTCTTGCTTGCTTGTCAAACATTAGTTGACCATATATGTGAGGGTTTATTTCTGGGATCTAGGTTTTGTTCCATTGGCCTAAGTGTTTTTATGCCAGTACTGTACTCTTTTGATTACTGTAAGCTTCATAATATGGTTTGAAATAAAAAAGCATGATGCATCCAGCTTTGTGCTTTTTCTTTAAGGATTCCTTTGGCCATTTGGGGTCTTTGTGGCTTCATAAAAATTTTAGGATTGTTATTTTCTATTTCTGTGAAAAATGTCATTGGAATTTTGATAGATATTGCATTAAATCTGTAGATGGCTTTGTGTAATATGGACATTTTAACAATATTAATTTTCTGACCAATAAACATAGGATATCTTCCCATTTGTTTGTGCCTTCAGTTTCTTTAATCAAAGTTGTAGTTTTCAGTGTAGAGAACTTTCACCTCCTTGGCTACATTTAGTCCTAAGAACTTTATTGTTTTTAACATGTGGTGAATGAAATTGTTTTCTTTATATCTTTTTCAGACGTTTTGTTATCGGTATACAGAAACACGACTGTTTTTTGTATGTTTACTTTACTGAATGTATTGATTAGTGCTGGCAGGTTTCTGGAGGAGTCTTTAGAATTTCATCTGCATAATATCTCAGCATCTGCAAACATAGCCAGTTTTACTGCTTTCATTTCTATTAGGGTGCTTTTTATTTCATTTTCGAGCCTGACTGCTCTAGCTAGTATTTTGGTACCGTGTTGAACACGAGTGTTGAGAATATAGAGAGCTTTGCACAGTGCTTGGTACAAATTTTATTTCTGAGAAAGGCTGATGAATGATAAGACCTGGGTTTGAAAACCAGCTCTTCCATTCTATTACATTATTATTATATCAAATGTACCTGAGAAAAAAATCTGACAGAGCTGCTGCCAATGAGTAATAAAATCATAGTAAAATAATGTTTGAGGAGAAATTTAAAAGTCAAAATCAGCTGGACCTGAAACGCTAAGAGAAAAGAGAGATTATTAGTGGAAAAATGAAAATAGAAATGTATGTTGGTTCTCAAGATGGGAGTAAATCTGTAATCCTGATTTCTTATGTAACTTATCTGTGAATTGTTCACATTACCATCTGGATTTGATTGTTACATTCAAGAGACATTTCGTGAGTCTAACACATGGCATGGTACTTGGTAAATGTTGTCAAAACACTCTGCTTTTCACTGGTCATGACATGAACACCTTGGAGAAGTTGCCATTGTTCATTTTTTCCCAGTGAATATATTTTATCTTTCTTGGGGAAGATGTTCTTGCTCTTATAGATTTTTTTCTTAAAATCCTCTGATGAGGTGCTCATCTCATTTCAAGTAGAGAAGTTGCAACCTAATGATGGCGACCACATCCAATGTTTATTTGGTACTGTGTCTGATATCATGCTAACCAAGTGTGTTGCCCTGGCATACTCAATTAATGTGCAAAATAACCTCATGACACCAGTGATAAATCCAACTTGCAGAGGAGCAAAGTACTTTGGCCCAGTTCACTGAAGCTGCTGAGTAGAGGCTCTGCAGAGGAAACCCACATATGTGATTCCTTGCTTTTAACCAGACATGGTGGACCATCTTTCCTGTGTCTTTCAACCCAGTTATTTCTCATTTGCTTCAACTGAATTCATGGTGTTCATGTTAAAGAGCCTTATTCTGTCATAATTTTTTTATCTACTCAAATTCATGATTTTTTTTTCATACTATGTATCAGGTACTTTACCAAGGGCTGGGAATATAGAGCTCCAGCCTTCCAGGAGCTTACATGTTCCAAAGGAAGCAGGATAATAAGATGATTGGAATCTGATAAATTAGGCTTGATGACCAGCCCTGCCACTTAACCACCTGTGTCATCTTATTTTCCTCTTTGAGGCTAAACCTCCATTTGTAAAATTTTAATAACAGTAATAGTACATATCTCACAGGGCTGAGATGAATGATACATGAAGTACTGCCTAGATGGTACTTAGCACCTAGGTGCTTCATAAAGGTAGTACATAGTAGGGGATCCCTGGGTGGCTCAGCGGTTTAGCTCCTGCCTTTGGTCCAGGGCATGATCCTGGAATCCTGGGATCGAGTTCTGCGTCAGGCTCTTGGCATGAAGCCTGCTTCTCCCTCTGCCTGTGTCTCTGCCTATCTCTCTCTCTCTCTCTATGTCTATAATGAATAAATAAATAAAATCTTTAAAAAATTGGAGAATTTTCCAAATATTGGAGAAGTTTTTTTTTCCAAAAAAAAAAAAAGGTAGTACATAGTAGATACTTCATAGCATAGATTTTTTCTAAAAAGTTAAGGCCTTTAGATAAGAAAGAATGTTCTTGTTTAAATAAAGTGATGGAAGAGTGCCCAGGATGCTATGAGAAGTCATCTGTTTAAATAGGGATATTCTCTATCCTTGGGGTCTAGCACAGTGATTATGCTTTGTACTTCAATACATAATACATGTTAAAATTATTTTAATAAGCATTGCTTGTAAATGTGCTTTGAGTGATAGGGAGGTATTAGAATAAAGAACCAGTGGACAAGTATTCTTGGTGATGGCAGTGCCTGTGCAAAGTTAGTGTTATGCAGGTAAGTTACACAACAAATGTGGGGAACTCAGAGAGCCTGAGGTATGAGAGACGAGGTTAGAGAGAGACTCAAGTGTGAGATCAGGATGGCTCTTGTGAGTGAAATTTGAACTTAATTTTGAAAGCAACTATATTGGTTTGTTACAGCTGTCATCACAAAGTGCCACAGACTGAGGGGCTTAAATAACAGAAATTTATTTTCTGTTCTCGAAGCTAGAATTATGAGACCAAGGTGTCAGAAGGCTTGGTTTCTTTTGTGGCTTCTCTCCTTGGCTCATAGATGGCCATCTTCTCCGTGTCTTCACCTAATCTTCCTTTTACACATGTATGTGTTCAAGTTTCCCCCTCTTATGAGCACACAGTCACATTGAATTACAGCTCACCATAATGACATCATTTTAACATAATTACCACTTAAGGACCGTATTTCCAAATATAGTCACATTTGGAGGTACTGGGGGGTTAAGATTTGAACATATGAATTTCTGGAGGACATGTTTCAGCCCATAACACCTACCTACAGTTGTTGAAACAATGGAGTAGCAAGATGACAGTTTTTACTTTTTTACAAAGAGAGGTTGGAGCTGGTGAAGGGAATTTAAAGATTGTTTATATGAGATACTTGAAGCCAGGGGAATGAAGTTTGCTCAAGGGGACTTATGTGGTGAGGTGAGAAGGTCAGAGGACAGAACCCTTGAGGATGATAATATCAAAGTGGTGAACAAAAGCAGGAGTCAGCGAAGGGGAATGAGAAAATATAGTCAGGGAAGCAGAGGGCCAAAACCAGGTAGTGCGAGCACAGATTTTCTAGCTTTTAACACAGATGTGTGAGAAATAGGGTTTTCTTACTTTTTCTTCTGCTGAACTTATCCTTGATTGGGCCCTCATTCTATTGAAAAACTTATTTTAGTTAATTCCAAGTGTGGTAATTTTAGCATGTTTTTGGTCATAGTTTAAGATACAATCTTGATCATTCAAGATTTCCTTCTCCTCCCTTTCTTCCTATATAATCCCACTTTTGGAACTCTTGAGTAATGTCCTATGTGGGCATCCTCTGAGCTATATGGTCATCCTGTCAAGACCTCAGATGTTTTCCTATCTTCATGATGGTGTCTGCTGAGTTGCCCACTTCCCACTGACCTCTGCTTATCTCTTCTGTGCCCTGTCCCTTCTAGTTCTGACCCTGGAGTCCCTTTGTCCTGCCAGTCCTTTTCTACCACACTATTCTCTGAGATAATTTGGCTGTTCCTTTACTCTACTATGGGCTTAAGCATGAGTTGGTTAAAGGTGCTAAGTTGAGAGATTCAGAGCTGAGGAGAAAAAAACTGGGCTGGAGAATAGGGAGAGGGAGATGGTATCCTTCATTAAATGTCATTGAATGGGAAACAGATTGCATTGATCAGAAAGTGAATGGGAACACAGAAGTTAAGTCTACAAGTCTTGACTAATCTCCAGGAAATGTATAGGATAAAGGTAGGAGAGTAGCAATAGGATGTTTCCTAGAGGGTGAAGAAGGCTTGAGGAAAGATTTTGAGCTTGGGGATATAGGTGCTGGATTGTAGATGCAGAAAGAGCTAGTAGATGATGAAACTTTAAATTAGTCTGTTTTGTGTGCTAATTCAGGAAGGGTTTTTTTTTAAAATTTTTTTAAATTATTTATTTATGATAGTCACAGAGAGAGAGAGAGAGGCAGAGACACAGGCGGAGGGAGAAGCAGGCTCCATGCACCGGGAGCCTGATATGGGATTCGATCCCGGGTCTCCAGGATCGCGCCCTGGGCCAAAGGCAGGCGCCAAACTGCTGCGCCACCCAGGGATCCCCAGGAAGGGTTTTTAATGTTTTGATTATGCACTGCCTACTTTAAGGAATTAATAGAGCTAGAATTTCGTTACCACATAATGAGCCTCATCTTTTTCTTCACCTTAAGGGATTGCGTAAGCCCAAAAGAGCAGATATGAAAATTTTTAAACAGCTAGAAAATGGATAGTGATGGTACTTTCCCACTTACAGTATGATTTGATTTTTTTCTTCAGTTACCTTTAGTGGGTGCTTACTATGTGCAAGGTACTGTACTAGCCTCTTAGGATCCAAACATGAATAAGACAGTCCATGCCATTGAGGAAATCACAGACTAGTTATTAAAATATAGTGTTATAAGGATTATAATAAAGGTGTTATATACTCATACTATGGCATTGCAGACAGACCAAGCAGCTATTTAGGTGATATCTCTGTTCAGGCTACTATAATGAAATACCACAGACTGAATGGCTTATAAATGACAGAAATTTATTTCTTAAAGTTCTGGAGACTAGAAGTCAAAGATCAAGGTGCCAGCATGGTTGGGTGAGGGTCCTCTTTTGCATCACACACTGTATTCTCACATGTTGAAAGATGCTAAGGAGTTCTGTGGGGTCTCTTCTAAGGGCACTAATCCCAATCACGAGTGCTCTGTCCTCCTTATCTAATGGCCTCCCAAAGGCCTCATCTCCTAAAATCATGCATTAGTTATGAGGACTAACACGTGAATTTTGGAAGGACACCAGCATTCATCCCTTGTACTTATATAGCATATGCATTTTTTTGAAGCACAAAAGAAAGTGCAAATAAATTCATTGCTTGATGGTTATATAGTTATTCATAACAGCTGCCTTCTATATTTGAGAGATTGTCAGGTGGAAGAGAGATGAGGCTTTTCCTCTGTTGACTTCTGAAGTGGAACATAGAACCACTGATAGGCCAGATGAAGGGAACAGTTTTCCTACATGATTTTATACAGATGCACACACACACACGCACTCATGCATGTTAATATTGGTCATTACTGAAGAAACAATAAGGATGGAAGAAGGAATAGTAGAATAAAGATATTTGGTATCTACATAATGTCATTTTAAAAATTAAAAGGGAAATAAGAATACCTTTTTATCAAATATGTCTGAGCGCATTTTAAAAACAGCACAGGATGGCATAAGAATATAGTATGGGTTAAAAACATAATGGTTAGGGGATCCCTGGGTGGCTCAGCGATTTGGCGCCTGTCTTCGGCCCAGGGCATGATCCTGGAGTTCCGGGATCGAGTCCTGCATCGGGCTTCCTGCATGGAGCCTGCTTCTCCCTCTGCCTGTGTTTCTCTCTCTCTCTCTCTCTCTCTCTCTGTGTTTCTCATGAATAAATAAAATTTAAAAATGAAAACAAAAAAAAAACCCATAATGGTTAAAACAAATCAGAGACTTGTATGTGAATACTTGAAAATAGCAGAAAATATTCAGTTATTGTAGAAAGACATGATCCCTCACATTGAAAAAGCACATTGGGTGCCAAGTAGAATAAAAAAGAACAAATCCATCTCTAGACACATTTAGGTAAAACTGTATTATGCCAGAGGAGCTATTAAGAGCTAAAGATAATTCTTTAATAAAATAGATCATGTACAAAGAAATGACAATGGACTGAAAGCAAATGCAAGAAAAAATGATATCTTCAAAGCACTAAGAAAAAAATAACTCAAAATCTAGAATTATATGCCTAGTTAAGTTGATAGGCAAAAGACATTGGAGTGTTGGGGAATTGTGAGAAGAAAAAATTTGAAAAGAAAAATTGTTTTGCTTTGAAACCACTGATCCTAACTTTATTAAAATAATTGAAAAAAATTAAACAAGTAACATTTAGTAAGTTTGTGTTAATTAAAAAAGTATGTAAAAATGGAATTAGAATAAATATATAGTATGAATTTATAAATTATGCCAAATCTAAGGATATTTAAAAATTGTGTAAAGAAAATTCAGAACAGAATGTACATTACCAGGTACTTGACAATTGAAGCATGCTATATATATTTTTTGAAGCATGTTATTTTCATGAGGTTGTTCAGTTCCCTGTTTCTAGAGTGAAAATGTACACAAAGTACATGGGGATGATAATCAGATTAACTATGTTGGTAAATAATTGCTTTCCTATATCTTTAGGAATTTGTGTTGCTTTTCCGCTTGAGTAGAAAGACATTATACAAAAACTAGTTTGCCTAGAAGCCTCTCTTTCTATTAAAAAAATTTAATATCTTAATTATCTTTTCAGGAACGAAACTTGGAGAATGCTGACCTTTAGAGTAAATACTTTATCATGAAGGGAGAGCCCATTTGATAATGCCAACGTCTGGTTGCTCTGTTGTGCTTTACAGAATGTTCTTTCTCTGCCGGAGTTTGCCATCTGAAAGCACAGTTGAAGGGGGAAGCACTTGATGACAAATGGGTCTTTATTCTTGACATAAAACAACTAGAAACAACCAAATATCAAATTGTAATTGCTTTTATTCAGGTGAATGTGAAATTAGGAGGTACTTATGAAGTGGTGAGATGAGGACTGGAAAAGTAGTTGAAAAGTTTCGCTCAAATATCAGATATTAATCTTTACCATGATTCATCCAGATGCTTTTGTCTTTTTCCAAATGTTACAGCTTGTGCCATCTGAGTTTGGCGAGTCCTTAGCAATGATAGAATTGTCAATAATTTCAGCATAATTGATATTTAAGTATTAACTCCTAGTGATATAAATCTTTGAAATAGCAACAAAACTTAATCCTTTTTAGTTACTACCAGCTTGGGCCATATTTGAACTAGTGACTTAGAGGTAACCTATATAGTCTCATAAAATCCTTTCCAAACACTGGAGAGTGATCCTGGACCCTAGATATGCATTTGATAGTTTTCATTTTGTATAGTTACGTTAGTTGAACTTAACGTTTCCCCAGATACCTTTAAAGTTGAAGAGTTTAGGGAGGGAACAGTTTGGAAAGTGAACTCTCAACCCTGTATTGAATGATGTAATGTAATTAAAACTACCCTCAAAAGAGATTAGATTGAGTAGGTTTCACTACAAATGAGTGAAAATGCTGATCTACTCTATGAAAATAAATGAAAATTTGCAACCTTAATTCCTTTTTTATGACAAGCTGCCAGTAATGAAACATAATATAAGATTACATTTAATAATTTTACTCATTACTTATAGAGCAAAATCTTACTTTGCAGTAAAAAGTTATTACTGTTTAGATACCACTGACATTCATTTATGAAACTGATCATTCCAACCAGCCAACTGTGAAAATGAATGTAGGTTTTAAAACATTTATGCACTGGTTAGTCAATTTAATGTACATTAGGCACGAAGAGGATCAGAAGGCATCACATTTCTAATTCTAAACAGTCGTGAAAGTAATATGTATTTATTGTTCAGAAAAATTGAAATGGTGTGAATGTTCCTTATTATTTTATTCAGAAAATAGCAAAAACAATTATAGTATAAATGAACTCATGCACTGTGTCTTGATTACTTCTTCTCCTATGGGAACTCATTGAATTTTCTCTTTAGAAAACTCTCTTGTTCTTAAACTGCTGGGTAGAGTCACAGTTGTGTTCAATATCTGTGCTTGTTTTTTCTTCTAAAGAGTCTCAAATTACTTTCAACTTCAGTACATTTATCTGAAGCTGTACATCGCCAAAATGTTTGAACTTCCCACATGAAATAAAGAGGACACTGATGATCCAGAGATGGTGTTGGAGAGCAGGATCACTCCATAGAGGAGAGAATGCTGCTTAGCCGGATAGGCGGCTGGAATCTGAGCAGGATTTTCTTTCTTGTTTCTGCTATTACCACAGTCCAAAGTGCCCTATACAGGTGGAATGACCATATAATGTATGACTTAAGTCAAGATGCCTTTGAGAGTGAAAGTGAACATTACTAATAAGCTGGAGAGCCAGCAGGAAACCAGGACTGTCCTGGGTAAATCTGAATGTGTGGCTCCACTTAGATGGAACAGTTAACTTTAGGGTCGTGCTCACTGCTGGCTTTTATCACTGCTGGTGTGGAGGAGTTGTCATTCTGAATGTTCACCTTGGGTTTTTAAAATTATTTTCAGTCACTCCATAAATATTTGACATCCCGCTTTCAGCAGGAAACTCTGGATGCTAAGCACAGTGCAAATAAGTAGGGGGCCTAGTTGGTCCCAAATGGTTTAAAATCTAAGAGTTTAAAATCCTAAAGATGAAAAAGACGCTATTAATAAAAACTAAATGTTAAATGAGTGATAAGAGCTTTAGTGCATCAAAGAAGAAGATGAGATCATTGTATAAGTTGTCCGGCCTGGAGACTGCCCAGAAAGATGCTGCGAGGCCTTGACATAGGTAGAGTTCCGATACATGGAGAAGGAAGCAGAGGGGATATTTTGGAAGAGAACGATATGGAGGAAAATGAATCTTGTTCATAGGGCAGTGAGTCAATTAAGTTGGTTCGTGGTTGGGAATGGGAGAAAGAAAGATTATTTTAAAAATGAGGTCAAATTCTATGAACCTGTCAAAGGATAGAATATGGAGTTTGAACTTGATCCCATTTGGAAATGGAGTCCTACTGAATGTGCAGGGACAAGCCAATGATATAAAGAAAGATGTATTTTAGAAGGAATCATTTGGCAGGAGAGTGCAGGAGGTTGAAGAGAAGGGAAGCTGAAGAGACCTTTCAGTGGTTGCCTAGCGTGGGTGTAAGGTGTAGCATTAGAATGCAAGGAAAGGAACCTCCGTGGGGAAGGAAGGATGATGGAACTTTGTTGATTGGCTGTGGGAAACTGCCGAAGGGCATGAGGGAGAAGACCAGAAAACCCCAGAGGGAGCTGATTTGGGAGGCAAGACCCCAAGTTTTATCGCAGACATACCGAGTTTCAAGTGTTGTGTGGATGATTCAAGAGAATATGTTTAGGGAGTTGGAGATCATACAGCAAAGCGCCATACTTCTGTGCATTATCTGAAAATGTGTGCACTTTCCAACAACTGTTCATTCTTTCAGAGAGCTCTGCACGCTTCGTAAACTGTAATCAAAATTCTACTTTGGTGAAAGAAGCTGGGAGGAATATTCTGACTAACACTGAGTAAGAGTTTAATGAACTTAGGTTTTTATCCTGTCTCTTGCTTGAACTCTGAGGCTTAAGGTAAAGGACCTTCCTTCTCACTGCTTCTGGACTAATCTCTTATCTGGGCAATGAAGGGATTAGATCAAAGCCTCTTCTAGCTTCAGAGTGTCCAAGGGGCTGTCAGAGTCATGCTTTTCATGGTCCTGCTAATTTGGAACATGATACCGGTATCAGTTTCCCATTGGTGCTGTAACAAATTGCTGCAAATCTGGTGTCTTAATGAAAATTTATGATGTTACAGTTCAGTAGGTCAGAAGGTTCAGTAGGTCATGAGTCTCACTGAGCTAAAATGAAGGGGTCAGCAGGGCTACATTGCTTTCTGGAGGCTCTAGAGGAGGATCCATTTTCTTGTTCTTTCCAGCTTTTAGAGGCCACTGACATTCCTTGGCTCATGGCGCCTTCCTCTGTCCTCAAAGTCACATTGACAGATCTGGTCTTTCTCATACACATCACTTGGATTTTCTCTTCTCCCCTCCCCTCCCCTCCCCTCCCCTCCCCTCCCCTCCCCTCCCCTCCCCTCCCCCCCCCTCCTCTCCTCTCCTCTCCTCTCCTCTCCTCTCCTCTCCTCTCCTCTCCTCTTCCACTTTTAACAATCATTGTGATGAAATTGGGTCCATCTAGATAATACAGAATAATTATGGACCTCTCACGGTCCTTATATTAATCACACCTGTAATGCACCTTTCTGCATAAGGTAACATACATATTCACAGGTGCCAGGGATTAGGACATGAACATCTTTGCGGGGTGGGGGGTGGTGGTGGCAGTGAGGGGGTGGGGACATTATTCTGCCTACTATGATACTTTTCCGAAGAAAACAGGAAACTATCTTACTCTTTTCTTATGCTTTGTGTTTCATGTAATACTGAAACCTCATTCAAAGCTTTACTTCATTCTGTGATATAAATATGCATTTTGATAATTTAAAAAAATTTCTTAGTTTAAAAGATGACAATGATTGTCACTGATAAGGCATGAGTTGAATGATTTTTTTTAAATCTCTTAATTCCACCATTCAAAAAATATAAAACTTAGTAAATATATGCTTTTAAACTTAAAGTGCAAAACTCCTTTTTTCCTAAAATAGGGAGAGGATGTAATCATATATTCATTTGCCTTAGGAAATAATGCATTTCAGTATAAATAGTAAAGGGTGAAAAATTAGACTGTAGTATAGCTTTTCACATTTTAAAGCTTTTTGCTACAAAGATATTTCAGAATAAAAGCATGTCTAATCATAGACCAATTCCTTTTCCTTTTCTAACTTCAGCTTGACAAAAAGGAGCTTTCAGATGTTTCAGTTTCTATCTGTAAACAACCACCAAAGCAGTAATTATCTTCCACATAGTCTTGAAGTCATGTTAATTGAGGTTTGTGAAGAGAGGTCCTCGGTAAGAGGGTGTGTCATTATTCCTTTGTAACGTGCTCTTGTCAGACAGGTGTCGTACTGGTAGAAATCATTGTGACGATGCACAAATAGGCGTAGAAATTCATTTTTTAATTTTTAATTTTTTCTTTTTAAAAATTTAAATTCAATTAATTAACATATAATGTCTTATTTGTTTCAGAGGTAGAGGTCATTGATTCTTCAGTCTTAAATAATACTGAGCACTCATTACATTACGTGCCCTCCTTAATGTCCATCACCCAGTTACCCTATTCCCATCCCCCTACCCTCCAGTGACCTTCCTATGTTTGTTTGTTTCCTATGATTAAAGTCTCTTATGGTTTGTCTCCCTCTCTGATTTCATCTTGTTTTATTTTTTCTTTTCTTCTCCTATGATCCTCCATTCTGTTTCTTAAATTCCACATAAGAGTGAGATCATATGATAATTGTCTTCCTCTGATTGATTAATTTCACTTAGTATAATATGTCCTAGTTCCATCCACATCTTTGCAAATGGGCATACAAATTTAAATGGATATCAACAGGTCAGGTATTTGAGACTTTCATTTTTTATGAAAACATTCCTGAGTCCAGTGACTCTAGATGGAAAAATATGTTCCCAAGGAATTATGTTGGGTTCATTTTTCTTAGTAAAATTTCCAGGAAACAATTCATAGCCCTGATAAATATCAGAAATAGTAATTATTAAGTTATAGAATAATTACAAGCAAAGTTTCATAGTCAGTACAAAACTGATAATGGTCCTTGGTAAAATAAGCTCCTAAAAAGCGAAACAAAATATTTTATTCTAATTAACTGATACCCCCAAAAAGGGGAAAGAGGGATACACTTTGCATTCCTGCCTGCAACAAGAGCCAACTCAAACCCTACCCATAGAGTTTCTTAATGACACAAGGGAAATGGCTAAAACCACAGTGGAAATAGAAAATATCTTCAATAGTTTCTATTGTAAACTTTTTACCCCAGAGAAACAGGACAAAGCAAACCAGATTAACTATGGCCCCGCTTGTTTCCTTGGTTTACGTTTGTCTTTCTTTCTGTAACCTCCTCTTGGTTCATGGCTCTACTCTTTGTTCTAGTTTCTCAAAGAGCACTAAGTGAAGTGTATTAGCATGGTTTATTTTGATAGCCCGCAGTTCTAGACGAAATGTGCTACAGTAGTTAGCAGGGGTAGCTGATTGGATGAGATGCAAAGGGGAAAAAACACATTTAGCTTTTGAGCACAATTTCAACACTTAGCCATTATAATCTAATGAATCACTATGATCCTGTATAGATTTAAAATACGGTACATAATGTGTGTATCGTTGGAAAACTTTATGAATGTTTCTTACCCCTGGACTAATATATTCATTTATTTATTTTTTTTAATAAATTAATTTTTATTGGTGTTCAATTTACCAACATACAGAATAACACCCAGTGCTCATCCAGTCAAGTGTCCCCCTCAGTGCCCATCACCCATTCACCCTCACCCCCCGCCCTCCTCCCCTTCCACCCCCCCTAGTTCGTTTCCCAGAGTTAGGAGTCTTTATGTTATGTCTCCCTTCCTGATATTTCCCACACATTTCTTCTCCCTTCCTTTATATTCCCATTCACTATTATTCATATTCCCCAAATGAATGAGAACATACACTGTCCTTCTCCGATTGACTTACTGCACTCAGCATAATACCCTCCAGTTCCATCCACGTTGAAGCAAATGGTGGGTATTTGTCGTTTCTAATTGCTGAGTAATATTCCATTGTATACATAAACCACATCTTCTTTATCCATTCATCTTTCGATGGACACCGAGGCTCCTTCTACAGTTTGGCTATTGTGGACATTGCTGCTAGAAACATCGGGGTGCAGGTATCCCGGTGTTTCATGGCATCTGAATCTTTGGGGTAAATCCCCAACAGTGCAATTGCTGGGTCGTAGGGCAGGTCTATTTTTAACTCCCTGAGGAACCTCCACACAGTTTTCCAGAGTGGCTGCACCAGTTCACATTCCCACCAACAGTGTAAGAGGGTTCCCTTTTCTCCGCATCCTCTCCAACATTTGTTGTTTCCTGCGTTGTTAATTTTCCCCATTCTCACTGGTGTGAGGTGGTATCTCATTGTGGTTTTGATTTGTATTTCCCTGATGGCAAGTGATGCAGAGCATTTTCTCATGTGCATGTTGGCCATGTCTATGTCTTCCTCCGTGAGATTTCTCTTCATGTCTTTTGCCCATTTCATGATTGGATTGTTTGTTTCTTTGGTGTTGAGTTTAATAAGTTCTTTATAGATTTTGGAAACTAGCCCTTTATCTGATATGTCATTTGCAAATATCTTCTCCCATTCTGTAGGTTGTCTTTTAGTTTTGTTGACTGTATCCTTTGCTGTGCAAAAGCTTCTTATCTTGATGAAGTCCCAATAGTTCATTTTTGCTTTTGTTTCTTTTGCCTTCGTGGATGTATCTTGCAAGAAGTTACTGTGGCCAAGTTCAAAAAGGGTGTGGCCTGTGTTCTCCTCTAGGATTTTGATGGAATCTTGTCTCACATTTAGATCTCTCATCCATTTTGAGTTTATCTTTGTGTATGGTGAAAGAGAGTGGTCCAGTTTCATTCTTCTGCATGTGGATGTCCAATTTTCCCAACACCATTTATTGAAGAGACTGTCTTTCTTCCAATGGATAGTCTTTCCTCCTTTATTGACTATTAGTTGACCATAAAGTTCAGGGTCCACTTCTGGGTTCCCTATTCTGTTCCATTGATCTTTGTGTCTGTTTTTGTGCCAGGACCACACTGTCTTGATGACCACAGCTTTGTAGTACAACCTGAAATCTGGCATTGTGATGCCCCCAGCTATGGTTTTCTTTTTTAAAATTCCCCTGGCTATTCGGGGTCTTTTCTGATTCCACACAAATCTTAAAATAATTTGTTCTAACTCTCTGAAGAAAGTCCATGGTATTTTGATAGGGATTGCATTAAACGTGTAAATTGCCCTGGGTAACATTGACATTTTCACAATATTAATTCTTCCAATCCATGAGCATGGAATATTTTTCCATCTCTTTGTGTCTTCCTCAATTTCTTTCAGAAGTGTTCTATAGTTTTTAGGGTATAGATCTTTTACCTCTTTGGTGGTTTATTCCTAGGTATCTTATGCTTTTGGGTGCAATTGTAAATGGGATTGACTCCTTAATTTCTCTTTCTTCAGTCTCATTGTTAGTGTATAGAAATGCCATTGATTTCTGGGCATTGATTTTGTATCCTGCCACGCTACCAAATTGCTGTATGAGTTCTAGCAATCTTGGGGTGGAATCTTTTGGGTTTTCTATGTAGAGTATCATGTCATCGGCGAAGAGGGAGAGTTTGACTTCTTCTTTGCCAATTTGAATGCCTTTAATGTCTTTTTGTTGTCTGATTGCTGAAGCGAGGACTTCCAGTACTATGTTGAATAGCAGTGGTGAGAGTGGACATCCCTGTCTTGTTCCTGATCTTAGGGGAAAGGCTCCCAGTGCTTCCCCATTGAGAATGATATTTGCTGTGGGCTTTTCGTAGATGGCTTTTAAGATGTCGAGGAATGTTCCCTCCATCCCTACACTCTGAAAAGTTTTGATCAGGAATGGATGCTGTATTTTGTCAAATGCTTTCTCTGCATCTAATGAGAGGATCATATAGTTCTTGGTTTTTCTCTTGCTGATATGATGAATCACATTGATTGTTTTGCGAGTGTTGAACCAGCCTTGTGTCCCGGGGATAAATCCTACTTGGTCATGGTGAATAATTTTCTTAATGTGTTGTTGGATCCTATTGGCTAGTATCTTGTTGAGAATTTTTGCATCCATGTTCATCAGGGATATAGGTCTGTAATTCTCCTTTTTGGTGGGGTCTTTGTCTGGTTTCGAAATTAAGGTGATGCTGCTGACCTCATAGAACGAATTTGGAAGTACTCCATCTCTTTCTATCTTTCCAAACAGCTTTAGTAGAATAGGTATGATTTCTTCTTTAAACGTTTGATAGAATTCCCTTGGGAAGCCATCTGGCCCTGGACTCTTGTGTCGTGGGAGGTTTTTGATGACTGCTTCAATTTCCTCCCTGGTTATTGGCCTGTTCAGGTTTTCTATTTCTTCCTGCTCCAGTTTTGGTAGTTTGTGGCTTTCCAGGAATGCGTCCATTTCTTCTAGATTGCCTAATTTATTGGCGTAGAGCTGTTCATAATATGTTTTTAAAATCGTTTGTATTTCCTTGGTGTTGGTAGTGATCTCTCCTTTCTCATTCATGATTTTATTAATTTGAGTCTTCTCTTTTTAATAAGGTTGGCTAATGGTTTATCTATCTTATTAATTCTTTCAAAGAACCAACTCCTGGTTCTATTGATCTGTTCCACAGTTCTTTTGGTCTCGATTTCATTTAGTTCTGCTCGAATTTTAATTAACTCTCTTGTTCTGCTGGGGGTGGGGTCCATTTGCTGCTTTTTCTCTAGTTCCTTTATGTGTAAGGTGAGCTTTTGTATTTGAGTTCTTTCCAGTTTTTGAAGGGATGCTTGTATTGTGATGTATTTCCCCCTCAGGACTGCTTTTGCTGCATCCCAAAGATTTTGAATGGTTGTATCTTCATTCTCATTAGTTTCCATGAATCTTTTTAATTCTTCCTTAATTTCCTGGTTGACCTTTTCATCTTTTAGCAGGATGGTCCTTAACCTCCACGTGTTTGTGGTCCTTCCAAACTTCTTGTTGTGATTAAGTTCTAATTTCAAGGCATTATGGTCTGAGAATATACTGGGCACTATCCCAATCTTTTGGTATCGGTTCAGATCCGATTTGTGACCCAGTATGTGGTCTATTCTGGAGAAAGTTCCATGTGCACTTGAGAAGAATGTGTATTCAGTTGAGTTTGGATGTAAATTTCTGTAGATATCTGTGAAATCCATCTGGTCCAGTGTATCATTTAAAGCTCTCGTTTCTTTGGAGATGTTGTGCTTAGAAGACCTATCGAGGGTAGAAAGAGCTAGATTGAAGTCACCAACTATAAGTGTATTATTATCTAAGTATTTCTTCAGTTTGGTTATTAATTGGTTTAAATATTTGGCAGCTCCCACATTCGGGGCATATATATTGTGGATTGTTAAGTCCTCTTGTTGGATAGATCCTTTGAGTATGATATAGTATACCTCTTCATCTCTCACTATAGTCTTCGGGGTAAATTTTAATTTATCTGATATGAGGATGGCTACCCCTGCTTTCTTTTGAGGGCCATTTGAATGGTAAATGGTTCTCCAACCTTTTATTTTCAGGTTGTAGGTGTCCTTCTGTCTAAAATGAGTCTCTTGTAGACAGCAAATAGATGGGTCCTGCTTTTTTATCCAGTCTGAAACCCTGCACCTTTTGATGGGGTCATTAAGCCCATTCACGTTCAGAGTTACTATTGAGAGATATGAGTTTAGTGTCATCATATCTATTCAGTCCTTGTTTTTGTGGATTGTTCCACTGAACTTCTTCTTAAAGGGGAATTTTAAGAGTCCCCCTTAAAATTTCTTGTAGAGCTGGTTTGGAGGTCACATATTCTTTCAGTTCCTGCCTGTCTTGGAAGCTCTTTATCTCTCCTTCCATTTTGAATGAGAGCCTTGCTGGATAAAGTATTCTTGGTTGCATGTTCTTCTCATTTAGGACCCTGAATATATCCTGCCAGCCCTTTTTGGCCTGCCAGGTCTCTGTGGAGAGGTCTGATGTTACCCTAATACTCCTCCCCATAAAAGTCAGGGACTTTTTTTCTCTTGCTGCTTTAAGGATCTTCTCCTTATCTTTGGAATTTGCAAGCTTCACTATTAAATGTCGAGGTGTTGAACGGTTTTTATTGATTTTAGGGGGGGGATCTATTTCCTGGATATGAATGCCTGTTTCCCTTCCCAGTTTAGGAAAGTTTTCAGCTAGGATTTGTTCAAATACATATTCTGGCCCTCTGTCCCTTTCAGCTCCCTCGGGAACCCCAATTAAACGTAGGTTTTTCTTCCTCAGGCTGTCGTTTATTTCCCTTAATCTGTCTTCATGGTCTCTTAATTGTCTGTCTCTTTTTTCCTCAGTTTCCCTCTTTGCCATCAACTTGTCTTCTATGTCACTCACTCGTTCTTCCACCTCGTTGAGCCTCGTCGTTAGGACTTCTAGCTTGGATTGCATCTCATTTAATTGATTTTTAATTTCTGCCTGATTAGATCTAAATTCTGCAGTCATGAAGTCTCTTGAGTCCTTTATGCTTTTTTCTAGAGCCACCAGTAGCTGTATAATAGTGCTTCTGAATTGGCTTTCTGACATTGAATTGTAATCCAGATTTTGTAACTCTATGGGAGAGAGGACTGTTTCTGATTCTTTCTTTTGAGGTGAGGTTTTCCTTCTAGTCATTTTGCTCAGTGCAGAGTGGCCAAAAACAAATTGTATTGGGAAAAGGAGAAAAAGAGAGAGAAGGAAAGAAAAGAGAAAAAGAAAAAAGAGAAAGAAGAAAAAAAGGGAAAAAAGAGAAGAAAAACAGAAAAAAAAAACGAAAATAAAGGGGGGGAAGCAAACAGAAATCAAAAAGTAAAAAAACAAAACAAAACAACAACAAAAAAAAACAACACGGGGGAGTATCTTCTGATTCTGTATACTTTAAGTCCCTTGACTTCCCCTGGAACTTGTGTGTCTTGCTGGTCTTCTGGGGGAGGGGCCTGCTGTGCTGATTCTCAGTTGTTAGCACTTGGGGGAGCTGCTCTGCCCCTGCCTGGTGCAGGGCTCAGTGGGGGTTGTTCACCCCGTGAGGCCCCAGGAGGAGCAACCGCAGTGGCGGGGCCAGCTCTGCAGCCCTGGAGTCAGCCCCCGCAGTAACTCCAGGGCTCTCCGTCTGCAGGGCCTGGAGGCTCTGGGGCGGGCCGCTGATCTGCTCAGCTCGGGGCAGGGGCGTCCTTGCTGTCCTGGGCCCTCCCGGCCTCTGCCTGTCCTGGGGGAGGCCGGATCCTGGGCTGTGTCCCGGCGCTCAGTGCTCCGGGGCCTGCGCTGTTGGATTCGCTCCCGCCCCGCAGCCCCCTCCGCGGAGCCGCCGCCCGAGCCCCTCCGAGCTGCTCCGGGTCCCGCCGTGCGCGCTGCAGCCCTTAGGGAGCTCGGCGCACTCTCCCGGGGTGCAGGTGCCTGTTAGTGTCCCAGGGAGCCCAAGGGCATCCCCGCCCTCCTGGGTCCTGCTCTAACTCCCTGCGGGCCCCTTTCCACCCTGGAAGGTTGGTGCAGCTCCTGCTCCTCCGGGACGGGGCTCTCCTGTCCTGGGGGCACTCGCCCTGGCCTCAGCCCGGCTCCTCGCGGGCCCCTCCCCCGTGGAGGCCTTTTGTGTCTTTATCTCTTTTTCCCCATCTTTCTGCCTGATAGAAGCACGAACTCTTCTCACTGTAGCGTTCCAGCTGGTCTCTCTTTAAATCTCAGGCCGAATTCGTAGATTTTCAGGATGATTTGAAGGTTTTCTAGGTAATTTGGTGGGGACAGGTGACTTGGGGACCCTACTCTTCCACCACATTGCCCCTCCTCCAATATATTCATTTATTATTGATAGTCCATGGTTTAACATTTTATGGTCTATTTATTGTTTATACAGTATTGTTTCCCCAATGCAGTATGCACATTCCTGAGCTCTCACAGCTGACTCTTTCTGAATGTCCTTTCATGTCCTTTCCAGACAGTCACAACCTAGTCATCCTTCAAAACCCAGCTCACCGTTTTCTTATACTGTAAAATCTTGCTTACCATGCAGCCTACAGTGGTGTCTCCCTTCTCTGAACTAATATAGAACCTGTCATGATGTTGAGCCTTATGTTTCTAGTTATTATTTGTGTTTATTTATTAGCTTTCCAACTAGATACTGAAAAGATTCTTCGAGGCAGAGATTATTTGTTCTATATCTTTGTATCCTTGGCACTTTGCTTAACATGGTTCAGGTTTTAGGTTGCTTATAATTTGTCAGGACTTTTGGCTGCAAATTAAGCCCAATTTATGCACTAACTAACTATTAAGTATTAAGAAAGCCTAGGAATGGATCTGGCTGAATATTTAGTCATGCTGGATCAGGTAACCCAAATTTATCATCTGCAATCTGTCCTTTTATGTGTATTGTCTCTGCTTTCCTTTGTCTTGGTTTTGCACTCATTGCACCCTACACTTTGCCTTCTGGCAACAGAGGGAGAGCTTCCCTCTCTTCGTAGATCCAGGGAAAGCCCTAGGGCTGATGTTCATTGGCTTTTTTGGACTGTCTTGGGTTATGTGCCAGACTTGAGTTACATGCCTAAGTCTTGAGCCAGAGAGTGGGATCAGTTATCCTCTCTCTTTTATAACATATACACTGAAATCAGTGAAGGGCGTTTCCCAAAAGGAAAAGATGGGCTTTTGTGCCAGCAGAATGGGGAATAGATGCTGACAGGCATGAATAAGATGCTGATTGGAGATTTCAGTAAATGTTTGCTGATTAGTCAACTAAACCTTTTAGGGATAAAGTCGGATTTGTAGAGATTCTGTACCATTTTCCACCTTCATCCCAAATATTTTATCATTAGATAGTGCCATATGTCATCTGAGTACTTCATAGTCATGGTTGGAGGTGGATGTGAAGGTGATATGACATATGACTTTGACTTCCCCACTGATTTAACACCAAGGTTGAAAGGTTATTACTCTCTCAAGGATGGATTAATAACTGTGCTTAGGTACCTTGAACCTTTAAATGGGCCCTCACAGTTATTTTGTGGAAGAGCGAATAAAACAGTAACGAAACCTCTCACTGTGGATTTTGATGATGACAGCCCAGTGGGCTCATGATAAAAGTATGTAGCATTGTCAACTGGTTTAACTACTAGTTGTGTGACTGTTTTGGAGTCTTTCACTGAGAACTATGTTGACTTCAGAAATTGTTTATAAAACATACAAATGGTGAGCTTTTGAAGTTGTCATTGTTTCCAGCATTAGTGGTCAAGACATGTATACTAAGCTGGATAATAGGGTTTTTGACTGCCTATTTTGTGCATTGAGAATGAAAAACAGAGATTTGAAGTACAAAAACCTAAGTCACATATTCAACAAATTGTCTGAAATCCAGGCAATAGAGATCATAATGAAAATTATAGATAGCAAAGATTATTAATTTCCATGGGAAGTGGATACTCGACAGGCCAAACCTAGATATCCATTGGGGGGGGGGGTTGTTCAATAATTGTGTGCAAATCGATCAATTTAACATCCCTGTAGGACGGAAATCAGGTTTGTGTGGATTCTGAATTGTTCTTTACCTTCATTCCAAACACATTATGGTTAGACAGTATAATAATATATTTGGATAAAAGCGTAGATAATCCTTTATCATTTGAATTTGTTTTTTAAAAAATTTATTTATTTATTTTAGAGAGAGTGGGGGGAGGGGCAGAGGAAAAGGGAGGGAGAGAATCTCAAGCAGACTCCGTGCTGAACCTGATGTGGGGCTGAATCCCAGGACCCTGAGATCATAACCTGAGCTGAAACCAAGAGTCAGATGCTCAACTGACTGAGCCACCCAGGCACCTCATTGTTTAGTTTTGAATATGCCTTTCTTAGCTAATTTGTTTGTGTGTGGGAAAAGAGCAAATCAAGCATAAATAGAATAGTATGTCCTTTAGAAATTAATGTTGTGAAATGTCTGAGAAAGTTAATATTTACTTTATTCAAAAATACTTACTGAGTACCGTTTTAATTTTATCTTTAATTTTTACCTTTTAGAACTGGAAGATAAGCAGAAATCTAAAGCTGGTACCTCTTCGAATATTAATTTGTTCTTACAAATGTTTCAATAAACGTGGCCCTAACCTCTTTGGAATTGCTCAAGTATAGAGCTGGTGAGAAACTCATTTAGAGCCTCACATGACTTGCCCCATCAGCTCTGCACACACAGTCAGATTATGCCCTACTTATGATACCATGCTGTGTCTCTTCTCTTTGCCAATACATTAAGCAAAGGAAGTAAAATTATTTACTTGTAAAGATCCCAGTGTAAGCACTATAATCTCCCTTTAGCTTGTTTAGATTCTAAGAATGCTGTTTCTTCTTTGATTTAAAATAAAGAGTGGAAGAATAAAGATCTGTGTGGCAAGTGTTATTTTTTCCTGTCATTTTAAGACCACCACCTTCCTTTTCTAGATAAGTATTAAGAGACTTTGAGGGGGACAAGTATTTATTTTATGCGTGTTTTGCCATTGAAAGAGAATTACTTTTTAGTGCTAGACAGTTGTATCACATTTGTATGATTTCAGATGAGCTCTTCTTTTTGAAGAGGCACTAATGTCTTACTAAGATAAAACCTTTATTCTACTTAAAATGGAGTAGAAGGCTGGAAACCCAGGCTTGGTTACTCCTAATATCACTTTGTTTATACTTTTAAAGTTTTGTTCCTTATTTTTGTTTTTCACAAGAGACACTTACAGAAGCCAGCGCAATAGTTCTTAAATGAGAATGAGTCCTTTTCTTTGAAGGACCACAGAAAAGGAGAGAAAGAAGTTATGAAAATATATGGTATAGTTTGCATAGACCAGTGGTCTTTGCCTGTGTGGTTCTGTCCAGCAGCAGCTGAGAACTTGTTAGAAATAGAAATTATTTGGTCCTACCGTAGACCTACTAAATCAGAAACTAGGGGGGTACAACTCAGCAATCTGTGTTTTATCAGATCCTCTAGGTGATTTCGAGCCATGCTCTCCTTTGAGAACCATAGGTACTGATTAAGAGAAAATTGCTATAGGTTCAGAAGAGCAAGAGATTTGACCATAATTTTATTTAAACTCCACTAGAAATATGTTTCTTCACATAACTATTTGGCGGTACTTCTGGTAGAAAGCGGAGTGGATTCTCATTTTTCATATATTTTATTATTTATATTACTTTCTCAACTAGACCTTTTTTTAGTTCACTTCAGGATATACTCCTTCATGTATCAGGGTTGCCTCTAGCATACCTGGGAAGCTAAATCAGTGGAGCACAGCGGAAAGGCCTTCAATCAATACCAGAGTCAAGCCCCACCGAGACAGAGATGGGGCCTCAAGGTAAATTTCTAAAGGCTCCATTAATCAAGAATGCATTTTAAACAAAAATAAAAAACAAAGTACAAATGAAAGTCATAGGAGCTCATTAAAAATGAGTTATAGGAATAAACGGTGTGTGTTTATTGAGGGAAAACTACTCAGAAAATTGATTTCGATTAGGGAAATATTTTTATGCAACATGTGCTGTTCAAAAGAGCATTTTGTTTACCATTTCAATCTCGACCTCAGCCACAGTTTATAGGCCATCTTGGTTCTGGGGAGAACACTGTATCCATCCATTCATCTATGTACTCATTTGTTCAACAAATATTTCAAGTACCCTTGAACTTCAGGTGACATGAAAAGAAAATGTTAGCTCTACCTTTCCACCCCATCCTTGTCATATCTCAGGGTCCTGAGACCTGTTTTCTGCCCCCTTTTCCAAAACTGATCTTTTGGAGGTCAGCCGTCACTTCCTACCAATTCACTTGTTCCTCATCTGGCTGGTCTTCCCTGCAGATTTGAGCTCAGTTGACCTTTGTCTACCTCTTGGAACTATATGCTTTAGGTTCATTCTTTATTTCTCTGGTGGCCTCTTCCGATACCTCTAACCGAATTCTCTATATTCTTTCAAAAACAAGGGTTCTACGAGACTCTTTGTTCAGTACATTTTCTTCTCTTAGTACTTTTTCTTTACTTGAAGGAACTCATCTACTCCTACCAGTTTTATTTAGCTTCATTTATCACACCTGGTGAGTAGCTCCTCTGTCTCTTTAGTTTTAGCTGATGTTTCCAAGCTTTCCATTACAACATTTCTAAAACAGGACTGATTCTCTTCTCTCTCTCTCTTTTTTTTAAAAAAGATTATGTATTTATTTATTTGAGTGAGAGCAGGAGCAGGGGGGAGGATCAGAGGGAGAGAAAGAAGCAGGCTCTCCATTGAGCAGTGAGCCTGACATAGGGCTCAATCCCAGGACTCTGGGATCATGATCTGAGCTGAAGGCAGATACTTAACCTATTGAGGTGCCCCAAGACTGATTCTCTTCTTCACAAATTGTTGTCTTCCTATGTTGTAAACACATATTTACTGAGGCACAACTATTTACCAGGCACTGTTTTTTTTTTGTTTGTTTGTTTGTTTTTGTTCTAGGAATATAGCAGAACAAACTGGTAGGGCGCTTGCTCTCAGAAAGCTCATATTCTAATAGGGCAGGGGAGGCAAATAAGGAAAAATAGACAAATAATATGGCGATATATACTTTGAAGAGAAGTAAAATCAGATTTGGGAGATAGAGAATGATACTTTTTATAGAGAGCAGTCTGGGTCTGATAAGGTAATATTTGGTCAGAGATCTAAAGTGACTAAGGGCATGAACTCTACAGGTAGAATATAATGAATCAGAATCAGTTGAGTGAAAGGCAACAAGCTCAGGATGATGCTAAAAGTGCCAAGTAATCAATGGTGTGCTAAAGAAAAATCATGACTCTGATGTCAGAAAATTTAGTGTTGCTGGATGCACGGTCATGCATCAGATGTCACCATGGCAACCAGACTGGGGAAGGATGTACCTGCTTCTACCCGGTGGTCCACCCCATGTTCTGAATCACTGGTTAATTAAATCAGAAATTTAGTTATTCTTACTCCATATATACATGGAGTGTGTACGTGCATGTGAGTTTGTGGTCTCTTCTTGCCAATCTTAATTCATCCGAGACACTGGTAGAATCTGAAACACTGCAAAATATTTTTACTCCTAACAATTACAACCAACCTTTATTTATTCAGATTAAGTTGAAGCAGCTGAAACATTGACTTTTTATGGATTATTTGGATTCAATTTTTTCCCTTTTTGTCTCTTGTGGGTGCTTTCTGGAATTTTCTTGGTTTACTCACATTTGCCTCAGAAGTATGTAGGAGAGTAAGGAAAGAGAAATTAAGTCTTTCACTGTTTTTCATAAACTCATATCATCATCATCTGTGGGGAAGTAGCTCCAGACAGAATATACATATTATTTTAGGGTTATTAATGAATTCTGTTTGTCTCTACTTACTAATTTCTTCCCAGTCTATTCTATTCCTATTCTTTTTTATTCCTATTCTATTAGTGCATTTCTATATGTCTCCAGTTACTTTGAATAATTCAAGCATAATCTCTGGTTATTTATATTTGTGGATCTCCTTTGTCTACACAATTCAATGTGGATTTTTCTCCCAATATTAGTTATCCAGTATTTCCAACAACTGTTCAGAATGGTGCTAGTTGAATCCAATGGGCTAGGCATCAGTAAATTTAGCAAAGTACTGATACGATTTTTATATAATCAAAGCCATAAGCCATTAACAATATTTTTGATATTTGCCTTTTTAAAAACCTTTTTGGTTAAAAAAACCTTTATTTTCTTTATGTTAATGTTTATTAATGGAGATTACTGAGAAAGTGTTAGATAAAAGGAGAGAGAGTTTTTTTTTCACTTGATAAAGTTTCTAAAATTTTGACAATAACCTATGGAACTCTCATTGGTATTTCTGCATAAAATACCTCTTTGTATGTTCTTTATTGTCTAGGTTATTTCCCAGAATGCAGCTGTGAGAAAATAAATAGCTGGAAGTCAGTTGCACATGCTAAAAATAATTGTTTAGCTTCTTGGTGCAGAGAAAGTTCCAGGGCTGTTTAATCTGCAGACCCACTGCTGGAATTTGGGGAGCTTTCTGCAGGCTACAGGGCTCCGAATCATGTGGAGTCTCCTGACTTGCAGTTCAGAAGGGACTTTGAGATACCTAGACCAGCTGTGGCCCACCAGAATTGATGAGGGGACTTTTAAATAGTCCTCATCCTGCTAGAGTGTGAATCTTGAGGGGTCAGAGTAATCACCTGAGGTAGAAAAGAGTGCAGAATGCATGGCCTGTTTCTACATACAGGGTCCGAATGAGTGAGGATGGCTAATAGGGCAACACCATTGGTAAACAGTGGGCTGGTGGTGGATGAGTGAGCTATAAGAGCTGAAAGAGAGAGGCTGCGTTAGAAGGTGGGTGGAGAAAACAAAGGATCTATAATGTCATCGCAGCAGGCCATCCAAGGGCAGCTGAGAGATCAGACACATTGGAGGGCTGGTGTCTGGGCCTCGCCCAGAGAGGTAGGGCTCATCAGCATCACTGCAGACTCCAGGTGAGGACAAGCTTGGGTGGAGGTTTGCAAGCCAATAGCATGGGGCTGGGGCCATGTGTGTGTGTGTGGGGGGGGGGGAGATGTTTACAGGGGCAATTTTATGGGAAATCTGCCTTTTATTCCCTTAGATAGTAGATAAAAATTTGGAGAGAGGACAAAAGTGTTTTAGAGGATGAGAAAGTCGGATGCAGGGGAAATGGATCATAAAGAGCTACTACTTCTGGTAATGTTAGAAAAAGTTTCCAATCGATTTATAA
Organism: Vulpes vulpes; assembly: GCF_048418805.1. Lineage (NCBI taxonomy): Eukaryota > Metazoa > Chordata > Mammalia > Carnivora > Canidae > Vulpes > Vulpes vulpes. The sequence goes on along the minus strand of NC_132792.1, from coordinate 42,807,638 downwards.
CCAAAACCTTTTTGATTTCTTTCTCATGTAAATCAGAGGTAACATGTAATGTATCATTTTATCTTTCCAAATAGAAGATGAGAAAGGGTATTTAAAATGCTTTAAAGCTTACCACTTTATTTTTTTTATTTATTTTTTATTTTTTTATTATTTATTTATTTTTTTAAAGCTTACCACTTTAAATACTTCAGTCAAGTAAGTAACATTGACTTAAAAAAGTACTTAGGAGAATAAAATATCCATATTCCATTGAAAGACTACCATTTTGGTTTATAATTGCTCATCCACTACTTTTCTTGATACCTTCAATAGGGAAGACATTCTTTAAAGCTAGGGATAAAGCCTTATAGACATTCTATCTGTTCCTAACACAACAACATCCTCTCTCACCCTGCAGGGAGTGGTTCCCAGGATAACTAAACCCCTTACCTTCTGTTTCTCCCGTGTGTCATCACTTTCTATTTAACCCCATAATTTATTTACAAATATTATTTATTATCTGTCTCATTCCACTCTAATGGAAACTCCATGAGAGCAGGGCAGGGCTTTTCCCCTTAACATTTTATTATAAAAATTCTCAAACATACAGAAAAGTTGGGAGCATTTTACAGTGAACATTCACATGCCTATTACCTAGATTCTACAATTCACATTTTACCATATTTGCTTTTATTACATATCTGTTCATCTCTCTATTCAGGCATGAGTCCACTTTACCATTTTATTTTTGATATAATTTGAAGTTGGAGACATCAATGTGTTTTTCTTCTAATATTTGTGTGTATGTAACTAGAGTTCAATACTTATTTCTTTTCTTCCCTGTGGTAAAATTTATATGCATGTGTTTACACGCACAAAGTTACATGACTTTAGCAAGTGCATTTATATACCTTTATCCAGATGCATAGTATTACCATGACCCAGAAAATTCTCTTTTGTGCCTTCCCTGTAGGGTTTGACAAATTCCACAAATAAAAACACAGGACACCCAGTTAAATTTGAATTCCAGCAAAACAATGAACACCTTTTTATTTATTTTAAATTTTATTTATTTAATTCCAGTATAGTTAACTTATGGAGTTAAATTAGTTTCAGGTGTACAATATAGTGATTCAGCATCACCCAGTGCTCATCGTGGTAACTGTACTCTTAATCCCCTTCACCTATTTCACCCGTCCCCCCCTCCACCTCTCCTCTGGCAACCATTAGTTTGTTCTCTCTATTTAAGAGTCTGTTTTTTAGTTTGTCTTTTGTTTCTTTGTTTTGGTTCTTAAATTCCACCTATAAGTGAATATGGTATTCGGTATTTGTTGTTCTCTCACTGACTCATTTCACTTCACATTATGCCCTCTACATCCATCCATGTTGTTGCAAATGGCAAGATCTCATTCTTGTCTATGGCTGAGTAATATTCCACTGTGTGTGTGTGTGTGTGTGTGTGTGTGTACATCTTTATCCATTCATCTATTGATGGACACTTGGATTGCTTCTGTATTTTGGCTATTGTACATAATGCTGCTTTAAATGTAGGGGTGCATATATCTTTTTGAATTGGTGTTTTTATTTTCTTTGAGTAAATATCCAGGTAGTGGAATTACTGGATCAGATGGTAATTCTATTTTTTAATTTTTGAGAAGTCACCATACTGTTTTCCACAGTGGCTGCACCAGTTTGCATTCCTACCAGCAGTGCACGAGGGTTCCTTTCTCCACATCCTTGCCATCGCATGTTTAATTTTAGCCATTCTGACAGGTGCTATCTCATTGTGGTTTTGATTTACATTTCCTCAATGATTAGTGATGTTGAGTAACTTTTCATGTGTCTCTTGGCCATCCGTATGTCTTCTTTGGAAAAATATCTGTTCATGTCTTCTGCCCATTTTTAATTGGATTATTTGTGGGTTTTTTTGATGTTGAGTTGTGTAAGTTTTTATATATTTTGGATATTAACCCCTTGTTGGATATATGGTTTACAAATACCTTCTCTCATACACTATATTGTCTTTTTGTTTTGTTGATGGTTTCGTTCACTGTGCAAAATCTGCAAAATCTTGATTTTGGTGTAATCTCAATTGTTTAATTTTGGTTTTGTTTCTGTTAACAAAGGAGACATATGTGAAAAAGTGTTTCTATGACTGATGTCAAAGAGATTATTGCCTGTGTTTTCTTCTAGGAATTTCGTGGTTTCAGATCTCACATTTAGGGCTTCGATCTATTTTTGAGTTTATTTTTGTGTATAGCATAAGAAAGTGGTCTAATTTCATTTTTTAAAAGTGATTAGCTGTTTAGTTTTCCCAACACCTTTTTTTAGATTATCTTTTTCTGATAATACATTCTTGCCTCCTTTGTCATAGATTAGTTGGCCATATAATTGTGGGTTTATTTATGGGCTATTTTTGTTCCATTGATCTATGTATCTATTTTGTGCTGGTACCAGACTGTTCTAATGGCTATAGCTATGTAGTATGTCATGAGATCTGGGATTGAGATTCCTCCAGTTTTGTTCTTCTTTCTTAAGATTGCTTTGGCTATTTGGGGTCTTTTTTGGTTTCATACAATTTTAGGATTCTTTATTCTAGTTCTGTGAAAGACACTGTTGGTATTTTGATAAGGATTGTATTAAGTCTATAGGTTGCTTTGGGTAGTATGGCCATTTTAACAATATTTGTTCTCCCAATTCATGAGCATGGACTCTCTTTCCATTTGTTTGTGTCATCTTTAATTTATTTCATCAGTGTTTTATAGTTTTCATAGTACAGGTCTTTCACTTCCTTGGCTAAGTATTCTCAGGTATTTTATTATTTTTGGTACAACTGTAAATGAGAGTGTTTACACACTATTATACTAAAATGTTTAGTATAATAAAGTCTAAATATTGTATAGGACATACACTAAATAAAAGACTTTGTTGTCTATTTGAAATTCAAATTTAACTGAGAATTTTGTATTTTATCTAGCAACCCTATTTTTTAGTAAATTCCTCCCTCAAGCCCCCGGAGGAATCCTTGTTCTGATTTTTTTTCCACCATGGATTTTGCGTATATAAAATAAGTCATATAATGCATGTGCTTTCATATAACACTTTTTTCACTCAGCATGATGGTTTTGAGATCCATCAATATTGTTTATATATTTCATGAGTTTGTCCCTTTTTATTGCTGAATAGTATTCCATAATATAAGTTTAATACTTTTATTTTTTCACCTGTTCTTCACCTTGGGCTTTTTTCCAGTTTCTGTCTGTTATGGATAATCTGCTATGAGCCAAACCAGGCTTGGAAACATCCAGTGGCTGCCAGCCAAGTTCTGGACAAAGCAGAAACTCCTTACTGTGCCTCACAGGCATTTTCTACTTTAGCTTTCCTTACCTCTTCCCTGGTCTTCTCACTGTTCTTTTTTCAAGGTCATTCTTCTCCAGTCATTTTCCTTTCAGTGCCCTGAAGCTTCTATGCTACTTCCATTTTGGGCCTTTTATGTGCAGTTCCCTCCAATTGGGAAATACTTCTGCTATTCTACTGGCTGCCTGGCACATTTTGCTCAGGCTCCTCTACTTACTACAGTAGAACTGTAGGCAAGTTTCCTAACCTCTCTGGGCCTCTATCTGTAACGTTTTTTTTTTTTCTAATTTTTTAATAATTTTTTTATTTATTTATGATAGTCACAGAGAGAGAGAGAGAGAGAGGCAGAGACACAAGCAGAGGGAGAAGCAGGCTCCATGTACCGGGAGCCCGATGTGGGACTCGATCCCGGGTCTCCAGGATCGCGCCCTGGGCCAAAGGCAAGCGCCGAACCACTGCGCCACCCAGGGATCCCCTATCTGTAACGTTTTATCAGTCATGGAATAATAATAGTTCCTTTCTCAAGGGGTTGTTATGAGAATTAACTTAACTGACACATGAACAGCACTTAGCCAGGCAACACAGTAAGTGTTCAATGTTAGTTCTCCATGTTGTGAAGAACTTGAATTTTTAGAACCTTATGCTTTACATATACTGCATATGAATGAATGGGGGAATGTTAGAAGGTGATGGCAGCAGAGTAGAAGAGAAATTAGAGACAAAAAGCCTACACGGTGTGCAGGTCCGGTAGCTCAGTGGTTTAGCGCCACCTTTGGCCCAGGGCATGATCCTGGAGACCCTGGATCGAGTCCCACGTCAGACTCCCTGCATGGAGCCTGCTTCTCCCTTTGCCTGTGTCTCTGCCTCTCTCTCTCTCTCTGTGTCTCTCATGAATAAATAAATTAAATGTTTAAAAAAAAAAAGCTAACCCAGGGAGGAAGACCAGATGGGAGTTTATAGTAATAGCCCATGTGAGTACACTCAATGGGACTTGAGGTAATGGCAGTAGGAATTGAAAATGTGAGAGATTCAGAAGACTTTTATTTTGGAGACAGAACTGGCTGCATGTCAAAAAGTGAAGTGGAAGGTGGAGACATGGATACCCCTGAGCTTTCTGCCTTGGTTATCTGTGACAAAGTTGGTGCCAAGTAACGAGATAAGGGATGAAGATAGAAGAAATAGATTTGGTGAAAAATAAGTTTGGCTTTAGAATGATAAATTCAGGATTCTAACTGGACATTGGAAGAACTGTCCACCAGAACACTGGAGGGGAAAATATAATCAAAAGCATGGATTTTGATCAGGAATACATTATATCCTTCTATCATCTGAGGACTTTGTCTTCAAAGAAATAAAATGGTGATGCTATAAAATGGTGATGCTTTTTTGTTGTTGTTGTTGCTGTTCTACAAATCTCATTCCTCTTTTAGACTCACCCTGGGTGAGATTCTAACACGTAGACAACTCGGTTCCTTCCATATTACAGTCTCAGGTAACAAAGATGCAGGGACAGGTGGAGAAGTCTCTTTTAGTGGGAGAGAGCCAAGGGCTCACCTGAGGAGCCTCTTTAAAACTCAAAAGACATAGTGTTTGAAGGGTACCACTTAATAAGGTCTGACTGTGGCTGTGATTCTTTTCTTCTTTCTTCTTCTTTTTTTTTTTCTTCTCAGGGATTAAGAATTTGGCACTTTGAATCACTGTGTTCCAATTTGCAGCTTAAGGTGGATTATTTTAAATCCAAAAACTGAGAGGAAAAAGATGGAGTCAGTAGGAAGCCATTAGATTCCTGATTTCAAGGCAAGAGGCCAGTAGTATATGACACAGGGAAGTGTGTGTGTGTGTGTGTGTGTGTGTGTGTGTGTGTGTTGTCCATCTTCCTTGTTTTGATTCTTTTCCACTGCTAGGCAGGAACTAGAGATCAGAGAAGCATCTGGCACTGCTGCTGTGGCCTTCCTTTGATCTAATAAAAACTTCCTAGTCATAGTGCTGGGGCTTTATGTCACTTTTTAGAGAATTAGGTATATGTAATTCTTATCTATTACTCTACATAAATTTGTTAGAGTGTATTGTAACAAAAATTACCCAAGATTTCCAAGCTGAAAAGTCCTTTTAAGATAGAATTACTCATTAAGAAAAAAGGAAATGATCTAATTTTTTTTCTCTGGATGTATTTTAGAAGTACACAGCAATAAATAAAGTGCTGCCTTCCTGATAGCAATAGTCATGGAATCATCAATCTAAGCATTTCCAGGGCTCATTTATCTAACCAAGTGATCTACTCACAATATGTTATTTGTATTTATGCTCACACAAGGCTTTGTATTGCAAATTCTGATACATTATGTTTTTAAATAGTTATTTAGAGAAGCTGAGAGAATCTCTCATGTCATAGACACCAGGTATCTGAACTTCTCATCTCATGAACGTAATTATTTATTGTTAGAAAAGTACTTTTCCACTGTACTATGATTCTAAGAGTGCTAAGGGTGTTCCCATTAGCTTAGTACTCAGAGATTTTTTTTTTCCAGGGCACATGATCCAGAATCAGTTCTTCTGGTAGAACGTGTCTTGCTGAATTTCAGGAACATCTAAGCAAAGCGCAGTGGCTTGGCATGGGGAAACCAGAGTACCAGAATGCTTACATAGGTGACAGAGGGGGGAACCAGTGAAGACGTCGGCAGGCATGCTAAATGGGCCAATTCTGTGGGGCTGTTATTTGTTGAGAGAACATCCAACGGGATGCCAAGTGTTGTACAAAGGAATCAGTCACTGCCTGTGCCGAGCAGACTTATAATATATTTCTATGAAGCCTCGATCTAAACCGAATGTTGATCTTTCTAGTCCTGTGGTTGTAAGGAAGGCTATGCATTTCTGAAGCTGGTGATGACTGACCCAATTAAGGTTTGATGATTCTAGCCAAGAACACTGCTCAGTGTTCTTTGGGAGAACTGAAGTACATTGGAAATATTTCTAAGTTGGTGGAGAATGCCTTGGGTTTGCAAGATGCTTCCATAGTCTTTCCTGATTGTATTTAAATTGTGTGTGTTTTTTTTCTAGTATCCTTTTGAAACTCTATGGATCATTTATTTCAGCCTAGTTAAGGTGCATCAGGTTGACTCTTGCAAAATACAAATCAGGATGAGCCGGAAAGGGGAGAAGAGAAAATGTGAAGAGAAAAGGCAACAAAGAAGTTCATCTCTGAAGAGATAGGAAACGTAGTAGACTGACTTCCCCTCAGAAAATGTAGGGGAGGGGCCAGGATCCCTGGGTGGCTCAGCAGTTTAGTACCTGCCTTTGGCTCAGGGCATGATCCTGGAGTCCTGGGATCAAGTCCTGGGATGGAGTCCCGCATCAGGCTCCTTGCGTGGAGACTGTTTCTCCCTCTGCCTGTGTCTCTGCCTCTCTCGCTGTCTCTGTGTCTCTCATGAATAAATAAATAAAATCCTAAAAAAAAAATGTAGGGGAGGGGCAAGTAGCCTGCCCTTGTCTCTGAACCCAAAAAGGTGAAGTAACTTATCCAAAATCACTCAGCGAGTTAGTGGAAAAGCCTAAACTTTTAGCTTTCTTCTTAGCTCAATATGTTTTTTTAAAAATGTGGTTATGCTTTGTCCATAGAGTCTTCCAGAGAGCCAGACTTCCTATAACTTATCATTTGAACTTTCTTGTTGCTACACAAGGCCATTCTTTGTGCTATTCTTTATACCCTTACATGTAATTCTTGCCTTCCAGCCCCTGTCACTGCCCTTCCCTCTGTCTCTTACCTCTCTTCTCTTCTCCAACACCCTTTAAGATGATATTCCAACTTTGAGTTCTCAGAAGCATTTGCTTATAACAAATAGATCAGATAGCAGATGTAGAAGACCAGGGCAATAAGAAGAATGGATTGAATTTGTTCGCCATGAATCTGGAACTAATTTTCATATTTAACTTAGTTTAATTTCTTTTCAACAAGTATAATTCCCAATACTCTGAAAATCTCAGTGTCTGTTCTATTCTTGCTCTTCAAAGCATGACTACTCTAGGGGTGGAATGTTGGTCAGTAATATATTTTGGAGATTACTAGATTTATAACGTAATTCATTTTGTATGAGTCTCTTGGTCATATCACAAACTTTTCAATTCTTGCTTTAAAATGTTAAACCCATTAGTTTTCAGAGTGGCTTCCCAAAGCCTTTATAGTTGTTTTGTGTATTAGGAAATTCTTCCAGGTTTCTTAAGAAGTAGATTAGGAAATAGTTGCTTACCATTAAGTTGCTACTGCTAAACATATATATGTATAAATTGTCCTTGGATATATTAAGAATTTAGGAGGCTCGTATTTTGTTACTATAAAAATGCTGCAGAAAAACTTGGCAACAAAGGGCATGTATCTTTGCCTATTTTTTCATTTGCATAAAATACTGGCTCATTCTCAATTCTTTTTTTTTTTTTTAATTTTTTTTTTTTTTTTACTTATGATAGTCACAGAGAGAGAGAGAGAGAGGCGGAGACACAGGCGGAGGGAGAAGCAGGCTCCATGCACCGGGAGCCCGATGTGGGATTCGATCCCGGGTCTCCAGGATCGTGCCCTGGGCCAAAGGCAGGCGCCAAACCGCTGCGCCACCCAGGGATCCCCTCATTCTCAATTCTAATGAGGGAATTGAGAAACCAAATTTGAAGTGTATGATGCTCTTAAATAAGACAGTCAAATCTGAATGAGAACTCTGTATTTTTTCAGATAGCAAGTGATCGTGACTGAAAACAATCTTCCCACTCAATGAACAGGCATCGTATAACCGAGCTGTCATTGTGTTGTTGCACAGTTTTCTCAGACATCCGATAAGCAGTACACTCAAGGAAGAACAGGTCATTCCTTTCCTCACCTGACTCACATGGATGGGTTCAAAGGGACTGTGTAATATTACCTGTTACTTCAAGTTTACCTTTTCTTCTAAGAGCAGCCATTCATGCCCTACAAACAGAGATGCAATGAATTAGTGAACAGATTTCCCAGGTTTGCAGGAGTTGGAGGTCCTAAGAGGATTCAGTGGTCTGACTCTATTGCTTTACCTGGGATTTCTGCAAGGTAAAATTGCATCTGAGCTGTCTACCTCTGGTCATTGAGGGCTTATTCCCTACGTTCTGAAAAAAAGCATCCAGACAAAAAGGAGCAACTAGAGGAGATGGAAGGAAATGTTGCAGGAGTTATATTCCTCCTCATGTGTAGGGCTGACTTTAGGGACTCTGGCATGCACTTTCTAATAAATTATCCATGTGCATATTCTCACTCATTCCTATCAGGAGAAAAAGAGAAAATAAAAATTCCTACTAGTCTAGGAACATTGTGAAACAGTGTCAGCCATGAAATATTTATGAAAGATCATGGGTGAGACAGAGTCTGGAGGAGTAAAGGACTGTGAAAGGTCTGAGAGACACATATTTTGGTGATCGAGAATCATTGGGGACTTAAAAAATATAGCTAAAAACAGATCGGTTCTTTAAAAGAACTGGTTCCTAATGGATATTAAAAAAATATGTATATATATACATACATATATATATTTCTCACAAACACAGGAAGAATTTCTAACAGTCACTGATTAATTACTCTCAAGTTATATTTGAGATGATATATTACCAGTTTTGATGCCAAGTTTACTTAACTATCTCCTGACCACTAGGATTTTGGCTTGGAACTTCTGTAATATTCTCATAGAAAAAATAGATTAAAGAGAGTCAGAGTAAAATATCCACCCAAAGCTACTTGGGATTTTTAACTTTATTTCTCTTGACATTTCGGGAAGTGAAAAAAATAACCTATTCATTACTTTTTAAACATTTTACTTACATGCATAACCCTGTGAGCTATAAATCTCTCATCTCTTTGAGAGGCCCTCAGGACAGAAGCAGTAGAGTATATCTGGAGTAGACATTGGTCCCAATTAGTACAGAAACAAAATTTGCGGTAGTGTATTTATATCTCAACGTGACTTTTGGGAAAATCATTTCTTTTCTTTTCCCAAAGAAAAGCATAGATCCTCTTGACTGCATGAGAAAGGAAAGCAAAACCCCTAACCTAAATAGAAGGGGAAAACATTGAAGCTGATAATTGAGGAAGCCTCAGGCTTCAAATTTCCAGCTCTGTCCACCTCTCCCCCCTTCTGCCAAGGTTTCAGGGAATAATAGTTAGAAGAAGCTGTGAGAAATCCAAAATCCATTTGAGTTATTTCATAATTCAAGTATCTTGGGCAGAAGGAATTTGTTTCTTTAACAAAGTATATTAGGCTGTCAGATGAAACGGGTAAAAGCAGCAAAAAGCCAAAAAACAAACAAACAAACAAACAAACAAATAAACAAACAAACAAAACCCTCTTGATGGTAGGGCGCATATCATTTTAATAAGACAAAGCGAGAAGAAAATTGATGTATTATATTACAGAAAATATTAACCACCATCAATAGTCATCACTGAGATAAATTTGGGAAGTTCTTTGCAGATTCCAGTCCTAACAATCTTTATCCAGGTGTTCTTAATTGTTCATTATTGACTTGACAACCACTAGGTGACACTGTTGCTTCACAGAGTTAGTGCAGGTCCCTCCATTTAACTGTGTTACAGAGGAAGCACTATTGTTTATGTTATAAACGTATTTTTAATGTTTAAATAAGAATATTTGATTTAGCAGTCTGAAATCGAACTATTGATTGTCAGTATTATTAAAAATAATTTTGACAATACTCTTTCCTATGTAAAATACACACATGCTAAGAATAAAGTGACCTACCACTACTTCTGCTGCCCACGCCAATATCTAGTGTTTATCAACTGCTTGGTCTCTGGTGACCTTTGTGCTTAGTCTTTTTTAGGTCAGTTATTTTATTTGATCCTCCTGTTAGTCAAGCTTGCTGACGATGATACAGCCAAGAAGTCACAGAACTGGAATTCAGACCCCATCTGGCTGCGACTCCAGTGCTTCATTGGCAGTGTGGTGGCCAGTCACCTGGTAGGCTAGTGGCAGGACACTACTGAGCACTGCCATGGTTTTCCAATTCAGTTCCCTTTATCAAAAGAAGAGAGTCTAGGGGAAAACAGGTTTAACATAAATATAATATGGTTTCTACATTACTTTTTTTTTTTTTTTAAGATTTTTAAAATTTATTCATGAGAGATACAGAGAGAGAGAGAGACAGAGACCCAGGCAGAGGGAGAAGCAGGCTCCCTGCGGGGAGCCCAATTGGGACTCTGTCCGGATCCCGGGACTCCAAGATCACACCCTGGGGCAAAGGCAGATGCTCAACTGCTGAGCCACCCAGGCGTCCCTCTACATTACTTTTGAAAGATATTTTTGGGAACTCATATTTGTGGGAAAAAAGCTCTGTGTCTGTTTGCTATACCTATTAATGTTTTTATTCACAGAAGATAACCTTAATTTAGGATTGCTGGATGAAATACAGGCTCCCCATTTAAATTTCTGTTTCGGATAAATCATGTTTTAGTGTAAGTATGTCCCACGCACAAATCTCAATTTCTGACAAACAACAGATACGGGTTTTTTTTTTTTTTTGTAGAAGTCTGTTCCAAATATTGCATGGAGCATATCTATATTTAAAAATATAAAAGTCATTCCTTATCTGAAATTTAAATTTAACTGGATGTCCTGGATTTTAATTTGCTATATCTGACAACATTACCTTACCTATTATTCCAGTTAATTTGAGGCTGTTTAACAAAAAACTCACTCAGTTCCTTTTCTTTCTATCTTGTTGGACTTTCTCCCTTTTCTCTATTTCTCTTCTTCCATTCCTGTCTGGGGAATATACATTTGTCCTTTTAGAGGATGATCCTGTGATCTGTGCCCTTCATCCTTTTGCCTCCTGCCTTATTCCAGACTTGCTCCATCTGGTATCATCATGCATGTCTCATTTTCGCTTTTTTGCCCCTCTCTACTATGTCTTTCCTCCATCTATAAAAGTGATTAGAGATTTCTACCGTAAAGAACCTCAAGCTCCCTCTGCATCCTATTTGATTATACTTCTTGAACAGGTAGCTCATATTTTCTTACCATCCATTCATTCTTTAAATAGCTGCAATTTGGTGTCTGTACCTATCACTATGATAAAACTTCTCTCCTGAAGGGCATCCAACAACTTTCTAATTGCTAAATTCCGTGGTTTTCTAAGCCCTCATCTTTCTTTTTTCCTTCTGTTTGATTGTGTTCCATCTCTAATCCCTCATTTCAGTTCTCCATGCTATTTCCCATGGTTGAATCATCATCTTCTTGTGGTGCATTCTGAGCTTTTTCAGTGTCTCCATCCCTATTGTAATAATGGCATCACCATAGACCCAGACACTAGAAAGATTCGTCTTTGACCTTCCTTGCCCCAACCTGCCTTTTTTTGCTTATTATGTGACTTCTGTCTCTATTACATTCTTGCATCCATCTGTTCCTTTTGATTTTTAATCTGATTACGTTAATCAAGTAAAGGAAGGGGATTTTTCAAAATTTAAGATTAACAGGAAAGGAATTATCTTCCGTATGACCCACGTTAGTCTCCTTAGCTAATAATTATCCTGGGGTGACAAGAATATTCTTGTCATGGAGTTATTTTTCTGGACTTATGGATAAGTTGGTGAGCTCTCTGCTTTCAGCTGGTTGCTTTTTGGGTGGTGATCCCATGAAAATGGAGGTAGGAGATGAATGACTTTTCTTACCTCTTACCTAAGGTGGGTCAACAGGTTTAGAAATTGCTTTATTGATAAACGTGATACAGGCACTTTCATTACACTTACTGTTTTGAGCATTAGCTACTCAAGATATGGTCTAGAATATAGGAAAGATCACATATACAAATTGCCTTATTTCTAATCTCAAGACCTTATTCCAGAAGGGCAGTTTATACCTTGAACTCTTAAATCTTTTGCCTTTGGTTTTACAACCCTAATTATGTTAGGTCTCCTACAGCATAATGCTTCCTCATCTTGAGACTTCCTGGGCGATGGGTAATCCGTGGAGACATGTCAGAAAACTTGCTGATCAACCTGCATAAATTTTTAAGCAACCCATTAAAACAGTGGTTTCAAATAATAAGAATGTTCATTGGATTGGAGACTTTGGGAATATATATTTAATTAGGTGGAGATTTTCTTTTAAGTACAGGTTAATATACTGTCCATCAAAAATAATTTCTTCTCTGTAGAAGAAAAGAATAAGCTAAAAGAATAGATAGGCATAAATACTATGTGCCGTTAAGCATATTCATCATTTTATACTTTGCATGACTTTTAAATTTCTAAGTACAATAAAACATTGTTTTTTATAGATTAGATTGAGACTCACAATCAATATGTTAAAAGCAATTTATAGATAAAAATATGAGAAAGTATTTCTGCTAGCTTTCTTAAAGAATTGCCTAAGATCAAAAATTCTTAGAGCAATAATGATAAGTTTACACTATATGGGTGGTTACTCCTCCATGCCAACTTTCTTGCTGAGCATTATGCACTGCTTTAGAATTTTTCTCAACTTCACATTTCAGTAATTCAACTGAAGAACGAATTCAACTCTGTTGACATAGGATATGGATGGCCCTTTTGTTAATTATACTCAGAATGTAGAGAATAGAGACCAGAAGATAAAGTCAAGAGTTTAGAAATTTCAGGATCACTTTGAGGGTATGACAATGTTTAGGGCCTGAGCAGAGAGAGTGGAGTTGATGTGCAGATCTCCAGACTAGACAGACAGGAGTACATGACCATGTTTTGAGGATAAATAGTGCTATAGTCCAAGTCAGAATTCAGATTCAAGCCAGGCAGATGGAAATAGGTTTAGGTTGTTACTCAATTTGGAGGCTGAGTAGAATTAAAATTATAAACTGGGTAAGAGTATCCATTCCAGAAGAAGAAAACATTCCATTCTAATTGAATAATGATGGGAAATAAGACATATATGATGTTCTTCTTCTGTGCTTTTAAGGCATTAAGGCATATTAAAAGCTCAGTTCAAAACTATTGAAATACTCACACACATTGTTCAAATCATCTTAGCAACCAAATGAAAGAGATTTATAGGAGTTAACAACTAACATTTATCAGTGCCTCTCCCATGTACCAGGCATTGTCCTTGGTACTCTACTTATCTAAATCCTCCCCTCAAAGACCTTGAAAGGTTAGCATAGAATTTCAGCTTTGCTTGCCTGTGTGCTGGTTGGTTGTCTGTAGACAACACTTCCAATATTTCTATTTTGTTTTTCTCCTTTGTTATGATAAAAAGTAGTGCTCTCTAGGGTTTGGTTTATCTGTGCTAGTATACATAGTTTTTACTGTTAATAATATAGTGGATGTGGTGCAAAATATCATTGCAATCTATGTGCAATGTAAATCTTGCAACTTCTAATCAATGTTAATAATTGGGAGAATGAGAACTCTGGTATTATTCCCTATGTGCTACTTTTTGAAGCAAAAAGAAGTGCTTTATGGAAGGTCTAAGATGTCCCTTAAAAATTTGAATTTTCAATAAAGTAAAATGGCTTAGATATTTGTTTACATCTTCCGATAAATGATAAATTTATAATTATTCACTGTTTCTTTTTTCTATTTGGCTCCACTACCAGAGTTATATGTAGTCACCCAATTTGACTTTCTAAGGACAAGTAAAGTTGAGCACTGTGAATTTCTGAATATCATTATTTTAAAAATATTTTTAATTGAAGTATAGTTGACATATAATATTAAATTAGTTTCAGGTGTACAATGTAGTAATTTAACCACTATATATATTACAAAATGTTTACAATAAGTATATTATATTATTGACTATATTCCCTATGCTGTCTGAATATTATTATGTGCTTTTTTGGTAACAACACATTAGTGGTAGCCCACATTTGAATTATGTTGTCAGATATGGAATGTAAACCAGTAAGTAAAAATTATCTCAAAACAAAAATATGTCCTGTGGCTTCAAGGTCCCAAGAAATTCTAAGCATGATGCTTTAAATTTTTATTGGAAAGTCAATTGATCCAGAAAACTAGACATCATTAAGTGTTGTGGAAGTCAACATGTGACAGGTCAAAGAATGTCCCCCTGAGACCACTCAAAAGATGAATTTATTATAAATCAGGGCTGGTGTAAGATGTTAACCCAAAAAAGTTCCTTGGAGCATGGGAAAAATATCCACCAATAAAAATGACATCATTAGTAATGATTCTTTGCCAGTTAGACCCTAATAATTCTACTTCTAAGGAAAGAGTCCAAGATCTGGTTTAAGATTTATGTCCAAAGATGTGTATCCTAGTGTTATCTGTAATTTAAAAAGAAGCCCCAAAACTAGAAGAGCCAATGTATCTACTCCCAGGGGATGGGTATGTAAACCAAACCATCTTTATGAAGGAAAATTGTGCAGTCATTTAAAAAATGGTGTTCCCTAAGAGTTTTCCATGAAATGATAAAGGCTGATGATATACTACTCAATGAGATGAAAAATTATATGTATAGTAATGTCTCAACTATTTAAAGCAAAATTTTTCATGGAGAAAAAAACTAGAACAAATGTACCAAAGTTTCAATCATCAGCGTGATTCTAAACTTATTTTTCTTTTTCTGTTTTTAACACCTTCCTATGCTTTACAAAATTTTCTATTTTATAATAACAATTTGATTATCTAATAACCAGAAAAATGAAGAAAACTCTCTAGAAAAGTAAATGACTTCTGAATTCTTGTCAAAGTGTAGGTGTTCTGCATTTTGTCCTACTGATCCTTAATGCAACATATACAAAGCCGTGAGGTTACCATGGAAAGTAAAAGCAATGAAATCAATGGGATTTGAGTTTTATTTTTGATATTTTAAAATATATATATTTTTTACATGTATATATGAGAGCAGTTTGGTATTTTTCACTTTTGTAAGTTTACTCATATTTCATGTACACAATAATTATCTTTTGATAAAAGTACTTCTTGGGGGTTCCTGGCTGGCTCAGTCAGAAGAGCATGTCACTTTTGATCTTGAGGTCATAAGTTTGAGTCTCTTGGGTGTAGAGATTACTAAAAACAAAACAAACTTAAAAGAAAAACACTTAGTTTTTCAAGTGAGAACCTAAAGTACTTATCACTCCTGCATCTTAGAATAGCCCTCTATTTCATGCATTAAAAGCCGAGTAACCATCTCTCATAATTTACTGCTATAAAAATTATTTCCACGCTGCTTGGATCTTCTTCATTAGGGGTCACTTCCAGGTACTATTTCAACTTTAAGACTTAAAATTGAGTAAAGCTAACACTACAATATCTGTTCTAGTATTGAATTTTCACTAAAAGTAATTTTATAAATTAAACACTGATAGTATTGGGGAATAATATTGATAATGTTGGGGAAATTTACTTTTCTGGGGGCTGATCCTTATGCAGTAATATAGGTTATATGGACTATTTTAGCTATTTTTCTTCTGCATAACACAACAGTTCCAAGGAGTCCACTTTTTCTGTGATACTATGATCCCTTCTAGATGAGGACTCTGTACCCTGAGGGAGTCTAATGAAGCTATTAGACAAATGCTATTATCTCTTTTAATAGAAGTACTAGATTGAAAAGTTACATGACTGCTGAAGACATGGTGTATTAGATTTGAGGAATAAGTTTGATATATAAACTGTTAAGATATCTTTTTGGACAAAATGAGAAAAAAATCTATTTGCCTGATTGTTCTCAAATAATTCCTACTAAAGAACACATTTTAATTTGAAGGACAGTCTAGCGGATGTGTCTGGTTTTTCTTATGTATTGATTTGAATAAAGATATAAACATGCATCATTTTTTTCCCCAATGCTATGGACTTAATTGTGTCCTCAATTTATGTTACAGCCCTAACTTCCAGTAATGATGGTATTTGGAGATGGGCCTTTAGGAGATAATTAAGCTTAGATCAGGTCATAAGGATGGGGCATTTCTGATGGGATTAGTGCCCTTATAAGAGATATTAGAGCTTGATTCTAAGCCCCATGTGACACAGTGTGGACACAGTGAGAAGGTGGATGTCTGCAAGGTAGGAAGAGGGTCCTCATCAGGAACCCAACTGATCATACCTTAATTGTGGACTTCCCAACCTCCAGGACTGTGAGAAATAAATTCCTGAGGTTTAAACTACTGATTCTATGGTATTTTGTTATGGCAACCCGAGCTAACTAATACAGGTAATGCAGTGTTTGAAGGAATAGCTTATATGTTGAAGTGAAGTATATAATTATCACTATTAGTAATGACTGACTCAGATTCAGAAAGACTTTGTCCCAATGAACTAATTGACCAGATTTAATATGTCAGATAAGGTTTAATATAAAACTCAGTGCTTAGATTTTTATAAAAAGCTCATACATAAAAAGGATGGAGAACATATCATTTAACAGAGTGGTTTGGAAAAAGTTAGAATTTAATTGTATGGTATTGTTTACACTTTTCAAGTCAGAACACAGCTAAGCACTATTAAATTTTGCTATCACATTCTAAAAGGAAAATTGGCAAGGCATAGCAAATCATAAAGAGGTAATCATAATGGTGGACTGTTTGAAAGCCATATTATATGATAAATAACTTTAATTTCTAGCCAGAATGGAGTATCAGGGACCAAACTTATCCTTCTGCCTGAAACAAATAAAAACCTGACAGAGTATGTGAAACCATACTGTCAAGAATTTGGACACCAGGCAACAAAAGACAGTAATCCTGGAGAGATTAGAAACAAACTAAATGAGTCCAGTGATTGTCGTAGCTTACTGCTAGGAAAATAGCCAAGCCATGGTATAGCAGAGAATGGGGTAGATGAGAGTTCAGAAGACTGGTAGTCTCCTTAACTTGAAGAGAAGGATCCTGGAGTCTGGGAAGCCAAAGCAGATAGATTTCACATGGCAGAGTATGAGAGAAAAGAGTGACACAGAGACAGTCTCAGAAATCTGCACATGCAGAATGTTCAGCTAAATAAAGATCAACACAAGAGTGTGAGGAATCCACAGACACTAGGGAGATGGCTAGAAGGAGCAATCCTAGGGACTCACACAGTGTCAGGAATAGAATAGGCCTGAGCAAAAATCTCATGATCACAAAACATCAGTTAGTGAATTTGGTTTTACCTTAAAATAGGAATAAATGTTTCTCTGGTCCCACCTACCAGTATACTGCTTTCAGGTCTTGCTTTTAACCTCTGAGGTGAAAAACACACTGGAAAGAATTAATTGAAGATTAGAAACAACAGAGTAAAAGATTTATGAATGTGAAGACAACTATAGAAACTACCCAAAATGAAACATAAGAAAAACCTGAAATAAATATACGTAAAAGCATCTGCAAGCTGTGGAACAATATCAAGTAGCCCAATATATGTTTATTTGGAGTCTCCAAGTAGTGCAGAAAAAAATACTTGACTAATTGCCAGATGTTTTCCAAATACGGTTCAAACTATAAACTCACAGATCTAAGAAGCTTGATGAACACCAGGTACATACGTCAAAAAAAGAGTAAAATATGTCAGAAGGCAGAAACACCAAGATACAGCATGATGAAATTACTTAAAACCAATTATAAAGATAAAATCATAAAAGATCTAGAGAAGAAAAAACACAACATATACAGAAGAACAAGGAAGATGATGAAAAATTTCCTGTTGGAAAAAGCTAGATAGTGGGACAGTATCTCTAAAGTACTAAAACAATAAGAACACAACAGTGACAATAACAACAAAGAAAACCTCTGCCAACCTAGAATTCTACACCCAAATGGAATTCTCTTTCAAAAACAAAGGCAAAATAGAGGCGCATGGGTGACTCAGTTAAGAGTCTGACTTAGGCTCAGGTCATGATCTTGGGGCCCTAGGATCAAGCCCTGAATCAGGCTACCTGCTCTGCTTCTCCTGATGCTCCTCCCCTCAATTGTGTGCTCTCAGTCTCTCTCAAATCATTAAATAAAATCTTTTTAGGAAGGCAAAAAACCCCACCTTTTTCGTATATATAAAACATGAAAAAAATTTATTTAGCAAATATGCACAAGAAGATATGCTAAAGGAAGTACTTTAGGCAGGAGAATAATACCAGATGAAAATCTGGAACTATCCAAGGAAAAATGAAGACCAATGGAATGGTAACTTCATGGGTGAATATAATAGAAATTTTAAATTATTTACCTGTTTTTAAAAGATAAACAACTTTAAGACAAAAAGTAATAATGTAGATATAAATATATGACAGTAATAGCATAGAGGAAAGTGAAAGTGTAGTTGTAAGCTCCTTATACTAAATATGAAGTGATATGTTATTGCTTGAAGATCGACTTTGATAAGTTAAAGATGTGCAGTATAAGCCCTAAAGTAATCAGCACATTAAGAGTCATAGCTAACAAAGCAACAAAGGATATAAAATAGACTCATAGAAAATAATCCAAAAGATGGTAAAAAGAGAGGAAAGATAAAGAACTGATGAAATGAGTATAAAATAAATAGCAAAATGGTAAATTTAAACCCAACCATATCAATAATCACATAAATTTAGATGGTCTAAATAATTCAAAGAAGACGTGGATTGTCACACTGGATTTAAAAAGCAAGACCCAACTCTAAGCTGTCTACAAACCCCCTGCTACTTTAAATATAAAGACACAAATAGGTTAAAACTAAAAAGATGAAGAGCACACATGGCCAGTAACTGAAGGTACATAGGACATGTAGCTGGAAAATGAGGGTACATAAGAGAAACACAATCACAATCTTCCAATTTATACATATTTCCTTTATCATGGGGGCTAATGTTCATAGGAGAGGTAAAGCAGCGGCGATAGATTTGAAATCATGCAGCCCATAGAAGGGTGGATTTCTACCACTGTACTGGATAATACCCCCCCCCGCTTTTTTTTTTTTTTTTTTTTGCATTTTCAAGTCTTAAATCAGGATATGTTCCCAGCCATAGTATATTTCACTTATCAGTTGTTGGTCAGATATGAGAATGGGCTTTTACTAATTCTCAATGAACTACTGTTTTTACTGTTTCCTTCTTTCCTTTTTCCTTTCTTCCTTCCTCCTTTCTTTCCTTCCATCCTTTCTCTTTCAGCGCAGACTGCTAGAACAGAAATACCATGGGCTACTTGAATTAAATATCAAACATTTATTTCTCACGGTTGTGGAGTCTGGGAAGTCTAAGATCAAGGTATCTAAAGATATCTGGTGAGGGCTCTCTTCCTGGCTTGTAGACAGCCACCTTCTCATTGTATCTTACATGGCTGAGAGAAATAATTCTAGTCTCTTTTTCTCCCTTATATGGATTCTAATCCTATCACGAAGTGTCTACCCTCATGACATCATATAAACCTAATCATTTCTCAAAGGTCTCACTTCCTAATACTACCCCATTTACCATTAAAGTTTCAATATAAGAGTATTGGAGGGACCCAAGCATGTGGTCCATAATACCTTCCCTCCTCCTTTCTCTGTCTCTCTGTCTCTCTCTCTATTTCTCTCTCTCTCTCTCTTTCTCTGTCTCTCTCATTCCTCTTTCCCAGGTATTTGAAAATGCCTTGGATTGTTGTAGAATTTACATTTGATTTTTTTTCCCCTAGGTATTTTTTTTTTAATTTCACCAGAGATATCTCTTTTTGGTCCCCATTATAAGTCTAAACAAGTCACAGAACAGAAAATAATGGCAGAAAGAAAACATGGTAAAGAAACAGACTGAGAAGTGCTATTTAATCCAAATAAAAGGGCATCCCAGGTGGCTCAGCTGTTTAGCGCCGCTTTCAGCCCGGGTTGTGATCCTGGAGACCCAGGATCGAGTCCCATGTCGGGCTCCCTGCATGGAGTCTGCTTCTCTCTCTGCCTGTGTCTCTGTCTCTCTCTCTCTCTGTCTCTCATGAATAAATAAAATCTTTTAAAAATGTATTTCTAGGGATCCCTGGGTGGCGCAGCGGTTTGGCGCCTGCCTTTGGCCCAGGGCGCGATCCTGGAGATCTGGGATCGAATCCCACGTCGGGCTCCCGGTGCATGGAGCCTGCTTCTCCCTCTGCCTGTGTCTCTGCCTCTCTCTCTCTCACTGTGTGCCTATCATAAATAAATAAAAATTAAAAAAAATAAAATAAAAATGTATTTCTAATCCAAAGAAAATAGACATATTAGCAATCAGTACTGAAAGCACAGGATTTCGCTCATTTTACTATAGTGGTTTGTCTGTCATGAGTAAAATATTAACTGTACTGTGCAGGACTGTAATTGATTTGTATGTGTGTCTACTTTTAAATCTAACAGTATTTCTGAAATGAACAGCACCAGAAAAACAAAACAAAACAAACATCCCCCCAAAACAAAACAAAACAAAACAAAACAAAAAAACCAGAGCTTATTTGGGATAGCACTAAATGAATTAGTCCTGAAGCTGATGGGTTGTTAAGTGTCACAAGGATTAGGATAAATACTAATGAGTCAACATTTTCAGTAGCAGATCTTGGCACAATAATTGGGAAAAATATGTTTAACAATTAGAATGTCTAAAAATTGGAATGGGCTGTTTTCCTAAGCCTGTTAATTTCCATCATCAGAGAAATTAAAACGAGGGTTGGATTCAGAGCTGTGCCAGGCTGTATACATTTTGGGTGAATTAGGAAAAGATACCCTACCTGATAGATGCCTCAATGGAAGTTGCTCCCTTTGTGTGGATGTATCCCCAGGTCAGTTACATGGCTTAGTGAACAGAACATGGCCTTAGTTCCACAGCCTCTACTTTCCTTCTCAGATGGGAACCGTTTGTAGTATCCTCTTGTTAGAAATACTAGAGATCAACTTCTTTGAAGTAGGCATGAGTTTGGAGTGATGCTCTCCGAAATTTATGAGTCTATCTTTCCAAGTATAACGTGACTTAGTCCTCAAATAGATCACATTCAAAGAAGCATAATGCCACAAGCAAAAGTAACACAAGATTTTCAATCTTCACCAGTGTCTCTCAAAAACCACTGAGTGTGGTCCAATTTATAACTTGTACATTTCTTAAAAGACTCTTTCTTCATTCGAGCCTGACTCCATTTCCTCATACTTCACAGTTTCTTCAGAGGCTCTCACAGTTTAACCCTCCAAAACTCTCTCTGAAACCCCAGTACGTGAGGTTTTCTATTTTTGTTTTGTCTTTTCCATTTACTATCTAGTTTTTCCTCCTTCCATTCTCTAGACTCTTTAAGAAAAAGGAATTGTGTTGAAAAAAATAGAACTTCCCTTAGATTGTGAGAAAATGGGGAGAAGTTGAGCAAGTAAAGATAAAAATCTCCATTTTCCCCACTATCTCTTTCTTTTTCTTTATACCTATTTTCCTGATTCTTTAACATCACAGCATGGAACCAGGCGGAGACAGACTAAATAATTCTTGCAATGTCAGAGTGTCAGAATATCTGACAGAGTGTCAGAAGGGACACTCCTGAATGTCCCTTCAGGAGTGGAGACATTCATATGTTAATACCTTTTTTTTGAGTGGGTCCCATGTATGCCAAACTTTTTATTAGATCCTAAGGAAAAGAGACAAAACAAGTTATGTAAACACTCTCTACTCACTTGGAATTTACAATGTCATGAGCCAGACTGAATAAAATCAAATGAAATAGGTTTCAAACAAGAAAACCAATAGAAAGTGAAAGTGACTACTGCACATCCATGAATAGCTTCAGGACTACTTGGGTGTTGGGTGTATAGTATGAACAGATTATGAGGAAGTCAGGGAAGGCTTCATGGAAGAGGTGAGTATTGAGTAGACTTTTTAGATGAAAAAGAGCATGGAACAAGGGAAATCAGTATGGAGATCTACTAAAGATCTACAAGTAATGAGCAGCAAACCGTAAGTATACTTACCTTAGACAGAGGGTCTAAGTAGAGTGGGAAGCCTTTTGTCCCAGTGGGAATACAATTCTTCCTTCTCTGGGCAACTGTTAGGTTTCTTATGTGACCTAATATCAATTTGTCCCATTCTGCTTTGAGTTAGTTCTACATTTTCTATTTCCTTCATTAAATGTCACCTCCCAGAAAATGGAGGCAATGTGCCTACTCCCACCGCCCAACTCCACTTCTATAGCACTTCATGCAGAACCTGGCAAATTGTGCTAGTTCAATAAATACTTACTGAATTAATGGAATTAGTGAGAAGCTAGTGATTAGTGGGAAGGGGAGTGAAGAAGGGTCACATGCTGTGCTAATGAGTTTAAGTTTGATATTGGACATCACTGGAAGTTCAAAGGTTAGGATGTGATCAAATGCTATTTTAGGAAAAAGAATTTCTATGTCATTCTACTTAGGAGGTAGGAGATATGTTCATCTTTTTTGGTATAAGTGTTGCCTGGATATTTGGGAAGAGATGTCTCATATAGATGATACATAGTACTGAACTTTCGATCTTAGTCATTGAAACTTTTGAATAAATATATCTAGTCTTCTTGAATTGTATGGGCTGGATCAAAGTACTCAGAATCTCGTGAATAAATTTCATCATAGGGGTTTTTTGGTATTGTTTTATTAATAGGAGTGATACCATGCTTTAGAGTGAGGTTTTGGCATGTCTTAAATAATGTGCAAACATATCAAATTGGAAAAAAGTCTGGATATTTAAAATTCCAGATTTATACTTAAAAAATATTTTTGGAAAGATTTATTGTAATTTTTAAGAATTTTATGATCGAAAGATAACTATTTTATCAAACTAATTTCTCCTCCTTCCTAGGCTTAGGAAATTTTAGAACATTTGCTGGCAGTAATGTATTTAGGTACTACTATACAGATTCATCTTCAATTCTAAAAGTCCGCTCATGTGAATTCTTTGTTACTAACATGTAATGCAAAAGTTTTTTTAAAAAATAATTTAAATTACACAAATCAAAACTGTTGCTTGGTGATTTCAGTCAAGCTTTTTTTTTTTTTTTTTTTAAATTTTGTCGGTATAGATTCAAATTTATGATCTAGGTATGTTTTGAAAAACAAATCTTTAGTGTTAATTTTGATTATAGCAATAATACGTGCATACATATTTATTTCTTTATATACTGAATGTAGTAGGACAAAACAAAGCGAAAGATAGCTGTTTGTGAAAGAAAAGCAATGTAGGGGATCTCTGGGTGGCTCAGTGGTTTAGCGCCTGCCTTTGGCCCAGGGCGTGATCCTGGAGTCCCGGGATCGAGTCCCACATTGGGTTCCTGGCATGGAGCCTGCTTCTCCCTCTGCCTGTGTCTCTGCCTCTCTCTCTCTCTCTCTCTCTATCATAAATAAATAAATAAATAAATAAATAAATAAATAAATAAATAAATAAATCTTAAAAAAAAAAGAAAAGCAATGTAGCATCACTGTTAAGAGTGGATTTACTTCTCTGGGGGTTTTACCTTTCATACCAATGAATAGGCTTAAAGTACTATGACTCAGTCTCTTAAAGGACTCAAAACCTAAACTGAGGAAAAGTTTGTAAATTTAACACAATGTAAACAATTGGAAAAATGCAAAGCAAATTCTGTCCTGTACATACAAACGAAGCATACCTGCAGCCCTATAATATTTAAGATGCGTTGGATCCATAAAGAAAGTTATTTTTGCACAGATATAAAACCATGTCATCTTTGGAAAGTTGAGAGAATAGCTCTCCACCTTAATTTAAAAACAATGGGAAAAGGTATAGCAGAGGACCTTGGACACATAGCCAAAGGGCTCCAATACTTTGTTATTCTGAAGGCTTTCAGAAACCAGATTTCTACTCTCTGGATAAATAGGTATTAAAGGGCTGCAGCAAACTTATACATGATATTCTTTTTCTTGGCTTCACAATTTTAGTTAATATATTGGCTTTTTGGTTTAATTCCAATGGCACAGCTCATAAATGCAGAGTTTTTCTTCTGGGGCAGGGGGAAACAATCATAAAATAAAAATCCTTGACAGCCTGTCTGTTCTATTATAAACCGTAACGCCCTAAGAAAGAGAAATATCCCAAAGGTTGTGTGAAAAGAGGGCAGTGCCAAAAAAATTTGGGGACCCTTTCAATAATAGTTTGAACCATATATTATTCCTTGAGAAATTCCAGTTACAGTAGCATGAATGTGAGAGTTATGTGGTTTGGAGAAATAGAGAACACTGAATGAACAATTTCAGAGACAGGGAAGAGCTGTTGGCACAAATATTTATTCGCAGCAATGCTTATTTTCTCAGCCCATGAGGTGAAATTTCAGTTTCTTTATGAGAACTGGCTATTCCGTTTTCTGGGCAGTGCCTGTCTGAATGTTTCTGTATGAATGAAACGCTCATCTCCCAGGGAATAAAAAAGATAAGGATATTTAGCAATACCCTCCTCTTTTTTCTGAATTTTGTAGAACTGGCAGTCATCTGATATATTGAAAATATATAT
Source organism: Vulpes vulpes (assembly GCF_048418805.1). Taxonomy (NCBI): domain Eukaryota; kingdom Metazoa; phylum Chordata; class Mammalia; order Carnivora; family Canidae; genus Vulpes; species Vulpes vulpes. Next base: position 42,782,937 of record NC_132792.1, on the reverse strand, counting down.
ACTTCCTCAAAAAAGTCAGGCTAGGTTGTCTGAATATATTTTGCACGATAGACCCCTTTGGCAGTGTTGTGTTTTTGCACAGCTTGTGGGGGAGAGACTGGACTAGCTTCCTGGTTTCATTAGCATAACCCAGCCCACTTCCAACACACGCCCAGAACTACCTCATTAGCCATTGGGATTGGAGCCAAAAACATAAGACTACAGTGAATATAAGGGGAATTACTGGCGAAAGAGCTCTAGACCAGCTTAACACTGAACCCATTACTTTTCCAAGATCAGAAAAATATTACACTAACAGGAACCATTTCCCCGTCTTGTTCAGATAAGGAGTCAAGGTTTTAATCTATCCCTTTTATCTAGAATAATTAGCTTCACCATAATAAGAGATAGAGCCTGGCTGCATGTATTTAAGTGCTTCTGTTAATCTCTTTCCCCCTCTCTCTTTCTCTCTCTCTTTTATTGATTTATTTTCTGGATAGCTTTGACATTGAAAACCACAGACGAATTGGAGCCTGGCATTGAAAGGAGGTGTTCTGCAACGATTTTTTTTTTTTGCCTTGTCCAAAGAAGTTTACTTCTACAAGAGGCAATCTGAAAAATGACAGGGGCAAAGAGGAAAAAGAAAGGCATGCTGTGGAGCAAGATGCATACCCCCCATTGCGAAGACTTTAAACAATGGTGTAGAAGGCGCCTACCTATCCTGGAATGGGCACCGCATTACAATCTGAAAGAAAACTTGCTTCCAGACACCATGTCTGGAATAATGTTGGCAGTTCAACAGGTGACGCAAGGTAATGTACTGCATTTGATTTTCCTGTTTTATGCAGAATGGATGTCACTTTGCTTTCTTGGAAGTGTATTATGACCCAAGATCTATAATTTAGCTAGTGAAATGGATAGTTCATTTTTCTGGAGAAATAAGAACAATTGAATATCTGTATACAAAGTTTTTCCTAATTGTCTGGTTTTGTTTTTGCTATTTTTGGAAGCTATTAGGCACTGAACCAGTTTTTGAATGGCATTATTACATATTTGCAATGTTAAAATTCATACTATGTGAGAGTAAAAGATCAGTAAGGGTGCGAGAATGAGTTTTTATAGCTTGACCTTACTGATATAGTTTCTTACTTTCACGGAATCAAGCTATAAAATATCTCCTGGCGTGCACATATCGTTTGTAAACCTGATTAGCAGCACACAATTACCTATTGTAGCCTTGAGAGTTGCTATAAGCAAGGAACAGAGCTTTCTGTACATAAAGGAGGCTCCTTGCCAAGATCATTATTTGCAAAGAGAATCCTGTATGTCCTTAGAGCTTATGTTTTACTGTGCATGCTGATTTAATTCTGTATCACATTACGTACTGTATTTATTTCTCAATAAGAAACTTAAACTGGTGAGAAGTCTGAGTTTAACTTTCCCAAAGCAGATTCTAAATGACATCCTGGATTTAGATAGGTGCTTCTCTTGGTGAAAGCTGTAAGTTAACTAATAGGTATGTGTGTGAGTGGGTGTGCGTGCGTGTGCGTTTTCCTTAAAGGTGTATTTGTTGTTTTATTATTAGTGGTTTTTTTTTTTTTTTTTTTTTTTTGCTAATTCAAGTAATAATTTCCTACCTGTAGCAAGGAAAAGAACTAATTTCTCAATATTGAGTATTTGGAACACTTTCCTTGGCATAGGCTCTGTCGATTTATATTTCCTTATAGTTTCACTACATCCCTGGCTTGAACTATTATTCATACTGTTAAATTATAAGCACTCTTTTAATTGAATTATTCTGTAGCTGGAACAAACTGGTTTGTGTATTTGTGTTTTTAGTATGATTAGGAACATCTGCACTGGTGGCTTTACTTTAAGATCCATAATACTATCATACTTTATGGGATTCTAGTTCCCTGAATAGTCTTACATTACATTTTTAATGACCATTTTGGCAATAGTGAAGCATGGTAATCATTAATAAAAGTGGAAAGTAAATAACAGGTTAGGGCATTTTCAGCCTTGTTTTCATTCAATTTTAAATTCAAAATGAGACACTACTATGTACCTTGAATCTTAGTGATTGATGTCCAAGGACTTTTTCACCAGGTAGTTTCAGTATATTTTATAAATTTATTTTGCTTTAATTTATTTATTTATTTTATTTATTTATTTTATTTATTTATTTATTTATTTTTTTATTTTTTTTTTATTTTGCTTTAATTTAATGCAAAGTGAAAGAAAAAATATATTTTTAAAATAGTTTGTTGTCTCATTTCTGTAAAATATTAACCTAACAGAGAAATTTGGGGATGTGATAAAGATGCCTGTGATATACCCTTAGTAATAGTGTTACGTACAAGTCCTTGGTAGTTAACTGCTGTATGGCTTTCATTTGGATGTAGATTTTGAGGGATTTTGTTTTATGAGTCATATATTTCATTGGTTACAAAGAAACACATTGGCCAGCCCCTGACTGAGGAGAAGCACAAAGCTTACTCAGCCTTGTTTCTTGGAGTTTTGGATCTGGCTGATGATTCTCTTGGAAAGCTACCAGTGATTGGACAAGGCTACACCACTAGAAAGAATTTCAGGGTTTTCGTTGATGTACGAAAGACTAATCCCCTAAAAGTACCTATTCCTTTAAAGACAATTCTCTCAAATTTTCTCAGGCTCACCCACTATGGAGAGATAAAAAATAAATTACCTTTGTTATAAAGAGCACTGTGCTTGCTACACCCCTCTATTAATTATCTTCCCCTTTCCTAACAAAATCCCAAGAGACAGCAGTCTCTTCTCTATTTTCCGTATGAGAAAATGGAGGTTTAGAAAAACAAGTAATTTTCCTGGGGCCTCATACCTGATAAGTGGTAGAGTTAGGACTTGATTCCAAAGCCAACACTTTTAACATTTTATGCTTTATGCACTACACTGCCAAGATAACTAGACTTTTTCATTATACCAACGTTATTAGTAATAGAAGATACTTCTTGGGACAGGTATGAATAGTCTTCCCTTCAAATTTTTTTTGCATTTAAGCTTCATCCCTGGAGTTTTTAGACTCAAAGGTGAGTGATGAGGGAAATGACTACCATAGAATATAGAATAAGAACGGTATTGAGATATCATTAGCTTCTATTTATGTGAATATGCAATCATTATCAGCTCTATTTCTTTAGGAAAATCAGAAGTAAAGGGTATTTTTTTAGTTTTGCATCATAACACAATAGAAACAAATAGCTGCTTTCATTCTACTGAGCTTTTTTTTTTTTTAATTTTATTTATTCATGACAGACACAGAACAGAGAGAGAGGCAGAGCACAGGCAGAGGGAGAAGCAGGCTCCACGCAGGGAGCCTAATGTGGGACTTGACCCTGGGAATCCAGGATCATGCCCTGAGCCGAAGGCAGGCGCTAAACCACTGAACCACCCAGGGATCCCCTCTAATGGGCTTTGAGGCAGCTTTTCAGTTACTCAGCATAGTTGAATTATATGAAATTGTTGAATTCAACATTTTTTTACCTATAAATATGGAAAGTTATATGGTTCAACCCAGTAGTTTTTCATTCTTCTCTCTCTAGAAATGCATTTAAAATTAAGAAGAATAATGGAAACTGATCTTTGAATGTATTCTATATGTCAGACATTTTAAATTATGTCTTTTAAGTCCCTTCCCATTTGTTAAATATGAATCATTGTCAGTTATCGTCATATTTAATCCATTTATGGCATTTTCTGTATTGACTATATCCCTTCTAAAACTTTCTTCTCTTGGTTTTGAGACATTGCTCTTTCATTTTTCTCCTACTACCTCTCTAGCTTTCTCATGAGTCTCTGGAGATTTTGCCTCCTACCCTATCCACCCATTAAGCATCAGTGTCCTGGAGACTCAAACCCTGGCCTTCTTCTCTAAGAATGCCTTAGGCCATTAAGTCAGCATAAGAGGTTCTAACTACCATCATCCCGCAGATGGAACTTTCTTCTAAACCCTAGATCCACATATTCAGTTGTGGAAACTTCTAAAAGCAGTTCAGATGCAACATTTAGTCTTCTAAAACAAACTGAATAGCACCACCATCCTAACCAGAATTATAATAATTAATAATAACAGTAATTTTCAGGCACCAATGTGAACACTGTTGAAAGAATATTTGACGTTATATTATGCAAAGCTGAGTCTCAGAGAGAATAAATCTCTTGCTTAGAGTCACACAGCAAATGAGTGGAAGAGTTAGGATGTGCACTCAAGTAGTCGGGCTCCAGGGACTATGCTCTCATCTTGTACTAGACTGTGTCTTACAGGGGGTCCCAAAAGTTATTTCCAACCCTTCCCTGTCTTGTGTTACTTATCCCACTAGCTCACAGTCAGCCACTAGGCTCTTCTATTTCCAGTCCCTGATTATCTTTCCAACCAGGTAGTCTTCCTCATGCCTTCTGCTGCAGCCATAGTTCACTGTCTGAACTACTGCAGTCATCATTTTGTGGGCCTTCCTTCTCTACTGTCTCCTCCTGTAGGCCATATTCTATACTGCAGTTAGAATGATTGTAAAAATCTGAATGTATCACTTCTCTGTTCAAAAATCCTCAATCCTCTCTTTCCTTCAGGATAAAAGCCCAGTTCTTTAGAATAATTTATTAGATTATAATCTGAGCCCCTTGATACTAAGGTTTTATCAAAGAGATCTCTCCTCTGAGAATCCCTCTCAATCTCCTGGGAAGAGGTATGTTTTCTCCCTCCCACTCCCTCTGTACTTTTTAGGTATCTCTATGATAGGCCTTAACAGATTGTATTATAATATTTCAATACAACCCTTTCCACACTGGTCTGTAGGCTCTGGAAACAAAGATAATGTTCTAATCTTTATATTATTACCAACTTGTATATTGCCTATTGCACAGAATTTTTAAAAAAAGATTTTATTTATTTATTCATGAGAGACAGAGAGAGAGAGGGAGAGAGAGAGAAAGAGAGGCAGAGACACAGACAGAGGAAGAAGCAGGCTCCATGCAGGGAGCCTGACGTGGGACTCGATCCTGGGTCTCCAGGATCACACACTGGGCTGAAGGCAGACGCTCAACCACTGAGCCACCCAGGGATCCCTAGAATTTTGTTTTCAATAAATATCTGTTAGAAGGATTAAAAACAGTTCAGCTCCTGCAACCTCTGATTGTTCCAGAGTTGCCTGTTGTCACTCAGGGAAGGAAAGTAAATTTTAAGTTCTTACGTTTTCAGAATAAACGCAACGGAGATACTAATGGTAAAAAAATACATTAGAAATATGAGTAGTTAATTTCTTCCAATTCCCCTTACTTTCCTGAGGTTTCAAACTTGCAGCCCTCCAGACAAATCTGTTAAAAGGTGTATTTCCTTTGTTCCAAAACAGTGTTGTTTTTTTTTTCTCCAGGCAACATCCACAAATATGAATAGTTCATATTAATCCAGACGCCTGGCTTCTCTTGTAAAAGGGGAATACATGGCTATACGTGGCTCACATTCCCATTAGGCACAAATCTGCTGGACTTCATGGAGGCCCCCCCTCCACTTTAGACACGACATGCACTTTGCATTTTGCTACACTCTTCATCACTCACCTGTGCATCGCCACCCTTCCTGCTAGTATTCCTGTTACCTGCCCAGGACTCTGAATGTCTGAATTTTTTTCCTCTGCCAAAACACTTTCTAATATGTTTTATCAAAATGCCTCAAACTCACCCCTAAATAAAACCTTTACAGAGATATTACATTAAGATTGCGTTCTTAATTTAGATCCACAGCACCTTTCCTAATCCATGTACCTGGATTAATGTATTCCAATAGACTTCATTTCTTTATAATCCTTTGTATTTTCTGTTAATTTTTTAAAAAAAGTATTCTGGGAAGGTATACATAGGCTTTGCTGACTGCTAAAAGGGAAGATTGCACCTGCCCAAGGTAAATAAGTAAAAGTATGGGTGTCCTCATTTCAAAGGAAGAGAAACCTTAGACCCTCTTTCAGCATGTTCAAATATTTCTTAGAAACAATTTGTATTTTAAAAATATTTAATAAATCTGGAAGCTCTTATCACTACCTTCAGGTACAAGCCATTAGAGTTTGTATCTACCGCAGTATCCTTTAGCTGACAGTTTGTAGGACCAAACGTTATGGAGAAAATCATTGATTTTAAAACATGTCACAAACATGGTGGGCCCAGCTAAGCAGCATAAGGCTCTGGTCTCTAGGGTATTGGGTCCACATTCTAGGCTGAATAAGCACTTGGGGGAAGTAATTTCTTTGTTTCCAACCTGAAAACTCAAGTGCTGAGACAGGGCGGAGACCTAAAATGCATGACTTGCCATGTAAGAAGCTAATCCACTGAGAAGGAATATGAGAATGTTTTGCCTTGCATTCCAAGGGATCACCTAGAAATTGTGTTCCCAAACCATGAAAATTTTATGCTGCCATGGGGTCGCCTGATGTTCACACCACAGTGTTTTGAGCCACAGACAAAAGATGGATATTCCTTATAATTATGCAGAATGTGTGGCATTACTGGCAGCAAGACATGTGTGTGGAAGCTGAGCTTCGCTGCACTCCTGAGGGCAGCTTAGTGACATGTGGGACAGTAAGTGGGAATTCCTGAAGCATACTGCCTTGGGAAGATGAAAGGATTGTCTGGGAAGTTTCCCCTGCGTGGTCTCAGCCTTGAGAGCTCAGAATCCCAGCATTAGCTACGAATCTCTAACCTAACCCCCCTTAGACTCTTTCTTCCTGCTAGTAACTTTTCTCCAGGAACCAGGGCAGCAAAATATTGCTAAGTGAGTCTAAAGTATACTTGGCTCGACCCTTAAATAAATATGCCCACAAGCTAGTAACTCTTTGCCAGCTTTTCTCCTCCATTTCCCTTTATCCCATGACCCATCTTCACACTGTAACTCCAGGCTTCATTCGACATTTCTGGTTTCCTTTTTCTTTTTCTTAAATATAGAAAGATGATGATCTGTCCATCAAAGGGCCATTTATGTCCTTCTGCACTTAGAGGAATGCCCTTTATGATATTTAGAGTTGTTCACATGGAAGAATCATGACCTTCTTTTTTGGGGTGTCAGAACTTAGCAAGGTTTGCAACAAAATAGATTGCCAGTGAGTATGAGGATAAAGTGTGAGGCCTACGTATGAGTAGACTTCTATTTTTGCCAGCGAGGAGCCATCCTTACTTCTGTTAGTGACTATATCCATTTTTATTATATGTGGTTTAGTATATGTGTATATGAGGTTGTAATTTTGGCTCCAGTGATGGAGTCTAGGCTAATTAATGGGCCAAGTCCTCCTCAACCAGATTCTCAATCTTGCAGATCCATTGGAACCACCTTAGGGCTTAAAAGAATACTGATACCTGGGCCCCATTATCAAGCAATTCTCAGACTTCCTGGGAGGGGCTCCCAGACATTGAGGCATTATGTTTTTTCTCCTTTAAGTTGTTCCAGATTCTCTGTTGGGCAACAGTGTTGAGAACTGGATACAAACATAGTGATTCGTCTAGGGGAAGGGCTTGTGGCTCAGGTCTTGGTGGTTGGTACAATCCCATACATCAGGCCTGTGACTGGTTCAGGGATGAGATCTGTCACATAGGCACAAGGCCATGAATTTATTACGCAACAAGTCAGTCATTTTTTTGCTTTAAAATGGTAATGCTAATGCAAATGACCTGAGTGATTCAATCAATCTGGATCCCGGGGTATGTGTGGATCTTTCAAGAAGAGATACCTTTGTACTGGGACTGCTGGTAGTGAGGATATTGTGCCTCTGTAGCTTCCCAGGGCCTCCACAGCCTGAAAAGGAAGCCAACCCAGCAAAGAGCATAGAACAGTCCTGATGACAGCTAGCACACCCTCAACTTTTTACTTGCATGTGCAAACACATTTTTTTAATTGCTTAATTAGGTTTAAGTTAGGCTGCTTCTAATCACCTTAACTACACATTTGAGTGCTGTTACAATTTAAATGTATTACGCAATTTTTTTTTCTAATTCTACAGAACCCAGTGAGAGAAGTCCCACTGTACTTTTTAAATATATTTTTGTGAGAAGAGGAGTTTGAGGCTTAGACCACTAGGTGATGTGCCCCAATTCTAGTACAGCTGAAGAGGGCTTCAGATCTGCATTGAACAGGCTCCATCCCCACCCCTCACTGCCTTCTGTTCCCCAGTTCTGTTCAACTATGACAGATATAACCTGAAGGGGGGGGGGGGCTGACTGTAGGTGACAAGAATGCACTGGCCTCCCTTCACATCAGGCCCTCAAATGTCCCTTCCTATGATAACATGTCAACTTGCTTGAGGAAATAAAACCCAGAGAGTCTGGTTGAGAGCAAAGGAGGGCTCTGCTACTGGAAAGATTTACCCGTACCAGGGCTCCTGCTCTCTTCCTTGAGAGCTTTTCACTGCCCTCTGTTAGACTTGCTTCAAATGAGAGAGGGAGGGGAGATGTGCATTAACCCTGGACTGAGCATCAAGGAATAATAGCTTTTACCATGTGGCAGAGGGATCACACAGATCAGATGTTTGGATGAGACTTTACTAAAGATGAGGGGGCAATAAAAGTGAAAAACAGAGTGCCATGGGTCTGTAACCAGGCTTACTCATCTTCACTCAGTTTATTCCCCTTCATCTCAGCTCTACTCTCCTCTGTCACTGCAGATGCCATCTCTAACCCTAACCACCCCTGCCCAGAGCAGCCCTGCAGACATTTATCCTTTGCTATTCTGAGTCCAAGAGAAGAGGGCCTACCTGGAGCTCTAACTTTTCTGCCATTGGCATTGTCTGCCCACCAGGCAAGACTGCTCCCCTCTGTTGGCGATGAGCTCAGCAACATAGGTCTGTCTCAGTTTCACACCATTTCTATAAATAAAAAAATACAATAGCCTGTTTCTCTAGTCTTTGTTCTTGATCATCTTTTTCTCTGTTTTATTTCTCATGAGCTAATCCATTACAGGGGACTTGGGTGGCTCAGTGGTTGAGCAGCTGCCTTTGGCTCAGGGAGTGACCCTGGGGTCCTGGGATCGAGTCCCGAATCGGGCTCCCCGCATGGAGACTGCTTCTCCCTCTGCCTGTGTCTTTGCCTCTCTCTGTGTGTCTCTCATGAATAAATAAATAAGATCTTAAAAAAGAAAAAAAAGCTAATCCATTTCCGTGGCTGCCACTTTTCTGCTGGTGAATTGTAAAAATATATTTTTAGCTCAAAATTTTCTTTTTTTTTTTGTACTAGATATAAATATCCAGCTGCCCATTGAACACCATCTTAATGTCTCTGAGGGACATACTTACAACTGGACACATCATGTTCCCTCTCAAAATCAGTTCTTATCTTATATTCTGCATTATACTGCAAGTCACCACCAGCCACCCAGTTGTCTATGCCAGAAGTCTGGGAATGATCTTTATGGTCTTTTCCCCTTAACAGCTGTATTCAATGGAGGAGGTTCCCTAAATTATTTCCTCTTAATGTCTTTCATTAGTATACCTGATGCCTGTTGCCCTTGTGACCATTGATATTAATGGTATTAATAGATATTGTACTATTGTACTTAATAGATATTGTGTTATTTGCTGAATGCTTAAAATGTGCCATAAATGGTACTGAACATGCATTGTGTATTGTATTAATCAAACTTGAGAATAACCTAAGAGTTTGATACTATTAATATCTATATTTTATAGATGAAGGAAAGCAAATTAATTTGCTTTTAGTGTCAAGTAATAGAATTTCTGTGAAGTAGAGAGAGTGTTTCAGTGTTTGTCTTTCTGACTCCTGAGCCCAGGCTCTTATCTTAATTAAAAGCTACCATCATTCCTTGCATGGCAGTTGGAATGTCTTCTTGATTATAATTTTTTCTCTCTATTGTTTATTTCAAACTACAATCAAAAATTTTTGAGTTAGATAGTAGGGATCTTTTTTTTTTTTTTTTTAAATAATAGGGATCTTTGTGTTAAATTCCTTCAACTACACCTCTGCCAATGGATTTTGGACCTTTTTTGGTGTTTCACTCTATAACATCCTTGCTTTACACCATCTCATTGATTTCTCTGTCTCATTTCCCCTACTGTCTTCTCATCCCTTCCCTCATGGCTCCCTGGAACTCCAAAGGCTTCCCTGGAACTGAAACGACAGGTTTGTTTTTATTGATTTGTATCATGTTGGGAGCCAACATTTAAATATCAGAAGACTTCATTTTAAAGCTGAGAGGTTTGTCCTCTTCATTTAAATCTAATCATCTGGGCAGCCCCAGTGGCTCAGCAGTTTAGTGCCGCCTTCAGTCCAGGGAAGACCCTGGAGACCCCGGATCGAGTCCCACGTCAGGCTCCTTGCATGGAGCCTGCTTCTCCCTCTGCCTGTGTCTCTGCCTCTCTCTCTCTCTCTCTCTCTCTCTCTCTCTCTGTGTGTGTGTCTCTCATGAATAAATAAATAAAATCTTTAAAAAATAATAATAAATCTAATCATCTAAAACAAATGACTCCTAAATGGGAACTGCATTCCTAAATGGGAACTGCAGACTGGAGTTTATTGGTGCCTGTACCCTTTCTGTGGGCATGGACTTTCCAATTTATCATATTCCCCAACACTTTCTCTTCTTTTACATCAGTACCACTTCATTCTTGTTATTCATCATCGTCTTCAGATCCGGAGCAAGATGTTCTCAGACTCAGCTCAAGGATACCATGATTATCCAAATTCATGACAGTATTCAAAAGGACAAAATATCTAATATAAAAGCAAAGATGATTTAGTAGGTAGTATGGCTATAGATAGCCAACTTTTCTCACATTAGACAACACTGGACTTCTGAAGATATTTTTCAAAGCCCTTCAACATCTAGATCTCACTGTTCCAACCACATCTCTTCTGATTCACCCTTATTCACACTGAACTGCTTAGAGTTCTAAAGGATCATACTCATTTTGCCTCAGGACATTTGTGCACACTACTTCTTCTTAAATGGATAATCTTTCCTTTCAGCCACTTTCTGATTCACTCTATACAGATTATATCTTCATCTGATTATATCTAAGCATGTATCAGGGCTGGGTTTAGCTCAGTGGTTCTTAACCTTGGCTGCATATTAGAGTCTCTTTTGGCACATTAAAAAAATGCTCAAACCTTAGACCAATTAAATTAGAATTTGGGGGAATTTAGGGCAAGTCATTTAATTTCCTGGGCCTTAGTTAGCTTCCTCAACTAATACTAATTTTAAAAAACGAAGTAAATGAGCAGCTAGGACTGAGAATTATAGGCTTTCACAAAGCACTTGATACCTCTATTTTGTTCTCCTAGTACTCTCACTTATCTACTTAACTATCTATTGCATTTGTTTTTGATTTATATTTGATTTCTCTCGAGAGTTGTAAGTTCCTTGAGGGCAGGGGCTATTTATAGTCTGGGTAATCAACCGTCCTGGTTTCAGCAATGAAGGGTTTTCCTAGGAAACCCGTTAAGCTCCTATCAAAGTATGTGGCACCTAGGAGGTACTCAAATGTTTGTTGACAGCAAAAAATCATATTTGAGATGACAGTACAGAGTTTTCCTATGTTCACTCTCCTTTTGGTGGCTACTCTCCCCATGGAATCTTTCAGTCCTGTACTGTTTCTGTGTTATCAGCCTGTAGGGCTGTTGATCCTAAAGCTTCTTGGTCATGGTAATTTTTTATTTTTACTCTTGGAAGCTCTCACCTGTATAATAAACCATGTATTATGGTATGCAAGAATGATGTGATTTGCCTTAATCCCTCCAGCGATTAGAACCAAAGATATTTGATTAACAATCTTTGTCTGTGAACCTAGAGAATGTGTGTCTATAGGAATTTTATTTGCATGTAGTTATGGTTCTTGAATATATGTAAATTTACTCTGGGAGACCCACTTGTAATATTGCTTAGCTCAAACCCACTGATGCTGTGAATCAGACAGCTGATTATACTGTGGTTTGCTAATAACAATTCTAAGACCACCACAAACCAGTTACCAGAGGGAAATAAACTTTCATCATTACCCACAAAGTTTGGGTTTGATTTCTTATGTGTAGTTCTTGGAAGTACCTACTGCCACCTAATTATTTTGTTTTCAAGAATACTAATCTGTCTTCCTAGGGTGCTTTATTCATTTCTATTGAAAAACATACTTGAAAGAATACACAGTCTTTTGCTATGTTCTTGGAAAGAGACAGAGAAGTATAAGACAACAATCCAGCCCACAAGGGCCTTATTATTTTTCCTTCCTCAGAAATTTGTACAAAGTATATGAGAATATGATCTTGTTATTCAGCCTTGAAGATCTCAATCTGGTGTGGGTATGTAAGGGTGGGAACATTTTCTTAATGAAAGTTTGTGGAGTATTGGTTTCAGCCACTTTCTGCTGTGAGTAGGTTGTATAACGGAGGCAGCTGCCAAAGAATTCTGTGTTTTTATTTAGGAACCTGAAAAGTAGTACAAGCCCATCCATATAACATGACGTGAAATGAATAGTTGGTGGTAAAAACTGGACCAACATAGAGACCCAAGTGGCAGTCTTAAAAAGTTGTCAAGACTTGGTTGGTATAGACATAGGGTATTATATGAAATGGCATTTTAAGAAATCAAGTCCTGCTAATCATTCCTTCTCCAGAGAGGATCTCAAGGGAACTATATACACAGGTAACATTTAGGGAATGGCAACCGGTGTCCCACTTTATCTGCTGCATTAGTGTTTAAAGCTAAGCTGAAAAAAAAAAGTTAAAAAAAAAAAAAAAAGCTAAGCTGGATTGTATTAAAAACAACTTAGACCTGAGATCAAAGAGGTGTTCTTTCTTGTAAAGCTAAGGTTTGAATGTGCTTGTGAAAAAACAGCAAGAGAAAGATATATCAGAGCTTACCTTGAGCCAGGCCCTGGTCTTTTTATTATATTAACAGCATGGATTAAGAAATAGAGAGAAAAATGTACATGTGTGGATATACCTGTGCCCATCAAGAAATGTGTCCTTGAATTAAGAGTACACTTATCGCTATGAAATGTTGAGTAGTGTAGGAGGTTGTTGAATCACTATGTTGTACACCTGAAAGTAACACAGTATGTTAAATATACTGGAATTAAAATAAAAAAAAAAAAAGAAATGTGTCCTCATCAGAGTGTTCAACTTTGACCTCTCCAATTAGCAGCCCTCCTCTTGGGTGAGGGAGGTACAGGGTGGTGGGGAGAAAAGGTCTGAGAACTTCTGGTCTACCGCTTGAGCTGAGGTTGTAGCTGTAACTGGAGAGAGGGGGATAGAATCAAGACATTTGAGAAGGTCGAATTGAGGTAAGGTTCAGGAAGGTTAACTAAGACATACAAATTCATCCTGGTGGGTATAAAGTTTAGCACCTGGATGCCAACCAATGGGAGCAGGACACAAAAGGTAAACCTGGGGAATAAAGTGGCAGAAGCTAAGGTGAAATACAGGAGCAAATTAGGACCTGAGTCCAAGATTCTGGGGTAAGAAGGGTGTGAGTTATGGTCTAAGAAGCCAGCAGCATGGACAGATCTCCAAGTCTTTTCTAATTTTCTACCCAGTATATGAACAGGCTTCACATTTCAGTGGGTGGACTTGAGCCCATGGGAGGCAGTGAGAAGAAGCAGCATTAGCCAGCAGTTAATGTAAAGTAGAAGGAAAGTTCTTGCCCTCTGCTGCTCCCTGGTCCAGTGTTTTGTCTAGACGGATGTTATAGAAACTTGGTCCTCAGAAAAAACACTGAAAGATGCCATGGGGCAATTCCTGTTCACATTTACTCGGGTAGAGTGTCAAGGGGAAAGAACGTCGGGACCTATGAGAAGTCTTAACGCTCCCAGTCATACTCTGCCCAGTGTGGTTTGCCTTCTACACCATGGGTTGGTACTGGCCTCTGCAATGAGCTGCTTTTTTTTTTTAATATTTGTTTATTTATTTATGATAGACAGAGAGAGAGAGAGAGAGAGAGAGAGAGACAGAGACACAGGAGGAGGGAGAAGCAGGCTCCAGGGACTGGATCCCGGGACTCCAGGATCGTGCCCTGGGCCAAAGGCAGGTGCCAAACCGCTGAGCCACCCAGGGATCCCAATGAGCTGCTTCTTAACCTTATTTCCTGAACTGTTTACAGTTTCTTGGCCACTTGACTTTGCTTATGTCCTCATCCACCTGATAACCAGTACCTTTCTTTGTCTTTGACCCTTTGTTTCTCTCCTCATATCCTGGGCAAATTGAGTATCTGGTAAATCTGGGTAAATGTAACAGTTCATTTTTAGGACCCTTTCTGTTTTTATCAGAGCCCCCATGAAAAGGATTCCAGTACTTTGCTTGACACATAATAGCTTACTTATAAATGGAAGTAATTTTTATTATCTTCCTTAACAATAGATCTCACAATCTAATTGGAGACCTAGACAGAAAAGCAAATAATTACAATAATTTTGGTAATAGTACAAATGAAGAATATATTGGGTATGGTAATAGCATTGATAGCATGATCAACTCTTGCTAGAGTGGGGTTGAGGTTTATTCTTAGGGAAAGTTTCAAGAGGAAGTTATACTTTGACTGCATCTTGAAGGCTAAATAATAGTCTCCCAAGTAGTCCATAGATGAAGGGCAATACAAACAGGAGAAAAACATATGCGAGGGTAAGAAGAATAAAAATACACAGTTTGTTTAAATACTCATTAGTAACCCAATTTGGTGGGAGTTGTATCTGGAAAGGGTAGCAGGGCCCAGATCATAAAAGGCTTGAATGGACATGGCCAAAGTGTTTGGGCTTTATTTTCCAAGATGATGGAGAGCATTGATGGATCTAGAGGGATGCCAGGATATGACAAAGATTTGTGTTCCTGAATAATCACTCTGGCAGCAGCTTATATTACATACTTGGCAGAGGCAAGTGAATAGTTAGGAAAGACTAGTTAGGAGAAATCTATTCGGGAGAGACTATAGCCGTGGAGTTCGATGGGAAAATTCATGATTTGTTTGTAGAACAAAAAGAGAAATCAGAAGGAAAGCAATTTTGGGGAACACTGACATTTAAGTGGCCGAGGAGCTAGCAAAAGGGAATTCTCGAGAAGACGTGGTCCCTGAGCATCACGGCGCTCTGGGAGCCAGTGGGTCAGAGTTCTAAGGAGAGTGTGGTTGACATGGTAAAATGTACGTATGAAACATAGACTTCCCAGGGCATAAAAAATAAACCAAAAATGTGAACTTTGACAAGAGCCCTGGAAAATATATTTAATAATACAACTCTTCAGGAACGAGGGCAACTTGTGGAAGAAAATTCTTACATCCTCAACTCCTCCTTCAATTCTTACCTTCCAATAAAACGTTCTGTGACTATGGGTCACATATTTTTCTATCTTCTCTCAACTTTGACCATATTGATCATTCTATAATCTGCACCTATAATTTTTTGGTTCAGGCAAGAACCTTAGAGTTTATACATCAGATTCCTTCATATCTCTAACGAAATTGAAAATGGATTTGGGTGCACAGCAAAAGGTTTAAGTACTTACAGAATAACTATCAGAAAGACCTCAATTTTGAATTCCGACGACATCACTTGGTCAAGTTCTTTAGCTGCTGTAAGTCTTCCTATATGCACAAGGGGAATAATAACACTAGTACACAGAGTTACTTTGGAGATTAAATGAGAGAAAATAAAATGCTCAGCACAGAACCGAGCACAAAAGAAGTGTTTAATAAATAAATGCTGTTATTTCCGTGCTAGTATCGCTATCATCTATTTCCCATGAGAATGTAAGCTCCCGAAAGGCTGGAGATTTTTATCTGGGTCGTTAATCGATGTATCTCAAGTGCATGGCACATAGTACATGTTTCATTCGAGACAGATGTTTTCCTATGTGTAGGTTTTAGCTCTGCTGCTTGAAGGTAAAAGGAATGTGAGAAAATGGAAAAAATCAGTTTTGCCTGAAATCTTCCAAAACAATTAAGTGAGAGAAATTCTAGGCATCTTACAAAATGTTGAGGGTGCCCTCCCAAATTTGCCAGGATGCGTGCCTCACATCTTACTTCTAGCTACTACGGATACCATCTATCTGCTAGACAGATACCACCGAACACCTGCAGCTGCTCTATGCATGAACGTGCACATATTCCGTCTCTTTCCCACTTCTCTTTCCTTCCTTGCCCACCCAGCTAAAAAAAACAAAAAACAAAAAACAAACAAAATGGAAACAAATCCAAAAGGGAATGGGAAGAGATGCCAAATAGCCAAATTAGCATTTTAGGCTCCCCGTATCATTCTGTGTGGGTCTCAGTGCCCGGGAGCCAGCGCTGACGTCCACGACAGGGTGAAGGACCATATTAATGACTCTCTGTATCCCGTGGGTTCGTGATCATTCTCATTTAGCTCGTTGTGTGTAAACTTGGGGGTATTGCTGGAGGATGGCGTTGTGCAGACAGGAGGATCATTATTGCTTTGATCTGGTTTGTGTGGCCAAGCTGCCTCGGCCTCCGAGGCTGCCTTAGGGAGAAGGGAAAACCAGGCTGGACGTGGCTGCATGTGCTGGTCTGCATAGACGAGGGCTCCCCAGTTTGGTTGGGAGTCGGAGATTAGCGACGTGTGCCTTCCCTCTGCACCCACAGTTGTTCATTTTCATGTCGGCCTCACTGTTTGCTCTTAACACACTTAGCCACTTGAAACTGGTGAGCTAACGAATCCTTTCTGGAAGTAGCTGGATTATCTTTAAGTAGTGAATTAACCCTTTCAGAGCATGGTGCCAGTGCATAATCCATTTTTGAAGTGATTTAAACCACCACAGCCTGAAGAGTGATATAATCTCACATGCCAGGGTCTGATGTTTATTTATGTGATTATGTCACCAAAGCTAAGGGATTACTTCTTCCCCCCCCCTTGAAAATTACAGTTTTGAATATAGTAAGGTCAACAGCTCTAGTATTAAAAATATTAGAGGATGGAAGTGACCCAGAGAAAGTCTTTCAAATGGACCTACTTCAAGCCCAGGAACCCAGGGACCACTGTTGCAGTCTCTTTCTCTTCCTAATTAGTGGGTCTCGGAGTCTGAAGGAAGTACCATAAGAAGAAACAAAGAAATGGCATGTGTGGCGTGTACTTGGGTTGACACTTGGACCCTTGCCTCTGGCTCCTGTGATCCTTGATCACCACAGGAAATCAGACCCTTTCTTGGTCATTCCTCCTTCTCCTTTTCTTCCTCCGATACACAGTGTGTGGCATCCTCCCTGGCTTGTGCTTCCAGTGATAGCTCATGGCCAGCCTTTACCAGTGCACCCTTAGGAACCCCTCTTCCTTAGAGAATAAAAATCCACACTCCCAAAAGTTCACAAGATATCCCCCCTCAACCTGTCTGTCTTTCTTAAAAGCTCTCGCTCTCACTCAAGGGCATCATCCCCCAGAACACTTCTCTCAAGTGGGGGCTGACTAATCGTCCTCCCATGGCCCTTGGTAATTCACACATAGACCACATTATGGGGATCCCTGGGTGGCTCAGTGGTTGAGCGCCTGCCTTGGGCCCAGGAGGTGATCCTGGGGTCCCGGGATCGAGTCCCACGACGGGCTCCCTGCATGGAGCCTGCTTCTCCCTCTGCCTGTGTCTCTGCCTCTCTCTCTGTGTGTCTCTCATGAATAAATAAAATCCTAAAAAATAAAAAAAAAAGAACACATCATGCTTGTATTTCCGTGCTTCCTATCCATCCTGTTCAATGCTGCATCTCTATTTGCTTGTGCCCCTTCCAAGGTCAGTTGTCTTCACATGGTCATGTATTTTTGTAAAATCCTCAAAGTGAGATATTTTAACAGAAGTTGATTAACTCTCTCTTCCCAACTCAGCTTCCTTTGGCTGGCACCTCTTATGTCCAGTGGCCCTGGAATGGCTGCAGATGCTTTGGGGGAATCTGGCTAAAAGAAAGTTGCCGCCAATGGCTGACACTGACAGAGATCAAATAAAAGCAATTGGACAGTGGTATAACAAGGGCATTGTTAAGAAACTAGTTAATAAGCGTTGGCAGTTCTCAAATCATATTTAAGTTTGTGCACAAGAAAACTGAAAATGCCCTGAAATCTTAGAGCTATCAAGAATCTCAAAAGAGCCTTTCTCAACTTGACAGTTTGAGCTATACGTGATATTAGTAACTAGTTACACAGCTAAAATAAAAATTTCTAATCTATCAGTGATAAAAAACCAAAAATACACGATGGTTACTTTAGTCTGATTCCCCAGAAATTGGAACCCGAGTCAGAGAGATTCTGTGCAACTTTGTGATTAGGGAATGCAAGGGCAGAGGGCAGGAGGGAGGGATTGTGAGGGAGAGACAGCCAGAGGATCCCCCAAATGGGGCTGCCTACCTCCAAGGGTGTCCCATGGCTCTGTCACGAGGGCTGTGCCCCCAGCAAGGTCTCAGCTGCACCTCCAGACGATCTTTCAGTTGGGAGAAATGAGGAAACGTGTGTCCACTAGTTTACTCTGTCATCGGCCAAGGGCTCACCCCTTGGGTGCTCCTCTGAGCTGACATGCGGGTGTCTGGGCAGTAACAGAATCGCTGAGCAGGTGTCAACAGAGAAGCACCAGGCTGAGAAAAAGAGAAGCTGTCAAATGGCACTGCGTGAAGTCAGACAGCCCCTGCAGAGCTACGAGAGACCGGCGAGGCCAAGAACGCCTGAAATGATGTATTAGAAATGTCTGATGTGCAAGAAGAAAGCCAAATTTATCTTTCCATTCTCTCTATACGAAAAATTACAAAAATCATTGTCAGATGAAGAAGTGTTCAGACAATAGCCAGCCTAAAATTATAAGGGGAAAAAGGAGTATAGAGCTGTATCAGGCAGTTTGTGATAAAAAATAATGTATTATTTTTTATGGATATTCGATCATGGAGTTTGTCAGCTTTTTAGAATTTATAATTTAGTGTGATTTCTCAGTGTAAATAAATATTCACCTTTGTAGCTAATTTTCTGTAACTTTATCTTTTTTACTGGCCCCCAGGAGTGCTTTTGTTCTTTTTGTCACGTATGCTGTTTCTATGGAATTGCCACAGATGTTGGCCTTGGCTTCTCAATGCTCTTTTCTCCTAATTCTCTTCTTATGCATCTGGCAGTTCCTTTACTCCTTCAGTTTGGGTGTTGGCTGCTTCAGCTTTCTTACGCTAACCTGCCCAGGCTCTTCGGGCCTAGCCCAGGATGTTACCTATCTTATACGGACTTCCTGTCACGTCCCCTCACATCCAGTCACCTTTGGCCCTGTGACATGTTCTGGCAAGAAAGTGCGCTGTGATAAGGCCATGGGCCCGGGAACTGATTTTTTTTTTTTTTTTTGGACTGTGTGTAATGCCTCCTTAGGTGGAACTGTACTTCCTTTCTCTACTCCTCTACCTGGATATTGGTGGTAGCCCCCTACCTCTTCCTCTTTCCACCAATTGTATGTGTCTTCCACGTAACCGCCAGAGTGATCACTTAAAAATCACCACCTTGAAAAAAAAAATCACCACCTTGCTTTCATTAAGAAAAAAAAAAAACAAACCTGATGACTTCTCCAACATTCAGGATAATGTTAGGGTTGCTTTCCAAAGTCTCTATCAAAAATGTGTAAGTTGTATAGGGTTTATAAACTTAATGTACAAGGGAAAAAAGTTTCAAGGGTGTGTAAAAAGATGTATAACCTCTTCCTTAGATTTTTATACAACATATTACATAGAAAATATACGCCTACAACTTGTTTGTCATGTCTAACGATATATAATGGACATGTCTCCAGATGAATGGATATGGGTCTAACTCATTCTTTTTAATAGCTGGATAATATTCCATCGTTCTGTTATACCAAAATTCATCTAATGGTCTCCATATTGACGACAACTCAGGTCATTTCCATATTTAATTACTACACAAGGTGTTTTAATACACAGTGTCAGCTATACATTCTTAAGTAATTATTATTCATTAACAATGAATTCCAATAAAGATGTAATGGAATTTCCTAAAACATACATACATCCCATGTCCTTCTCTAAACCAGATGCTTTGGTGAAGGGAATGCAAATCCCCGATTGGCCAGGCTGAGCCATGAGCTTGGGGGCAGGGGTCAACTGCCCTTTTGTCAGCCCTTGCTCTTTGGGTGGGAAGAGGGACTTCCTGAAGGAAATTGGTGTCCTGCTACCAAAAGAAGGGGGACTGGAGATGGGTGGTTAAAAACAGCAAATGTTTTATCACAGAAATTAATGACCTGTTCAGCCAGAGGGCAGGTGGTGACATTATTCCCATGTTGCAGACAGGGATTACATCCTGCAGGAGTAGAGGAGGGACAGAGATACTGAGGCTTTGGGGGGGGCTCCATACGTACCTCCTTGGCAGTGAAATCTAACTCAGGAAGAATTCAATTCAAACTGTGGTGGTGGCTTTGGTCAGCGTGGGGTAGCTGTCCATGTAGTTTGCCCTACAAACAAAGGTTCTATCTAAAATTGAGAAGTCAATATTCTCAGCAGTACGTAGGTGTCAGTGGTAACTAGTCAACTTAGATTTGTAAGGACCCAGAGGTTTTCCCTTTTAGAATCCATGGATGGAGCAAAGGCACGTCTGGGCTTTGCTTCTCTTGAGGATCTAAATGTTGGTGGTCTGTGTGACGTGCAAATTCTCTCTGTTCGGCCCAGAAACATCCCACACTGCGTTTGAGTCCTGATTTGGTGTGTGTGTGTGTGTGTGTGTGTGTCTGTGTGTGTGTATGGCCACATACTTTAAGTTAGTTTTCATTATTCGATTTATAAATGTACCAATTTTGCTTCTACCCCTGGGACAAATGACTTCATTTTGAAGAGGAACTAAAATGTGTAGCTGATAGGCCATTTGTAGGGATTCAATATTCTTATCTTCCCAGTGTCCCAATGTCTTGATTCCGGATGTTTCTACCACCTTCTCTGAATCAGAAAATATGAGATTATCTTAAAAATAGAGAAAGAGAGGGGTGCCTGGGTGGCTCGGTTGGTTAAGTGTCTGCCTTCCTCTCAGGTAATGATCTCGGGGTCTGGGATCGAGGCCCATGTTGAGCCTGTGTGGGCTCCCTGCTCGGCAGGGAGTCTGCTTCTCCCTCTCCCTCCACCCCTCCCCTGGGCTCGTGCTCTCCCTGTCGTTCTCTCAAATAAATAAGATCTTTAAGTAAATACAATCTCTAAAAAAAATAGAGAAGGAGGAAAGGAGAGGTGGGGAGGAGAGAGATGGGGGTTAAGAGAGACAGTGAGGGAGGAAAGGGAGGAGAACAGAACCGCATGACACCTCATATCATTAGGTAGCAATTTCTCCTTTTTAGCTGTTAACCTGGAAAAGTACCTCAGGATCACCTTGGCCTCCATTTCCTTTGTCTGTACAAGCTGTCCTTGCATTTTCATTAAAAAGGCTAGTCATAAGAACCTCAAATCAGTGATTAAGGAATGCAGCAGAGGATTGGAGCTTTTCACTTCTTTTCTTTGAGTCTTATCATTAGTGCTTTCTCTAAATTCTGAACACTTTCTCTTACACTCATGGGATTACTGGTGCTTAGTCCTTACTCTTTGGAATGAGAACATTTAAGAGCTTCTATCTTTAGCGATTCTGGGCTCAGAGTAAGTTCTGAAATGCACACAAAAATATTTCTAATGCTCAGTATTCATGACATCACTCTGCTACCTCCTATCCCACCCCCCCCCCCCCCAGACGTTCATAAGAAATAATTAGGCTTTTGTTGTTGGCTTTTACTCCTAGGAACTATCCTTACTGGGGGAGAGGGGGTGCCATTTGGATAATGCTATAATTTATTAAGTGGTATGACTTATTATGATAAGGATCTCGGCTTTGGTTTTAAAATAAATATCTCAGACCCTAGAGTTCCTCTTCTATCATCTCCGGATTCAGCAAGTCATCTCTAGGCCTGACATTTAGAATTGAAAAGTAATGTTTGCTTTCTGCTTGGTAACTTAAAACAAATTGAATACAGTGCTTTAGCAGGATTCTGAGAGGGACTAAACTAAAAGCTTCCCTTTTTTTTTTCTTTGCAGAAGACTAGCTAAAGGTATCCATGCTTTTCTGAGGGACAGGACAGTTTCTCAGTCACAGGTCACAAATAAGGTGGGGTTTAGGGCAGCCCGGGTGGCTCAGTGGTTTAGCGCCACCTTCGGCCTGGGGCCTGATCCTAGAGACCTGAGATAGTCCCATGTCAGGCTCCCTGCATGGATTCTGCTTCTCCCTCTGCCTGTGTCTCTGCCTCTCTCTCTCTCTCCCTGTGTCTCTCATGAATGAATAAATAAATAAAAATCTTAAAAAAAAATAAGGTGAGGTTGATCACCCAGCAGGGAGCATCTTTCTCTAATTTGCACATAGTGCTGAGTGAAAAGGCACCAGCTTCAGTTAGATCCAGGCTGGGTGCAGGGGCCAGGAGCTGCTACAGTCTCTGCATGAGCCCGTCAGCCTGGGTTCAGCCTTCTTGATACTTGTGCAAATATTTTCTTTCCTGTGTACTAGAAGTTGGAGAGATTAATGAGACAATTCAGTGGTATTACTTCTCATAGAAACTCGATTCACAGAGTTTTAAAAGACGTTGACCACAGTTCTGAGGGGAGTAAAACCTGTGCTTCTGAGTCCTAGCTGCCTGACCTCAGAATTAACAGGTGAGGTCACTAAGCCAACCACACATAGAGTCTCCAACAGAGTGTCTCCCCATGTGTAACCCCTGCACCCATCCCCAGCTTCCAACACATTTCTTAATTTCTAGACATGATCTTTTTGCAGTTCCAGGTTTCTCTGATTTTTCTGAATAATCGCTGTCTTGTATTATCCAGATAACACGGCTGACATGGAAATAGAAATCTGTATCTTAAAGTATTAAGCATCATCTTCTCTGTGCTACACAGTTCTCTTCCTCCCCAGGTGCTGTGTGGCTTTCTAGCCATTTCAGCCAAGAGCTTACCGGAGGAGCAGAGGCAGAGACCTACCTGCTTTCGTGCTCCTCGTTCAGGGGTCAGGCCCGGTGTTTAGGGAAGCCTTGCGCACTGCATCCTGCCTGGGTGGGAGGGCCAAGGCGAATGGTGGGAAATGTTGGGCTTCGTGCTCAGGGCCCCTCGAATGTTTGGTAGTGTTCACAAGCCCCGAAACTACCGGTGAGTTGATGTGGCAAGAAGGCATCGGTTCTGTTTCTGTGCCCTAATAACCATCACTATACCTACAAAACAAGTTTTCTTAAAAACTACATCCTTCAGAGCCTTTAGAAAGTGGCCATTCTTTTGTGGTTGTATCAGACTTGCATTACCGATACATGATTTTTGATCTTTAAAAATGATCAGCTCTCTAAAGACCTCGAGGTTTGGGCTCCCTCCTCCAATCTCAGTCTCTCTC
Source organism: Vulpes vulpes (assembly GCF_048418805.1). NCBI lineage: Eukaryota > Metazoa > Chordata > Mammalia > Carnivora > Canidae > Vulpes > Vulpes vulpes. The sequence continues at coordinate 42,759,610 of NC_132792.1, read as the reverse complement.
TCCCTGCCCCCCCCTTCCCTTTTGCTCTCTGTTTCCACCCTACCCCCTTTTGGCACCCTTTGGCCTGATACTTATTGTGTTTTTATTTCTTGATGCTTCTTTTTGTTGTCTTGCTTCTCCTTTAAGTTAGATTAGGTAATACAATTAGGTATCTGTTAGCATTTGCAGTATTTCCTCCCCAAATAATAGAGTTAGAGGGTTGTGATCTTGCTCTTAATGTATCGAAAGGGGAGAAGAGGGATCCCTGGGTGGCTTAGCAGTTGAGCATCTGCCTTTGGCCCAGGGCATGATCCTGGAGTCCCAGGATCGAGTCCCACATCGGGCTTCCTGCATGGAGCCCGCTTCTCCCTCTATGTCTCTGCCTCCCTCTCTCTGTGTCTCTCATGAATAAATTAAGAAAATCTTTAAAAAAAAAGGGGGGGGGGAGAAGAGTGTAAATAATGCTGGTAATTTGTAAGTGACTGAAACTAGTTAGTATTTTCACCATTTTTTGTGAAAATTATTTCACCATATTTTTAATATGGTGCTTTACCATACAAAATAAATGAAATTTTTACCATATTTTAGCTGTGTGAGTGTGCATGGATGAAAATATGTCTGTGGCTTATTTTATGACCTAGAATAATAAATGAATCAGAATATGAACACTTTATCCAGCCCTCTGTGCTTTTTGGAGATGTATGGGGAGGGATGGCTTGGGTTTTCTGGTTCTTATTTGTGGAAGGAGTATTTGACATCTTAAAGCACCGTTTATCTGCATTCATCCATTCCTCTTTTATTTTGGCCATTGTTCATGGCCATCTTCGCAGAAAAACAGATTCTGGCTGAGGGTGAAACACTGCTGCTCGAAGGGAAAGCTCAGCATCAGTGTGGGATGAGATGAAGAAAGTGTCTACAGGATTTCTGGTTTTTGAGGTTGTTTTTGCAGAGGAATCTACTGAAGTAATATTTTACATTTTTGGTTTAGAGATCTCTTAAAGATTTGGGTTCAGCATGCTTTACACGGTGTGAATACATTTTAATTTGATAAGAGTATAAAATCTGAAGAAACTCTGTTTTTGAACTGATTTTACTATACATAGATTTGCGAGGGATTAAAGAGTCAGAGAGAGAGGGAGAGGGAAACAGAGGAGGAGAGAGAGAGAGAAAGGACTTTTATCATAATAAAGGAAACAGAAAAAGAGGTAGCTATTCACAAGGCAAGAGGTGAGGATCCCACTGCTTCTGGCTCTGTCTATACATTTTCTGTTGCAGATAAAAATGTATCCAAATGGGGAAGCTCCTGTCCTGTTGATATCTCTCACATTTATCAAAATTTAGCGTGCATATAATTTATCGAAGATGCTTTTGTTAAAGAGGCTGCATACACAATTTCCCTTTGCCCCCATTGATTTGGTAGATTTGGGTGGTCTTCTGAAATGGGGGCCACATTTTCTTTCTTACTTGGAAACACTCAGCGTTCAGTCTCTCATCAGGTAATTTTTTTCAGGTAACTGATTCTGAAAATGAAAGAGAAAAGTTATTTTCTAGCTTTCTGTGTGGCTGATGTACACTTTTTACAAGGTTGCATTAGCTATAAATGCCAGGAGGGGCTTGCTGGTGGGGCAGGGAAATGCTCAACATTGTCCTTCCCAACAACCAGAATGCTGCCTCTCATCCTGCATGTATGGAATTCTAGAACAGTCTCTGCCACTGACCCTTCTATAACCACGTTTTATTTATTTTCACCAAACATTTAGGAATACATTGTAGGTAAGTATCAATCCAGACGGGTTTTTGAAAATAAAAAGGGACAGTCACGGGGAGACCTTTTATGGTTTTTAATTAAAGCTAAAATGCCTGGTCGTGTTTGAAAAAATATTTGATGTATAGCTACAGTTTACTTATTTAAAAAGAAATTACACTTAAAACAGTGAATGTTAAACAGTCAAAAAATATATATATTGATCTAGGAACCGTATTGTTAGGCTCCACAGTGTGAATAATGAATTAACCTCATACTGAGATAATCTAGATTCTGATGCCACCTCCTTCCTCAGATCTCTTTGTACCTTGTAAAGTGTATTATGTTCAATCACATGTCTCTCACTATGTTGTGCAGACTTGAATGGATGTATCAGAACCTAGCTTAACTAGCTGTTTAATGCCAAGGACTGGCCACAAGCAAGATCACTGTAATGAACTCATGCTCACATGTATTGTGGTCACATTTAAACCTCTAGTGGTTGTTTGGACATGTCTAAGAAAATTTTATTTTATTTTTATTTTTTAAGAAGATTTTCTATGTGTATATAACATACAAACGATGTAGGCAGTAGTGTATACGAGGAATAAAAATGAACATCGATGGGTTACTCCTTACTTACTCTTTGACTAAACAAAGTTAATTTTTTTCACTCTAAGAAACTATATCTGAAATAGGTTGGGTCCAGTATGGGAAGTGCATAGGTTCACATGTAGCCTGGCCATCATGTACAGTCTAAGGCCAGCCAGCCAGTGACCAACCAGGCAGCCTTGAGTGTGTGTCCTTCTTGCCCAGCCTTCCTGAACTTTTCATCTTTTTTTCAACATCAGCAGTAATGCTGGTAATCCTACCTCTCCCACAGATGCTGTGGGATTATTTATTATTTATTACTGTGCCAGTAAAATGATACAAAAAATGTAGAAATGCTTCTCGAAGTGTGTGTGGAGATATTTTGCTTCTGATGTTATCACTGTTACCAGAAAGACTCTCTGAACCAATGTTTTCTTGCAGACATCTCTGTGACCAAGGGGAACGGTAGTGGTCCAAAAATAATGGTTTTTAGAATTGAAATTTAAATATGAACTAAATGAGAGACTTTCCTGTTATTTAGGATAGTAATGTTAGAATTTCATTGAGCAAGTAGAATAATTAGGTCATAGTTTCTTTTGTAATTAAAAAAAACCCAGTATCCATTCTACTTTGTAGTAGACTAAATTTTGGAGTTGTTGGGGAGCACTGGGTGTTATATGTTGGCAAATTGAATTTTAAATATAAATAAATAAATAAATAAATAAACAAACTTTGGAATTGTAAGATGGTCCTAATTACCTGGGTCTGCTTGACAGGGTTGGCCTTTGCGATTCTCTCATCTGTGCACCCAGTGTTCGGTTTATATGGGTCTCTATTTCCTGCTATCATTTATGCCATATTTGGAATGGGACGTCATGTTGCCACAGGTAATAATTTCTGTCTATATTTATGCTTCTCATGTTACTAATGAAAGGGACTTAGAAGTGCTCAGTAGAGGGCTGCCTGGGTGGTATAGTTGGTTAAGCTTCTGACTCTTGGTTTCATCTCAGGTTGTGATTTCAAGGTCATAAGATCAAGCCCCACACTGGGCTCCACGCTAAGCAAGGAGACTGTTTAAGACACTTTCTCCCTCGGCCCCTCCCCTCCATGTTCATGTGTGCGTGCATGCACACACTCTCTCTCTCTCTCTTCCTAAAATAAATAAGTCATTTTTTTTTTTAATAACTGCTCATTAGTTGCTGATTACATTTCCAAAGCAATTCTAACTTTACTTCTGAAAACCACAGCAAATATTAGGGCAAGACATATAACTTTCCGTTCCTTAGTTACTCAAAATATACTGTGACTTATTGCTGAATTATTATGTAATCAAGGTTATTTTAAAGATTCTTTGCACTTTTAAGTTGTTAAAAGGTCATAAGAGAGGGACATATATTCTGAATTTACAATGAAGTGAGGGAAAGTGAGCTCTTTGAGGGAAAGAAAAGGCTATCTAGAATTTAGTTACTCAAATATTGAAAACCATTTTTTATGTAATTGATACTTGGAGTAAATGATCTTTTAGGTTTCTTCCAAGCTAGATTCCATAATGCCCTACATCTGCATTACTAAATAGAATGTGAAGTATCACCGTGACAATAGAGCAAGCTGGTTAAAAACCTGGGTTTTAGATGGTTCTAGGTGTATGTCTCCTTTGTTGTTTGCTATCTGCACAACCTTGGACAACATTTTGAAAGCCTATTTACTGCTTTCTGGATAGTGAAATAATAAAAAAATTCATATGATTGTAGAGAATTAGATGAGATGGTTGATGTACTGTGTCTCATTTAGTACTTGTTATATAAGATATAATAAGTTAGTTAACTATTATCACAAAAATGATACCTTAATCTTAGATATTAAGGTGATAATGATAAAAATACTTTTAACTAGAAATATCTGTAGAGGCATTTCTATTTATTTTGTGTACTTAAGGTTTCAGCCTCTAAGTATGTGTCTATTTCTTCAGTGATCAGTTTGTATTATTGAATACTCTCGTTTCCTGTTTCTAATGTAACAAGTTGCCAGGAGCTTAGTGGCTTGAAACAAGATAAATTTATTATCCTACAGGGGCACCTGGGTGGCTCAGTCGGTTAAGTATCTGCCTTCATTCAGCTCAGGTCAAGATCCCGGGGTCCTAGGATCCAGCCCCACGTCAGGCTCCCTGCTAGCAGAGAGTCTGCTTCTCCCTCTTCTTCTGGCCCTCCTTCTGCTCATGTGTTTTTCTCTCTCTCTCTCTCTCAAATAAATGAATAAAATCTTTTAAAAATATTATTATCCTATAGTTTTAAAAGTCAGAAGTCTGAAATGAGTTGGGTAGGTCTAAAAGTGAAGTGGAAGAGCTAACAGCTAACCACTGAGCCTAACTGAGGTTTTCACATTTATCATCTCATTTATATTTCCCCCAACCCCTTAAAGGTAGGTATCATTACCCCTGGTTTATAGGTGAGATAATGCATATTCAGAGTAATGTGCTTTAAGTCACATTATTGATAAGTAGAGGACTTGCCTACAAGTCTAAGCAGTGATCTTAATTCCTGCCCTGAGGACATTCTCTATGCAAGTCTGTAGAGAGGTGGGAAAGTGTATGGCCTGGGAAGAGCAAGTAGATGAGTGTGGCTGTGTGTTGAAGGAATATGCATTTTGCAGGAAAGTTTCTACTTCTCCCATGGAATAGAGTGAAGGGTGGATGAGTTGGGGGTTCTGAGAAGAGTGGTTCCTATAGATCTATTTGGTTTTACACCATGGATTCAGTTTTAATGGTGTAACCCAACCATTACTATTAAATCAGTTACTAATAGAAGATCCCCCTCCCTCCCCATCCCTCTACCACCCGTTTTTAGGCACCTTCGCCTTGACATCCTTAATATCAGCCAACGCAGTGGAACGGCTTGTCCCACTGAGCAGTGGGAACCTCACCACACGGAGTAACACAAGCACTCTGGGTTTGTCGGACTTCGAGCTGCAAAGGATTGGTGTTGCTGCAGCCGTTTCATTCTTGGGAGGTGTGATTCAGGTAAGTGATCCTGAGACTTGGGAATGAAGAAAGGGAGACTGTGGAAGGAAAGGCAGTTGGTGCTTTGCTTTTATTCATGATCATGTTTTTGTCTCTCTAGACGGCTGAAGGGCAGATGTGTTTTATCTTTATGGAAATACTGTCTACTACATAGAGTAGCTACTCTGTAAGTGCTCACTGAACAAATGAATCAAAATCAAGAAATCAAAGTTACCAGGAAGCAGTTTTTGACGTAAGAACAAGCTTTCTAAAAAAAATGCTCTACAAAATGGAATGGGCTTCTTTATAAGACAATGAGACAGCCCTTGTGTTCATACAGTGACTGGTTCATCACTGTAGGATGAGGTAGGAGAAGTTCCTACAATGAGAAATGAGAAGAGATGTGACCAGGTTTCCAGGGTCCTTCCCAATTTTCAGAGTTTATGATATTAACTGCCGATAGCAGTAACAAGTGGCATTTCGTTTGTGCTAGACCAGCCTCGTGTGAGGTCTTTGGACTCACAGACTTTGCCTCTTTCAATATCAGGCAGCTTTTTTTGAGTGTCAAGTCTGCTCTAGTCTTTCTATTTCTTCAAAATATCAGACTATGTAATAATCAGCTGTTTCTAATAGTTATCAAAATTAGATAATTCAGAAGTGAATATAAAATAAATGTAGGAAAGTACTGACTATTAGACGTGGAATTTGTCTGCTAGCCATTTTGACTTCTTCTGTTTGATGCCGAGCTGTAGGTACATAAACTTCCTGGGTGGCTGTTTTCTGGGTTGAGAGAGGCTCTGTTTTACAGTGTAACCTCATTTACAAGGTCGAAGATGATGTAGAGCTCAAGAGGGGAGGAGAATAGTTGATGATTGCCTGGAATTGGAAATTTGGAAGAAAAGATGTGATCTAGCGAGAAGCAAACAGAAATTTTTAGAATTACATTGTGTTCTAGCAATGTAAAAAGTGTGGGAGAATTTAGGATGTAAGACCAGTACTAACTCAACTCTTCCCAGTTCTTTAAAAAATAGACCATCTGAGTGGAGCTTTGCTTTGGAGCCACCAGACCAGAAGGCCGATAGGTATTTTGTGCAGCAATGGCTCCGCTTTCATGATTACAGCAAATTGGTTGCCTTAGTACCCTGTAACCTTCGTTTTATTTTTTTAAACATGGATGATGTCCATGTATTTTGAGACTTGCACAGGCAAGCTTAGTGGCTTCTTCTTCCTCAATTGGCCACTGTGAGACCTGTCATCTGTGCCCACCTCGGAAACCCTCAGCCGTGTGAATTGGTGATTCAAAAATGGGTATGTTGCCGTAGATTTGGTATAGATTTTCCTTAATTTCTGCTCATTTAAAATAAAATAAAAATCTCTCTATTCACATAGCAAAGATAGTATCATTACTCCTTCTGGTCCCACTTTTTTCCATTTGTATCTCTCTTTGAATTTATTATTTTTACTAGGTTTGAACTTTTCTCTTATTCTATTAAGCATGAAACAAGTAGTTTCAGGTGCATATGAGTATTTTTAAAAATCCAGGAAAGTAAAAAATTAAAAAATAAAAGAAATAAAAAATAAAAATAAAAATCCAGGAAAGTGTAACTAACAATAAGACCCAGCAAACTTTGGCTTAGTCTTATCTTAACCACTTTCCATAGTTTATTTTTTTTCTCCATTTTCCATAGTTTAAAACAATCATCAGGTATTTTGTTATTATCTAGCATATTTGTAGTAAGAATTTAAATGATAATAAAATATAAAAGTAAAAGCCATGATTCTAACAACATAAAAAATACATGTCTCATTTCTCGGAATGAAACTCCCTAGAATCATGAGAGTAAAACAGGATATTATTAAAGATAATAAAAATAATTTGGTTTTCATAGACTTTTATTACACGTAAAATCTGATCCAGAGAGTCGCATATTTTGTCTTATAACTTCATCAAACATCTGCTTTCCTTTGTCTTTAGCTCTGATCCTGGATCTGTGACCCACGTTTTAGCCAATTTTTGAACAGATGGCTGGACTTTATTTGACCTCCAAACTCATCTGTCCATTGTCAACCAGAACCCTAGGGTCTGTTGGATCTGTTAGAGTCAGCTTTTCGGTCATTTTTCCTTTCCTCCTTCAGATTTGAAATCTACTGAATATGAGGGCAGTCCCAAGAGGTCTAGCTTCTACAAATGCAGACGGTGTTTGTTTGTTTACCTCGTTTTATTTATTTTAAATTCCAACTGATGGAACTACTTAGGTTAATAAAATTATATTGTTAAGGCATTTGAAACAGTCACATCTAATCTGGTTCACAGACTGTGTATCAGTTGGAAACGCCGTCAGCTGTAAGTAACTGAGAACCCTACTACCAGAGGCTACCTATACAGACATTTCTTGTATTTTGTGTTACACGAGGTCATGGAAACAGGTTCTTCAATGTCTGCCAACACATTCAATTGATGAACTGATCTGCCTTTTTTTTTTTTTTTAATTACATAATAAGGTCTCTGTGAATTAGTGCTTTTCCTTTTTTGCCTTCTCTTCTGGTAGTTCATCAATAACTTTTTCCCCTAAATTGTTGCTTTCATTTATCTAACTTCCTTTCCCATGCAACTATTTCTCTGCTTCTTTACTTTACTTACATTCCTTAACATTGCTTAATGATTCTAGTATGCTTTTCTCTTTAATTTTAACGTCTCTATGTTATTTTTAAATTTATTTTTTAGTTTTTAAAAGATTTTATTTATTTATTTATTTGAGAGAGAGAGAGAGTGTACTCATGCAAGTATGAACAGTGGGGAGGGGTAGAAGGAGAAGCAGGCTTCCTGCTGAGCAGGGAGCCTGATGTGGGGCTTGATCCCAGGATCTGGGGATCATGACCAAAGCGGAAGGCAGACATTTAACTAACTGAGCCACCGAGGCGCCCCATCTGATACTATTTTTAGGAGAAACTATGGCATAAACAATGAATTAGAATTAAGATGTATACTTAACAGCAAACTGTTTTCATAACTTAAAATTCTGGTTTTCTTTTGAGAATTGCTTCTTTTTTGCTTTTCTTCCAACTTTCCATACATCTGTAATATTTTGGTTTGTTTTCTTTTTTTTTCTTTTTTCTTTTAATTTTTATTTATTTATGATAGTCACACAGAGAGCGAGAGAGAGGCAGAGACACAGGCAGAGGGAGAAGCAGGCTCCATGCACCGGGAGCCTGACGTGGGATTCGATCCTGGGTCTCCAGGATCGCGCCCTGGGCCAAAGGCAGGTGCCAAACCCTTGCGCCACCCAGGGATCCCTGGTTTGTTTTCTACATAAGATATTATTTGGAACAAAGAGTATTTGAGGTTAATTACAGTATCTTAATCTATTTTCCAGTTTCGTAGCACTTAGCCTAGCACTCTGCACATGGTAGATTTGCAGAAAAGCCGGTGAATTAAAAAAATGAACCATTCAGAATCGGAAAATCAAGAAATAGCAGACACCATGCCAAGTAATAATTTTGTGATTTTAAAAGAGTTGAGTCTGACATTTTTTGACTTAATTACTATAGCAAGAGGAGACTCTGAAAACAGGTACATCAGAGAACTGTCCTTCTCCCCAGCCCACCCCTTTCTGCTGTATTCTCACCCACTTCCTATGGATAACCTGTCTCATTCATTTCTGGTTTATACTTTTGCAAAATGAGTTTTTCTTATTTACCTTTCTTTCTTATGTGAAAGGTAGCATTCTTTTGTATTTGATTTTTTCACTTAACAGATCATTGCTTTATTTTGATACTCTTTTATTATCTTTTTATAGGTTTATTAGCCATTTACTGCTTTCCTATGAATTTTATGTTCTTATCCTTTGCCCATCTTTCTATTGGATCATTAATTTTCTCCATATGGATCAGTATGAACTCTTTGAATATTAAAGAGGTTAATCCTTCATGTGTCATGTATTATAAGCACTTTTCTTTCTGCTTTTTTTTTTTTTTAATTTTATCTTTGGAAGGTTTTTTTGTTGATTTGTTTTTGTGGGCTTTTTCTTGCTGCATGGAAATTCTAGGGTATATCCTGGGAATCATTCCATGTTAGCTCCTAGAAATGCCCCTCATGATTTTTTATTGCTGCATTGTGCTTGATTGTGTGGATATATGCCATTGTTAATTCAACACATCTTCTATATTTTGGCATTTGATTCCAGGATTTTGTATTTGTTAACAATGTTGCCATGCATATGCATATGCATATGTATTTTCATATTGGTGGTGGTGTCTGTTCAAGGTGAATTCCTAGAATGGAGTTACTGGATCAAAAGCTCAATGCACAATTACCATATGGTTTCACTCATATGTGGAATATAAGAAATAGTGAAAGAGACTATATATGGCAAAGGAGGGAAACTGAGTGGGGAAAAATTAGAGAGGAAGACAAACCATAAGGGACTCCTAACTCTGGGAAACAAAGGGCTGCAGAAGGGGAGGTTGGGGGGAAACGGGGTAACTGGGTGATGGGCACTAAGGAGGGCACTTGATGGGATGAGCACTGGGTGTTACACTATATGTTGGTAAATTGAATTTAAATAAAATATTGTTTAAAAAGGTCAATGCATATATAGTTTTGTTAGATATCTTTAAATTCCTGTCCAAAACAGTTGTAGCAGTTTGCATTCCTACAGAAATACATGAGAGCACCCTCAGCCTCACCAACAGAATGTGTTGTCAGACTTCTAAGTTCTACTCAATCAGATAAGAAATCATATTCAAGGGTAATTTTGGATTTTTTAACTGATGAGTAATGTCAAGTTGTAACATCTTGAATATAGTTAAGGCCATTTTGTATTCATTTTGTGAATTATATTTTGTATCATATATTTTGCTATTTTTTTCTCTGAAGGTTTTGGTCTTTTTCCCTCAAATTTTAAGAGTTCTTTATATATTATGGATATTAGCCCTTTATCTGTGATATATGCTGCAAGTGTTTTAGTCAAATTGGCATGCAATTTATTTTACCATGCAGTTGAAAAAATTTATGTAGTCAGATTTATTAACCATTTTTTTAATTGCCCCTGGACTTTGTCAATGTTAGAAAGCTTTCCCTTGGCACTAAGTGTACAGAGGAATTCATCATATTTTTAAAAATTTATTAAATTATTTTGTATATGAAGTTTTTTTAAACCTTTGCTTTCCTGATCAGTATGGAGTTTATTCTTATGTGTGGTCGGAGATAAGAATCTAATTGTATTTTTTTTCCAAGTGGCTGCCTAGTTGCCCAGCAACATTAATTAAAAAGTTTACCTTTGCTTCTGTGATTTATCATGCCACCTTACCATTTCCATATTTATTTAGATCTGTTCTATTTTATTCTATTCTATTCTATTCTACTGGTCTATAGATGTATTCTTGTGCAGTTTTACGTATGCAGACTTGTAGTATGGTTTAATCTGGTAGGACTAGTCTGTCTTTCTAGGTTGTATGTCTTAGTGTATTTCTGCCTATTCCTACATGTTTGTTTTTTCTTCTGAGCTTTAGCATCAACTTGTCTAGCTCCATTTAAAAGAATTTGTGGACGTTTTTATTGGGATTTGTTGATATTTTTATTGGGATTTCATTGGGATCATGTTAAATTTATTTATTTATTTATTTATTTATTTATTTATTTATTTTTAATTGACATCTTTATGACATGGAATAATCTTATCCAAGGACAGGTGAGTTTGTTTTTGTTCAAGTTTACTTTTGTTAGACTTTCAAGTCTTTCAGGAGTGTTTCCTCATACACATTCTGCACATTTATTCCTAAGTATTTAATCATCTTTGTTGCTATTATACATGGCTTTCTTTACCATTATATCCTCTAGCTAGTTATTGTTTCTGTCTATAAAAGCTATTGATTTTTTCCCACTCATTTATTTATTTAACAAATGTATCTGTTAAGATGCTGTCAGCTGGAGAAAATATATATACACAAAAGTGGCTTAAAAATGGAGTTTAGTAAAAAAAAAAAAAAGGAGTTTAGTATTTCATATAACAAGAATTCTGGTGGTAGTGGAGTTCCCGGTTGGTTAACTCAGTAACTATGATTTCCTCAATAGCCTATGTTTTTTATTTCTTCCTGCTATGCTACCCTGGGCTGGTTACTTTTCTTCCAGGGTGACCCGTCGCTTCATGACTGCTTGGTTTCAAAATGCTGCACAATTGCCAGGCACCATGTCCTCAAAAATCACATGGAGACAGAAAAATGGCAGTTTCTCCTTGTACGTGTCTTTATCGGGAATAAAAACTTAACCAGAAAGTCCCTGGTGGATTCCTCCTGCTTGGAAGTATCACATGGTCATTCTTTTTATTTATTTATTTATTTATTTATTTATTTATTTATTTATTTATTTATGATAGACATAGAGAAAGAGAGAGAGAGAGGCAGAGACACAGGAGGAGGGAGAAGCAGGCTCCATGCCAGGAGCCCGATGTGGGACTCAATCCCGTGACTCCAGGATCATGCCCTGGGCGAAAGGCAGGCGCCAAACCGCTGAGCCACCCAGGGATCACATGGTCATTCGGAAAAGAATTGCCAATGAGTTGGGGAAGGATATCACCATACTTGTCTTAGACTAATTAAAATTCACCTCTGGAATGTAGAAACTCCTTCCTTGAATATCTCACAAAAAGAAAAGTGAACAAAATTGGGATTCTGCTAGTGATAAAGATGGTGATAGTTGCTAGAAAGATTCAACATCAGTGCCAGTGGTGGACCTCTGCTCTAGCCAGCTATCTGCTAGACATAGGGAATACAGGAGGGGGAGGACGGGCTTAGGTCTCTTTTCATAGGAGATATAGTCTAGTGGGGAGAGGGGTAACTGAACATGTCATTATCAAGAAAGAATAATATTACTTTTGGATGAGGAGAGTGAATAAGCAAGCTCCAATATTGTATACATGTATATATGAAGTGTTTGGGTCTGTTCATTATACATCTTGACACCTTATTGGGGTCTTTTTTGTTTTTTTTTTGTTTTTTTTACTAGTTAAGTAAGTTTTATTATTTATTGATTTTCTAGTACTTTCTAGAGGTATTTTTTTTTTCTAGAGGTATTTTTACTTCTTTACAAATTAATATAACTCGTGATTCCTCTTGTTCAATTGCATTAGATGGTACCTCTGCTATAATGATAAATAATAGTGGAAACAGTAGGGTTTGGGTTTTTTTTTTTTTTTTTTTGCCTTTTCTCTAATTTGCTCAAAATGCCATTAAATCTCCATTAAGATGCTAGCCTTGAGAACAGAATGTATATATTTTACCATGTTAATAAATTATTTATTGTTTTATATATTTGTGTATTTAATAGAAATCAGAAAAAGTGTTGAATATTGCTGCAGGCTTTTTCAGCATCTATAGAGATAATCATATGATTCTTTTTCCTCCGGAGTCTATTATGTGTTATATTAATGGGTTTCCTAACATTGAACTGACCTTAAATCACTCAAATAATTCCCACTTGATCATGGTGTATTTTGTTCTTAATGTGGTTTTGGATTCTGTTTATTAATTTTTTAAAGATTTTATTTATTTATTTATTTATTTATTTATTTATTTATTTATTTATTTGAGACAGTGCACGAACAGTAGGAAAGGCAGAGGGAGAAGGAGAAGCAGCCTCCCCATTGATTGTGGAACTGGATGTGGGGGTGGGGGGCCCTGGGAGGGAGTTCCATGCGGGTCTCCCTCCCAGGACCCTAAGATCATGACCTGAGCCCACAGCAGATACTTTACTGACTAAGCCACCCAGGCTCCGTTTATTAATTTTTTATCTAGTACTTTTGCTTCATTTTTCTTCCATGCTGGTGGATTGTAGTTTCTTTTTTTGTGCTCCCTGCATCAGGTCTAGTTATGCATGTTTTACTTTCTTCTCAACCTTTTTTTCCTAGTGTTCTTAAGCGCTTCTAGAGGATCTAGGACTAGAAGGGTTTGTGGAATCCTCCCTTTAAAAATCTCCCGTTGAAGTGATCTGTTTCCTGGTGCTCTTTTTGGTGGTAATTTCTTTTCTTTTTCTCTTTCCTTCTTTCTTTCTTTCTTTCTTTCTTTCTTTCTTTCTTTCTTTCTTCTTTCTTTCTCTTTCTTTCTTTCTTTCTTTCTTTTTCTTTCTTTCTTTTCTTTTTCTTTCTTTCTTTCTTTCTCCTTTCTTTTTCTTTAAGATTTTATTTATTTATGACAGAGAGAGCACAAGCTGGGGGAGGGACAGAGGGAGAGGGAGAAGCAGACACCCTGCTGAACAGGGAGCCCGCCATGGGGCTCGATCCCATGACCCTGAGATCATGACCTGAGCCAGAGGAGGGCACTTAACCGACTGACCACCCCCCAGACACCCCTGGTGGTAATTTCTTGATAATGTTCTCTGTTTCTTATGAAGCTGTCAGTTGCAGCACTCTGTCTCCAATATGGTCAAATTTGGTAATCTGTATTTGCCTAGAATATTATCCTTTTTATTTAGCTTTTCAAATTTATTTGTATGTAGGTCTTTGATTTCTTATGATTTTTAAAGTTTCTTGTTTTAATGTTTTCTGCTTTGACATTTTTTAGTTTTATATTTGTACTTTACTCTTTTTTTTCTTGATCAAGTTAGCTAGTAGTTGGTCTATTTTAATTATTTTTTAAAAACTAGGATTTTGAAGCAGTATGTCTACTTTTTTCTATTGCTACCTCTGCTTTTATTTCCTTTTGCTATCTTTTTAGTTTAGTTGTTCTTTTTCTAGTTTTTGAGTTGGGAATTCATTTATTATAATTTAAAAATTTTTATTGATAAATACATTTAGTGAATTTAGTGAATTTTCCCATGCTCATTGCTTGAAATGTTTTCTGTACATTCTGATAATGTTTAACTGTCAATACATTTTAGAAATTCAGCTCTTTTGGGGTGTCTGGGTGGCTTAGTTGGTTAAGCATCTGCCTCTGGCTCAGGTCACGATCCCAAGGTCCTGGGATCAAGCCCCACATAGGGCTCCCTGCCCAGCAGAGAGCCTGCTTCTCCCTCTCCCTCTGCTGCTCCCCCTGCTTGTGTGCTGTCTCCTTCTCTGTCAAATAAATAAATAAAATCTTTAAAAAAATTCAGTACTTTTGGTTTATATTTCCCCTTTCACCCAACAATTATTTAGGAAAAGGTTTTAAATTTCCAAATGAATGGTGCTTTTTGTTTTTCAGTTTTGCCAATAATTCGTTACTGCATTGTGGTCAGAGAGAGCTGTTTGTAATATTTCTACATTTTCTAATTTACTGATATTTTTCTTGTAACCTAATATATGATCAATTTTTGTGAATGTTTCATGAGCACTTGGGGAGAAGAATGCATAGTCTCTTAGTGTAGAGCTGTAAGTCCTACCTTATTGATTAAGTTATTAAGTTTTCAATATTCTTATTTAATTTTTGTCTACTTGGGCTTTCTTGATGTGTTCCTTATTATAGGCTGTTTTCACCAGAATACAGAGATTTGCCTTGTAGTGGTTTGATTACCTTTTAGGTAAACTGTTTATGTGTACATCATAAACATGAATGCATTCACATATCTCTCATTCATTGTCATTCAGGCAAGGACATAATTCCTGTTTCTCTTCTCCCTTACCATTTTTTTTTATATTGCTAGTATAAAATGCACTTATACAACCACAATAATGTAATGTGATAGGTTTCTATGTTGCAGATTAGATTATGGGCCCTTTAAAAAAGCTTTATTGACGTATAATTGCCATACATAAATTCCACATATTTAGTGTGCAATTTGATGTTTTGACACATGCAGGAAGCCAGCACCACAGTTAAGATAGTGAAAATATCTGTGACTCCCACAATTTTTTCCTTGACACTTGACTTTCTCTTCACTCCTTTAAGACCTCCCGCCTCCCTTCAACCATCAATCACTGTAGATTAGTTTGCATTTTCTAGTTTCATAAAAACAGTGCCCTTCTGGTTCGACTTTCTCATAGCAACCTGAGGATTTCCAATACAGAGCACAGCAGTTATGCATTTGTCTCCTAGTTCTATTCACTCAGACATGTCACATATAAGCATTTAGCTTTTTTCCCCTTTTTCCAATGGGGAAATATATGCCCACTGGATGACATGTTATAATGAGTGAATACTATATTATTTTTTGGTTTGATTTACTTTCCTCTGTGTAACGTCATTGCTGTTGGTTTTCTAGTTTTTTTTTTGGTAATGGTTTTGTAACATAGAAAGAACCTCTATAATTAGAACTCAGGCAGTATCTGATTGAAATGGAACTTTCTGGGCTGGGAATCTTTTAGTTTCCACTTGTACCATCTATTTCTAAGGTACATTAAGTGTCTCATTTTGCAAAGAAAGGCTTTCTGCTGGAAGTGATGCAATTTTGTGCTAGTAGCGTTACTTTTCAAAAAAAATTAAAAAGAAACATTTTCTAGCCAAAAAACAGTAGCAGCCAAGAGAGGAATCGCTTGCTTAGTCAGAGCAATGAAGTGTTAATTTTAAGGCAAGGAGGAGCCCTTTAAAATGCCAGTATCAGTAAGCATTTCTGTTGGGGACACAAACACTCAATAAAAGTTAAGTCACTTTTAAAAACCATTGTTCTCTACTCCCTGTAGCTTTTTATTATTCTCATGTTGGGCATTTTGCCCATTCCTTTTTCCAAGAACTGAGAAGGGTCTGGGATTGTCCCCTGCCCATTTACTGCTGGAAGTTTTCCCAAGCTCTACTTTTCTGAAGCGACTATGGGACAAGGCTTCTGCCCTGGAGGACATGGGGATATACAGCTCCTTTGTTTGACAGTTGCACAAGCATGGGGTGTTTAGTGGCAGAGTCTTGTACTATTGTCTGGTGCATTCTGGAAACACATAGGTTTATGTCTTCAGGAATGATAGAAACCGACTGCAGACCCAAATGGATTTTCATTTGCTTTTGGTTTTGTACTAAACATTTTGGGGGTGTATTAAATAGTGGGATCATGACTATAGGAAAGACTTAAGATACAGACTGGTCTACCCTGCCTATTCAACACATCATATACATACTCCTTCCAGAAAAATCATTGACTTCATTCTTCTTGAAGTGCAGGGGGAACATAATCTAAAATTTTTCTTGATGATGTTTGACTATTTCACAACCGTTACACTCAGGAAGTCATTATTTAATATAAATCTTTCTAACTGTATTTGTACCTGGTGAAGCTAAGAAGTAATACACATAAAAGTAGAATTATAACATCCTTAAAATTATAAAAATGAAAATTCTTCAAGTTAAAAATAATGATAATAATATTTAGCATTGTACTATATGCTAAGCTCTGTTCTCATCTTATTGCATATATTTATACCTTCAATCCCATCAACATTTTATGAAATAAATCATTTTGTTGTTCCCATTATACAGGTGAAGGTACTGAAAGGTAAAGTGACTTATTTAGAATCTCGTCATTAGGAACTAGCCAAGTAGGAGTTGGGCTCCAGTGTACAGTCTCCTAACTGCTATGCTAGCAACGTGGCTTTCTAAGCTCATACTTAGGAAGCAAGGAAACACCATCCAGTAACTTCTTTTTTTAAAAAATAAATTTACTTTTAATTGGTGTTCAATTTGTCAGCATACAGAATAACACCCAGTGCTCATCCCGTCAAGTGCCCACCTCAGTGCCCGCCACCCAGTCAACCCCCCACCCTGCCGCCCACCTCCCCTTCCACCACCCCTAGTTCATTTCCCAGAGTTAGTCCCAGTAACTTCTAAGGTCAGGCATTGTGTTGGTTCTTTCTCACACCTGACCTGTTTACTAGCAGCAGCAGCCTGTCGCTAGGCATGACTTGAGTGGGGGGGCAATGGCTTTGGCTGTACACCTGCCATTCTCCAGGCTTTCAACGTCCTCTTCCTTGTCACTTGCATAGTTCTCAAGGCTCAGCTTAAATATAATCACCTCAGAGAAGCCTTCCCTGATATCTCTGGACATGGTTATATGTGGTTCCTCCCACTTCCTTCGGTAAGACATTGCTCATGACTTACATGATAGCACTTCTCAATCTACGGAAATATTTTCCACATATTTACACCCACCTTTCTAGATGGAGTCTCTAGAGTCTCTAGAGCAGAGACTGTTTGTAATTCCAGTAGCTAGTATTTAATAAATGTAAGTTGAATAACTTGAATAAGAAAAAGGTCAATTAAATGTTAATGGTATCACTATGTGAAGCAGCAAAATTAAATTGAAATTTTTTTAAACTTTTATTAATGTACCATTTTCTCCCTTTATCCCTGACCAGAAGATAGGGAATGTGTTTATATTTGTTTAAACTGTAAACAGTTCTTAATGAAAAAAGGAGTGAGAAAATGTATTATAATTTTCTAATTTGGTTATGAATTTTGTCAGAGCTGTCTAGCTGAAATGTGAAGACCTAGTCCGTGAAATCTCCCACCTCTTCCCACAGCCATTCCCCAGCCACCTCCCAGTGAAAAATAAAAATACAGCCACTTCTATGCCCCTGTGTCTTCTAATACCATCATGCTCCAGTCCTCTCATCATCAGCATCATCATTTTCTATAACTGGGGCAGAAGGGAAGGCAGAAAAGTCAAAACATTATCCACCCCTAGCCCTTCTGATTCTCATCACCTCTTGCACTAGAGGCTTTTTTTTTCCAGAAAAGTCTGAGAACTGAAAAGATGATGGTGCCCCTTTCAACCATGTAATTCCAAATAAAAATAATTCTTAACCCCAGTGAATGTCTGATACACTTGACAATAAAAAAATCAAATGAAAAATAAACTGTGTTTTCTAAACGTATGTATGATCAGTTTGCCTCTGGATAATCCAACACATGGCTCATTTCTCTTCTCCATTTCTGCCGTGTCCAGTTTAGTTGTTTTGTTTGTTTGTTTGTTTTTTGGTCCTTTTTCCTTCAGTTACTCCTCTTATCCTGACCTTTTAAATGGCCAGTTGTTCCACATGTTATCATCAGGTTAATCCTTCCAAAGCCCAGCTCTGGTTTTTGAGCCAGTGTACAACACACTTCTTGGCAAAATTAGGTGTTTAATAAATGTATGGGAGAGTGATGTCACTCACTCCTGCAAAGCTCTCTTTTCACTACTCTTAAGGTGCTCCACGTGCTGACTTCAAAATGTCTTGCTTTATCTTCTGTTACTCCCTTTAGGCTAGTTGTGCTCCTTCTAAACTAGCATCTCTGCGTCTTCTGAACATATTGCACACTGTCCTGCTTCAAACTCAGATTCTTCCCTCTTTCTGGAACGCTTTCTAATAACTTCTCTCACTTGGATTCCTCCTTAGTGTCATGGTACAAGTTAACCTCTATCCAGCATAATTCTCCCTCTGAAATCTATGGCACGTTTTCTATTCCTCTCTTTTATATGTGCGCACGCTTGTCTTGGTATGGTTATTTACACATGTCATACCTTTGAAGCCCAGCCATCTGAAGCTCCTCTGAGGGTCGCTCTTTGCCCCATGCCCATGTGTGCGGCACTCAGGAACTCGTCATGCACGGAACACGCGATGGGGAGAGATGTTGACTTACCTGAAGATTCTGTGGAAGATGTGGAGGAGGTTTTCTTTTCCTTTCCCTTTTTAAAAACTTTTTGTTTTAGAATAATTTTAAATTTTGGTAAAGCCGCAAAGAGCAGAGTTGCCACCTACCCCATCCACCTACAGTCTCCCTATTATTAACATCTTACATTAGTGTGATGTATTAGTCACAGCTGATGAACAAGATTGATTCATTGCTATTAACTAAAGCCCACATGTAGTCTTCAGTGTTCCTTAATTTCACCTAATGTCATTTTTTTTTTGTTCCAGGACCTCATCCAGTACACCACATTACATTTAATTGTCCTATTTCCCTTTAGGCTTCTCTTAGCTGTGAAAAATGTCTGAGACTTTTCTTGTTTTTGATTACCTTGACAGTTTTGAGGACTTCTGGTCAGTATTCTGTAGAATGTCCCTCCATTGGGATTTGTCTGGTATTTTTCTCATGATTAGACTGGGGTTTTGGATTTTTAGGAGGAAGACCAGGGAGGTAGATATAGAGTGACATTCTGATTACATCATATCAGGAGTCTAGACTTATCAATATAACTTATCTTTCTTGATGTTAACCTTCATCACTTGGCTGAACTAGTGTTTGTCAAGTTGCTCCAGTGTAAAGTTTCTCTTTTCCTTTCCTTTCCATACTGTATTCTTTGGAAAGAAGTCAATATGCAGAGCCCACCTTTAAGAGGTAGGAGTTAACCTTAAGTGAGGAGTTGAGGTAAGGAATGGGAAGTGTCTATGTAAATTATTGGAATAATAATTTACACTGCAGATTTCCCAGCTCCCCTACTTTAAAATTGTAATCAATTATTTATATCAATATGGACTCAAGAATATTTTATCCTGTGGGTTAAAATCCAATATTACTTTATTTACGTTGATCCTCAAATTGTTCTAGCTTTGGGCATTGGGAAATCTTTCAGTTGGCTCCTATGTCCCTCCTGGAGATATCCCTCTATTTGTCTGTTTGTTTTGGGAGCAGTTACTCTGTTTCTGGCACTACAAGGTTATCCAGGCTCATAATGTATATTTCCTTCTCTAGTCCTAGAATCAACCATTTCTCTGAGGAGCCTTGGTTTCTTTTATTAGAGAATGGTATTCGAGATCAAGGTCTGGGTGCTAGGTATGCTTCTTGCAAATGGGGAGTCATTGTTTCTAGTCCTCTCTGCTGACAGAGTGAGGAAATAAATGCGGACCTATATCTCTGTTCCTATACGTATCTATTTTTATTTTTTCCTCTAACATACTCTTCCTGTTGTAAAGGCCATAACCTTAATGTTATCTGCAAAATCCCTTCATAAAATAGTGTTTTATTGAATAATTGGGGGGTGGGAATTTGGGGAAGAATTCTGCTACCACTCTGAGTTTATATTTTTCAGAACAAACTTAATACATTTTCCAGATTTGTTAGCTTTTAGAAGTAACACAATGAGTAAATGTATTGCACAGTCTGCTAAATGTAAAAAATCAGAGGCAGACTACATATTATCTATCTCGAAACACGAGTCCTCAGATATCCCCAACTCTAAGCCCTTACCACATCAATCATTCTAGCCTCCCCTTACTGGTCTGTAACTTCAACTGTGAGAAACCTGGCTCCCACCATTCACTACCCATCTACTTAATCTTTAATTCCAGTATATATGTATAGTGGTTTCAGAGTTAGCTCCTGTCCCATGGGATAGCTGGACTACAGTGTTTCTTTTTCATCATTGGTTTTACAGACTTTACTCATTTCCAGAGTTATTCACATGAGCGATTTTTTTTTTACCACCCCTTTCAGTGAGGTTATTTCATCCATTTAGCTAGTCTGAAAAGTCTATATATTATGTGATGCTATTCGAACGACACTCTGGAAAAGGCAAAATTTATAGAGATAGTAAACACAGCAGTGGTTGTCAGATTCTTTGCCATATTCTGCATTCCATTCTGGGATCTCCTGACCTCCGAATGATTTTTAAAAAAATTTTCATCCATTAAGGTTCACTCTTGTTCTGTAAAGATCTATGGGTTTTGACAAATGCTTATGTTATGTATCCACTATTACAGTATCATACAGAATAGTTTCACCATCCTAGCAAATTCCATGTATTTTTTTCTATTACACATTCTCCCACTCCCAAACCCCTGGCAACTACTGATCTGCTTACTGTCTCTATAGTTTTGCCTTTCCTAGACTATCACATAAATGGAATCATGCAGGATATAGCTTTTTTAGACTGTCTTCATTCATTTACAATATTGGTTTAAGATACATCCATGTCTTTGCATGGCTTGATAGCTCCTTCCCTTTTAGCACTGAAAAGTGTGGAGAAGGGTTTTATATTCTCAATTTTGCAGTGTATAACTTTATAGGTATCCATTTGACATTTTTCATTCTCAAGTTTTCTGGCCACACAGGTTTTTTTTCTTGTTTTTTGTTTTTTTGTTTTGTTTTGTTTTTTGCTGTATCCTCTAGGGAGCATTCTCATCTCCTATTGTTATGAGTGATTTAGCTCTCTTCCCCAAATCTGCATTCGCTTCTCAGTAAAGAACACAAGCTTTTAGCATTTGAATTCCCACTCAAAGAGCTTCTCAGACTACCTTCAGAGCAACACCTACATTGCAGTTCTTTATGTTTTTGGTTAATAATGCCCCCTCCCAGCATCTTCATTTCACCTCTCTTTTAATGGTTTTTAAAGTATGAACCCTATCTTTATCTCTGTATTCTGCAACAATGCTCCACCTGCCCCCCGTAGGTATTCAGTAAATATTGAACAGACAAATGAATGACTTGGGATAATGTAAAAAAAAAAAACAGATTGCAAACAAACTGACAAAACCTGAAATACATGCTGTATTGTATCCACTTGGGTAGTATAGTTGTTTACTATGTACTCTTTTCTTTTTTTCACTATTTTAAGGCAGCTTGCAAAAAAAAAAAAAAAAAAAAAAAAAGCCTGAAATCTGAGATGCATTCAATTTATATAGAACACATGGTGTTTATAGAAACATTACCCAATAGTATCACGCTAGTGAACCTTGATAATGTGTGTCAGAGGTTTTCAGCATTAGCCCAGATCATCAGCTTTACTACAAACAGCTGAACTATATTGATTGTATAAAATTTATTTTCTCATAAAACATTGCATGGCCAAATTTTGGGAGTTGGCTAGCCAGTTTAGAATTATTGTTATCTATATTATTAGCAAAAGGAGCTGAGGTGGCTGTTTATTAAGTCATTAGCTTTAAAAAATCCTAAACATTGGTATAAAATTTAAATACTGGGCCTCCAAGCAAAATAGTCTAGAAGGGTCCTCATTTTACATACTTAAATTCTAAGATAATCTTAGGAGCCACATCCATCTGTGGGGTGCTTCTTGCAAAACCTTTGTTGCATCAGTACTTGCTACCTTCAGGCTGTGTGCATCAATCAGCCTCTGTATTAGGGCGCTAATTTTGATGTGAATAAACTGTTAAAATTTGGGTAGTGGGAAAAGAGGAATTCTTGAATTTCTCTTCTCTTTCCTATTGTTCACTTTTCCTTTTTCCTCCTCCTCTTCCTCTTTCTCCTCCTTAAAATATCTGCCATTGCCTTGGGTTATGGAGAATGTTGTCATCCAGAAAAGAGTAATTTTTCTTCAGTAAAATCTCACATGTTTGCAATCATCCTTCACATACCCAATTGCTTGTATCAGAAATGAGCTCTTAAGGGGCTTGTTGACCTTTCTGAGTCAAGAGTTCTCCATTTTAGGGATTTATCTCTTGCTGGGAAGATTTTTTTTTTAAAGCATGAAAATGTGTACAAGTAGTATATTACAAAAACACTTTGAGTCTTTGGATAAGTTTTAAGGAGGGTACTTCATCTTTTCTGGTTTCTGTTGTAAGGCAGGTATACGTCTTTTCAATGTATGAAAAGACTGAACTCTTTATATCTTGTACTTTCCTGGACCCTTCCATTTGTAACATTCAGGTTGTGAAGATGACTAGGAAGCTGCTACTAGCAGACAGCGGTTAGCTGGAAGTGGTGGGTAAATGATTTCAGGCTAAGTGACCTTTGTTTCTTGACCATGAAAAATCATTAACTCTTCTAGAAAGTGCTAGAATTTAGGAAACAAGTAATAAACAGAAGATAGAATGGTGATGACTTACACAAGGCCTCTCAAAAGAGGTTGCTTCTTAAAAGAAATGAAGATAAGATTTCTTGGCATAGAGATAAGAACTTTCCAACATTCCACGTTTGCATAAAATTCCATATAGGCAAACAGGTTTCACAATTTCAAAGATTTGGATTGCTTGTAGGCTGCATTTAGCTGAATTGAAAATCCAACTCTCTAGTGTTCATCTGACCCCAGTAATATGCTAATTTTATCCTTAGGGCCTGTAAGAGTTAATGTCATAAGCTGGAATTTACTTTCTAGTAGATAGACACTGGGGGAAAATTGGTTCAATGTTTTTCTTAACTGATTGTGTGTTCAGGATGAAAATCAATAGACTATGAATCAAGAGTTGCCAAGAAGATCAGTGTGTTCCATTTGTACCTATACCATTGATTGCATATTTCCCTCAGGACATTTCTCCTTTGACAAACACACACATAGTTTCTGGAAAGAAATGTTAGTAGCAGAAGCTGCTGCTCTGGCCTCCTCTGTTGGCAGAAACAGATTGCCTGATTTCTATGTTGGCAATCCATATTATTTTTTTTTTATTACATATTGTATAAAAGGGGGCTGCTAAACTGCAAACAATTTCATTTCTTTCTGCAGTGATAAATTCCTTCAAGTTTTCCAGAGTTGGAAAATGAGGTGTGGCCTCTACTATGTTTTCAAAACCGTGGCTGGTTTTTTCCTTACTGGGTGAATATGCACAATACCTCATGATGTTCCTGGTGCATCACATATGTTGCACATTTTACAGGTTCCGAAACCCTTTCTTATATTACTTCATATTCATTTTATAATGATTCTACAGGACAGATAGTGTAGACATCACCTTAATGATTTTAGGTGGCAATGAGGCTCGGAAAATTTCAGTAGGTTTTCTATAGTTACAAAACTAGGATATAGTGGAGCCAGGATTAGAACTTAGGTTTTCAGATATGAGCCCAGGAAACTCTGATGTAAGTTCAGAGAATGGTTGCTTTTGGTCACAGGGCCTTGGAATATGATAGAAATGATATATTTTGCAATTTATGCTTTCATGTTACCAGGTAGCACATTATACTTCTCTTTTTCATCAGTGTGAGCTCTTCATAGAAGGAGATCTCATTGCTATTCTTTCCTCAGATTTTTAATAATTAATCTTATTTTCCAGCAGGAATTTTAAGACCCGACCTAAATATTATAATTAACACATTGAGGGAACATATCAACATGACCCACTTTGTTCCCTTTTCCAGTGTGGATACTCATGAATGTCATTTAAGGTCACTTTCAAAACACTGAATTTTATATTTTTCAGTTTCTATGATTGAGTGTACACAGATGTGTTCAGTCAAAGGATGGGCCATCTTCTGAAAGCTCTCTCTGGTGAACAAAGAACACTAACCGTTGCTATATTAATTGTGAGAGAGGAGAGTTTTGATTCTTCTGGTCTATCTTTTGCCCAGCAGAACTCAATGCACAGCTTCTACTTCAACTTGATAATTTTAAGTCATGACATGGTTTTGCCATAGAGCATGATGCTAGGAATAGCAAGGGACTGTTTAAGGAAAATGAGTTTTCTACTGTTTCCTGGGCTTCTGAATTCATATATCTTTAATCTATCTCTGCCTTTTGCTCTTCTCTACATACAAATAAGTCCTGTTATTAATATTCGCCATGTAGAGCTACTTGACAGAGTTTCTAGTCAAAAAAGTGTTCCGTTTTCTCAGAATCTGGGAGAAACTCCAGAAATGGCTTTTTTCTTCAATGTTTTTGAGGTTTTAAGCCTACTGGGTGTGGAGTAGTGAATCATGTCCCTCTGAATTTTTTTAATTGAAATATAATAGCACAGATTTAATTTTTCCCCAGGGAAAAAATCCCCATATATGAACTGATTTGAGCATATTTCCCCTTTTTGTGACCTATGTATGTGATTAGGAAAAAAGAAAAAAAAGAAAAGTCCATTTTCAGGGGGAAAAATGTGTTCACTTTAACTGGAGCACTTACACCGTACCCAATGACATTTGAAAACTCTTGGAACCTAGTTATGTTTTCAAGAAGACTCAAGATATTGAATATATAAAATTTAAGGAACCCATTTCACATCAGTTCTTTGTGTCTGTATGAAATGAAAATGAAAACGTGTCAGAAATTAACTCTAGGAACCTTGGGAAATGTCATTTTCCTTTGTCCTCTTAGGTGGCCATGTTTCTGCTACAACTGGGCAGTGCCACATTCCTGCTTACAGAGCCTGTGATTAGTGCGATGACAACTGGGGCTGCCACCCACGTTGTGACTTCACAAGTCAAGTATCTCTTGGGAATGAAAATGCCATATATATCTGGACCGCTTGGATTCTTTTACGTGAGTTTCCCATATGTCTTTGTTCATATATTTGGGAGTGTGTTTCACAAAGTAGAATTTGGTTAATTCTAACACTGAGATTTTTCTATATTAAAGGAACTTAATACAACTTCAGTACAATCTGTAGGATACTTTTAATGAATTTTATGAAACTAATTTAATGAGTTCTATCTACTCATTTTGGAAGCAACTCTTTATAAAAATTGAGTATGATATAATTTGGGGTCATGATTGGAAAAAAATAACTGGAATTTTTCTGAGGGCCAGATATGTTGCCAACTTCTAATGGAAGCCATCTATTGGGATTGTGGCCCAAGTTAACTACAGTACAGTCTACCACATTCATTCAGTTTTGTGAACTCTGGTTTGGCTCAAATCACAGGCCTGGGCAAAATTGGTGGCTGGATCCCCAATAGCAGACAATCAGTTATTAAAAGTCACTTGAACCTGAGGGAGGAACCTATGGCCAACTTCAAAATATTATCCTAATAGTACTCTATTGTTTCTGTCTCTTTTTGAAACTGACCTAAAATCTATGACTACTCAGGAAGTCACACCCTGTGGAGCTTTATAAGACAACGAATGTCTTGTTAATAAACTTGAGGGCAACCGAACTTCATTTTACTTAATTTTGTGTAGTAGAGAAGGAAAAAAGATATTTTTCTTCTACTCTTCTAGATTCTGAGCTGAGGACCCTTTCACAAAAAAACAGATTAACAAGAAAAAACCAACAAGTGTATCTCATATACACGGTGGCTAGAATTTGGTCATAAAGATCATCTTCACATAAAACAAAGGAAGAAAGAGTGTGGGGAGCCAAGTTATGGGAAGGTGATTCAATAATCACTTTCTGATTCAATAATTTCTTAATAAAATTTATCAAAGAACTTAGTAAAAATAGATACTGGATTCTGGCAGAGGGCCTGGAATTGAACTAATGGTTTGTACTTTGATAAGATGGAAAACCTAGTTATTCACTGATTTCTTAGATGCTGTAGTACCATGTGCTCTTCGGAAGGATGTCAGCTAGAACTTACAGAAAAAATATTTCATACACATGCCAACATCACATCCAGGAGTCCTAATGATCCCAGTAGGGCAAATTAAATTTAAAACATCTCCGGTTTTCTCATTGTATCTCGTATCTCATATGCTCCTTGTGTATTTTGTTTCAGTTAGCTGTATATTAATGTTCTTTAAAATAATATGTAAATCTCAATATCCTATTTGAAAACAATAAAATATTTACACAGATTAAAAAAAACCTGTAAACAAGGATAAGGTTTACTATGCAGATTTAAGTTGCTCCTTCTCCACTGATAAGACTCTTGTGATTTAGAGTCATCCTTTCCTTTTTGGTACAGATAGGGAGACAACTTACAAGTGGAGATTTCCTTTATGAATGTTAATTTCCCTCACAAAAGGGTAACTTATTCTGTCTTCAGAGCTTCCTTGTGTCTGCTGTTTCTCAAAATAATAAACTGAGGATAATCCTTATGTCAAAGAGACTTATTTTGGGGTGGCATATTCTGAACTCCCACAATATAATGCTGTATTAATGTTTTATAATGACAATATTCCTACCCTCAATTTTCTTAATCCTAAAGACTAAATATTAGTTTAACATAGAAGTACAATAATTTCTTTAACTGCTGATGTTGAGGTGGTTTATGGTGTTTTGCTATTATGCACAGCTTCATGAGTATCTTTGTTATTTGTATGTTATTATCTGCATCACTAATTATTTCATTAGGATAGATTCCTAGTAATGGAATTCCTGGATCAAAGGGGTATACAATTTTTGCCAAATTTCAATCCGAAAAGTTGTGCTAATGAATGTTGCACTCTTACCGTATCACTGTCAACTCAATTATTACTACTTTTAAAATTTGCCATTTGGGTTTGTGAAAGTAGTATTATTTATCTGCTTAAATGTGTGTTTTTCTGAGTAGGTAATGTAGTCAATAAAGATTGGCAACATGGAGCTGGAAGCTGGTTCTGAATTTTTGTTATTTAGGTGATATCCTGCTCAATGATTCATTCATTTTTAAGAGAGCTTAAAACTAAAACAAGAACACTGGAACTGAGCCTGGAGGCAACATAATCCAAGCTCCAGATCAAACAAAAGCAGACCAAAGTAGCTATAAGCCATCAGGTGACTGGTCCAGTTAAGACTTTTGGTGACACCGGGTCTACACAACAGAACCATATCAGCACTAGGTTCTGTCTTGACCTCCTTGAATGGTGTGCTCATCTGTGCTCATGAAGTGTAAGGAAATATGAGCGGGGTACAAAGTAGCCTCTCCAGTCATATTCACATGCACAAATAATCCTCCCTCCTTTTTCTAGTTCTGTTAAAAGAAGCAAGGTAGCCTGATAGGGGAATGTTTCCCTCGTGGCAACATGCATAAAATGCTACATTAAACTGATTTGCGTATGATTTTTCCCCCCATTTTGCTTTCTTGTGAGGAAAACTGCAAGTTACTTAATCTTTACCTTGTCTATCGAATACTGTGTGGCTTTGGAGGTGAGGGGTTA
This sequence comes from Vulpes vulpes, assembly GCF_048418805.1. NCBI lineage: Eukaryota > Metazoa > Chordata > Mammalia > Carnivora > Canidae > Vulpes > Vulpes vulpes. The sequence continues at coordinate 42,731,755 of NC_132792.1, read as the reverse complement.
AGGTCTCACAATGAAATAGAATCAGATTTTAAAATATTTATAGATGACTGACTTTAAATTCACATTATTCAGTCGGTGGAAGTTGCTATGCTTTGTGCTGGTGGAAAATGAAAAAACTTGCTCTTGCTTTTCAGTGTCACAGAGTCCTGCATTGTTTAGGCTGCTAGGTTGGAATAGTGCTTTGATTCTTTGCCAGGATTTCAAAATGATTGCTAATTTTTTAATGTCGAAAATTATGGTGATCTGAGCTTTAGATTAAGAAATAAATTTTGCATCATGCATAGGTTACACTGGGTTATTTGCAAAGTGAGCTTTGGTGTAGTTAGGCTGAAGGATCTGATGATGATAATGTAAACCTGAACTTGGCCCTGGATCATGGGGGCGGGGGAGGGAGGGTGTGTGTGTGTATGAAGGAACAGAGCTGAGCTCAGCACTGAGGTAGAGAATAGAGGACAAAATGGAGGCCTTGGTCATCAGGTTGGAGAACCCAGAGAAGAGTGAATTGACACATTTTGGGATTTTTCACTTAAAAAAAATTTTTTTTTTTGATTTTTCGCTTTTTGACTGTGTTTTCTACTTCTGAGCTTTCACAACTGTTATATCCGTTTCGAAAGCTACTCGGGCTAATGAGAGAAAGAATATGTAGCTGATTATCTTTGGAACATTAATTAATATCTAGACTATTTGAGACACTTGCACAATGAGCCAGTTACCACTCCTACTTTTCCCAGCTGGAATAGTCATTTTTCTTAAAAGAATTCAAGTTTGGCCGACCGAAATGTCTATTGATTACTTTCGATAGTAGCAATCCTCACTATCAACTGGAGGGGAAACACAGCCTTCTGCATTTGTCTTGTTCTGAGGTCACTGTAGGTTCGGGTCTCTCCTTTATTCCACTGGGATGATTTCTTCAGAGTCTACTACCTGGGGGGATGCCTGATTCTGTGCATCTAATTCTGTGCATCTAGAGAATCTAATTATCTGGTTTGAGTATCTAAAACCTCCATCCTTTTGGTTGCTCTGGGGTGGTGGGTGCCCTTGCCTCAGCAGAACATTTTAAGAGAGCAGTTTGAATCAAGGTGGTGGCATCTGCTTGTGGTTTTGCCCTGTCGGTTTATAGAACAGACCTCTGATAGGTCTTAAGAAATAGATGTGCCCTAATGCTTTTCCCCTTTCGACATCTGGCATTTAGATCACAAGCCACCAATGCCGGGTGGCTAAGATCAAGTACTTGGGCCGCTGCTTCTTTTCTAGCTGAAAACTTAAGGAGCTCCACCAGATGAGGGCTCTCCCAAGAGTGTTAAAGCCTGCTAAAGCTTTCAGCTGTGTGTCCTTTGAGTGCCTCTCTCAGAATTTCTAGGGTCTTCATATGCAGATAGATCCCCAGGAACACTGTCCGGATGGGCCTCCATTCCCAAGAAACGTGGATAAAATTAGGCCAAATTCATCTTTTCATTTCGCCTTCCTATATCCCTTCACACATCATGTTTTACTTTTCCCTTTGTTCTGCAGGTTTTATCTCTGTATTAATATGCTTCTAATGAATTTTAAATGATGGCCATTTCTCAATGACCTTTGAAGTATTGCACATTCTTTTTTAGTTACTTATTAGGTAAAAATCAGTTTTTTTTTTTTCTGAGTTGACTTCTACCTCTGGTGATTTTATTAGGGCTCATATAGTCAGGTAGACACTAATTGATCTGTCTTTTCTTTTCCTTGGAAGAGTGAAAAGGAGAAAGAACTTTAGAATCTTAGAAGCTCAGATTCAGATCATAACCTTGACCTTGATCAAATGACCAAGTCTCTCTGACTTCTGGTTGCCTGTTCCGTAAATTGGTGATAATTATACCTACTGGGATTCATTCCCTGCATGAAATGCCTAGAATATAATAAGTGTTCATTACAAAGAAGACATTATCTTTGTACTAGTAATGCATAGTTGGATATAACAAATTTAAGATTTTTTAAAGTGTTACCTATGTAAGAGATACTTTTATCTATTAATAATAATAGAATAGCAATAAGTGTTTTTCCTGTAATCTCTGGAGGACTCCATCAGATAAACAAAGCTAAACAGTAAAAGTTAGACTTCTTTTTTGCAACTTAGAAAGATGACTTCAAACTTTATAAAAGTTAAAAAAATAACCATATCTGCTATTAGTATGAGCTAGTCATCAGAATTAAAGAAATGCTATGTTTTTTAGTTTATTTTTATTTAAAGATATTTCCATCTATTCAGCTCATCACCTCCAACAGTTAAAAACTCGCTTAACAAATTATAAGCAGTGCTGGAATACATTTCACACTGAGCAGAAGCAATAACAGTACAAAGGTCACTTCCGTCTTGGGATCTGGCTCACTTATTCCTGTCATTCTCAGGATTCAAATATTTGACTGATAGTTGGTTCCCCACACAGATTAGGGGGAAAAGTTTAGTTCTTCTCTAGAATAATTTATTTTAAAATTGAGAAATGATGATGTATCCTTTATTAGAAAGGATGTTTCCCCAAAAGGCACAATAAAAATTACAAAAATTCCTAGTTCCTATTAGCACATGTGGGTTTCTTTGAGATGGCGCCAGCCTGTAGCAACATATGATAAATTTGGCGAAGTTAGTTTCACTGGCACGACTTTATGAGTAGTGTTCTAAATAATTATGTACAGTTCTGTACATTAAACCCAAGAGCACAAGGCAAGCTTGGCAATATAGTCAACTACCCTTCTTGGAAGTTTTTATTTCCTTCCTTAAATATGAGGAGTTTCAGGACTGAAGAACAGTTTCATCCCCACCCCCATCCCTCAAGTACTAGCAAGATTTTTCTAGTTTGGATATATCCCTGAAGGCCTCAAAGCAGGAACCGAGAATGTTAATAAAAAGGCATAGGGACGTCAGAAAGAAATCAGAGCCAATGAAACATTTTTTTTTTTTAAATAGAGAATGAGATCACAATTAAATATGTACAAATGAGGTTTATGTGTGGGGAATAAATCTACTTTGAAGACCTAGGCCCTCTGGGAATTCTGAATCAAGAACACGCTTTGGTGGTTTGTGAAAGCCTATGTTTTCTCTGCAGTCATTGTGACATGTCTATTGTGAATTGCAGGGATGTTCAATATACCCTGAAAAATGGACAGAATAAATTGAAGGAGGGAGGAAAGGAATGTTCATCTGCAGCTTGATTCAATCAGTGATGCTTGGGATAGAAAATGTGGCAGGTTTAATTTGGATACGGAACAATTATATGGGAATTTGTAACAAAGGTTACTTTAAAATTCTAAATCAGAGGGCAAATATTTTTGCAACTCAACCATCTTGGGTTAAGCTCTCTCTATCCCCCACAATTCACTGAAAAATGCAGCGCTACAGAATCCATGCTCAAGCAATTCAAATTAAACTGAATTCTAAACAAGGGATGGCCGGATGCCACCTAGGCCATGGCGAGCTTGGTTGTACGTGTTGTGAGTTTCGTGTGCTGTGTTGTTTCTGGTATTTAACACTCCATACTTCCCCTCGTTCACATTTTGGTTGCAGACTTAATTTATCCCTTAAAGCAATAGTGAATGGATTTATTCCCAGTGTGAGAAGCACTTATTGATCAGAAGTTTGCATATAATTATGTGAAAAATAATAGAATGTTGTTTTTTTCTATCTTTTGAAGTTTTGTGTGCATTCATGAAAATACAGCCTAGAGTTATGCTTTCAGCTTTTCCTGTATTTCTCTTGTTTATCTGTTTGCACTATTTTAGTTAGTAGAGGGATTTGAAGAGTTTGAACAATACCGATCCTAAAATGTTTAATGATATGATATGTAGACAAAGTTTATAGGAGACACTAAATTCTTAAGAACAGAGAGAACTAGAACCAACATCAATTTTGGAGGGATCGGATATGGCTTTAGGGATCTCTAAGCGGAATCTATATCTGCTTAGAGGTGGGATACAAATATAATGAGGTTGAAAGTGAGTTGGGGCAGGGAGAGGGCATGTCTGGGCAATTGTAGCTCATGTTTAAAGGCCCCAAGGATGGGAAAGCTGCCTAAAAGAACAAAAGCCAGGGCTGACAGCAGACTTCAACCTCCCCATCTGCTGGATGGGAGAGTTGGACTATGTGTTAGGCTTCAAAACTAGAAATATTTTTTAAAAAGATTTTATTTATGAGAGAGAGAGAGAGAGAGAGAGAGAGAGAGAATGGGCATGAGCAGGGGTGAGGGACAGGGAGAAAGGAAGAAGTAGACTCCCTGCTGAGCAGGATCCTGGGATCATGACCTGAGCCAAAGGCTGACTCTTAATCTATTGAGCCACTCTGGTGCCCCCAAACCAGAAATCTTCAACAGATTGATGGGGAGATTTGAGGAACAACACATGGCTGGGAAGAGATTAGTATCCATGCATCCTTGATTCAAGAACCACTAGAATAGATTTCCTCAGCAAATATTAACTAACTGCCTCTTAGGCACTGAGGATGTGGTTGAGAAATAATAGCCCTGTTCCCATGGAGTTTTATTGAAATACTGAGGAGGGCATGAAATAGGGCAGGAGGAGACGGACTGATGAATAAGATCATCCCAGATAATGTTAATAAAGGAAGCCAGGTTGTATAATTGAAGGTGGGTAATGGGACAGAGCAAAGGAGGAATGACAATACTGACCTTGTATTAATTGGGAAATTAAATGAGTCACTGCACATAAGATAGCCTAGCGCCTAGACCTGTTAGGTCCCCTACTCTTCTAGAGAGTGATGATACTGAAACAGGTTCTCCCATACTTCATACAAGCTGCTCAAGGTAGCGAAAATTCCTCTCTGTTCAGGGTGGAGAGACAGAGTTGAGGTGAATGCACTGTATGGATGCAAGGAGACTTTAACCAAACATGAATATGTCAAGAAAAAACAGTCACGCTCCCTGTACTCATAGCTTTGAGAATCAAGTTAGAAGGCTTTGGGCTTGTCTCCCATGATTGAAGATGCGGGGCTGGGAGCAAGAAGGGTGGGTTTGCCTGAGAAGCAGCCGAGGCCACCAGACCCCACCACTAACAACCAGAATCAAAGACTACATGCTCTCCGTGCAGGGGGTAGTCCCCCGCCCCCCCCCCCCCCCCCCCCCGCCTCAAAGGGGCGGTATCTCCACTCCATCTTCCAAGGTCAACAGAAAGCCCTGGAGAACTTTGGAACAATTATTTGCTGGACTAAAAGAAGTGAATAGTGAGGGAGGCATTGGTAAAATGTGTTGGTCTAGGGTTCAGGGAACCTGTGTCACAGTCCCGACTCTGTCACTCACAAGCCAGGTCACCCGGGTTAAGTCACTAGTCTTTGGATCCTCGATTTCTACCTCTATAGAATGAGTGTGTTCAACTACTTGATTTCTGATGCCTTTTGGGCTCAGAAGAAGACAAGTGTCTTCTAAATATTGCCTTTGTTAGGCATTTTTCGGGAGATCCTGACCATAGCTGTCCACCATACCTGTTTATCTGGGATAGATGCTTACAATAGCTGGCTTCTCTCTTAATGGTACTAATCATTTAGTGACTGTTACTTAAAGTTTTCTGCTTATTTCACTTTGTATTTTTAAAATACTTCTATCTTAGTTAACTTGAAGAAGGGGAAATTTCCTTGGGTATAAATGAAATTCCAAAGGCAAAAGGTCTGAGCCACCTATACCCTCTGTGTTAGTTTGCTGGGGCTGCTGTAACAAATGTCCACAGGCTAGATGGATCCAACAACGGTAATGGATTTTCTCACAGTTCTGGAGGCTGAATATCAATCATCCAGGTGCCAGCACAGGGGTGAGGGTAGGGGGGGTGGTTTCCTCTGGGGCCTCTCTCCTTGGCTTGCAGATGGCCACCCTCCTGTCCCTTCACGTGGTCTTCCCTCTGTGTGTGCATATCCCTTGTGTCTCTCTGTATGTCCTGGTTTCCTCTTTTTATAAGGACACCAGTCAGATTGGATTAGGGCCACTCTAATGGCCTCATTTTAATTTAATTACCTCTTTAAAGGCCCTCTCTCCAAATATAATCACATTATGAGGTGCTAGGGGTTAGAGCCTCAGTGTACGAATTTTAGGGGAAGACAGTGAAATCCATAAGACCCACTTTGAGTTGTCTCAGCAATGAGAAGCATTTGACTTGGTAACTACATTAGTGTCCTGTGGCTACTGTTACAAATTACCAGAAACCTGGTGTCTTAACACATGGAAATTTGTTCTCACATGGTCTCTCACATTTCTCACTCCATTTCTGGAGTCCAGATGTCCAAAATCAAGGTATTAGCAGGGTCATGATCCCTCTGGAGGTCCTAGGGGAATCCTTTGTTGTCTTCTAGCTTCTGGTGGCTCTAGTCACTCCTTGGCTTGTGGCCACATCCACCTAATTGTGCCTCTATTACCACCAAGCCTTCTGCTCTGTGTTCATGTCTTCTCTGTCTCTTGTAAGTGTGTTTGTTGGATTTTACACAAATGTCTGTGCACAGATGATTCATGTGTGTTTTTAGACCACAGTCTGAATGCATGGTAGCAAGCATTTGTGAATTTAGGAATTTTTGTTTAGAGATATTCCTGGTTTGTGGTTGATGACAGACTCAAAGTCATATATTGGGAATCAAGACTTGTAGATTACAGATTATGCTTTATACCTACTATAAAGTAGCATGCTGACAGATTTATTAAGGCTTGCTGATTGCACTATCACTCTATTGTTTCTCTAGTGAGACATAAAGTGATATATGATGGATTCTAAATACAGAAATAGCTCAGGAATGATAAATAATAATACTAAAGGGTTTATATATTCTTTTTGGCATAGAAATATATGTTAGCATATTTCATATGGTCCATTTATAGTTCAGAATTATACTCATCATTGCTGCTAAAGAATTGTCAATGATAGAATTATATACTTAAACATACTAAAATCATTTTTTTTTTTCTGTGATGGAGATTTCATTATAGCAAAACCTAGAGTACTCAGAATGTTGGTGGAAAGGATATTTTGGTTGATAGAATTTTCTAGTTAATTGAGTATTGGGCAGAAAATCCATTTAATTTTTAATATTTGTTAATATTTCTAAACATTTAGGGTAGCCCAGGTGGCTCAGTGGTTTAGTGCCGCCTTCAGCCCAGGGCGTGATCCTGGAGACCCGGGATTGAGTCCCACGTCAGACTCCCTGCATGGAGCCTGCTTCTCCCTCTGCCTGTGTCTCTGCTTCTCTCTCTCTCTCTGTGTCTCTCATGAATAAATAAATAAAATCTTAAAAAAAGATTTCTAAACATTTAGGATCTTTCTCTTTGCCTTGTGATGTTGGACAAAATGGACATAATTTAAATTTTTTCTTCATGCACAGGTATTTCTAGGCAGGGCCTTGTTTAGGACTTCAGTAATAGTTACATAATGAGAAACTACTGAATGGGTATGACCCCAGAAACTATTGAACGGGTGCGACCTTCTTTGGTTTTATTCATTAACTAAATCCTGTAATGAGTTTTTTCAAATTAATTAATTTATTTGACAGAGAGAGAGAGAGAAAGAGAGAAGCAGGGGAAGCAGGAGTGAGAGAGAGAGAGAGAGAAGCAGGCTCCTCACTGAGCAGGGAGGCCATTGCAGGGCTTGATCTCAAGACCCTGAGCATGACCTGAGCTGAAAACAGATGCTTAACTGACCCACCCAGGTGCCCCAGAATATGAGTTTTTTTGGCTTTGGATTTTGCTTCATTCTTATAAAAGTAGAGTTACTAAAAATCTGATTATTTAGATCAGATAGATGTTATAAAAATTGATTACTTGAAATTTATCACAATAGTAGCTTTAATATTTAGCTCAAGGCCCTACACATAATAAAACCTCAATAAACATGTTGAGTGAATTAATAAATGATAACTACAAATCCCATTAATTTGATACAGCTCAAGTATTGATACTGAGAAAAGAAGAGTCTGGGTCTGCATCTCTTCATCATTTTGCTTATTCAAGGTAAAATCTCTTATTTACAGATTTATGATTATTTTTACTACATTAGACCAAAACATTTATTCCTCTAGCAATATTTATTGAGTGGCTATCTGCCAGACACTATTCTAGAAGTTGAGAAACCATCAGTTAAAAAAAAAAAAAAACACTTAAGATTGGCCAACTCAGATAAGAGCACATTATATAAATAAGTGTGTGTGTGTGTAAATGTCTATAAAGTGCCTCAGAAAAGTCTCCTCTATAAAGAAAATAATAAGAGCCAATTTATATATTATGAATAGGCTACCTTTATTCTTTGAAATATCTCAAAATACACTTATTGGCATTTTTCATTTTATGTCAAGTTATAGTAAATGGTCAATTTAAGGAGCTAGTGTTTGGTTTCAAAATGAACTAAACTCCTATTTTATTAAGCATGTTGGTCAGTTCTGATGAAAGAGTTTATTTGTCCACACACACATAAGCTGTCTTTGCTCTCCTGAGGTCTGAGAAGTGAAAGATGATCTTCAAGAGGAATTTGTATCTACCGACGTTCAGTGTGTGACAACATTCTCAAGATGACTGGATTTCTATGAGAAATGTTAGTGTGTGCTTAGGATGCCTAGACCTGCCTTGGGCAAGCATATGTAGATAATGTGTTTGTATGTGTGTGCATGTGTGTTTGTAGCCCTGTCCCCATTCCTATCTCTGTCTCCATATGCCACTGGTTGCCTACAATGTGACTTTAGCTGTGACTTCTCTACACGGGTCCGCACGACAGTCATTAGGATGATACTCCTCATCAGCCTGTTTTTCCGTTGTGTTCCTCATGCTGCTTGTAACAGGCCTTTGCCAACCCCCGTGTTCTTCTGGAGCAATTTGTGAGATGTGCTTTGCTCTACAAGTTGTTGTTTAACCCAGACAGACAATAAAAACCCTTGGGGACTTTTCTCATTCCTTTCATTCCGGGGTGGTCATTTTTATTACTACAAACACATGTTCTCAAAAATGCACATTAGAGCAAATTTGGTATGGCTTGGGAGTTTAGCAGATTTCCCGCCTTTCTTAATACAGGCACTTTCATGGCATACTTTTAATACCATGGATAAAACAGAAGGAATAATCCTGTGGGTGCTTTAAAACATTTGAATGTTTGCATTTTTTCTTGACAAATAATCTGAATGATATTCTCATTTTTGTCCTTAAATCATCAGAAAGCTATGTATTTGAACAAAATCTTCTTGACAGTCCTCTAACAACCCCATCCTCCCATAGAATATATTTCCCTGAGTAGCATTGTGGATTTTAGTCCCTGGCTTTGAGTAAGGGGTGACTGAAAAATGGAACTTGCACCTTCACTTGCTATAGGAATCCTGTGAACAATTATCATCCACAATGTAGAGAGACAGAGAGAAAAAAAAAAGTCTGTACTTCAGATAACTATGATACTGTAGTACCTAATTTTCTTTCCAGGTAGGGTGGCATAAAATATAATACTGTACAAAGGCTAACAGCTAAAGCTGTTCTGATCCCTAATTATTCTTTAATGTATCTGATACACAAGTAGTGGGATTTTTTTCTTTTCTTTTCTTTTTTTTTTTTTTTTTTTTGTCGTTTTGTTTTTAAGCTGTGTGGACAAAAGGAATTCTGGATTACTTATATTGTACCCTGATGCCTTTCACTTAGTGAGGCTCCGTTTTAACTTTTATTTTATTTGTTTGTTTGAAAGAGTTACAGTGTTAATGATAACATTTAACACCTACAATTCAGGTTCAGATAGCCTGATGCACCTCCTTACACCCTCAGGAATATGTCTGTTCCTGATCTCTGGACCAGAGAGGTTGAGTCCTTTGACTAGGAAACCTACTGAGCAGAATTTTAGGAAATGCTAAGGAACATAGTCTATGTGAGCTCTTTTAATCCATTGTGCATATAATATTTGGATCCAGTATTTTTATTGTGGTCAAATTATATTCGAGATACTAAAAAGAGAGGTCAGATAATGCCAACAAGTTGGGCTGCTATAAGAATAGCTTGTGAGCTGGAGTCAAAACTAGTTTTTATCACCTGAAATGACTTGAAGAATCTGTTGCGGACAAAGAGAAATGAGCCTGTAAAAATCAGAGTCAGCACGATCCAGCAGAAGGAGGAGTTAAGGGACATGTTGAAGAAAAGCATTTAAGGCCTATTTAAAACCTTTAAAATTATACAAGTGATATATCTTCGCAAGAGAGAATTTGGAAGATACAGATACATGCAAATATCTCCTTATGCAGAACTCTTAACTTTCCAGATGCATCCATAGATATTTAAAGTACGTGTGCATGTTTGATCCTGGAGTTTGAGGAGGAGCCCCTAGTCCCCTTATTGCTCATAGTGATGAATCGGCATGTAGGTAGTGAGTTTTAGCATCTCTGCCCTTTGAAGGACCCAGAAGTCATTCTCTCAAGCAGTGTCCTTATGTAGGAAGGAGTGAACACTGAGTTTAGTGGAAGAATTAAGGACAAAGCAGTTTTGTACATGCAAATGAATTGTAGCTTGCTCTGCACCAGCACTGACCATACTTTATGCCCCACCTTTCCACTCCCCACCTCTTAACGTATTTTTGCGAAACATCACTGAGTTCATTTGGAGCCAGATTTTGGTGTTGGTATGTTGTGGATGACCCTGCGTTTTGTTTATATGTTTTCTCATTACTGTAGATCTATGCATATGTCTTTGAAAACATCAAATCTGTCCGACTGGAAGCCCTGCTGTTATCCTTGCTGAGCATCGTGGTGCTTGTTCTGGTTAAAGAGCTGAATGAACAGTTTAAAAGGAAAATTAAAGTTGTTCTTCCTGTCGATTTAGTTTTGGTAAGTATGAAATCAATATTTAGCATTGTGCCTTACAATGCTTGCCAGTGGTTGGGGTAACCTGCCGAGGCTCACTATATTGTCTGCAGTAACCCACAGCTATTCCTGTCTCTCATTAAAGGAAGGCTAATTTTGCGTGGCTATACATTAATGTAAGAACAGGAAACATTTTGAGTCAATAATTTTAAAAAGGAGGCACACGTGTTTTCAATTTACACAGCATTTCTCATATGCTTGTAATTTTTTTTACATAAATAATAGAACATATAGCTTAAGATTTTAAATAAGGAGATATTTCTAAGGGTGAGACTCAAAAGATTTCTGGAATGATTCTCCCTGAAGCAATAAAAAGTGATATCACATGCTATTGATGTAGCATCTATATGATATCCATACAAGTGTTATCAGTTGACAAATGTCCATTAATGATAGGTAGAGTTATTAACACTTTTTTTACGGACCTAATTTTGCTTTATTGAAAGGATATTCAAGATTTTCAGTGGCCAAGGCTGGTTCTCTAAGATACTTTTTGTTGCTATACCTGGCAAAGCAGTGAATTATACTTTGCATTAAGGTTTATGGATTATGCATTAAAAAACACATTTTGAAATTTTAAGAGCCTCTAATGGGAACTCTTAATTAAACAAAGCATTAAGTTGAAAATGTAATGTTAACACAACCATAGTCTATGAACTTGTCATTAATTGGCTTTGGTTTTTTAATGGTCTCTGTGTTTCACAGGTACAGAACAAGTGGTGTCTAAATAATTTTACCTCTTCGCATAATCATTCATATTGCTGAAATGATACAGGTTTACATAAATGTATAAGGCCAGCATATTGGAAACTGTCTGAGGACTATGACTTGTTTTTGTAGAACTAAGATGGATGGCCTCTCTCCATAGCTAGGCCATGGATGATTCCATACTCCTGATAACTTATGGAGATCCATGTAACATATGTGATCTATATAATGAGTGTGTAATTGTGTGTATTTCAAATAGTCCATAAAAGTGGAAGGTGCTCTGATTTTTAGTAGTTTTCACAGCAACCACTGTGACCCACACCATTTTGTTCCAAAGTCCCATAGGTATTAAGAAATCTTATTATATCTCGGGAAGCTTTGCTATATAAGTTGCATGAAACTGAAAATTAAAAACAACCTTAGGTAACAAGGCCCTTGAGCTGGTAATAAAAAAATTACTTATTTAATGCAAAAATAGTAAGAATTATCCTTTATCCTTATAAAAAAAGAAGAGGTATTTCTTACATAAAGTTGCCCCCAACATTTGCAAGATCCAAGGTAAAAATATGAATGCAGGTCACAATACTTAAAAATTATAGATCAAGATGTTAAATAAAACACAGTTCTAGGGTGGCTGGGGGGTTCAGTTGGTTAAGCAGTTAGGTGTTTGACTCTTTTTTTTTTTAAGACCTTATTTATTTATTCATGAGAGACACAGATAGAGAGAGGCAGAGACACAGGCAGAGGGAGAAGCAGGCTCCATGTAGGAAGCCCGACGTGGGACTCAATCCCGGGTCTGCAGGATCACGCCCTGGGCTGTAGGCAGGCATTAAACCGCTGAGCCACCCAGGCTGCCCAGGTGTTTGACTCTTGATTTCAACTCAGGTCATGATCTCAGGTTGCAAGCCCAAGCCTTGCATCGGGCTCTGCGCAGGGTGTGGATCCTCCCTAAGATTCTCTCTCTCCCTCTCCCTCTACCCTCCCCCCTCCCTTACTTGAGTTCTCTCTGTCTCTAAAAAAATCCCAAAACAAAACGAACAAAACCCCCAAAAACTAAAAATCAAAAAAACAAAAGCAGGTTCTATTTTCCTATTTTGACTAAAACATCCTAATGATTACCTTGAAAGGTCACCCCTTTGAGTTCTGTCAGAATGAGGCAGCGTTGGGAGAGCCAGCTCCTTGGCCTGCCCCTTCTCTTCCTACTCCAGCTCTGGCCCACTAACAAGGGGATTCATATGTATATGTGTGGCTAGTCCTGTGTCAGTATCCAAGCTCCAAACATATCCCCACCCCACCCTTCCATCACCAAAACCATCCTGTGGCCTTTTCATGGGCCACACTGGGAGGATGAACTGACCAGAAGGCTTGGGGCCATTTGGGTAGGAAATCGTAGATTCCTGAGTGTCCAAGGTATGGTCCAGAAAGATGAGTATGGGTGAGTTGGGCACATCCCATTACCCCATAAAGCTCTCATTTTATGAGCAGAGCTACTTGGAGGAGGGCCAGATTAGAGCCCTCTAAAGCACTGGGCCTGCCTGGACCTGGACAACAGGGGATCCAGTGCTGGCCCTAGACACACATATAATATTAAAATAATGTTGAAGAGGGACCAATGACTCAGCTGATAAAGGAAGTGTCAAAGAAATACAGTGTGGAAATAAGACATTGTCTTATTCTAAAGCCAGTTCAGTGGCTTAGAGTACTTAATTTTAATATTGGCTATAGGTATTAATGAACATTATGTTTTCTTCCGTTTTCAATAAGGAACCAATATTTTGTGGCTATCGTATATTTTCTTTTAGAGCTCACAGTATTTTCTGACCTGATGTAAATATCTCATGGAAATTATTTGCAATTAAAATTTTTAATCATCTTGGTAATTTTTGAGTATGTTAATACTCCTGATTCTAACCTAATAGCCTGAATTTTTAACTACAACTATCTTCATCAGAAAATACTATTGTATCCCATTATTTATTAAGTTAACAGTATAACCTGTATAGTTTTGTTGCCTTTTTAAAGAAAATTCTGAAGGCTGCTTTGCTTTTTAAGTCTATTTGATGTTTGAAAACCCTCCAGAGATTCAGTTAAATATCATCACAGAGAACAGAAATACACAGATAGGAAAACTCCCTATAAAATAATATTATTGGTCATCAATTGTTAAATGTGTCTTAATTTGCTAGTGTAATTTTGTTCTACCTTTTTTCTGGCCATTCATATGGCAAATTTGTACTTTAAATAGAAAATCGGTACGTCTCTTTTTAACAATAACGTATAGTGTAGAAGTAGTTCCAAACTAATACCAAACTGATGCCATAGCCATGCGAAATTTCTAGTACCTACTAAAATTATCAGAAGAATGAAAAGAGAATGTGAAAGTGGCTGGAAAACATGGAGAGTGGCATGGCTAGGATAACAGACTGAACTGGGTTCTGAACATACATTTTCCAAGGTGATTATGTATACAGGCAGAGAATACCTGACCTTGCTTATCATAGGTCACATAACAGAGTGTAGGGCACCTGAGACTCCACAGAGGTAATTTTAAAAACAGTCAATCCAGCATGTTACTAACTAGTGTATTTTACTTTAAGAAATTGTAAAAGCTCAAAATTCAAAATTATTTAAGGAAACTGTAAATCATCATTGGTTACTAACCTATATAGGTGTATTAATGCAATAGCTCGAACTCTTGAAAAGCTGGTGTCAGGGAGGGAAATCGTGCTGTGTTATAAAGCATTCCTTCATGTCTGGAAAGACAACTATTTAGGTTGTTTGTGGTATCTGTACACACATACGTGCATTCCCATATTCTGTTTTGTGCCCCTTCAAAATCAGTCATAATTGGATTGACACATCGAGAAGGATAGCCATGTTATTGGGATGCCATTTGATTTTTGAGACTGCAAATCAAGTGCTCTCAAGTTTCAGAGGCATTTTTTTTTTAATTTTTAAAATTTTCTTAATTTTTAAATGTCTGTGCAGCTTTACTCTTGACAATCATGGGCACATGAACAATGTTTACATTTAGAAATAGTTTCAAGATGTTTGAGAGGCTAGTTAATAATCTTCTTTTTCTTTTTTTTTCAAATGGAATACAGATTATTGCTGCATCATTTGCTTGTTACTGTACCAATATGGAAATCACATATGGATTAGAAGTACTTGGTCATATTCCAAAAGGGTAATGTCTTTTTCTTTCTTTTTTGTTTGTTTGTTTTTGATGGAAGAAAGGACTTGGGGTAGGCGGCTATGAATTTCATTTTTTTCAAAGGTCCTCTATTAGATAAAATTCTAATTAACTTCTATTTGAAAATGATAGAGACAAATAATACACATATGAAGAAAGAGTAACTTCTTAAACTGCCTGTTAGTAGGGAAGTTGGTAATGATTTTATACAGCGTTGCTTCAGGTAAAAGATTTGGAAGTTATTTACAAAGATATTATTTGGGAAAAAACAGAAGGTTTGAATTTCTAAATTATAGTCATGCTCTGGGATTTATTGTTCCCTATTCCACTCACATATTCTTATGACTATTTTTATTTCACTTAAAACATAGTAAAAGCACACAAGCATCATCTGAAATAGAAACCCCATAGGCCTGGGTGGTGTATAATGGTGAGAGAGGGTGGGAGTAGAGAACAGGATATGGTTTCTTACAGTCTTCTCCTGGACACTAAGAGGAAGGTTAACAAGAAATGTTCACCCTAAAAGGGCAAAAGATTGAGCCAAATATAGCCTGAAAGAACACAAAGACATCTTAGGGAAGAGAAAGGTGCCATAGGGTTATTCCCTCTTAATGGGCTGTATATTCACCAATATTTATAAATATGGGCAAAGTTAACAGTTGTTTAGTCCTATATACTTTTATCTTCCAGTCCCAAATTTTGCTTTCTAATTACATTAAAATGGAGGAACCGTAGAAAAATTCCCAGGGTTAAAAAGATAATTAAAAATAAATCCTGTCTTTAGCCTTTATGTAGATGCAGGCTAATGGTGATTATTTGAGTCAACTTGGGTTTTCTGCAAGGTTCTCCACTTTTCCACCTCAAAAGTAAAATTATTATTTCTTTCTAAATCAGCTCATTGTTATTAATAATTAAGTAAGGTCAATTTTTATGAAGCGGAAGTTCTTATACAATGAAAGGGCAGACTCACATTGAGGTACCTTAGGGCCTGCAATGTTACAAATCAATTTCTTTTGGGTATAAACTTTTCTAAGTGGGTAAAAGAGATCATGCCTCTCTCCAACATGCTTTAATTCTCCTTTGAGTGGCCTTTCCAGACCCATTCTCTGAAGGAACCATTGAAAGAGTGTGGCATTGAAAAGAGATAGTGAACCCCAGCTCTACCATTCACTTTGTGATTTAGATGCATTACCTAAACTTTCTTAAAACTTTTGTCCACAATGGAGTGCATGAATGGCACTCGGTGTGGGGTCCTGTGGACAATTAAATGCAACAGCTAATTGAGAGGGCTGAACGTTCCACTTTCTTGCAAGATATTAAGTCAACATGATTTATCTTCCTTTTTTTCTTCTACTTTTTCCCCAGAGGGATTTTTTCATTTGTTTTTTGGAGGAGAAGTAAGTCCTCCAAAGCATCATCAGGGTTAAGTAAACAATGATACCTTGGCTGAAGTGGTTTTCAAAAGACAAGGAGACAGTGGCTGGGTGTTAGTTGAAAAAAATATTTCAAAAGCTTCTTTACAACTGGGGAGCTATATTTTGCAACAGAGGGTAGGTGGAATTTTTTAAACATGTTTTTCTTGACATATGTGATACATAGTTAAGTGTACCATGAAAGGATTGAGTTAAAAACATAATTAAGATGATGAACTCAATGGCAAATTTAGGGATTAGCTCAAGATTGTAGCTCACAGCAAACCATTGTTTGCATACAACACTGTAGTACTCCGAGTGGGAAATATAGTCTTTAACGCTTTGCCAATTAAATATTTGGAAAGGTTAGAATGCAAGAACACTCCAGATTTGTTTTTGTTCTGATACAGGAAATTTTTGTTGAGTCAGAGTTTCTCTAGTGTAACCTAAATTCCCTGGGCGCAAATGCCAATGGATGCATGGAGCCGTCGCTTTGGCGACGATCCTTGTGATTTTTCTGCTAAGTAATATAGAAAACAAAGGGCATCTAAGAGCAAGGCTGCTTGGTTTTCACAAGAGTGTTTCACTTTTTCTGTGTGAACTTCATAGCCATTACCGCAGTTGAATTCATTTGCAAGTTGTTACAGAAATTACAGGGAAGTTGATGACTTCAGTATGGTCTTTCTTTCCACAGAATCCCTCCACCTCGAGCTCCCCCCATGAATGTCCTCTCTGCAGTAATCACTGAAGCTTTTGGAGTGGCACTCGTCGGCTATGTGGCCTCCCTGGCTCTTGCTCAAGGATCTGCCAAAAAATACAAATACTCAGTTGATGACAACCAGGTGGAGTAGGCCCCAGCCCCTGTCCAAGGGCTGTTGTATCATGGTCCTCGTGCACTCCCAGATCCTGGGCATGTTGAACTTCTGAAAAATATAATTTCCTAAGTGTATAGCAAGAATGGGTAGAACAGAACAAAAATCTCTAAAGCATTCATACACAGCTGAAAAACCTAGCCTTCATGGGTTGGTTGATAATATACATTTTTTTCCCTCCTAGGGAGAGAGACATCTTGATGTCCTTTTTGATTTTAGGATAGAATCTACATATATTATCATTGCATGCTGACTTTTAAAAATCATGGATTTCAAAGTAAAAATAACACCATTACTTATTCTTGCTAGTAAAAACTAAAGGGCACAAGGGGTTATTCTGAGAATACCAAACAATGAAAATTTTACTGATCATATTTCTAAATCTACTTCTGCTAGTCTCTTCTTTCAAGCCTTATGGCCGTACATTCCTGCATAGGTCTGCAGAGGCAGCTGTGGGATGGCGTATTACCCGTGTCTAAAATCTCACTCTGACTCCAGGTGCCCTTAGTTTTTCTGTGCCCCAGTTTTGTCGTCTGTAAAAAAACAGATTTATTCATTTAATGGATGTGTATTGAGCTCTACCAAGTACTGGGTAGTGGCCTAGGAACAAGGGGTGCAATGGTATACAACACAGACCATGTTTTTCCTCATCCCAAACGCTCCCAGTAGCAGGGTTTGCAGGTGAAATGCCTCTTTTCCAAGGCTTACAGGGCCCTCCATGACCTGCCACCATCACTTTCCTCCCTGATCCATTTCCCTTTATCCGTTTCCCTTTATACTCTGTTTTAATCACACTTATGCCTACCTTTTCCTTGGACCCATTAATCATATATCTGGTCAGGACATTTGTACCTGCCGCTCCCTTTGCTAGGAACTTCATCCCTTCAGATATCTGCATGCCTCTTTTGTTCAAATGTTCCCTTCTCAGGGAGGCCTTTCTTGGTAAACTGAAATCCTAAACTCCAGATTTTTCCACTCCCTTCTCTGCTTTGCTTTTTGTGTTAATCTTGCTTACTGTCAGCATTCCCTCACTAGAGTGCCAGCTCTCTGAGGGTGGGGATATTTATCTGTTTTGTTTACTGGCAACAGCAGAAGCAGGAAAACATTAGGAGGCTTTTGCAATAATCCAGGTGATATTTGATGCCTGGGACGGGGTTGTAGCAATGCAAGAGATGAGAAGTAGACAGATTCGGATTGGATGTGGGTGCCATCTGGGAAAAGGGAAAGGAGTCAAAAATATCTCTAATTCTTTGGTCTAAGCAATTGGAATTTAAGGTGGGGAAGAATGTGAGATCAGTTGGGGATCATAAAGAGCAACAGCATGATTTGGTTAAGTTTGGGATACTTGTCAGCCGTCCAAATGGAGATCCTAAGTAGCAGGTTGGCCATATGAGTCTAATGTGCAGAAGATTGACCCAGACTACAGATGTAAATTTGAGAGTTGTCAATGTATAATCTGGATAACTAAGATCAGAGAGAAAAGTGGTCCAATATCTGTGATTGGTTAGAGGAGGAGGAACCATAAAGGAAACTGAGAAGTAGTGGCCAGGGAAGTAGGAGGAAGACAGGAGGGTCTGGGGTCCTAGAAGGACTTAGAAGGAACCTTTAAGGAGAAGGAACTGAGCAACTATGTCCAAGGCCACTTTTAGCCCAGGGAAGTAGGAAACCACCGCTAGATTTAGCATTGTGGAAACGATTGGTGGAGTGGTGGGTATGGTGGGGAACTTTCCTACAAGGTGGTTATGAGCATTAAATGCTTAGAACAGTTTCTGGCTTTGTTGTAAGCACTCAAAAAAAAAAAAGTTAGCTACTTTATTTTTAATGTTTAAGTCACAACAAATGCGGAGAACAGAAATTGAATACAAACAAGCCTCATCCTTTGACAAGATGTCCCCGTGGTCTCCAAAAGTTGATTGTGGAATAAGTAATGATATATTCTCCTATTATCAATCTTGTAGGAATTTTTGGCCCATGGCCTCAGCAATGTGATTCCTTCCTTTTTCTTCTGCATACCAAGTGCTGCTGCCATGGGAAGGACTGCTGGCCTGTACAGCACAGGGGCAAAGACGCAGGTAACTTCATCGTTCAGAATGGACCAGAGAACCGCTGGTGACTCTCCGTTTCGGAAAGGGGGGATGTTGAGCTTCTTTCTAAAGTCCTGAAAGTATTTTCACTTCTTCAACGGTTTTCTAACTCGTTTTGAGAAAATCTCATTCTCTCTCTCTCCCTCTCTTTCTTGTGAATGATCCTTCCAGAAGCCCAGGGACTCAGGGAGCAGACAGGAATCAGACTCGCGGCCCGTTATTGTTGGCAACCTTTGAATCAAGCTCCCTCTAGTGGCGATGCTGATTTTGTGTTTTGCTAATTAACCAACTTGAAAATTTTCCATTTGTGTTCATTTAAGTAAAATGAAATCAGCTATATGCAGAATCTGTCCTTGATGGGGAAATTTCTTTCAGTAGGGATGTACAAGTATATAAACAAGTGATAAGTCATCTGTGCACATTTTAGGTCAAAGGCACATTTATATATTTTTAGGAACTTCTATCAGTTCAACATTTGTTGAGCACCTGCTGTGTACCAGTTATTATGCTGGGTACCAGGAGGCAGACAATGCTTATAAGAAAGATGTTGTTTTGATGATGATGATGATAATGGGAGTGTTTGTGGAAGCATATATTGAGTTAGGTGCCAGGCGTTGCATGTCATACTTGTTATATAAATAAATTCATTTACCCTTTAGGCAACTCTGAAGGAGGTATAATTATTATCCTCAGTTTCCACATGAGAGAGTTGAGGAAAGAGGGTAAAAATAACTTACCCAGGTCACAGAGCTTGTGAGTGGCAGAGCAGGAATTTGAACCCAGGTAGATTGACCTCAAATCTTGTACTTTTTCAAGTACTGTTTCATATAAGAAAATGTATGCAGATGTTACTGTAAGGAATTAACAGCTAACCACTATTAAAACAGTTCATAACATTCGCATTGAATGTGTATTTATAACACATGTTACGTGATGATTCAAACATTTATTAGGGGTCTGCCTCATGTTAAGTCATTTTGTGGGGGGGTTATAGAAGAATAAATTTGAAAAAGATGGTTCTTGACCTTGGGGGTAAGTGGCAAGAGAAATACAGGTAAATGGAAATTCAAATACAGCATAAAAGTAACTAATAAAATTATTGATGAATGTACCATGGATCAGAGAGGAAGCAGCAACAAATTCAGAATGTATAATAATGCAAGAGGTAGTTGCGGTAACTCATGAGGTAAGATGTGATGTCGTCATTCACCCTTGTTTTATGTGACATTTTGATTGGCTCTTATGAAGCTAGTGACTTCAAGCATAGGTTTATCATGTGCACGAGCGTGAACACTTACAAACTGTGCTCTCAAATGTTTGGGGGCCAAATTCGAATGCTTAATGCATCGTGTACTCAAGTGTCATCCCCGACTCTGAAGACACTTCTATCTATAAAATTCTAGGATTCTATAGTAGTTTCCACCTGATTTCTCACGATGCGGGAGTATATTTGATTTCCTCTCTTCATGTCCAGGCTAGATAAAGTAAGTAGCTAAAGGCATGGATTCCAGAGTCTGGGCTTGTGTTCTGGCTCCATGACTAGTAGTTGAGTGACTTAACACAAATAACTTGACCTTTCTAGCCTCACCAGACTTGGCTGGTCAAGTATTTGTTATAGAGATTAGATGAGTTAATACGTGCTTATTAAGCCCAAAGCCTGAGCACTCAATACATACTCCTTCAATGCTAACAGTTGTCACTGATTGCATTATTAGTATTGTTAAATATTTTATTGTAATAAAACCTTTCCAGAACCTTTTGTTTAACATTCAGTAGTAAAACATCCTGGTTTGATTGGGATGCAGTAAGGCAGTTTCTATTCCAAGTTGCCCCTCCAACTTGCTGAGGATGTTGAACGGGTTAGCATCTTCATCCATCACACAGACAAGAGAAGGTTGGAATAGAATCTGTGAGATGTCTTCCACCTGGGGGTTTCACACCTGGAGTTTCCTTTAGGCATTTACTACTTTTCCAATGACTATTTTAGTAATAATAAAACTGCCTCATTAATCTTCGTAACTTTAAAGATTGAATGTCTAAGGAGACAGTACATTGAGAAAATGTAGTTATTTTTAAATCTTATATATTTTTTTCATTTTAATTGGACATATATTTGTTTGGCTAATGGAATGACGAGGCACCTTTCTCTGTTCTGTGGGCCACATGTTTGAATGATAAGAGCACCATAACTTTTCTAGTGACTTTCCAGAGTTATTTTCTGCATGGTATTTTATTCTAGACTTCAGATGAAAGAGATCCAACAAAACACAAGTTCAGAGAGACAAAGCTCAGCAGGAGAGTATTTTCATGCTGTTCTGCTTGTCGAGATGGTCACTAATCTGTCCAACAATTCCCATTAAATTGCACAGAGAAGGAATCTGATTTAATGTGCATACCCAAATTGAGGATGCTTTCCCATGGTAGTCATTTTAGACCTTTAACATTGCAACTGTTATGTGGGTATAACTGATAATTGACATGACTTGAAGAAGGCACTTGGGCAAGCCAAGTCTTAAAAATTTTGCTTTAAATAGGCTACTTGTGAAACCAGTTTTCTGTGTGACAAGACTTCACAGAACAACCCCTTAAATGGCTCTGTCTCTTTTAGGAACTAGAATTATCTCCAGAAATTAATCTAGAAGACCTAAAAACTCTTCCACATTTAGGCAACACATTTCTTTTTTTTTTTTAAGATCTTATTTATTTATTTGAGAGAGAGAGCTTGTACACAGGAGAAAGGGGTGTAGAGAGGCAGAGGGAGAGGGAGAGAATCTCAAGCAGACTCTGCTGAGTGGGCAGCTCAGGCGGGGCTTGCTCCCAGGACCCTGAGATCATGACCCGAGCTGAAATCAAGAGTCGGACCCTTAACCGACTGAGCCACCCAGTTATCCAGGAGGCCAATCCATTTCTATCCTCCATACATAGACACTCTTTTTTATGGTGATTCCCTGAAAAGGCGGCATGCTGAGCATGGATATCTAGGAATTAGGAAGTCTTGGTGCTGCCTAGACACACAGCACGAAGAAGTCTTGCAGATCTTCCTTCCATACTCCCCTCTGAGGAATGGTAATCATGGGAGGGAGCACAGCATGCCCTGGCCCTCTCGCCTACTCGCTTCCCTTTGCTTCCAACAGAGTAGACACACTGGTGCTCTGCAGGCAGTTTGGGAGGCGTAACCGAACCATGAAGGATGAGAAGCAGCATCTGCTGCAGGCGAAGCTTGGTCACAGCCGGAAATGACAGCTGGCATGTTTTTCTGCAACACTGAGATTGCCTCTAGGTTCTAATTTGCCAAGCTATATTCTTTTATTCTTCCAAATTTGGCTTCTTGCTCCTGACTTCTTTAAAGCTTTTTAAATCCAGCCTTCGTGACCCAATATCCTCTCTCGCCTTCTGCCCTTTCCCACAACTTTTGCCCTTCTACCACCAGCCTGTGCATATAGTGAGCTCTTGGCTGACTTTGCCTTCTTTAGCCACTATTCAGGATGGAAATGGCTGGCGTCTCACCCTTCCTCCAGTGGTATATGTAGGTGTGCATAACACTGATGCCTGCAGAGTCATATTTGTAAGCAACCTACAACATATACGATACATATAATGATGCAACAGGGAGAACATGTAGATCTCATTCTCCTTTATGCAGAATTAACTCAATTTGAGTAGTTAGATTTTAGATTAAAAAAAAATGTCTAGCCCTTTTAATTAGTATAACATAGAAAGAGTTGAAAAATAGCAAAACACCTACACAGTGTTTGTCTTGTGCCTAACTAAGGGTGTGAACACTTTGTTACTGGCTAACAACATAAGCCAACAATATAAGGAGAGCACTTAATTGGCATTTGTTTTCTGAGGTTTGAAAAAGAGTAACAAGGAGGGTGCCTGGGTGGCCGAGTTGGTTGAGCATCCAACTCTTGGTTTTGGCTTGGGTCCTGATCTCGAGGTCATGAGATCGAGCCCTACATCAGGCGCTGCATTTAGCGCAGTCTGCTTGAGATTCTCTTTCATTCTCTCTCTCTGTGTGTGCCCTCTTCCCACTCTCACTCTCTTTCAAAGGAGCAAGGTTCTCTCTTGTTTTGGTTGCAACTTGCCTTTAAAATGTCTCTCTCGAGGATATTATGTTGAGTGAAATGAGTCAATCAGAGAAAGGCAATGATATGGTTTCACTTATATGTGGAATATAAGAAACAGCACAGAAAGTCATAGAGGAAGGGAAGGAAAACTGAGTAGGAAGTCATCAGAGAGGGAGAGAAACCATGAGAGACTATAGGGAACAAACTGAGGGTTGAAGGAGGAGAGGTGGGGGGGGCGATGAGGTAATTGCTTGATGGGCATGAAGGAGGGCACATGATGCGATGAGCACTGGGTGCTATATGCAGCTGATAAATCACTGAACACCACATCTGAAACTAAGTATGTACTTTATGTTGGCTACTTGAATTTAAATTAAGAAAATAAAAAAAGTAAAAAGTGTTTCTCTTATATATCTAGAGATATAGAAAAAGCATCACTTCATATACAAATAATAAATATTCAGAAACTTGGGTAATACTTAAAAATACAGCTCAACTGTGTTCAGAAACGTGAAGTTGGAGAAGTCTGTGAGAGCACTGCAAATAACTGATCTCTGTTCAAAAACTCTTTGCATAGTGACTGAGTTGGCCATCTATGAAATGATGGCTTGGACTGCATGATCTCAAAGATTTTTTTTTTAAACCAATCTATATTTCATGGGTGCCTGGGTGGCTCAGTTGGTTAAACATCTGCCTTCACCGCCTTCGGGCCAGGGTGTGATCCTGGGGACCCAAGATCAAGTCCCACGTCGGGCTCCCTGCGTGGAGCCTGCTTCTCCCTTTGCCTGTGTCTCTGCTTCTTTCTCTCTCTCTCTGTGTGTCTAGTGTGAATAAATAAATAAAATCTTAAAAAAAAAACACAAAACATCTGCCTTCAGCTCAGGTCATGATCCTGGGGTCCTGGGATCAAGCCCCAACACCAGGCTCCCTGCTCAAGTGGGGAGTCTGCTTCTCCCTCCCCTTCTGCTACTCCCCCTCCTGTTCTCTCTTTCTCAAATGAATAAAAAAAGTCTTTAAAAGAAAAAATAACCCAGGTCTACATTTCAGGATCTGGGGGTCTTAATTGTGGAGACAATGAATGGCAGTATTTTGAGAGCTTTGATGGCAGAAACTATTATTGATTTACATGCCTGGGGAGTAATAAAGATTTCTAGTCCAGTTAGATGCACTTACTTTTGAGCTCAGGCATCAACAGTGATGAGACAAGTGCCTTGAAGGAGTTAAGCCATTTGCTCATATGGTCTATTTCTGTGTATGCCTCATCATCAAACGTGAACAAATACTCTTTTTCACCATAGCTTGCTACCTTTGGAAGTAACGTCCATTTAATTCTTTTTTTTTTTGTCCATTTAATTCTTGACGTATTTTTGACAAATTGTAGTTCAGTGAGTGCACAATTGTTGATGTACATCCAAAGCATCATGTAAACAAAAGGTCTGTTAAATATTAGAGAAAAGCCCAAAGGTAGTTGTAGTTTACTGTTTTTAAATACAATTATTTAGTTAGGTTGTAATTTCTCTAACAGCTCCAGTGTTAAGATATGCAGGTACCTTAAAATACATTTGGCTTTATGGATTCCAATTTCACTCATAATCCATATGCCTTCTAACTCCCAAGCTCTATGACCTTGGGCAAGTCACTCTGCCTCCCTGTGCCTCAAACCCTTGCAAAGTAGTTTAGACTGTAGCTCTCGAAAGTTCACATCTGCAATTAAGATGAAGAATTTTATTTCCAGTACACTGTTAAGTATATTGCATGAAGAGTCTCACAGAAGGGGTGCATGCCATTCATCATCCTTTGTCATGAAATAAACCTTCGCATTTGGTGTCCTTTTCTTTCTGCAAACATACTTCACTTACTGAGCTATCTGAATTAATCCTATGATCTGTTCTCTGACCCTGGGCTTTCACCAGCCTAGTGGAATGTCAGACATATCTTATTGTTTAAAAATTCTTATATAATATCACCAATGCTTCCTAAATGACCACCCTAAACAGTTTGGTATACTATGACATGTTTTATGAATGATTTTAGTTCCCAAAGGACTTGTTTCCCACAGAAGGATATTTTTTTCCTCCCTTTATATGCTGGGGAGTGCTGGAGATGGGTTCCACTAAATATGAAAGAAACTGTGTCTACTTTCACTCAGTTTAATGGTTTTGAGTTTCATATATAATGTTGCATACATCAATAGTCTCTTCTCTTTTTTTATTGCTGAGTAGTATTGCGTTGTATGATGTACCACAATTTGCTAACCTGTTCACCAGTTGGTGGACTTTTCAGTTGCAGTTTTTTTAAAAGATTTTATTTATTTATTCATGAAAGACACACGGAGAGAGAGAGAGAGAGAGAGAGAGAGAGAGGCAGAGATGTAGGCAGAGGGAAAAGCAGGCTCCAGGCAGGGAGCCCGATGTGGGACTCGATCCCAAGACCGCAGATCATGCCCTGAGCCAGGGACAGGTGCTCAACTGCTGAGCCACCCAGGCGTCCCCAGTTACAGTTTTTGGTGTTCATGAATAAAGCTGTTATAAATATTTACGTGTAGGTATTCGCATGGGCATATGTTTTCATTTCTCTTAGGTAGTTCTGGGACACATGTAAGTGTACGCACAATGTCATAAGAAACTGTGAAGCTCCTTTCAAAGTGGTTGTACTATGCTGCATCGGTACCAGCAATGTCTGGGAACTCCAGTTGCTTTGAGTCCATGCCAACCCTTGATACTGATTGGTTGTTTATATATTTATTTTAAATTTCAGCCATCCTATGAAATCCTGATTCCCTTTGCTATCTCCATAATGATATTCTGGGCATCTTTTTGGTCCTGTGAAAGCCCTCCTTTCTTTTATTGGGCTGACAGTTTGGCTAAACATTTTTACTAAGGCATGCATTTGCTTATGCGGAATCAGGTTCTCAAGTGGAGCAAAGCTAGGAGTCAGGTGTTCTGAATTGCCTTTTGTCAGCAGGTTGAGTTGGTTGGAATATGATACTAATGACTCTTCAGGATTAATGAAATTAAGTCTCCTTCACTGCAGAGACTGCTCCTATAATCCCATATAACTGCTTCATACTAGAACCCTTCCTAACAAAGAACTCCAAAGAGAGTAAGTGCTTCAGTGGAAATTTATCATCAGCGGAGAAAAACCCTAAGCTGCATATTCAGTTATTATTCAAACATCTTGCTAGGAAATGAGGAGAGTCAAGCTGAACAACAACAGGCTAACGGACTTTTAATTGAAATGTCACTTTCACTATTAAACAAAAAAAGTCATTGCCATGATGTGTGATAAAAGTTGATGGTGTCCTATTTCTTTGTGTGGAATTGCTTTTCTCTCATCACTGACTTAATTTGATTGCACCAGTTTGTCAGCTGTCATATTTGGGTTCCCTCAGCTGCAAAATATAGATAATGGTAGTCTATGCAATTTAACAATCATGCACCAACATTTGGTTTCTTATAATCAAGATGAACTAAGAATTTTATTTCCTCCTATAACTTTGGAATAATAAGAAAGTTCAAGACTTTCTTTCTCATCTGTCTTGTATTTTACAGGTGGCTTGTTTAATATCTTGCATTCTTGTCCTGATAGTCATCTATGCAGTAGGACCTTTGCTTTACTGGCTGCCCATGGTACAGTAGTACTTTTTCATTATCTACTTCTTAATCTTACTTTTAATGAAATCATTGTATATTAAAATGTCTTAGAAGAGTAGCCTCAATGACCCTACATCTGAAAACCATGTGACAGAAGTAATGATTGAATGGAGGGGAGGTGAACAGAGACCACATTTGATGGGGGAGGAATGGGAAGGGACTGTGGCTATTTTCTGTTTTTTAGGCTCATGTGTAAAACTGGCATTGTGGATTTAGATTTATTCTGTGCTCCTTTGGAGGGTGGAACAGGGCAATCTCTGGTATAAGAAACAGACTTTGGAATTATTTTTATCAGATCTTGGACTGCTAGAAAAATGTGTGTAGGGCAAGGGAGTAGGGAACAAAATACCTCTTGCCACAACTGGTATCTTATACAAAGTGACTCAGAACCCCAGTTTTAATGGTTTTTACCTTGCTTTTCATAAATCTGGGGCATCACACTGACCCAAGTAAGATTCTGGTCCTCAGAAAGCCGGAGACCTTCTCAATCCTGTCTTGTTCTAATTCTTCATTCATATAGTGAGAGTAAATCATTTCCACAGCAGGATCTTCTAATAATCAAGTTCACTTTTCAAGTGACTTATAAATATCTTCAGGTGAAACCAGATAATTGATGTTAAAGGTAATTACAAGGAAATATATAATATAAAAATTTAATTTTTTCAACAAACTTCAAATGGCAGTGGATAACTATTTTAAAGTTAAGAGGATATTCAGCTTTATAACATGCACCCTTATAAATTCATACTTGTCTTTTTTTTTCTTTTGTATGTTTTACAATGGCATAAATTTTACACTGTGATTTCCTAGAATTGATATAATATTCCTAAAGTACAATAATAGATTAGTTCCAAACGAAATGAATATTGTTTTAGTTTTCTAAATGATGATTGCTTTTCTCTAGTAAGTACTTAAAAAACATACAAGAAATAATACCTTGGTCCTTTTAAATTCAGATGAAAATCTATATCTTACTTCTTAATCAACTTATTTCCCATCTGTAGTGTGTTCTTGCAAGTATTATTGTCGTCGGACTGAAGGGAATGCTAATACAGTTTCGGGACTTAAAAAAATATTGGAATGTGGATAAAATCGACTGGGTAAGTAGAAATTTGACCTAAAATTTTCCCTCTTTGGCTTAACCATGTATCACAAGATCAACTGTGATATTTTTATTTGCAGAAAATAGTTTTGGCCATTGAGACTTGTACGCTTCATAAACTACCATTTATTTTTTCAAACTCTTAATAAAGGCATTAAAATATAAAATGTCTATAAGAAACAGAAATGGAATTTTGTCAAATTTTGATTGATGTGTTGTTTGAGAACTTTTAATGAAATACTTGCTAACTTGAATGGTTTGGGTCTTCTCAATTTCCATTATGAATTGATTCTGGAAGTGAAGCTCATCAAGGAAGTACACACTAATAGAACATATATGAAAAACCATCATTAATTGCTAAGAAATGTGTTGCATTAATATAGGGTGAACATCTTAATAGTGACCATATTCCTTCAAAACACAAAGTCTCATGAATTTGGTTTTAAAGGGGTGACACTGAGAGGAGCATTATGTTGATAGGATATTGCCAGCAAGAGATTAAATGGTACTGAACAATGATCAAGTGTGGCTTCTACTAACAGAAATGTATAACATACTTATTTTAGAGAAATATATCTATGCAGGAGCATCCAAAATACTTTCCCTTTCCAATACAGATAAAGTATTTCATAAGTACCCTCTGTTTAACTCTCTTATGACATTTGCCATATTGAAATGCAGTTCTCTATATTTCTCCCTCCTTCACATTCTTTGCTCAGGGAGACTTTGGGGGGATTATTTGTGCTGGTGCCTATTTTTTTTTAACATTTAATATTTTAATACAAAAGATTAGGCAAGTTCCACTTGAAAATATATTTTATTCAAAATGTATACATTTTATGCATTTCTTTTCTTTTTTTTTTCTTTTTTTCTTTTTTATTTTTTATTTTATTTTATTTTTTTTTAAATCAGAGGTTTGTTTCTCTAAATCTCATTCAGGATATTCCTTTCAAGCTTGTTTCATTCAATGTTTGGCCTGATCCTCATCAACAAGCATGTGAACTAATTGGAATCAATTTTTTAATTTTATTTTATTTTATTTATTTATGATAGGCACACAGTGAGAGAGAGAGAGGCAGAGACATAGGCAGAGGGAGAAGCAGGCTCCATGCACCGGGAGCCTGACGTGGGACTCGATCCCGAGTCTCCAGGACCGCGCCCTGGGCCAAAGGCAGGCGCCAAACCGCTGCGCCACCCAGGGATCCCCCTTTTCTTTTTTTTTAAACCTACTTATGTTCTTCACTCTTATCAGTGGACTTGTATCACTCATATGTCCACCTTTTAATAGTTGGTGACCAAAGACAATCATCATATGGTTTCACTCATATGGGGAATATAAGAAATAGTGAAAGGGATTGTAAGGGAAAGGAGGGAAAATGAATGGGAAAAATTAGAGAGGATGACAAAACATGAGAGACTCCTAACTCTGGGAAATGAACAAGGGGTAGTGGAAGGGGAGGTGGGCGGGGGGTGGGGTAACTGGGTAACTGGTGCCTATTTTCATAACACTTCTCTCAAGGCTCAGTATTACCCTACCCAAGTACAATACTGGGTGCCATGAGGAGCGCAGAGATAAATAAAGAACTACTTGTCCCCTCCAGACACTTTCATTGTGCAGGAAGCAGACATAGAAACATCAACTTATTATGCAAGACATGATACAACATTACCTGGAAATAAAAGTACAAGCTTAGTGCTGGGGAAAAAAATGGAAGTTAGAGCATTTAATTTGGACTGGGTGCATATGAGACTCTAACAGCAGAGCTGAAATGGGAACTGAGACTTGAAGTAACAGTACTGATAGGCAGGCCAAAGGGTTAAAATTAGCCAGACTGATGGAAGATCATGACTTTTTAAAGGTGATATATGTGAGGTAACACATGGAAATAGAGATATTAGAGGATGCAGACTTATTGAACAAGCTATTTGATAACCCTGTGATAAAGGTACTTCTAGGGGACTCATTTATTTCATAAGGGGGAGCATGGTACCACATTGCAAGGGGAGTGATGTCAGGAAAGCCTTCTAGGAAATGACGGGTGGAACATCGAGTGTGAGTGTAGGAGTAGTAATAGATGGGGTTGCAAAGGTTAAGAATGAGTTGGACTGGGAAAGGTTGCTTATGTCCTATTAAGACGACTAAACTTCATCCTGAAGGCAGTATGACATCACGAAAAGGAGAGGTAGGAATAAGATTTATGTATTGGAAGCGTTGCTGGAGTCATTTGGGGAAGATGGATGAAATGCCTTAGGAAGTCAGCCAAGTAAGTGAGCAAGGCCTGGAACACAAGTTAGACCAGGAGGTTCAAGAGGCAGAAATAGAGTTGAAAGATATTTAAGAGACTGCACTAATTTGTCCTCACTACCAATTCATCATATAAAGTGCATCAGTCTAGAAGTAGTTCTAAGTTTCTGGTTAGGAACATCACTGCTAGAAGATGATGTCATTCAATTATAGATGATTATTTAAATGCATTTACTGGTTACCTTAGTTTTTTTTTTTTTTAATTTTAAATGCAGGTTCTCTTTCCGGAGTTATTTATTTCAATTAATCTCTTTGTTTTCTGTATGTCATTACCAAGTAGTTTTTCAAGAAAGGCTTATGTGTTTAAATTCCCTGAGCTGCTGCGTGGTAAAAATATCTGTATGTTGGATTTTTTTTCCCATACTAGAAGGAAGTTTTTGGCTGAGTCTAAAAAGCTTTCCCAGGACTTTTTAGACTTGGCACTATCTTCAGGTATTGAGAGATAAAACAGAGAAATTATAGGTCAACATGATTTATTTTGTTATCTTATGTGAATTTGTTTTTCTGCGTGGATATTCAGTGAAGTTCTTTCTTGCCCATGATATTTGGTAATATTATCAGAATATTTCTTGTGGTTGAACATCCAGTGTCAAATTTCTATGAGAATGACATATCCTTTTGATCTCAGAATTAAAGATTATATGCAAAATTTTTCTTCTAATATATCTGAGTATTTTTCCAAATCTATATATTCTTTTCATGAATTATGTATTTGTTGATTTTATTTTGTCTTTCTTTGTATCTATATATTTTCCTAAAATTATTTTTGGGAGCGTAGGTGTGGTTTTTCTGGACTATTTGCTATATCCCTGTTATGGTATTCTAGTTGTGATTATCTCTCTCTTTTTTTTAGCTTCAAATATGGCTCTTATCTCTATAATGTTTTTATATCTATCCACATCCTTTTCTAAATTCTTCCAGCTTATTTTTAAAATCTCTTTCAGTTTTTCTTTTTTTATAATATAGGTTTTATTCTTTGAATCTTCACATCTATTTCTGAGGGTTTGTGTGTGTGTGTGTGGGGGGGGGGTTGTTAAATTGCCTATTACAATGTGTAGACCTATCTCGTCTCTGTTTCATTATTTTGTTTCCTTCCCTATTTCTATGAATAAATCCCTGTGATTATTTTATGATTGTAATGCATTTTTAGTGGTCCTAGCTATTTGCGTAAAAGTAATATGGGGAGGGAAGGAGGTGAGGAAGTAAGATGGAGTAGTCCACAGCTCTGATTTAGGTACGTCATCAGAAGATTTGTCCCTTGTTGAAACAAAGCCTCACAATCACAGGCTCTCTTATGACACTTGCTGTCTTTTCTCCTTTCTTCATGTTTCTTCACCTCTGTCAGTCTCCTTTGGTTAGAAAGTTAGGTTTTAAGTGATACAACTGGTGTTTCATGTTACTGCTCTTCTTTCCATGGTATAAAATATATATCATACGGGTACATTTCCTTCTTCTCTTGTAGCCAGCCCACCATTGCCCAAAGAACGGAGAGCTCTTATCAGAAAATTACTATATAGAATTTTTAAAACTGTGACATTCATGAATATCTCTGTAATTGATTAAAACTTGAGGGCAAATGTATTGGTTTCCAGTATCCACCTTGATATTTCACAAATTTCACAGTATTTGGCAACTCTACAACATATTTTGTAGTTAGGAGTTGTGAGTATGTTCTTGTTTGTTTGAGGCTGGGTTTTCCTCCCTATATATTCAGGGTTTTTTTTAATATTATTTTGGATGAATTTCAATAAAAGGTAGTAGAGTAAAAGTACCTTCAATATCCTATCTAAATCAATACTTTTAAAAAGATAATCCTGGCAGCAGTATAGCAAATGGTTTACAGTGCGGATAACAAACACAGGTAATTAGGAAGGAGGCTGTCAGAATAGTCTAGGCAAGCCATAGGAAAGTGTGAACTAGGCCCTTATCAGTGAATTAAGAAGAGGGCATTTTGAGATTGAAATTAATAATTGAGATTTTTGAAATTAATAATTGATAGGAAATGATTGGATTAGTAAATAAAAAAGAAAAATAGTAAATATGATTCCACAGTTTCTGACTGCAGTGTCATGAAGAATATTAGTGTTGTAACTGAAAGAGAACATTGAAGGAAGGGGAGATCTTGGGGTAAAGTTAATGAGTTTGCATTTGTGTTTGAAGATATCAGTAGACAGTTTGAAAAATGGCTTAATAGCTCAAAATTGGTAGTCTCCTATGTAGAGATGAGAGTTGAAAACCTGGAGTGAATAGTATGGTGCGGGCAAAAAGTATGGTTGAGGAAGATAACATGGATATAACAGATGGATGATGGTTGAATGAGACATTGGGTTTAGTTTAACAAAGCCTCCTAAGTTTGAAGTGGACAGGTATTTCCAAGTTGCTAAGGAATTCAACAGTGAGAAGTCATGGATGATTGGAATATGATCAGGACATAGCATTTGTAGTGAGACTATTGCACAGACTTTTTTGGATATAGGTTATATAACCCAGAAGATAGAATATGTCCAGATTACTCAATAGATAGACTATATTAAAATATCATGGAAGTGAAGCTGTGGATATACGTAAAATAATTTGAAGGTTGAAAGTTTAAAAAACATCACATAAGCAGTCATCACATGAAAAGTTAGAAATTTTTATTTCTTTAAATTGTTTATAGTTCAATAATTATTCCACTTTGAGCTGTTGATCAAAACCCTGTCTGAAGTAATGAGGAAATAGGAATCCAAGGCCAAATCGGGCTGGGTTTGAGTAACTGAACAGTGGGAATAGAATTCACATCTACAGGAATATAATAATGTGTATCAACCACCAAAACAGATGAGGAGGAGGTAAAGTGATTGAGTAGAGGCTCCACTGTGTAAAGGTTTATGTGTTTATGTGTTTCCTGCTTGAGGTCAGTTTTGGGGTTAGCTTGTGTTTAGGGACTGTGAGTGCTAATAGAGAAGGGATCAAGTGGGAACACATAATGAAAAAAATAAGAGCCTGGGAGTTAACTAATTCCTTACAACTGTGACAACCAATGTTTGGATCTTTAACAGACATTGTTACAGAACAGTGTTGGGACTCACTCTAACCAATGGAACTGTTTCCCTGATCTGTGTTGTTAATTTACATTTTGATATTTTTTTTCAAAGCTATAAATGTAGCCCCAGGAAATAACTAAGCATTGTGAACCCAACTTACAATAGATGATGTTGTGGGAGAGTAAATATACTTTAAAAATAGAACCAGATGGTACCAAAATTTTTGGTTGCTCTGATGAATCATGGCCTCTGGGCTCTGTGGTTTTTATAAATGGCAGGGACCAGGATCCTCAGTTCCCTCTGCTATATTGAATCATGGAGGTTGGCCATGAGGAATCAGACGTATAAAACTTTTGGTGAGGTCTTATTTTGCCCCACACAGGGGGGAGGGTTCAGTCCACATTAAGGGATGAGTAAGAAACAAAGCAATCATGGCAAGTTGAAGTAATGATCAAAAACTTGCAGCCTTATGTGATGAAGCATTTTACATTATGTAATACATTAGGGAGGAAAAATTACACTGTATATGTATAAAAGACTCAAAAGATTGTCTTTTCACCAAATAGAGGAAAAACATTTTAGTGTCTAATCTATGAGATGACAGGCTGAGGATGATGTCATAGTAAGTGCTAACAGCATTACATTTCTTCGTGATGGATCTGAACATGAGAACGCTTAAGATATATTTTCTCTTTTTACTTTAGAATGTTTGTTTCTTCTATATCAAAAGGAATTTTATAGGTAAATATCCCTCCATTTGCTTCCAAGGGCTTAGCTTTTCAAAATAGCTCACCATGAAGAACCACTCAAGCTCCATTTAGATAAATAATACAAAGGAGAAGCATTTTGTGTAAAAAATGCTATTTAGAAACATTTACTTCAAACTTGTCTCACCCTCCCCTACAAGAATCTGCACTATCTTCAGATTATAGAGAAGTTTCTAACTTTTTAATTTGCATATGAGATTGAATTAGATTGTTGAAGATGTTTTAAAGTACTCATATAGCCACTGGGACGAAGAAATCAACTTAGAACTGTGCATAGGTAAAGTAATGCAAATAGTTTGGGGGAAAGAGGCAGCTTGAATATTTTGTTGGTCTAATATTTGATAAATGCAGGAAATTGTGTTTAGAAAATATAACCTTCTGGATTTCACAAATTATTTTGCTTTTAAAGATCTTTTTTTTTTTTTTTGCCAGCAATAAACTTAGAAATGCCAACTATAATACAATATCTTGTTATAAATTGTAATTTCAGGTAATGGGCAAAACTGTAATAATGTTGGAGTCCCAACTAAAGGAGAAAGAATTTTCTTGCAGTCTTTTGAAATATTCCCAAGGACTAAGTTGGCCCAGATTTTTCAGCTTTCACAATTTCACAAGAAGTTGCCCCTTGCAAATAAAATTATAACAATCTTTATAGTGGCTGATCTAACAGTGACATTGGTGGTATTAGATTCAATCATTTTAACTATTAGTCTTTGAGGGTCTTACATAGTAATAGACTACATTAGCAATCCTAGAATACAAAAATTGTGGGGAATGACCAAAAATCTGCTAACATTTGCTTATAGTATTATTCCATTAAATGAGAAAACTGGAAAATTATGGCATGCTTTTGAACCACGCGTATCAACCAACTATTTACAGATCTGAAAGAAAGTGCTGCTGGGAATTGAACTAAGGGCTGTCAGTTCCTGAAAGGAAAGAATGTGCCTTTTCCCCACCTTTACTGCTGGGAGTCTGATGGAACCAGAATTTGTTTCTGTGTTTCTAGACTCTGTTTACCACTGTTTAAATAGCCTATTCTTGCTGAGAGATTTGGTCACAGGAATGTTGTAGAATAAGATTGTGAGGAATTTAGCAATCACGAGAAAGATGAGAATTACCAAAGGGTAATTCTTCTGTTTCCTGTTTCTCTTCCAGGGCATCTGGGTCAGTACATACGTATTTACAATATGCTTTGCTGCCAATGTGGGGCTGCTGTTCGGTGTGGTCTGTACCATAGCTATCGTGATTGGTCGCTTCCCAAGGTAAGATCTTAAACGCTGTTTATTTTGACACATTAGCAAAGTAAATGGTATTGCCAGTTACTTTTATTTCTGTGGAATATTTAGTGCTACTCTCATGTTTTAGTTGGTATCAGAGAATTAGAGAGGAAAAGAAAGAGTTTATTTGCATATGATATATAACAATGTTTGTCTTAATGAAGAGAAATATCTCGTCCATACTATAAAATAGAATATATAAAATCTATCAAAGTAAGTAAATTAATCCATAGCTATACTCTGTGTCACAGAGGTGTTGTTTTTTTTTTAAAATCAGGTGAAGGGGACATATTATTCAATGGCCACATAAAATCTAATCATTTAGAAAATTAAATAACATCAGTAAGTAAATTTGATTTTTCGGAAGGCAGATTTATATATATGTGTGTATAAATTTCTTCTAGATAATTTATTGGAGATTTTTACTGAACTTCTGGAAACCGTTCCACTATGTTGACCAGTTCTTTTTCTACTTTCTCAGTGTTCATCATCTGATAATGCTTCTACTCATTTCTCATCCTTCCCTTGAAATTCTTTGTGAAATAATATACTTAAAAAATGTCAAGTGTTACCCCTATGAGTCTATATAGAGATTTCTGTAGAAATCTGTCTATGTAGATTCATCAGTATCTGGTCCTATCTTGCCATTGATCCCTCTTTACTTCTTTTTCCCCTAAAACAAGATTTTCCTAAACACTATACACTCTCCTATAATTCTTTTTGTCAGTCTACCTCTTGTGGCTTGGAGATACGGGGCTCTGGGAACCCAGAGGAGGTAAATTATATTTATTAATCTCTATTTAGATGTCTCCAGCATTACTCTCTATTCCTTAGGATCTCAGAGAAATATAGATTTACCAATATTTTATGAACAAACGGGATAGAGGATTTTAATCAATATAGATATGTTCTAATTGTTAAGATGAAATGACATCCTTTTTACATTTTCATTGTTATTGTAGTGATTAGGAAATGTCATTTTATTTTTTATCTGCCTGAATTCTAGGGCAAAGACTCTGAGTATAAAAAACATGAAAGAAATGGAATTGAAAGTGAAGATAGAAACGGATGGCGTAAGTTTACTTTTCCTTTGTGTAATAATTAACAATTTTTGTAGTTCAGATAGTTTTAAGGTATCATAAGTAGATAAAGCATAATTTTAAGTACATGATAATTTTATTTTTAATGAGCATGAACTTTCAGTGATATATGTGACCACCATACATGTGGCAGTTGACATGCAACAAGTCAATAGAACAATAAAAATCCTGTATTAGCATTCAGATAAGATGATAGCATGGTCCATAAAACTACAGCTCACAGTGAAATCATGGTCCAGATTAGTTCAGGCATTTGGAAATCTCTTTTTCATTAGCTAAGTTGCATAAAACAGTCAAACTAAACAAATAGTCTATTCCAAATTAAATGATACAAGAAGATAGGGAATAAATAGGGAAGGGAATAAAGCAAGATTGGATCATAGTATTGCTTTTATTTTTTGTAGCACAGTGAGATTGTATTATTAGCAGAGGGTAATTAAGTCCAATGGTTATGGAATGCCAGTAGGATTGGTTTCTTGCACAGTGGACATCTTTTTAAGAAAACAGCTTATGTAAATTGTCTTGCCCTCTCCATGCTTGGGCAAGCCAGTGGTGTTTGAGTTCTAGCTTCTTATTCTGAAAGATGACCAAAACAAATTTAAAACGAGGGGAAAAAATGTTGACTTAAATATTTTGGCAATTTAAAAATATGGCCTCACTTTGAACCTGCTTTGTAAATGTTTGACTAACCATTTTTTTTCTCTATTTATCATGTTCACTTGTTTCAGTACCTCATGATTGGCCTCAAAACAAAGAGAACTGGCCTCCCACCAGAAGGACCAATTGTCAGGGTATTTCTGAGTAGATTGGAAGTAGGAAGTAGGATCAGGAGTCCTTGTGTGACACCCAGGGAAATGGAACATGTGTGAACACATGCAGATGCACACGTGTGTGCATGTGTGTGTGTGTTTAAATTGAAGAATAATTAGCATACATTAGATTCAGTTATACAACGTAGTGATTCAATATTTATATACATTATGGCTTGTGTTTTTAATAAGTGTGAGAAGATTTGCTTCATAGTGAGCTATTAGAGTCCAGAGCCCTCAGAATGTTTGGGGCTCAAGTTTTCCATCAGTGATGGGAATTTTTTTTTTTAATTTTCTTTAAATTTTCCATGAGAATATAGTGCTCACACAAAGTCCCAGACTGGTCTTGGATCCCTGGTCTGTGTATCCACCCTACACATATAGCTATGTACGTTAGCCTTGACATTCATAGCTTTGAAACAGAATTCCAGTTTGTCCATTTTTCAGCTTAAAGATTCTATAGAAGAATACATTCTATCTAATCTGTTCCTTCTTTTCAGGCTAAACATGTGGGCAAGTGAATGAGGGGATTTGTAGGAAGATAAAAATGCCAAAATTCTTCTGTGTCTTTAAACACTGGTTTCAGTGTAGTCGCATACTTGAATAATAACCATGTCACACAGAAATCTTAATTTTATTAGAACATTACGCTTTACTAATTATTTAATATTTTGTATTAAAAATAAGAGGGAGAGAAAGCTAAGAGCAAGATTTGAACATGAGATGGTAGGTGGAGCCGGTCTGCTACTCCTCTCCACTGTTCATGCTCTTCCACCTTCTTCCTGTGAAACATTCATCCTTGACTTGGGAGATCTCTTTTGGGGTGAATTCAACCCCTTTGAGAATTTCTTTTCTGATACAATTTGAATCTCTATTCCTAAACAAATACTTGTTTTTTAAAAAAAATTATGAACTTAAAATAACAGTTTGGCTCAATTACATGGTATGATTGGTGGGTCCATCTTAGATGTGGAGCTTTTTTTTTTTTTTTTTTAAAGATTTTATTTATTTAGTTGACAGAGAGAGAGAGCAAGCATACAAGCAGGGGGAGAAGCAGAGCGAGAAATAGAGGGAGAGGGAGAAGGAGGCTCTCCACTGAGCAAGAAGCCTGTTGCAGGGCTCGATATTAGGACTCTGGGATCATGACCTGAGTTGAAGGCAGACGCTTAACCGACTGAGCCACTCAGGTGCCCCTGATGTGGGGCTTTGTGATAACTAAATATGACAGGCCCAAGAATTGTTTTATTT
Organism: Vulpes vulpes; assembly: GCF_048418805.1. Lineage (NCBI taxonomy): Eukaryota > Metazoa > Chordata > Mammalia > Carnivora > Canidae > Vulpes > Vulpes vulpes. Next base: position 42,693,301 of record NC_132792.1, on the reverse strand, counting down.
TTGGTTTGTAAGGGATTTACTCTTTTTTAAAAAGTTTTTATTTTAATTCCAGTTAGTTAACATACAGCGTTATATTAGTTTCAGGTGTACAATATCATGATTCAACACTTCCAAGCATCATCCGGTGCTCATCACCGGTGCTCTCCCTAATCCCCATCACCTATTTAATCCATTCCCTACTTCACCGCCTCCTGGTAACCAGCATTTTCTTCTCTATAATTAGGAGTCTGTTTCTTGACTTGCCTTTGCCTATAAGAAGTTTACTCTTGATTAAAAGTTAATTTGGTAACTTAAGGATTTTGTTTTCTGGAATTGTTTATTTGTAGCAAATCTCACTTTCTAAAGTCTAATCAGTTGTATAGCCATAGAAATGTTTTCAGAGTATGTAGTTTAAAAATGTACCTACTTTAGAAGATGAGGAAGCTGAGAGTAATAACCTAATATTTTCTTTCTTTTATCTTTCCTTCTCTGCCTGTATGCTTCACTATTCCCTGGGTTTCCTCTTCTATGCACGTACTAACGCCTGAAGGAATATTGCTTTATTTAGTTGGTAAGGAGTTATTTCATAGAACTTACCATCTTCTCCATTTCTAGGTCAGACCCCTGCCCCAAAAGTCATGGAGAGCATGATTTCAGTTGCATCCTGAAATTGGTGCCCGAAGACCTGGGCAATGGCCAAAGCAGGCACCTTTTGTTCTCTCTTCCTGTATCTCTTACCTGCATCCTGGCAATCCAGTGTAACCTAGTCCTGCCCACAGTGAAACCATATTCCGATACTACCTCTTGTTTTCTTTCTCCTAATTAGGACTATTGGTCGGCACTTGTAAGCTTATAATTTCAGCCAAAAGAAAGCTATGTCATTTTGAGGTAAATAATTGAGAGTTGATCCTTTAGGACGTATTTTCGTTAAAAAAAATAGTGATGGTCAAGTGAACGAATTTTGAGTTTCTAGATTGTAGGGAAGAGGTACTTTTGGGAGAACAGGGCTTCCTGGTACTCTTTGGATATCCTAGGATGTTGCCTTCCTCAAATCAGTAGGAATAAAGGCCATTTTCTGAAAAGATGCAGACTCATCTCATGGTTTTTAATGTTTCTTAGTAAAGAGGAATTACATATTTTTCCCCAAGAAGCATGATAGTATATTAAGTTCTCCAAATATATTTTAATAATGACAGCCTTGGCTAAGAGATTGCTTCCATCACTGAGTGGCATTTGGATTTGTAAGAGTTGGACTCTTTGGATAGAGTTATCCTCTTATTTCATTCAGAACTCTGAATTTATTCCTATTCTCCTCCAAAAGGAAACCTTGCAGCAGGTGAAGATTATCTCAATAAACAACCCACTTGTTTTCCTGAATGCAAAGAAGTTTCATACTGATCTAATGAACATAATACAAAAGGAAAATGCCAGCAACCAGCTACTGGATGATGTCAGCAAGGTAGGATCTTCTAGTTCATGATTACAACAATGTACTAAAAATAACCTTATATCATGATACTAAGATAGGAATCCTGAAATATAATACATTATAAGAGTGCTTGGAAACCTCTCCCTCAGCAAAGCCTTATATTGTGTTATACTTTTCATTCGGTCCTTGTAGTTAGTTTTTAGGTAATCACTCTCATTCATTTGTTTTTTCGTTCATTCATTCATTATTTCATTCAGCATATGTATCCAGTACACACATATGTGTACTAGGTACTATAACCCTGAGAAGAATAAATAAGACAAATCATTTAGCTTAAAAGACCTTTTACCAAGAGAAAGAAGAGTCAGATCCAAATCTAAAAGAGGTAGAATATGATATATGACTTCAGAGAAGCATAAACTGTTGCTATCATTATAATCATTTTAAAAAACTAGCATTCTTTATCTCCACAAGTTATCTTCATTAACAGAGATATCAAATGTACATCAGGTTGGTTTTATGTAAATAAGCTGTGATTATTTGAATCCTTAATTAAGCCCTTAAGCATGGACTTTGGAGCTGCCTGGGTTTGCCATTGATGAGCTATGGGAACTTAACTGATTTAATTAAACCTTTTGTGATTCAATTTCTTGATCTATAATCAGGATGATTAAATGAGTTAATATATGTAAGGCACTCAAAATACTATCTGGCCTACTCAATACTATAAAATGTTAACTAATATTAGTTTGATTGAGCACAAGTAGTACCCTCTCCATGAAGTTTTCCATTACTAGTCCAGATTACAAAGGTCTCTTCTTCTTGTATCCTTGAGCATATGTTATCCCCAGTCACTTAGGTAGATAGGAAGTATTGACTTCCATGTCTAGCATCTCAGGAGCTGTCCAGTAGCACAGTCCTGTTCCTTGCAGCTTTATGCTTCTGCCTCTGGGCCTCATACTGATCCAAACCACAGAGGCCCTAAACAAAGGATCAGATATATAATTTGCTGGGCACAGTGCAAAATGAAAATGTGATGGCCCTTGTTCAACAATTACTAAGAATTTCGAGATGGCTTTCGCAGAGCATTCAGCCAGGTAGGGGACCCTTCTAAGCATGGGATCCTGTATGACCACATAAGTTGCAAGTTTATGAGCCTGGCCCTGCCTGTGTTTCTCCAGCCCTGTCTTTTCCTCTCACTATACTCTTTAGGATGTCACTTTCAGCAGATCATTAGGAACCCTACCTGTGATTTTTGTTGAGAACTTGCACTCATGACAAAGATGGACATACATTCCTAGTTGTTCATATTGGACACAAGGCCTCTTTCTTTTACAAAACCATGCTTACCTCATAGCAATGTTTAGCTGTATCATGAGATAGGCAGGTTCTTGTGGCTGATACAAGCTCACAACCGCCATACACATTAATATTGTGGGAAAATTCGTCCACAGTTCCAAATAATCTAATTAACCCATAAAAAAAACTTGTAGTCTTATTTTATCAAATTGTAAATTTACTTTTTGAAATTATATGCTTCTTTGTAGGCTTTATCATGTCTAATAGAGTATCTGACATAAATATTTTTATAACCAGTTGTTGTATTGATAATTGATAATATTTCCTGTAGAATATTTTCCTGCAAGACTAAGGTGTTTTCAGAAATTGAAAATTGGCATGTGGTTTATCTTGTAGCATATTAAGTCAGAAATAAACCTAATAATAAATGCAGCCTTCTGAGAAGAGGTTCCACATATATTTTTACCTTCTTGGGACTTAAGAAATTTGAGTTTTAATAATCAAGTAGAGTTCATTGAATCTAGGTTATTGATACATAATGACATCCAAAGGGATTCTTTAACTCAGAATTGTATGGTGGTGAGAAAGGATTTCTTGAGAGTATGTTTCACTCTAATGAGAATAATGCAAATATTATTTGTATTTTCACACTGTGAGTTTTAAAGGATATACTGTGCTCTGCATAGCGGTCCATGCTTCTGTCTTAGACTGGGGTGCTCTGCTGGGTCCTTGGTCTTCTCTTGCAGCTGCATTTTCAATGGTAGATGGTAGTGATGGAAGGTCATTTAAAACACCTGAGGGTAAGAAGAATCATATTATATTCAAAACACAAACTGATAAAGGATTTCCTGTTTTGTTACGCTGTGACAATATGCTTCCTATATGTCATCATTATATATCTTCCCGAATGTTAAATCTTAGATTTGAGGGTGCAAGTGTTTATTGGATTCATGTTCTTTATTATATAGGTTATATATTTTTATACAGTTTTAAATTTAAATTCAACTTGCCAACATATAGTATAACACCCAGTGCTCATCCCATCAATTGCCCTCCTCATTCCCATCCCCCCATCCTTCTCCCCTTCCACAACCCTTTGTTTCCCAGAGTTAGGAGTCTCTTAGAGTTTGTCTCCCTCTCTAATTTTTACCACTCAGTTCCCCTCCTTTCCCTTATACTCTCATATAATAATAGCCATTTTGTGATCTAACTTTGCAAAGGAGGTTTCAGTCTGCTGTTTATCCAAAATTTTCTTTTGCTCAGACAAGGTATTTTTTTTTAAATACACTTAAATTTTTGAATCAGTTTAAGACTTACAAAAAAATTGAAAAGTGTTAGTACAGACAGTTCCTATACACCCTGCACCATATAATTTTGCTGTTATTAACACCTTGGATTAGTGTGATGTTATTTGTTACAATCAATGACCCTATACAGATACATTATCATTAACTAAAAAGTTCATGCTCTATTCAGATTTCTTTAGTTTTACCAAGTGTCCTTTTTCTGTTCCAGGATTCCATCCAGGATATCACATTACATATAGTTGTTGTGCCTCCTTAGATTCTGTTTCGTTGTAACAGTTTCCCAGGCTTTTCCTTTTTGTTAACCTTGATAGTTTTGAGTAGTATTGGTCAGGTATTTTGTAGAATATCCTTCTGTTGGAATTTAGCATGGTAAAACCAGGGATATGGGGTTTTAGGAGTAAAAACTATAGAGGCAAAGCACCATTTTCATCACGTCATATCAAAGGTACACACTATCAACATGATGTTCCTTGTTGTTAACCTTGATCATCCTGCACGTTGTAGGATTTGTCAGGTTTTCTCACTGGAAAGTTACTGTTTCTACCATTTACATACTGTTATCTTTGGAAGCAAATCACTATGTGCAGCCCCACATAAAAAGTTTGGAGTTATATACTTCACCTCCTTGAGGGTGGAGTATCTACATAAATTATTGGAAATTCTTTTGCAGATATCAGACAAGATTAAATATAAGAAGGAAAAGCAACTCACATTCATTGAATGTCTCTCAAGGGCTAGTCCCTTTAATTAGACTAACTTAATCATCACCAGCCCCGTGATGTACGTGGCATTGTCTGAATGCTACAAAAAAGGAAGATTGAGATTTAGAAATGTAAAATAACCTGGTAGAAATACAGCTGATAACGGTCAGAGCCAGAATTAAAGTATATAAGCTGCACCATTGGGTATCAAGAGAAAATCGATGTTCCTTAAGATGAAACTGATTTGATGGGAGAAGTGGTATAATGTAGTGCTTGGGAGCAGGAGGTTCTGAATGGAAAAGCATGAGCTTTGGTTTTAGCCAAGGTTCTTACTAGCTTTGTGACTTTGGTCAAGTTATTTAACCTTTCCAGTCTTTGGCTCCTTCCTATGGAAAATGAGATGAGTAACTTCATAGGCTTTTTCTGAGGATCATATAATTAAATTAGAGAACTTGGTGTATAGTAAGTAGTCAAAAATATCAATTACTATCATCGTCATCAACATTTGAGAAGAAGATAGCATGTGATCTCATTAGAGGCATCAATTATTGTCAGTTTCAAAGAGCTTTAATTGTAGGATGCAGAGTTATTTTCATTTTCTAGCATTTCCATAAATCAGGACGGTTTCTCAGGCATTTTCATGGAGCTGTAGATGAACAGTTCACTTTCATATAATATGAGATATATGGCCAATGGCTCTCTCTCAGAGAATGTTGTGTGAATGAGGTTAATTTCTGATTGGATACACTACATGAAAACAGATGCAAATATTTGATTCCTGGTCAAAAGTCAAAACAAACTTAATCTTGCAGAAAATGTTCTAAACAAGATAGTCTGACTTTGAAATGCAAGTTATTTACTGAGCTAATAAATACTTAGAACCAATGATCATTTTATTATTTCAATGTGTTGTATTTATCATTCTGAAAAAAAAAGACTAGTGAAAAATAATATTTGGAGCCTAGTTTTTTTTTTTATTATTTATGGAGAAAAGAAAGATGTGCTGTTTTCAGGGGCAGAAGTGAATTTTTATAATGTTATTCTTCTTTATATTCATTTTCATTTCAGTGTGAACAAAATACGTTGCTCAATTCTCTATCCAATGGCAACTGCAATGGTGAGTTAGCTTAACAAAAAATCTAAGTGTTTGGACTTGAATATAGACCAGAGAATAAATCCTCTTTCCTTTTCCTGCCACTCTCCCTCCCTCTACTGTCTTCCTCATCCTTCTCTCTCTGCCCCACCTCCCTCCCTTCCTTTGTCTTCCACCTCCCTTCCCTATTCTACCCTTCTCCCCCTTCTCTTCTTATTTCTACTTCTACTACTCTCTTCCTCCCCTGTCTTCTCTCTCTCCTCCTTCACTCCTCCTTCACTTCCTCCTGCTTCCTTCCCCGCTTCCTCCATCTTCTCCTCCTTTCCCTCTTTCTCCTCTTTCTATCTCACTTCCTGCTTTCTTTTAGAAGTAAATTTAAGTAAAGATGTATAAACCTACACAGGATGAAAATGTAAAACCTTATTACAAGGTGTTTAAAATACTTGCAACACTTAGGTGTTTATGAATAAATAGAAGGAACTGCAACGTCCATTGGTTAGAATGCTCAATATTGAAAAGATATGTTTTATTTATGTTGATTTATAAATATAAATATAATCCCTATTAAAATTCCAATAGGACATTTTAATGGCAATTGGCAAGCTTATTCTAAATTTTGTGTAGAAATTGAAAAAGCCAAGAATAGGCCAAAACACTCTTGAAATATGTGAACAAGGGGGAGAGAATGTTTTCTTAATTATGAAGATACGTTATAATGCTCTAAAAATCAATGCAGTATTGTATGGGTTCCAAGATAAATGAACAGATCATAGGACAAAGTAGAGAGCCCAAAAGGAGAGAAAAATCTCACACATACTGGTGTTCGATTTGTGACAAAAGTGGCGCTGCAGAGCAGTGAGGGAAGGACAGTCTTACTAATATACAGTGATGAGACAATCATGTGTCTACAATGAGTGAAATTATTCATTCAATTCAAATACCATACCCCCAAATCAGTACCAGGTGAATCAATATCCCAAGAGTGGTAAACAAAGTATAAATTTAGAAGTGAATTAGGAGAAAATGAACAAGATATGCAAGGTATTAAGCATAGAAAATTATCTTTAAACTTTGCTACATCAGTATTAAGAGTTTTTGTTTAACGAAAGCCACCAAATAATGCATGAGAAGACAAGCCAGAATGGAAGAAGATAGATATAACATATAACATGGAGAAAGGACTGTACTCCTCTATGAATCAATAAATAAAAAAGGCAGAAGACCCAAAAGAAATGAGGAAAAGCCATGAAGCATGCATTTTCAAATTTACCAGTAAACATGTGAGAATATGCTTGACTATTACAGTAATTACTGGAGAAATGAACATTAAATATATATATGCATATATAAGTGGGTACATACATGTATGTGTATATATATGTGTATGTGTGTATAAATATATATAATTGTAAAGATTTAAAAGTCTGAGAATGCCAAAGGGTAGTGAGAATGTAGGATAAGAAGTCTCCTACAATGCTGGTGGGGGTGTAAACTGTTGCAACACCCTAGAAAACAGCTTGGAAAAGCTGTATGAAATTAAAGATATACATACCCTATGAACAGCAGTTCCACTCCTACTTATGCAACCTGAAGAAATGAGAGTTTGTGTACAGCCGATTACACAAATAAGAATATTCACAACAGTATTATTTGTAAAACTGTTCAAAACTGTCCTGAAAACAACTCATATTTCCAAAAAAGGTAGCAGATACACATATACACATATAAACTGTGGTATATTATGCACTTGAGTTTTTATTTGATATATTTATTATTTGGTATACTTTTATAATAAAGAAAGTTGGAAAAGTCTTATATAAAACATAATAGGGGATCGCTAGGTGGCTCAGCGGTTTGGCCCCTGCCTTTGGCCCAGGGCCTGATCCTGGAGTCCTGGGATCGAGTCCCACATCGGGCTCCCTGCGTGGAGCCTGCTTCTCCCTCTGCCTGTGTCTCTGCCTCTCTCTCTCTCTCTCTCTCTCTGTGTGTGTCTCTCATGAATAAATAAATAAAATCTTGAAAAAAAAACATAATAGGCTTAAGAAAAGCAAGACAAAGGAAGCATAGTATAAAATTCCAAGTCCATTTATATAAACTTAAAAAACAGAAAAGTCTGACTTACATTAATTTTCATACTTCTAAGTACAATAAAAAAAAGAAATCTGTTGATATTCGTACCTGGAAACATACAAGATTGTTCATAGTAGCTTTCTTTATAATTCCCCCAAATCTGGAAACAACTGAAATATCCATTAACAGTACAATGAATAAAGGTCATATGGAATGTTTATATAAGAGGATAACATATTATAATACTTTCTGTATTAGTATATAAAATATATTCTGAATGAACATATAACATATAGAGTAGAATAACATAAATGTTATATAAATACCTAAATCAGTGGCATTGATCCATATCAACATGGATGTCAGCTTCTCTGGTCTTTACTGAATTTGTGTAGTAAATTTACTTTTTTCTTGCCTGATGCTCTCAAAGAATGCTTGCACAATACTGCTCTAGTACTGATTTAATGACCATTTCTTGAATGCCTAATTCTCCTGCCTATCTAGAAACTTTTTAAGGATGTTCTTACCCCTGCCTCTCACTAGGCCAGGCCCACTTTTCACAGGGCAGCAGCTGATGGGCATCGTCACCTTTGCTGTGTCCCTTCTGTAATAGTCAGAATTAGCTGATACTAGAACTAGGAAAGAGTATTTCTCCCAGTATCCTCCTCCTCTCCTTCTTTTGACACCCTACGGTATCCTGGGTCTTCTCATCTCTCTTTGTTCAGAAACACCGTCTTACTCTTCCCTCTCTGTGCTTTAAATGCTAAGGATGTGTTTACTGTTCATGTTCTTGATTTTTTCCCTCCCATTTAATTACTAAAACCTATAACTCTCGGTTTTATTACCTCTATATTTTCACTCTGTGACTCTGATTCTGTCTTTAATCATGCGCAAAATGAATTAGTACTTTTTTTTTTTTCTGCTACGAGACATTCTTGGTTTTAATCCATGGATAGAAAATATCCAGTGTCCCATGCTCACCTCAACCAGAGCTAGTAGATCAAGGCATGTCCTCCAAGGAGCCAGGGTAGCCTGAGAATCTTCTCAGCCCGGGGCTGCAGGCAGCTACTGCAGACGGTTGGTGTTAACATGCAAGAGGAGATGTAATCGCCATCTTGGCTATACTGTGCTCTGTGATGTAATGACAGATTACTATGAAATTAATCTGTACTTGATTAAAGTAAATGATTAATCTTTACTTTAAAATCCGTCTTATGATTCATCCTAAGCTGAAGATCGAGTGCCCACTCCTCCTCAGCACACCACCTAAAGCCCTTCCTTATCTTCTTGAACTGCTTTCCCTTTTACTCCACATCACACATGTCTTCTGTCCAAGTCTGATAAATCAGTCCCCATACCTAGTGCAGTCATCCAGGGCTCTGAGCTTTTATTTGGATTCTCCTGAATGGCACCATCTCCTCAATCTGCCAATCCAAACCTTGTAATATCTTCAAGATTTAGTAGAGAAGTCAAGTCAATTGAAGGACACACTGCTTGGCAATTCCATTAGGTAGAGAAGGAAGTCAACCAGACCCATGCGGGGGACTGTACAGTCCACGCAGCCTGGTATTCAGTATCTTCAGCTGTGAAACGGAGACCATAGTAATAGAAAAGCAGAGATATCACGTGCTTCACTCAGTCATATATTATATGGTTACAGAGTTGTTCTTATTCTGCATATTTTCCTTCCAACTAGAGTTTTAAGGCAAGAAATGAATTAAAATGTTCACTGCATTGTCCTTCATGGTCCAATGAACACTCGGTCAGCGAATGAAAATTATGATGGACAGTATTTGTATAGCACTTGACAGTTTTCAAAGTACATTCTTCTTGATAACTCCAAAAAGGGTAATAAGTAAATACTGTACTTCCATTTTCAAATAGGTGATAGGATACTCTTCATTTTACTGATCAAGAAGTTGGGGGCCATAGGGGTTAATGAACTTGCTCTGAATCATGCAATTAGTTAGGGACAGAGTCAGGACTCAGGTCTCTGTTGCAGGCGGGTATGCATACTGGAAGGGGAAGAGAATTAAAAAATCCACTCTCCTGACAATAATTTTCACAGAAGGGGAAGATTCATAGTTGAGCACCTGATTGAATAATCAAAATATATGAAACCAGCTATATAAATTATAAGATGGCAGTCATCATATTCATCTGAATGAAAACAAAAATTGCTCAAATGTGAAGAAGTCTCCCATTATTATGTGGAGACTCTGTCCCCAAAACATTGTAGTGCCATTGTGCCATTCCCAAGAGGCACTCCTGTGCACATCTTAGGGTTCTGGTTTTCCAAGTGTACCTCCACTTGCCTTCTCCCCTGCTTGACTTCTACACATTCTCCAGATCTCAGCTCATGCGTTCTGTTCTTCTTTTTATTCCTGCATTAATTGATTCGTGTCCCTTGCCCACAGCAGATGTTTCTGGTATTCACTGAACATCCACGAAGTCCTGGGCACCATGACAGGCACTGTATGGTCAAGGGTGAAGAAGGCAGGTGTGACTTCTGCTGTCACAGATCCTGAAGTCTAAAACAATTCCCCCCCCCAAAAAAAAATAAAAATAAAAAATAAAATAAAACAAGTTCCCTGCCCTCACCACCACTCCTCACCCCCCAAACCAGCAACCCAGGTGTACTGGTTTCTACTGCCACTGTAACAAATTACCACAAACTTAGTGGCTTAGAACAACACACATGTATTCTCTTAAGTTTTACAGGACAATTTTAGAGGCTGAAATGAATCTCACAGGAGAAATTCAAAGTTTTGGCAGAGTTATATTCTTCCTGGAGGCTCTAGAGGAGAATCCATTTACTTCTTTGCTCTTTCCAACTTCTAGAAGCCATCCGTATTCCATGACTCCTGGCCCCTTCCTCCATCTTCAAACCAAATTTCTCTTTGACTTCTTATTCCACCACCACATCTTCTCTCATTCCCACCTTCCGGCCTTCCTCTCATCAAGACCCTTGTGATTATTGGACCCTCCTGGATGATCTAGGGTAATGTCCCTATCTTAAGGTGGTTAACTTAAAGCCACAGAATTCTTTTTGCTATGTTAACATGTTTACAGGCCTGGGATTAAGATGTGGGCATCCTTGGAGGCCATTATTCTGTTTACCACACCAGGTCACTCTCCTCTATCTCCCTTAGCACTCTGTGCATAATTTTTCCATCCTTCAGAATATTTCATATTACGAGTTCAATCAGCTGGTTTCTTGCTTTGGTTGTGAGTCTTTTGAGGGCAAGGCCCATCATCCTTCTTGTTTCCATTCTACTTGCCTTACTTAGGACACCATTCAGAGCCCTGAATATGTCTGTGTAGACTGACTGCTTGAAGGAATGAATGAACGAATGACATGCCTGATAATATGTGCACATGTTTTCCAAGGAGAATGTTGTGGTTTGTTCTAAATATTTCATAGCTCCTTGTTTTCTTGAGAAATTAGAGATGTAAATCTGCTTCTCAATAGTTAATTGATATCAACAGAAAATTCCTTCTCTTAAAAAATTATGAGTGACTCACAGACTGTCAAGAACCTTTTGAAGTATATGAAAAGCACTCCTAAATTATGCAACTATGAATACTTTTTAATTAAAGGAGTTAATGAATATTCTACAGGAAAGAGCTGGCTTCCACAGTCTGGAGTTAATTGCCCACCCACACCTGATGGTTAATTTCTTTCTGAAATGTTGTTTTTTGTAGATAAAGCCCATCATTTACCACATCCCACATGGGTATAGATTAGTTGTCTCCTTTGCACATGCTCCAAGCTTACCTCATTTTGCTTAAGGCAGGATATTAGCTGTGAATTCACTTTATTCTTTTCTACGACAACGTGATTTTTATTGCACTGGTTGATTTACTTAGAAGCTTAGAACACAAGGTTATAGCCATAAAATCAGTACAATGGTAGAGCTGAGAGGGTACTGTGTGAAAGAAAACTTCACTTATTTTTGGAAAGATTTCAGAAGTCTCCATTGTATTTAAATTTTCATTTCAGTGAATTGGTAACTTTACCACTAAAGATGTCTTTTTTATTTGGAAAAGGCATCATTAATTGCTCCTCTTAAAATAGCTTACTTAAATTATTATCTATAACTACATGGCACAATTCTGGTTTTTTTTTTTTAGATTTTATTTATTTATTTATTCATTATTCTTGAGAGACACAGAGAGAGAGGCAGAGACACAGGCAGAGGGAGAACAGGCTGTAGGGAGCCCAATGCGGGACTCGATTCCAGGACCCCAGGATCATGACCTGAGCAGAAGGCAGACGCTCAACCACTGAGCCACCCAGGTGTCCCATGGGAACAATTCTTTTTTTTTTTCATTTTAGATGGTATGAAAATATACTCTATTTTGATTAAAAGAACAAGAAAGAGGAAACTGAGTGTAAAAATGAAAGACAAAGCAAGCACACTGAGACAATAGAAGGGAAATTTTTGTACTGTTATGATAAAACCCAAACATTTTTACAGTTAGCAGTCTATTGATACTCACATTATGAAATAACTATAAGAAAATATAGAGAATGACGAGTGCAATTTACAAATGAAATAAGTATGATAGGTTAGGGAAGAAAAAGTAATTGTTTCTTAAAAGTTTTTCTGTACCTTTTACCACCGTTTTCTGGTAATTGAGATCCAGTGATCAATCCCTCTAAATAACACCTCAATAGATTGTTTTCTCACTGTAGTACTGAGTTCAGATTGACAAATACATTTCTTGTAAACTCCTGGTGTCTTCCTGAAGTGGTGAGTTGATAAAAATTCTAAGATCTTTGACCTCAGTGGAAAAAGTACTGTGATTGGTTAGCCATGTTTGTCTGGATAAGGAATGGAGATGATAGAACTCATGCCATATTCTAATAGTTATAGATCATAATTTATGTGGCCTCTTTCAGGAAAAATAATGAATTGACATTTTTTGACATTTCTAAATAAAACAATTGCTAATATTTTTTCATATTAAAATTAATTTTTTCCAAACCTCTTTTGTAAATAGTACCAATGACAATTATGTTTCCTAGTAAATAAAGAATGAGGCTTAAAGATCTCAGAAAAATTAATGTTTTTTAAAAATTTTGGGGATTAAATATTAATGTTATTTGTTTTCTACAGAATTTCTTGAACTAACAATTTAAGTGTAGCTTATTTTGAAATATGCACTATTTTGTAAAAGATATATGTCATTTGTTAAGAATGGTACTGTATGGATGGAAAAATGAGCTATAGAAATTCTGATATCAAATTGAGTCATCATCATCATTTTAAGATTTCTTGCTAAAGATGCCAGTGGTTTAAGAAATGTATTTTGTCAAAGCCATTGGATTTTTAAAAATCATTTATTCTATTCCTTATGTTTAACAACATTCCCCACCTTTAGACAGTGATGTGCTGGTAAATCTTTAACAAGCAACTCTTGGAACAGGGGGCAATGAGGTAAGTTGGTGGAGAAGCGCTGCTAGTAGTTTTTGCCCATTTACATTGTGTAAATATTTGTACCATGACTCATTCCAAACACCAACACTGTCATTAATCATGGAGTTAAGAAGCTATGAAACAATTGACATATTGAAGACTTGTCAAAAGAGCTGGGACCCCTGGGTGACTCAGTGGTTGAGTGTCTGCCTTCAGCTCAGGTTGTGATCCCGGGGCCCTGGGATTGAGTCCCGCATCGGGCTCCCTGCATGGAGCCTGCTTCTCCCTCTGTCTGTGTCTCTGCCTCCCTCTGGGTCTCTCATGAATAAATAAATAAAATCTTTAAAAAAAAAAAAAAAGGAGCTGGTATAAGCTGGCTCCAGCTCACTACTGCCTTTAAAGAAATCACATAAATTTTATTTTCTATGACAGATATATTCAAAAGTATCTGCATAGGAACCATTTAAATATTGATTTCCATGGTAAATTGCAAACATCAGTCTTACTAATAAAACTTCTTATATTTAACTGTGTAAGAAAATGCCTAATCTATTATATATATTTTATATATGTACATCATGAATTATCAAACGTTTGTAAGAAAGCTTATCTGATCATTTAATTGTTAGCAGGAGACTTTTATACTCTGAAAATATAACACAATGTTCAAATTGGATAAAAGTGTGCTTACGAATCTTAAAAAGTATTCAAGGAAATACATGTCATGAATCAAATAATGAGCCAAATCTCTTAGCCACTCTTTTAATATTGATCTAGTAATTCTGTCTCTGTAGCTCTAAGCAAAATGAAATAACAGTATCTATACACCAGTTATTATAGTGCCCACCTGTGTGTGTGTCTATACGAGTATGTGTGCGTGTGTATTTATGGGGACTAAGAGATAGAAGGAATAAGTATCAATCAACATGCTACTCTTTACCTTTGCTTTGCTTTTTCTTTTTCCTGTAGCCTTATTCCTCTCCTGTCTGTGATAATGAGCAGGGCACACTCTATCTGAGGGCGTAAATAAGAGCCTTTGCGCATTTGTAGAGGTAGGTCCCATGTTTAATTAGGCAAATAGTGATTGTTAATGATTCCTACTGAGCGGTCAGTGGATGAGCTAAGTTGTGGTTACCTTAAATTTTGTTTAAAGTTCTAATTTGCTGTTTTGGGCCGATGGAAGCAGAGCCTGAACCTACTCTTAACTTCTTAGCCCTCCTTTCTGTGAAACAGAAAACAGGAACAGGAGAAACAGGAAAGCAGAAGGAACTACTGGAGTGCCTGGCACACAGTAGGTCCTCAACATATGCTGGTTGACTGGGAGAAGGAGGAGTTTGAAATCTCAAATACCATCAGTGTTCATTTACAGCTGCCCATATGGAGTACTCAGAATGAATCATTTCTACTTTTTGGAATCCACATCCTACAAGGCTACTTTTGCATGAAGCCTTGAGCCATCAAGGCTCAAGAGATATTTGCTTCTTATAAATTCCCATTTGTCTGCCAGTCCAATCCTTGGCAGTCAGAGACGGGCTCCTAGAAACAATGGAGAGTATTTTCCTTACATGTGTATCACCCACTACAATGTTGAAACCTTGCAGTGGGAACTGCATTTGAATAAGTATGTTTTAAAAAGTTTCCCTGAACTGAGACCGTGCTCTATAGTTATTATTTCATGTAATAAATATGAATATAGATCTAAAGGTGAAACTTGGAAACAAATCCTATCCCTGAATACCTTTTTACGAATATATTAAAAATTACTTGGTAGCAGTTCTCTTTTTTGCTAACAATTACTGCTGTAAGTAAATGTTTGGTGTTCATTCTATATTTTCCACTCACCTCTTTTTATCTTTGAGCAGCAGTCTTAAAAATACATAATTTCCCTTACACTTCCCTCCAGGGCTAACTGAGAAACAACCATATTTCCACGTTTTTGTAGGGAAAATCATGGGCATTTTATTTTTTTTTCATTAACGTATAGTGTATTATTAGTTTCGGAGGTAGAGTTCAGTGATTCATCAATTGTATGTAACATCCAGGGCTTGTTACATCACGTGCCCTTTTTAATGCCACGGGCATCTTAAATAGCAAAATTACTCCAATTAAGAATTTATTTCCTCAGAGAATTTCATAATCATTCATGGATTGGAGTTTATTTGATAGACTGTGCCTACTAACAGTGAAGCAACCTTCCCTTACGTGGCCGGAGAGCCATATCACCCCTTAAGGGACTTCGGACATGGTCTATCGTTGCTGAGAAATAAGTCATTTCACATGAGGGAACTGTGGCCATAAAGACATCAGCAAATAAGAGCTCGTGGTTCATGATGTCCTGAGTAAATTTTTTTTCCCCGACATCACAAAACAGGGCTCTACCTCTGGGCATATCCCTGGAGGGAGTAGTGGGATAGAGTGGAAAGAGTGCTGTTCAGAATGCCTGGAGGCCTCAATTCAAGTCTGTCTTTGGCACAGCCTTGTGAGTATTCTTTCAAAATCTTGATGATTGCCAAGTTTCATCAGTTTGTGTCTCTGTGGAATAATAGGTCATTAGCCCATCCATCCCCTCTTCCCCTCTGAATTTTGTAATAATTACCTGAAGTCACATTCAAATGATTAAAAGTTAGAGTTCAGAAGTCATTAGTAATTAAATGAAACATATGAAAACTGAAAAGTGTTTGGAATCAGTCTTGTTAAACATGAGGTCACCGCTGCCTTCCTCCAGTCAACCAAGTCAGCAGCAGAAATCTTGAAGAACTCTCCCCAACTCACGTCTGTCTCTGCTTCTCCTACAGAGGAAGCTTCACAGCCATGCCCAAGTGAGAAGTGCTTTTTAATCCTGGATTGCAGCGGAGTAACTTTCTTTGACTATTCTGGAGTCTCCATGCTTGTTGAGGTATTTACATGGCTTGTGTTTGGACTGATTCTTAACCTTTTCTTTGGTCAACAGGAGTTTTCACCAGCTACTCTCTCAGCCCCGGGGTCTTTGACTCCACTTGTTTCAGAACCTACCTCACCCATTCTCCCCAGAGGACATAGGACTCTAGGCCTCCCACTGCCATAGATTCTCTTCAGGAGATCCCATCAAGCTTCCGGTGTGTGTATATGTAGGGGCCTGAGTGGTGGTGGTGGGTAATCACATGGGCTGGTCAGAGAGAACAGGACACAGGCTTGAGATGTGGTGGGCATAGCACATGCTGGGCAGTCAGCTTACAGGCTTCTGGGAAGAAGAGTCCCCTCCGTGAGAAAGTGCCTCTGGTGATGGCAGGATGGTTTCTCTTACCCCCATGGATGGTGTAGTTTGACCAGATACCATATCTGATCTCTCAAATGGTCCCTAGTGCAGGCACTTTTCTCCATTCTGTTGGGTGATGGGGCTTACTTTTCTACTCCGTGATCTCCATGGTGTCTCCATGGTCCTGGTGCGCAAAAAATAAAACTGCTTATTTCTTTAAAATAAATGTAGCTTACAAGACATTTCCACAGAAGGAAGAACACCTAATTTTTCCAATTCAAGGAAATCTCAGACACTTCTGGCATATTTTCCTCTACTTTTTTTTGGGGGGGGGGGATGCTATGTCAACAGTAAATACCATGTCAACTAGGTCTCCTTTGTTCTCTCCCTCAGTGTCTTAAATTTGTTGGGGAGGGTCTTGAGGATGGAGCAACATCTGTTCCTCAACCATCCTTAGTCCTCCACCAGCTTCTGCTGCATGGAGCTCAGCTTACCTGTGTCTGGGTGTCTGCTCCCCACAGGTTCTCTATCCTCACCGCATACTCTCCCGCATGGGTGGCTTTCTATTCTGCCAAAAACGTAATCAAAATCCTGGGAACAATTTCTGGAGCTCTTTCTCTGCTTATCTCCCTCATTTCCATTACTCTCTCCCACGGATTTCACCCACCCAATCCTTTCTGAACTCTCTTCCGTCTGCTCAGCTCAGTGAAGCTCTTGCATTTTACTCAGGCGTCCATCACGCTCTGGCCCAGAAGCTGCTTTGTGCAGAAAGCTGAGCTCTCAGAGAGCTTGTCTCATCGATTTTCTTTCTCTCAGGGGACTCAGTCCTCTGCTCCCTGTTCCCACTGTCTGAAAACAGTTTGTGTATCTTTGTTCGGTTGCCTACATATTTATGGAGGAGGGGATAGTCTTGTGTTAGGTACTCGTCAGGGCAAGAAGCAGAAATTGGAAATAGACTTTTAAAGAGGGAAGATCAGTAGTTCCCTAAGGGCTTCACGTTGCGAGTGTCGGTTGTTTTCTGTGGTGTTGTGTAACTGTGCTATTTATAAATATAAATCGGAAATGTCTGACCTTCCAAAATCAAGATAGTGCAGGGTCAAAAAAAACAAACAAACAAGAAATATAGCACAAAGGTCAATTTTCCTATCACTTTCCTACGAAGATAGGGATGAGAAGATGGGGAGGGGAAGCTGCTCAGCGTGTGACAGTCAGAACATAGTCCCAGTCCTGTCACACTAGCCATGAAGTGTTGGGGAGCTCATTAACCCTCTCGGATCGCAATGTATTCACCTCATAAAAATTAGGGGGTGATTTTGTTTCAGTATGAGCAGATATTTAGAAAGCAAAAATGCAAAAACAGTTGAGTTTTAAATATCCTGGACTTCAGTCTAGTGGCTATTTTGGGTATGTCACCCCTTTTTTTTCCTACATAATATGCTTTTGTTTTCTTGTTGCTTACTGTAAAGACTCTGCACAATTTGGCATAGTTCAACCTAAATATGTCATATTTTCTTGTATCTAAATCTGGACTGTAGACAGATAGTTCTTCATGGGAGGGCTCCTTGTGTTCCGTATTTCTATTTCCTCTGTGTCACCAGGATCTAGAACAGTGCTCCTCAACTGTGCAGAAGGCTCATCTGGGGTGCTCTTCGACAACAGTCTTTTGGGCCCTGGTTTGGGTCCAGGAATCTTTATTTAAACAACCACAAGTGATTCTGAGGCAAGTGATCCAAGATCATATTTTGGAAAACACTAGATTAGGATTGTCCATTTACTGGAAAAAGACCAGGATATACAGTTTTTGTTTGATTGTATTTCACATTTATTTTGGATATTCTCAAATCTTCACTAGCTGTTCTCTTTTTATATTGCAAATCGGGATTAGAGTTAGTAGACAGGAGGAAATGGTTATCTATTCCCATTGAGTTTAGGATCAGACGTTGAAAATCCAGGGGAATCCAAATAATTCGGGTACTGAGCATGTTGAGAAAGAGTTTTTTGTTTTGTTTTGTTTTTTTCTTCTTTCCATTTGTCTTCACAGTTTTAAAATACACAATGGTATTATGGGATAAATCAACTGATGCATTTTATTTTCAAATTAGCAGAAAATAACATTTGCCCATGGCCTGGTGTTTTGCCTCACCAGCAATTTTGTGTCAATTTGCCCTTTTTAAATGTCCATATTACTATTTGGTTTATTTCATCATGGTTACAGTAAATTATGATGTATATTAAGAACATTGGCTTTAAAGATAGATAAATTCTGGGTCCAAATAGTAGCCATATAATGAATTCCATGATCTAGGCTTAATTATTTGCTTTTCTGTAAGCTGGCAGTAGACATACCCACTTCATCAAGTTATGAAGCTTAGCAATGATGTATTTCAAAGAAAGCACACAACAGTTTCTAGAAATTAATATGTACTCATAATTCTAGCTTTTATTATTTGTTTTTAATTTGCAAAAGTCATTTCTTAAGATGTAAGTGATATCATTGTGGCTAATAATAATGTTTTAGTTGCAGCCACTGGAAGAGGGTCCAGATAAAGAGCCACAGATTCTCTGGAGCCATGAATGAATGTCTTCCCGCTTCCTAACATTTCTGGATTATTTCCTTAGTCACTGTAGTGTTAGGAACATTCCCACATTCCCCTATGAGTTATAGGTTGAAGAAATGGAGTGACTTGTGTTTATTCTTCTCTTTAGGACACTGGGGAGGTCAATGAACTGGAGATTACGTTTATCAATATCAATAAACCGCCTGTAGCAATGTGTTTGTGCTTCCTGAGCTTGGGAAAAAGTCAAACACTGAGCAGTCACCTTGAATTAATCCTTTTAACTTATAAAAACAGTAGCCATTCATTTTGGCAAAGTCTCAGTCCATGTATTGTTTGTGTGCTTGTTTATTCATGCTTAGAGTGGGTTATTTTGTAATTATTTTGTAATCTCCTGTTATTTTGCAGTTCTTCTCACACATAACTGCTTACTTCAGGAACAATAGAAGGGGGAACATTTGGAGTGTTGTGTAAAAGCTTTTCTAACCAAATCCATCCTGCTGTTGATAAAACTTCTCAATTTATTTTCACTGAGTTTCATGGGTTGACTTTGATCAAGTCATGATCAATCTAGTCCTAGATTCCCAGGATCTACTATCCTGGGAATTTGAATCCACCTCTATCAAATGCTAAAACTTCAGATTTAGCCTTATATAGCTTTTTTCTGCTCTGAATTTAAATCAGGGCCTTCAGTAAATTGTCCCTACATGGTATCTTCTAGGATGTGAATGAGGCAAGACTCTAGAATATGTCAAGCGAATTAGTTAGGATCTCTCATCTTGTAGGACCTTTAAAAATAGAAGTTGGGCGATCCACCTTGGCTTCGATTATTTTGGTTCTCAGCTCACCGTGCACTGACGGGATCTGAGAGTCCATGAATATGTACAGATTGTTGTAAAATATTAAACTAAGCAGTGGGTCGGCAGTTTTCATCACTTTTATAAATGGGTCCTCGACTTCCAGTAAAAGGTAGAGAACAGCTTTCTGTCATTCTTATAGGGAAATAAATGTGTTTAATGTTTATTAGAGAAGTTTCATTTATTAGATGAAAATGTAGGGGGCCAGACTTAGTTGCAGGAAAGGTAAATACCCTGCTGCATTAATCTCGGGCTGGCGAAGTCTGCGGGGTAAGCCTGACTGTGTAGCAATACCTCCCTCTGGTGGTCTGACATCATAAACTTTGGCTTTTTGTTGTTTTTAACTAGAAATTCTCCTTTCATCTTCAGCCCATCTTTTCCTTTCCTGCCTGCTATCCTGAATTAATTATGAATATACCATTTTAAATCTTCCAGGTTTACATGGACTGTAAGAGCAGGAGTGTGGATGTATCGTTAGCCCATTGCACAGGTGAGGGAAGGTTCTGGGCTAACCTTGAATGTGATCCTTCTGCTGTTCCATCTGTCCTTATGTTACTTATGTTTTCTCGTAGCTTCCTTGATGAAAGCCATGAAGTACTGTGGAAACCCAGACTCAGAGAAACCAATTTCTTTTGAATCAGTATCTGCCGCGTTAAGTAATATCTATTCAAATAAGGTGAGCCATGAAAGCTGGCCTGCAGGAGTCATTAGACAAATTAGAATGTAGAATCAAAGGCTTTGCATTTTTTGGTATTAGTTTATCACCCCACTGGTATTTAAAACCTATTACAATTTTCCCCTTCCCAGAGCTCTCTGCCTACGGTAAAGGAATGTTTCCGTTCCTTACTTGGATCAGTTATGAACATTGTTTAATAATTTGGGTCTTTTAACAATATCATGGCTTAGAAGATTTAGGGATCACCTATTAAGTGCAAACTGCTTGCTTGTAAAGTAGCTGCTTCTTCCAGGATCTACTATCCTGGGAATTTGAATCCACCTCTGTCAAATGCTAAAACTTCAGATTTAGCCTTATATAGCTTTTTTCTACTCTTATACCCTTACTCTGAGTTCATATTGCCATCTTTGGAAACATTATTTGCAGAGCCCAGAACTGCCATGATATGAAGTGTCAAAGTAATCCTCCAAATACTGGGCTTTATAGTTAGTTTTAGAGCTGTTCCTAGAGCTTTGATTTCCTGAAATTTTTCTTTGACTTTGAATCATTCTGCTTTTCCTCATCCCTAGAACAGCATTTGGTGTTTCCCAGAGTCATCCCTATCCTATTCAATCACAACACTATGTATTTACAAAATAAAATAATAATGCACTGATTATTATTACTATTATTATTATATACATTTATTGAATGTCCATTATATTGCAGGAATAGCCTAAGAGCTTTACCTATATTAGTTCATTAGGCTTGCCACAACCTTGTGAGGTAGAGACTATTATTTAACCTATTTTAGAAATGAGGAAACTGAGGCCCGGGGAAATGATATCATTTGTAAGTGGGGGGAGCCGGTTTCAAAGGCAGCAGTCTGACCTTGGACTTGGAGCTTGCAGCCACCATCCTGTCTTGCCTCACAGAATGCCTGTCTGCTTAACTTGGCTGGACAGCTTGCATCAGCTGTTACTGTTCTTTGATTATAGTACCAATTTAAGCGTCGAACATGTGCTTATTTCTTCCTCTTCTATTTTAGAATTTGAGCAAACTCAGTGATCACAGTGAAGTCTGAGACCTTTTTCCTGCAATACAGCTCCTGCCTTAGTAACTGCCCTGAAGAGGCCATTCTCTGGCATTTTGCACCACCACTTTTGGCGTTGAGATCCTACGGATGACCTCTGCTTTAAGTATGATGTGACTTCATAAACACATAGCCACTGGTCAAGATTCACCAGCGGTTCTTTCTACTCTTTGTTAGTAAACAGAATTACTTAGTAGGTTACTGTATAGTTATTTTATAAAAACCAGTATGCATTTCGTTTTAGTGTACTGAAAGTTAAAACGTGAATTTATTTCCTTTGCCATGGTATTTTGTGTTTTATTTCTGTTTTGTTGTTAAGTCAACTTGCAAAATGAGAAACCCTTTGTCATAAGAGATTTAGAACATTTGCAAGCCATTTGTAAAAACCCAAGATCATCTGTAACTAATACATAAAAACAACTTAGCAAATGTGCCATTTCCCCCTCCAAAAAACCAAAAAAGCCATTAAACATCAGTAAGATTAAATGTTTCTTTATACAATATGATACGAAATTCACCGTAATTAAGTCAAACAAAAATGAATGACAAACTAGAAGCCATTGTTCGTCATGTCTTTCCATGCAAGGACGTCTTCAAGATTATTTTCCAGATAAGTATCCCAGTGAAACCAAGTTCTTGACATTAGTCTTTTTACTCTGAATATTAGAAATGCTTTGCCCTAAATTCTGCATTTCAACCCAATGAAGTCTGTTTTTACCTTAGGTTTTATTGGAGCTGGAGCGTATGAAAGTTGCACCTTTTATATTTTGTTATAAATGATGTTTAGACGAGAAAATAAATACTACCAGTAGAATAGCTTTGTGCTATTCTAACATACAATTATCTGTAGTAGTTTGGGACTTTCCTATTTCACAGAGACAGTCGATATAATGTAAGACATTTATCTCTCTATATTCATTTAGATAGATAAGTCTCCATAGTGTTTTTCCTTTTCTTTTCCTAGAGTAGGACTTAGATATGTGATTATCTATAAAAATACCAAATCAACAGCATAATTGACAAACACCGTAGGCCAGGGTGACTGGTATAAATTGTTGCTTTCATGCTTGTACGTATATTTTCAATCACGTACAATTACCCAGAGTTTCATATTTTTTATCAGACAATTTGATACAAAGAAATCTCATTTTCAAAGATAAGTCTGGTTAAGTTTGAAGGTATTGGAACTGTTCTTGAAATTACCAGTGTAACAGAGAGCCAGGTACTTTAAAGTGAATTTGAAAAGTAGGTTGAAAACAGAACTTAAAGACTGATCATTTGGGTATTTTTGTGGGCATCTGTATGAGAATTTGCCTGCCAAGTGACATACTGGTCCCTAGCAAATGTGTGGTAAACATTCATATGGCCCTTAATTTTCACATTAAACCATAGGTAGGACAATGTAATAAAATGAAAGGGAATAATACATGTTTTGAACTCATAACTTACCTCCCCCCACCATTTCAATTTTGGTTGACATGTGCTAAAAAGAAGTCTTTGTCCTAAAGGAAGCCTCATCACATCCTTTCATCACTAATTTGGATTGAAGTGAGTGAGGACAACTTTCATTCTCTTTAAATATCATTCCAAGAAAAAGTGGAAGTAACAGGTGGAGGTAAAATTTCCTTAGAGAAAGGAGTTTCTGTCTGCTTTGTCCATTTAAACTATCCCAGTGGTGGATGGTGGCAACATTTACCATCCGTAACCCATTGATGTTGGCACATAAAGATGAGTCAAATAAACTTAAGGAAAGAAAATCTATTTTGCTGTGTATAAATTGATATTTTGCTGTCCAGCTTTAGCCTATCACTGAATTCATGCACTGCAGGCATTTTATAATTTGTAAGAGATTGTGGGCCATGGATGAGCTCAAATTCATTACAGTTAATCAATGGATGCTTTGTTCTATTTTATTGTTAAAGATGACACAGTATTGTCTGAGCAGGTGTATTTGAATGCATTTCAGTATTTATAGTAGAAGTTTAGTGGATAAAACTTGAAAGCCAATAACTTAAGTGTCGAATGTTAATACTATTTTCCAAGTAAGGGAAGACCACGCACTGGGTAACGATCTTTGTTCTGTCTTCTTCTGCATGCCAAGGTCACAGTGACTTAACCTGGAAAAATGTATTGGAATTGAGTTCTGAGTGTCCAAAGTTGAATATGAGTTTTGTACACCCAGATTCTAAAATATACATATTTATTTCAAAGCAAGCATTAACAAAGGAACTATAATATGGTCTTGGTGCTAGAATGTTTCTGGTCATGTTGAATTATTTTTATGAGATCACCTTATTTTTATATATGATAAACTACTTCCAAGTTACTTATTATGGTGAAATAAAATTAGAAAAAATTAAAACTGACCTATAAGTGTTGAGGACCTAATAGAGTGACATATATAAATTAAGCATAAAATATGAAACCAGGAAAAGACCGTTAACATTACATTTATGCAAATTAAATGCCCTTAAATTTTACCATTTATCTTTCATTTTAAAGGTTATTTGCCCCCGATTATATGATTCAAGTGTTACAAGGTCTAGCTTGAACTACTTTGCGGTAATTTATGTGACAGCTCTCTATTCTATCAATGCGTGATGTAATGAGGAAAGAGATCTTTCTTTTTTAATGAAAACATTAATGTGTTAATACCCTGTATGGATAATGTTTGACATTTAGTGGTTACCAAAATATATTAGTATGTTGTTGAACATACATATGCCTTAGAAATGCACGTTTCTGTCTTCTGTGGGATGATGATCTAATTCGATATAGCATATGCTTTTTGGCAGTGAGTTTGTTGCCAGATTTCAAATAGGGAGTTAAGTGATGCCTTCACAATCCAAAGATTTTTAGTTAAAAATCATGTAGTCTAATATGCCACATTTATTTTTTATATTTTTCAATGCATTTAATTATCTCTTTTATAATTCTTTGTACTAACTCAGCATGTAACAAGCAATTTACAAGGAAATAAATTTAAATATGATAACTATTATGCTTGAATAGATTTGTGTCCATTATTTCAAAGTATTTACTCTCCTGCTAAGCAAATAATACATATTGCTTTCTTAGACTGACCACTGTGTGTTGAAAATTCTTGGAAGTATGAATTATTCTTGGTAATTTGTTCTTACGAAACATCAAGCTAGGATGGTAAGGATTATACCTTGATTTATGGGCTGCTAATAAGGACATTTTTTGCTGCAAGACAACATGGAAACAATCCTCTTTCACTGGGTTTATTATTTTTTTTATCTTTTATGTTCTAATTTTAATTAATCTATGTTAATTTTTATTTGTTTGGATTCTTCCTTTATGTGTTATTGTTTGTCTTTCCTGAGTTCTGAGGCCAGGTTCAGTAGTCTTCAGCTTTTTATTTTTATTTTTATTTATTTTTATTTTTTAATTTTTTTTTTTAGTCTTCAGCTTTTTAAAGGTTGCTGTTCCAAAGATAAGATAAGGCATGCTTTTAGGTGTTGGAGATACAATGGTGAATAAAACTACAAAAAAATTCCTGTCCTCATAGAGCTTACATTCTAACAAGGGAAAACAGGAAATAGATAAATTTAAAATATACGTATTGATCACATGTGCTAATAATAAGAATAAAGCAAGGAAAGAGAATAGGAAGGATGGTGGAGAGTGGGTGTCCTGGACAAGGTGGCAGGAACAGTGACCAATGGGAGGGTCTTAGTCCATTCGGGCTACTATAACAAAACATTACAGACTGCAGGGCTTCAACAATAGACATTTATCTCTTAAAGTTCTGTGGGCTGAGAAGATAGGGATGAAGGTGCCAGTTTTTCATGAGAGCTCTTTTCCTGGCTTGCAAATGGCCACCTTGTTGCTGTGTCCTCGCATCGTGGAGAGAGAAGGAGTGCTCTCTGGTATCTCCTTTTGTAAGGACGGTAATCCTATCAGCTTAGGACTTCACCTTTGTGACCTCATTTAACCATTATTATCTCCTTATAGGCCTTATCTCCAAACATCCGCATCTCACCTTGGTGGGGGGGGCGTTGGGGGGGAGGTAGGAATTCCACACATGAACTTTGGACGGGGACTATGGACAATACAGTCCATAGCAAGGAGTTATATATTTCTTATACACTTGAAAAAAATTTTATGTCTGAGAAACAGTCTTCCTAGAATTTTATGTTTAATAAACTATAATGTTTTAATAACAAATTGTGCGGTTAAAGCATTCCAATACAGATACAGTAGGTTGGCTTAGCCATTGCTAGCCATGTTAAGCACCTTAAATTAGGTTGTGAGTGAGGTGGTCAGAAATGGGTTGGTAGTGGGCCTAGGCTATTTAGAAGTTGCACAGCTGTATATTTTGGTGATGGTTCCTAATGATTAGCCATCTAATTAAAGGTTGAATTGAATCATTTAATTTCTTTTTAGCTATCATATTGTTTTAAAGCAAATACCAACAGAGTCATGCTAAATTCTACCATTTGTCACCGAGACCAGCACAGAACAGAGTCTGAGCACTAACTGCAGTGAGAGGCTCCACTTTTTTTGTTGTTGCTGTTCTTCGCTTTGAGTTTGTTGTTATTTATTTAAGAAAGGAAGGATGTTAGGTTACTACAAACTACCTAATTGCTCTGAAATGATCTCCTTACTTTCTACTGATTTAGCCACAGGAAGGTCATATTACTCTAATGCGTCTCCTTTTTGTTCTAAATTATAAAGGACCGCACTCTATCTAGCATAGGAAGCTTTGTAGTATTTTTTCCTTCTGGAGCCTCTGGTTCCTATGGCTGCGTTTAGAAATTGGCTGATTAATAAATCCAGTAAGAATACATACTTATTAATTGCTACAGTAAAAAAAAAGCTTCAATAATAAAATGAATGAAAATTAAACTAAAATTCTATATTTCCTTTGCTTCTGGAGTTATTTTTTCCTTCTTGGTTTTAAAGTAAGTTCTGCCGTTGTGAAAATAGAAAAGTGAGGAAAGAGAGCCTCTTTTAGACTCTAATGTGTTTTCCAGACCAGCTTCCATATTTAAGCCCCCTGTTCCTATAATTCCTTACACTTTGATTTATATCCTACAGGGTTCCCAAGCTTCCCTATTTTCTTAAATTTATAGTAAGGGAATTACTGTTTAAATAAAGGTGCCTTTACTCAGGCTAACAAAGCCTGAGAGAGGGCAGGGAAGGGAGGGAGCGTGGCACCCAGGCACTGGTTGGGTTTGGAGGTGAAAGAAAGATGCAGGATGAGGGCAGGGTGTCCAGGAGGAGGAGGATGGCTGACATGATTCACTCTATGGTATGGTATGATTTCGGCAGGATCTGGATGTCTCCTGAGTCCAGTTATTTGCTTTACCAGCCTTTTAAGGGATTTGAAGTTCTCATCATGAGTCATTTATTGAAGCCGGACTAAACGTTCTAAGAAAGGAAAAACCACGTAAGCCATTGCCATGCATTGTGTTAGCCTTAGGAAGAACTAGTTCATCTCATCAGCTTATAAGACTGTCATAGTTTTGATGGGGGAGGCTGGTTTGAAATTGTTTGGAACTCAGGGTGCTGGGGAGGGCAGGGTTAGGAGCAATGGTGTTGTGTTAGGATGCAGGCTGGTGTGCCCCGGGGGCAGTGGGTGGGGGGAGATGGCGATGTTGGGGACACGGGCTGAGCCTTATGCCCCTGGCATTCTTGGATGATCAGGGCCCTCCTTGTTCCTCACGCCAAAGACACAGACACAGTGGAAGTGGGGTTCATGAAGCCAAACAATTCTTCCCACATCGCAGCTTTTCCTGGGGCTTGGACCTATGCCTTTTGCTTTGGCTCTGGAATTAAAATTTGAGAATAGCAGTGTGACTGCCAAAAACGGGATTGACATACCATTCTTGTCTAGTGTAAACCTTTTCTCTTTTTTTCAGTTGCCTCTCTTCACATTGCCAATGAAAATATTGAAGTAGTAAGGGTCTTGCTTGACAGAGTAGAGGTTTTATCAATTAAAACCAATCACATGATGGTGCCAAATTTTTCCTAAATCTTAGTCGAAATGTGATCCTTATGATATCTGCACCAGAATCACTGTAGGTATTTGCTAAATATGCGGATTCAAGCCTACTGCCCAAGACCCAGCGAATCAGAAGTTCTTTGAGTTGGGCTTGGGAAGTAAAGATTTTTAACAATCATCTCTCTGCTTTCGTTTTGCAACCCTACAGTTTGGAATCATAGTCACAAAGGCTATCTTTAGTCTGATATTTGAAAGAAACCCTGTACTCTGTTAGGCACCTATGTGTTCATCACTTGCTCTATTTAGGATTGTGCGTTGGCCGCTACGTATTGTAGATACGTCAAATTCACCATAGCTGTTGGTCAATATGAGTTTATGAGAGTCCGAAAGTGTCTGAAACATATTATCCCTACTCATCTATTCCTGGGTGAATTTCCTAAGCCTGGAAGTTTGTATTTAATATCATTCATCAGGGAATATTTTAGTGTCCTTCTAGTTTCACAAATTTATACCATTTCTGACAGGTACTGATGCAGTCATGTAAGAAAATGGTCCCATCCTCCCGGCTGCTTCTCGCACATTGCCATTAGAAACATATTGTAAAAGAGAGAGCGAGAGAGATTTCCCTTCTAGCCTCAGGCTCCGTGGGTAATTATTTTCTTTCAACACCTTCATTGAAATTCCCTGTGTAATGCTACCAGAGTGAATTATAGTTAAACCTTTTATTCTGCACATATGGAACTGGGATAAAGAGATGGTGCCAGCAATATTACTCAGCTACTTTCAGTTTGGGGATTGAGGCTGATGTAAACCATCATAACTAGAGAGAAAATAATATTCAATTATGAATCACCGCCAGATGTGTGAATGTATGTCTTTGGGTTTCATTTTTCTGGAATATGCTTAGTGTAGTATATTTCTTATCTACTTGTTAAGTGGTTCTCTTTCTACGGGTAATAGATTTAATTGCCATACGTATTCCAAAGATCAAAAATTAATAAGATACGTACTTGGACTCCGTCTCACAATCAAAAAAAAAATCAGAAATTCTTCTAAAGTAAATGTTACGTAACAATGTTCTGCAACCCAAGTCCCAGAGGCGCTGCGAAGGAGGGTCCCCACTGCACAACTTCCAATGTGTCTCTTGTCCAGGGTCAATCATCCAGCTTGACACCAATGTGAGGGAGAGAGAGAGGGTAAAATAGAACAGGGCGTAATAATTGCTAGAAAAATTGCTTGCAATATGAGTGAAACTGGAAGGGTACCTAATATGTGTGGTCCTGACATCCTGGATCCCAACCCTGTGTTACGGACCACAAGATTGTGTGGTATCCAAATGAGGTAGCTGGAAGAGGATCACATCTCTTTTTTTTTCTTTTTAATTCTGTTTTTATCTCTTTTTGTAATTTAAATTCAAGGTAACATGTAGTGTATTATTAGTTTCAGGGGTAGAATTTAGTGATTCATTGGTTGCATATAACACCCAGTGCTCATCACAAGTGCCCTCCTTAATGACCATCATCCAGTTACCCCCTCCCCCTGATCCCCCTCGCCTCCAAGCGACTTTGGTCTGTTCCCTAGATTTAAATGATCACATCTCTGCAGATTGGTGCCTGTAGCCTGAGGTAGGCCTCAAAGCTTTCACTTCTCTGTGCTCATCTACCATTCCTATTTTCCAGTATTTTCAACCCCCTTCTAAAACCCATTCCTAAGGGTCTTCCAGAGGTAACCATACCTCCACTTTCAGGAAGCCGTTATTCATTTTATCCATCAATTTCCTACTGATCCTGCCACCTAAACATATATCCACCCAAGCCCTTATGCACGTGTATCGTTTGAGCGTCAGTGGATGAGTTCTCTTTCTTCTAATCAAGATTTAATCTGCCACATGGAGTTTTTCTCCTACCTACCTTGCTTTGTTAGTTTTTTATTTTTTATTAATTCAAAACTTCCCCCTTGCCTTTCCATTTTATTCCATCAGTTAATTCTTCTTCCCAGTGTTTTCAACCTCGTTTACTTGATTGAATATAACCTTGGTCTATAAAGAAATCTTATTCCATTGCCTAAAAAAAAAAAAAAAGAAAAGAAAAGAAAAGAAAAGTCCTCATCTAGCCCTGCTTGCTTTTTCTGCCTTTTGTCTCCACTTATCTTCAGCCTCTGCTGAATAAGTTCCACTCCAATGTGTTGAGATGGTAGTAGTCAACGTTTGCTGCTGAGTTAGTGACAAACAGGGCTAGACAGGGCTAGGTAGGGGGCCAGGGAAATCAGGCTCACAGAAAAATCCCAAATGCTGAGGTGTAAGGAAACCAGATATAAGGGAGCAAGCCAGACCACCCTCCCCTAGGTGAGGGCGGGGAGGGTGTCGTTTTATGACAGTCATCTGTGACCAACAAAGAATAACCAGACCCCAAAGAAGAAGTAAGCCATTGAAGATGTTATCACCAACCCTAACTCAAATCAAGACAGCACAAGAATCTCAAGGCCACAGGCTTCCGTGTCAGTTCTCGATAAACGACCAACCCCACAACCCCTGTCGGGACCCTTCTCACCCCTGAGAGCTTTCTCTGTATCTTTATGTAATAAACTTCTACCCCTTTGCTCACTCTCCTGTGTCTGTGAGATTCATTCTTTGACTCCGTGAGACAAGAAGCCAGGTCTCTCGTATCACTGCCTCCACTTGCTCTTCTCTGGCCTTGGCTATCTGATCTTTTCCCCCCATCACAGTTTTAAAGGATTCTAAAAAAAAAATCATCATTCACTTCCACATTCCCAAACTTAGTGGCTACTTTTCAATCCTCCTCTTAGCCGATTTTCTTTGCTTTTCATGCTCAACCACTGTTGACTTCTTAAAATCCTAATTATAATCCTACCTTTTTACAAGCACCTGTCTAGCCGTCCTTCTCTAGAGATGAGATGGCTAGCTACCCTTATCCAAAATTTTTGCTCAACACTGGTGATGCCACACAGGCACCAAGAGTATTTGAAAGGTTTATTACTTACATAATCAGCTTCCTGGAGAGAGTGGAGTGGGCCTCCCAAGCTGGTCAAAAATGATTTAAGAGATCAAGGGAAAGAGACTAGCCTGAGAATTTTAGGGTGGTTGGGGGTGTGGCTGGGGAAAAGGTTGAACTTCCCACCACAACAAAGGAGGAAACACCAGGCTTTCTTATCAGCTTGCCCAGATGTGGGGCAGAAGGAAGGAGTGAGGTATGACGCTTAAAAGCTGTCAGCAGTAGTCAGACATCAAAAATGGATTTATTTACTACAATTTCCCCAATTTCCATTAGATGCCCTCCTGTTCTTTCCCCTAATGTTATACCAACAATATTTTACCGAATTGCTCATTTATATGCTTTTAAAGGCATAGGCTATGTAGGAATTATTATTGTATTCCTGGCCCATTATATGTTATGGTTAATATGTTATTGTTGAAGGGATGAATAAAATGGTCAATCTATCAAAACCAAAACTACATGAAGATATTAAAAAATTAGGAATCAACTAAAGAAAAGAGGTTGGCATCTCTCTTTAGAAGACTCAGGGCCAGAGTGTCGTAGGGCAGGCTGAACAAGGTCAGGGGCTTGAGGTAAATTTAGACCCGTAAACAGAACTTTCCTCATGAGAAAGTTGTTATCTCTGTTGAACAATTTAAACTTGCCAGTTTTTAATCACAATTACATTGCAGTTTCCTAAGCTTACCTCCTATCGAACTAATCTCTGCTTTCAGGTGGAGTCAGTAGGTATCTCTAAGTTGCCATCTGAGGGGGAATCAGAAGCTTCCATTCTCCAAACACCTTGTCAATCTGTGACAGTTCTCAACACGTCTGCTGATAAAACTCTTCTTTTCTTCTTAAGCGCTAATTCCATATGTCTTCAGTAAAGATACTACGCAATGCCCCCCTCCCCAATCCACAGGAGATATGTTCTAACACCCCCCAGTGGATGCCTGGAACCACAGATAGCACCAAATCCTGTATACTTTGTTTTGTTTTTTTTTTTCCTGCACATATATACCTACATGCCTATAATAAAGTTAAATTTAAAAAGTAGGCACAGTAAGAGATTAACAACACTAGTAATAGAACAATCATAACAATGTACTATATAAAAGTTATATGAATGTGATCCCCCTCTCCAAATATCTTACTGTACTGTTCTCACACCCTTCCTGAGATGACATGAGATGGTAAAATGCCTACTTGATACGATGAAGAGAAGCGAACAACCCAGGCATTGTGATGTGGTGTCATGCTACTACCGACTTTCTGAAGGAGGAGCATCTGCTTCTGGATGATGTTTGACTTTGATCGCTGGTAACTGAAACCAGGAAAAGTGAAACCACAGGTAAAGGGGAAATATTGCAATATAAAAAGAGAAAATCAAGATATTAACTCATCATTACAATTTATTATACTTTATTACCGGCTAAAAGCCCTGACCTGGGTCAATGGAACTTATAGGGTAGTAGATTTAGGATCAACAGAAAGATGAACTTTTTAGCAGTCAATTGTACTGTATTAATTATCCATTTCTTCTTCAAAAATTACTCCCAAACATGGTGAGTTGTCATTTCTCATGACTGTGTGAGGGGCTAGACTCTGCTGGTCTCCCCTGGGCTCACCCAGGTTACTGCACACAGCTGGTGAGTGGGTCGGGGACTGGGCTCACCTGGGATATACCTGGTGAGTGGGCTCCCTTACCCACGTGGTGCACACTTAGGCTTCCTCATCAGCCTGGTGGTCCCAGGATTCTAAGAGAAGGAAGTCAGCAGCTACAAGCCCCTCTTGAGGTTTCAGCTCAAGAACTTAAATTATGTCCCTTCCACCACAAATCTAGCCCAGTTTCAAGCAAAAGGAGATATAGACTCTACTTCAGGGTGGGAGGAGCAGCAAAACCACTTTGTAGAGAGGGATGTGGATAATGTTGTAGCCATAAAACAAGATACCAGAGTCCACTTCTGATGATGAGACCTTCACATATTACTCACATTCTTTCAACATGAAAAATATGCTTACTCTCATCCAGGGACTCCAAAGCCTCACACCAATTACTACACCAGGCTTGAAGTCCGGGATCTCTTGACTAGTGTCTAGTTCAGTATGGGGAAAGCTCCTTAGAGGCAGCTTCTTTTGATGCTGAGAGATGTGAACTAGAAACATAACTGATCTTCCAGCTGCACACTCAACAGAATATGGTACGATAGGGGCAGAGTAACCATGATGGGCACCTGTGCTCAAAAACAGTAAGAATGGAGCAAGGAACATAGCCAGCCTTCAGGACTTGGTTTCAAATACCAGGGACAGGGAACCAGGGCTCCTTGGAGAAATGGCCGATTCTCCATTAGAGAATCTGGTTAGGGCTGGAGCAGTCTAACCATAAGAAAAAACATCATTAAAACTCAAGTTGAAGGTCTAAGAGCTCCAATTTGTCTTCAAAATACCTTCAAAACACAGCTCAAAATTGTTAAGGTTATCCAATGCAAAGAAAGTTTAACATACATCACAGTGGGGGAAGCTAAGGAGACAGGTCAGTGACATATATTGTGGTGCCCTGCGGGGTATCTAGAAACAGAACCTAGAACAGTTGGGAAATCAGGACATGAGGAGAACAATAGGGGAGCTTGAACAAACTTTAATTAATGGTTAATGTACCAACCATGGTTCCTTAGTTGAGACAAATGCTTCGTGGTTTTGTAAAACATTAACAGTTTGGGAAAATGCATGAAGAGTAGATGGGAACTCTGCATTATCTTTGCAATTTTCCATGAAATATGAAAAATCCTCTAAAATTAAAAAAAAATTAAATGAAAGTAAAGAAGGGAAGCGAATAGCAGTCAGGATTTTGCAGTAATTCTGAAAGGCAGTTGGGTATGCATCAGCAGGTTGCCCTCCCAAGCGGGCAAGGCTTATTCCTTGACCAGGGTCAGCGCTGCAGCCTTTGGGGGAGGGGGAACTTGTGAATACGGGGCTCTCCCATTTTGGCTCTGCGCTCCAGCCTTTTAGTTCTGTTGGCCAAGATGACTTCTCTTTTCGATCAGAAGTCACTGGTGTTTGTAGCTGAGCAGCTGTCTCAGCCTGCTTCTTTTTTGTAGGAAGTGGAAGATCCAGGGGACTTTTAAAAATTATTATTTAAATCTTCTTAACCATTTCTGTTCCTTTTGGTCCAAGGAGGCAAGGTTTGTGCCAGTACCATTCCCTTAAAATTTACATAAACCTTACTAGGGTTGATGTCATGCCTCAAAGGTGACATCCAGGGTTCTTTTGGGCATATAAAAGTGCTGTGGGAGGGACACCTGGGTGGCTCAGTCAGTTAGGTGTGGGTCTTTGGCTCAGGTCATGGTCCTGGGGTCCTGGTATGGAGCTCCATGTCTTAGGGCTGGCTCCCTGCTCAGTGGGGAGCTGGCTTTTCCCTCTGCCCTTCCCCCACTTCCTGCTGTCTCTCTCAACTAAATAAAATCTTGAAAAAAATAAATAAAAATCCTGTGGGATAACACACCTCCAAATTTTAGAAAGCTTTTTTGACTAACTATGAGTCCACTCAACTGAAGTTTTTCTGAGATCTTAACAAAGGGTTTTATAACCACCCACTTAACTAGATCTTTATGTAAAGGTAATTTCTTACAAAGAGTCTTCTGTGGGATGGAAATGTTTTGTAATTCAACCCAGCAATCTCTAGGTCATCTACATTTCCTCTAAATTCTGCTTTCCAAATGAGAAGTTTTGTCTTCGTTCAGCTCTCTTCCCTTATCTGGTGCAGCTAAAACAAAAGGCAAAAACAAAAAACCAAATGGCACTGTCAACAGTGCCTGACTCTCCCCTTAGCCAGACCATAAACTCATTTTCTATATTCCAAGTTGCTGCGGACAGTATTGTCTCAGTTGTTCTGTCTCTATAACTGAGTTGCCTTTTTACCAGGCTCTAACTGTGCATCCTCACTGCTCTTCTGGCTGCCACTAATAAGCCACCATCCAGTCCCCTTCTCCTCCTTCCCACCTGCCAACTCCCACTCCCCAGTCTGACCTACCAAAACAATTAGTTGCCGCTGCCCTGTCTCATGAATTTCTTAGCAAAATTCTTTGGCCAGGATATCTGCATTGAATCCCTTCTCCTTCCTTGACAAGGAAATGAAAAGGTGCAGCAAAGAAAAACAAATAATTATAATAACCCTAACTTGAGCACTGTTAAAGGGCAATGAAACTTGTCCAGAGATTATTCTCTCCTTCACTTTGATCTCCAGAGGAGGCAAATAGACAATGAAAATGCTTAAACTGATTGAAGATAAAGAGTTGGATGTTTTCCTAGGTTATGAGGTAAACCCAAGCGATTCAATTTATAAGACGGTGTCTAAGATGTTCAAAAGTGAAATTTAAATGATCACTGACTGGTGACTTGCTGTGGCAGCATTGTTTTAAAAACTTTACAAGTATCATATAATTTAATGTGTAAAGCAACTTTATGAAGTAGAGAGTCTCATTTGGAGTTTATCTTTTTAAATACTGGTTAAGATGTCCAAAAAATCTGAACATTTGTCTTTAAACATTTCGAGAAGATCCACATTTTCTTCTCTGTATTTATGTCTATGTGTATCTATTTATATTCTAAGGGCAAAATCAGCTGGACTTATACATGATTTTGCTTCCGTTTGTGCCTTTTCCCTATCTATGTCATTGGTTTATATCAAAGGCCAATTTCTAAAAGTTATAGATTTACAGAGCTTGACATCATTAGTTTTCAAAGCACAATGTACAAATTTAGATAAGAATCTTGGACCATTAAGGGAGATAAGAGTGTATTTAAGAATCTTTCCTTCTGCTCATTTTTCCTATAGTGGTGAAATAAAGATGGGATTGGAAGAAAAATAGAAGATCATATTATAATATTGTCATATATCAACTTTTCTGTGGAAACTTTGTACGTAGCATTTCCTACCGTGGAAACATGCTTGGGTCCAGTGATGTGGAGAATGCTATGTTACCAAATATATAAAAGCCAATGTATGAGTAGTCTATGGGTTTCTCTAAAATTTCCCAATATCCCAAAAGTCAATGACAATGGTCCAATGTACCATAAGGACATGACCCAAAGTCACAAAGGAGCGATGTAATGGGAAATAAAAGCTAATAATTGTCCTTACTGGGTTGTACTTTTGGTAGAGGACACTGTCTTAGTCAGCTTGAGGTACCATAACAAAATACCATTGTTTGGGTGGATTAACTAATGGGAATTTATTTCTCAGAGTTCTGGAGACTGGAAGTCGAAGATCAGGGTGCTGGCAGGGTCAGTGCCTTGTGAGGAGAGCTCTCTTCTTGGGCTACTGATGACTGCTTTTCTCAAGTCCTTGTGACCTTTCTAAGGAAAGGTCATGCACTAAGGTGCTTGAAGGTGGTGAGAGAGAGGTAGGAAGAAAGCTCTCTGCTGTCTCTTCTTACACTTAGTCTTGCCTTGAGGGCTCTACCCTATGACTTCATCTAAACCTAAATTCCTCCTAAAGGCTCTGCCTTCAGATTTTACCATATGGGAGGCTAGGGCCTTCAACATATGCATTTGGGGGAGACATAATTCAGTCCATAGCAGAGACTATAGTTTCCTCCTCTTTCCTTTTCCTTTCTTCCTTCCTTCCTTCCTTCCTTCCTTCCTTCCTTCCTTCCTTCCTTCCTTCCTCTTTTTCTCCATATATCACAGTAGCTGAAAGTTAGTTAGAAGCTCCAGTAAAATAGAATGATGATTCCTTTTAGGTTCCAGCCAAGGCCCTACCTAACAAAGCCTCTCTTACCTAACCTCATGTGGTTTTAGCCCTCTCAAGGTATTAGAACAAGGTGAAGTTTTTATTCCCTAAGCTGGTATGCAGCTAGAGCTGTAAATCCGGTGGAAGGGTTTTGCATTTTCCTTGCTTGATCTGCTTGACCACCAGTTACTGTAGTGCTACTAAACTGGATGCAGCTGATTGGTGCTTAAGGGCAGTAGTAGCACTAAAGCAATGCTGAAAGGATTGTGTATTAGCCAAGATTGTGATTGTGAAAGAGACCTAAAAAAACCCCACACAAAACAATCTTAAAAGTCTATATCAACTGATACTGCAAATCTGTGAGACCTATCAAATGGCCACATAACGGTTAAAATCATAGTCTGAAGCCCTACAGAACCAGTTTTAGATCTTATCTAGACATTGACTCTCTGTGAGGGTGCATTGTCTTCAGTAAGCTAACAGGAGGATCACTCATTAAGTGAAAGAATTAATTTGAGGCATTTAGCACATTTTTTCCCATCCAATGAATGTTTGTGGAGTACCCACCATATGCCAAATTCTTGCTTATGTGCCGGGTATAGATCAGTGAATAAAAAGGAGCTGGAACCTAACTTTGTGGTGCTTTACCCTAGTAAGGAAGACACAAAACTAAGGCAAGACAACATGCAAGTAAATCCTTGCAAATCAAGAAAATGCCCTAAAGAGCAAAGCAAGGCACCACCAAGGTAGGGAACAACACAGCCAGGAAGGAAGAGGGTGGAAGAGGGATTAGGGGAGACACTTGGGAGTCTACTCTGGCTGAGACACTCCATGAAGGCTTCATGGCAGAGACCGTTTTTAAGTGGGACATTATGGAGGAGAGGATGACACCCAAACAAAAAGCAAGGGTAGGGAGCGGGAAGCAGATCTGGGAGGATTCCAAAAGAGGAAAAAGGAAAAATCAGGCACAAAACCTCAGTAGGACGAAAGAGCTAAGTGTTAAAAGGCTGAGAGAACAAAAGGATAGCCCCCTAGGGATGGTGGGGGCACCCAGAACAAAGCCTGGCAGGGAGGAAGTGTCTGCAAATGCTTTTAGTTTTTATTCTTGACGTTTTTGTGAGGAAAAAAAGAAGACAATGTATTAAAAACATCGAATAAGCTGCTTGAACCATAATAGGTGCTCAGCCAATAGAGTATCTTGGTTTTGTTACTATTTTTAGCAGTACTAGTAGCCTTGCCCTCTTCTGAAAACCAGCTCACGCTTCACGCATCTCCTTTTGCTCATGCTCTTATGTATCTTGGTTTCTGTCCCAATCTCTGACTCTTCCTGGTGTTGTTTATTCTTACCTTCAGTCCCTATTAAGCTGTCATACCCTCTAGATACCCTACCCAGAGTTGGTAGCCCCTTTGGAAGATTTGTTTCTCCAATAGATTTGCGCCATTTACTATGGTTTTTTTGTTTTGTTCATTTACTAATTTTTTTTTTCAAGAGAAGTGGTTAAAGGAAAATAATTTAAAACTCAGGTCAGTCTGACCAATGCCTCGTGTTTGGTATGAAGAGCAACCACCATTCCCGTGACAGTCTGGGAAGGAAGAAATGGGAGCCCTGCCCCAAGTGAGGTCCAAGAACCCTCCTCCTCCCAAAACATGGTTAGTCTGTCTCCAGCCACAGAGAGGCCTGTTCCTCTCTCCAAACCATCACGAATGATTGATTTGAGATTCTGGATTCTTCAGAGTTTCTTCCAAATGAACAAAAGACAGTCCTGCTTGGAGTCTTGGTGGCATTTTAGTCAGCCCTTTAATGTGATTCTAATGGTTTGTGTGTGTGTGAGAATTCACAGTAAATTCATTATGAAAACCCATTTACCACAGGGTTGACACCAGCAAAAGCCTGAGGCAGCTCAGGGAATTGTGGGACACGACATCTGTTTCAGTGAACATAACTCAGGCATTCCACATCCGTGCTCGCTCATTGGTGCTTAATAGCTTCTTGCACAGCTCTTTTTCTCCTCAGGACATACACATTCAGACACAGAAAACCATAAAGGCCAAATGTCTTCTTTAATCCTCCGAGGCTTAGCTAGCTAAAAGGAAACTGTCAAGAGCCATAGCAACCCTCTATGTGAAAAGAAAAGAATCATCATCATCATCATCATTAATAATATTAATAATAATAGGTAAAAGGAAGCTAATATGCTGGTTTAATACACTTAGGAGTCTACTTTTCTCAATTTGGCTGTTTTGGGGTCCGATTTTTATGCATATTTAAAATAGAATGTGTAATTTGACCATACCTACTTTGTTATGATTTACTGTTAATAACTTTGCTGAAGTGTAAATGGCCTCACATGCTAATTGGGTGTGCTTCCTGTGACATATGCAAACTGACTTAGAAACTAACATATGCTGTTATTATTCATAATAGATCAGCTTTGTCTGAAATATTTGTGCCCAAAATTACCATTTGGCATGTCTTCAAATTCAAATCCACCTTCTGCCCTGAGATGAAATTCAAGGATTTGTTTTCTGGTTGTGTGTTTTTTTTTTTTTTTTTTTTTTTTTTAATATTTTGGAGACTGCTTTCACTGCTACAATAAGGAGTGTTCAGTGTTTACATTATAATGACTATTTATGGGGGTTTAATATGTTGCTTGTTGCAAATTGCATCGACGGAAACTTGGCAAAATGGCACCGAGATGTGGGACCACATTCAACTATATTTAACATCGTATCAGGCGGTTGATCTTTTGAAAATCTATGGTGTTAAATGATACTTAACATAATCTTACATACTCTTTCCATCTTTTGCTTTGTAGAAGTTAAAAATGGTGCTGAGTGTTACAGTAATTCTGCAGGGGGAAAAATGTGTTTTCTGGTTGTCAACAGTTTACTAAGGTATGGAATGGGAATAATGAGAAAACCTAAAATCAACCTGCTTGTTTTGAGACTGTTAATGTCTTGTAGATTGCTACTGGGTTTTTGTATATTTGTATCATCTGTTATGATGTCTTTCTGTGGCTGAGTAGAGGATGGAGGCAGAAACTGAGCTGGAAAAAAACACTGTAGATGTTACTTACAAGAGCCAAAGTGAAAAGGTTAGTTTGCATCACAGAGAGCGTTTCCACAGTTCCAATCCAGTTTGAAATATTGTACTAAATTGTAAAGGCTAATTAGCTAGGTAATTCCGTATGGGTGGGAATGGAAGAAGTAGGTTCTTTATTATTTTACAAACTTTAATTTGTATAAAGGTGAACTGTTTTAGATTTTCAAGAGAGTTGAGATCATTGAGTTAGAATCGGATTATCTCAACAATGGGCATCTCCATTTACTTTTAACTTCAAAGAAAGATTGTGGTTTCCCATAAATACCATTGTTAGGGGAAGCAGTTCATCATGAGCCCTGATCATCCCTGTGTGTTCGTGTATATAGACCACAGGGTATATCCATCCCCTGATACTGAGCAGTCTTCATAGTTAGCCACATGGGTGACTACGCAGGTGCAGATGGCCACAGCATGACCTCCATGACCTTCATGCTCGCACTCTTATGGAGGGGACAGGCTTGTTTACTACTTGCTCAGGAGCATCCATCCGGGCCCATGGTGTCACCCATGGAACTTGGGGACCCAGGTTCTGGCACCACCCTGCTGATGTTCCTGCTGGGTGCTATGCTGTGAGTAATACACTGTCTCCTCTACATTTGGCATCTAAGGAATGGTTTCAGATTTATTCCCTCCCTTCTTCCCTGAGGCTGGGACTCTTCCCTGACAAACGTATTTTGAAAGATCCTCCAAAAAATTGTTTTGATTCTGATCATTTAAAAATTGTATATTGGCAAATAAAATGTAATCAACAATGGAATGTATTTCAAATAGATGGTACAAACCTTGCCCTTATTATTAAAAATTATTAACAACTTGTGAGAGAAGTGTTAAAAATAACTCCCATTTACTGGCATCTATTATGTACATTTTTCTCATTTATTGTCTCAATAGCCTTATAAGCTGCTGTTTTTGCACACCAGGGAAATTAGACATAGCCTGTGCAACAACCTGCCTATGTTAGATGGCTTTGGAAGCCAGATCTGCTGGGCTTTAAATCCAGCGTCTATATTCAGTCACTTTACGACCAATGACTTCTGTTAAGTATTTTATGATTAGTTTTATTTCCTGATATAAATTTTATGTGCTCAAACATTTATTCTTAGAAGTATAGTCTTCTACTTCAAGGTGTGGCTCTTCTACACTTTTTACTCTATTGCACTGTTGTTCTGAAACCCTAAGTCATACACTTGGAATAAAATCAGGATTTTAAGTCATAATTTGAGCCTTACTTAAGTATCATGGGACCTGGGCTGTTTCTAATAAATAAGATAAGATGTTTCAAATAAACTTGATTGTTCATACTAGTAAATAACTAGATAGCCCAGAAAGACTGAAATTATTTTAAATAAACTGAATCGTGGTGTATTTAATTTGCTTCATTTTTTCATACAATAGTATCTAGTTTTGCCAGACTCCTTGACGCTATAGATAAATGAGTAGAAGCTACGCCAAGCAAAGGACCAGATGGCCTGAGGTGGATGGGGAGGAGTAGTCCTGTTGGGCATATTTGATAACTTATGTTTAGGGTTTTGTGCTTTTCTTTCTTGGTTTTTGTTTTGTTTTGTTTTGTTTTGCATTTCTAATGCCCCTGGCTGGATCTGCTACAATAACATAGTTACAATAAATAAAGCAAAAACAGCTGATTCCACTAAGTCTATCTGATTACATTTTAAAACTTTACTTACTATCAAATTTTCTGACTGCATGCAAATCATTAATACATAATTGAACATCTATCGGGGCTCTTGTAGCACTTAGGCTAAAACTTTATGAAATAAAAAGAGGCTCTGAAATATACTGTGGGACGTAGCAGCAGTGGACTCCTGGGAACAAGTAAGGATACTTCCAGAATGCTGCTTTGGAGAATCAGTGTCTTAAAATTGGAAAGTTCTGAGCACTTGCAATGCAATTCTCAAGCTAGTGCCTGAAAAGAAGAGACGTAGGAGTTCCAGTTATATAAGATGGATTCTGACTCTGCGTACAGAAATAGCCCAGACCCGCCTGGTTGCTTGAATCCACTGCCCTCAGGCATTGCAAGTGGGTGAGAAGGCAGGACTAAGGCTCCCTGAGATCTGGAGCCTACCACACTATTAGAAGTATTCTCTTAATTCAGAAAAAGATGACCAAATTAGGTATGTAATTAGATATTTATTTAGAATGAGGGAAAAAATTAAAATTAAATCACATTTTAAAAATATGACAAAACTGACAAATATCACAAATACCATCAAACCCAGAAAAATAGTATTATTTTTAATCAATTCGCTTCTGGATTTACTTCCATGCTATTTTTTTAAAACTTTTTTTTCTTTGCTGTGTACTCTTTGATCACCTTTTCATATGACAGCACTCATGTAACATTTTATTTATTTATTTATTTATTTATTTATTTATTTATTTATGTTATATTTTTTTAAAGAGGAAAAAAGAAAATTAATTATTTCCTTTAACAGGGTGGAGTAAAATTTGTATTTTTGTGTTGATAATATTTAAAGTACTTTAGATTCCCAATTTGATATTAAAAATGTCACATGGACATTTAGTGTAGTTGTCAAAGTTGTGAAAATGTTTATCAAAATATCTTTCATGAAAAAATTACTAACTGAATTATAGCTATTAAATGCTGAAAGAAGGTAACAGTTTATTATGATTTATCTTATTTAACAATCTGGGAAGTTGGCAGCCATTAGTAGTTCCCCTGCAATTTTAGGCGCAGTTGGGAATTCAGGAATCTCCGTGGAGTTGTTAATGTAGCCAACCACAAAGCTAGAACACGCGTGTACTTTTGCTAGCACATGTGAAGAGTTTACTCTAAAACTGACTTCTTTAATTTCATTCTAAGCAAACTGACCCAGGCCCCTCAATATGGCTTTTATCATTCTGGACATGAGTACATGTTGTCTTTTTATAATAAATTCATGATCATCCAAAGATACTGATTTGACATACATGGCATCAGGGCCTTAACAGGTACGATGGGTTTTGTCTTCTCCACCCAATATGTTCTGATGAAATTCCGCTTCACTTCCACAGGAACTTTAGTGGTTTCCTGGTGAGGCCAGAACACTGAGTCTGTCGCCTGCTTCCATCTACAGAAAGTCTGAGTACTTGATTATCCTTGTCACTGTGTTCATATTGGCTATATCAGCAGGTAACTTCTGCTTTTAAAAAATGTTTTATCATGATTTACTTCTTTTCATTAATTGGATTCTCAAGCAAACCAAGTGCCTACTTATTATTTCTATTAGAAATGATCTCTTCATATAAAAAATGTTGATATTATGTGAATTTTTGTTGTGCTGCAACTCAGTTTTCACCATAGAATCTTTTCCTTGATTTCCTTTCACGTACTTTTGGTTCTCTATCCTACACCACTGATTTTTAGCTGAGTTTTTTTTTTTTTAAGATTTTATTTATTTATTCATGAGAGACACACACAGAGAGAAGCAGACACAGGCAGAGGGAGAAGCAGGCTCCATGCTGGGAGCCCAACGTGGGACTCAATCCTGGGTCTCTGGGATCACGCCCTGGACTGAAGGTGGCACTTAAACCGCTGAGCCACCGGGGCTGCCCTATCTGAGTTTTTAAACTTACTTTGTGTGCAAATTTTAAAACAGAAAAAAATATAAAGCCAAATTATCTGAAATGTCTATTTGTTTTCTTGAAACTTCCCAGAACATCCCCCCAAATTTCATTTATTATGGCATATTCCCAATTTAATCTTTCTGTCCCAAAAGATAGTCACAGCCATGCTGAGGTGAACTGCTGAAGATGAAGTGTGATGAAGGAGTAGTAGATATGGAAAGAGACACCAGTCTTCATCAGTTGAAATTAATATGTCTCACTTTTGTAAAATGTTGAAACAAAAACTTCAAACATGTGAACACATTGCCGAAGTCTTTCTCAGGTCCTTGAAAGGACTCTGAGACTTCAAACTTCAATAGCTTCATGGTAAAT
Organism: Vulpes vulpes; assembly: GCF_048418805.1. Lineage (NCBI taxonomy): Eukaryota > Metazoa > Chordata > Mammalia > Carnivora > Canidae > Vulpes > Vulpes vulpes. The sequence continues at coordinate 42,649,850 of NC_132792.1, read as the reverse complement.
GGTCCTCTGCTGCCCACCCGAGCACAGATCCAGCCATGGGCAATCCCAAGAGCATATGAGCTTGAGGTTGTAGATGGCTTCCATGATAATACATTCCAGAACCTTAGCCTTGCATGGGACAGAGAAAGGGGTAAGGGAAGGTAAGTTAGGCCATTTCACCAAGGACTGGATCAATTTTGAAAATTGGCAAGAGTGATAACTTGGGCTCAGGGGAAGATGGTTGTCCCTTCTGTTCACTAATGAAGAAATAAACCAATAGTGCAAAGAACAAATATGTGAGTAAAGGCACATTGCTCTTTAATGTTCCCTATATCCTTGCTATGGCAGCCTGAAGTTTACTACTCAAAATCGGATGACTCTCAGTGCCAGAGGCCTGAAAGCCTCTAATCTTCCCTCAGTTATTCCCAGGAGAAGGGTAACTCAAATGCCCACTGCTCTGTTGGGACTACTGTAGGCCTGGCCCTGTTGTACCTACAGAGAAGAGAGAATGGGCCAGAGTTAAGGCTTCTAACACAGTTTAGGGTGGTCAACAGGCCTGGTTTTCTGAGACTGTGGGGTTTCCCAAGATGTAGGTGTTAGTTAAAATCAGGAGAGTCCCAGGAGACTAGGGGTAGCTGGTCACGCTAAATCAGATAGGCTAGTCCTCTATGTGGAGTCCTATATCACAACAATTCCTAAGGATTAGAATGTGGATTGTGGAGAAAGCTAAACTGAGTTTGAATCCAGTTTCTAGTCATAGATCTTGGGCAAATTGTTTAACATTTCTAGGCCTCATTTTTAAACTGGAGATGACAATGAGTATAATGTAGAAGTTTTGTGAGGAATAAATTGCCTACTAAATCTAAGGATCCTAGTATAGAGTCTGATATTTGAAAACTGGTGGCTCTCATTAATATCACCCACATTATCATCATCCAAAGAGTTAGGTCGGGGCGGGGGGTGGATTTAGGAGCAAATTTCAACTAATGGTGATATTTTCAGCCAGGTAAATTGCAGCATCAGAACTCATCGAATCTTTCCAAATGAAAGTAGAGTCTTTAAGCATCTCTTGGGGTTATTAGAGAATAGGTTTCAGTCTTGAGGAAAGGAATTGGCAAGAACTAGGAAAGTTAAACATGCTTAAGCAAACAGGCTGGTTTCCTGGTAGCACTTTAGCTCCATTAGGGAATTAGAACCACAGTCAGAAAGCTGAAGCTGGTTTGAATCTTGCCTTTGTGTCTATGGGTGACGAATGCTTCTCTGTATCTATCCTGTAGAAGAATTTTTAAAAGAAGATTACTACTAATGAATGCGGAATCCCTAGCACTGAGCCTGGCTCTGGTAGGTACTGAATAAGTGAGCAATCTACACTTGCTATAGGCACAAGGGTGATACAGATGAACATCCTTCAGCCTAGTAAAGCTTAGGTGTCATGTACCACTTCTAGAGCCCATGACTAGTGAGCCAGTTACCCAGCTGCCTTAGCGCAAGGCCTGCAAAGACCTGTTTTGGCCAAATGCACATACATCCATCTATTCTTTGTTGCCAGTCTGGATGTCAAAGTGCCTGAGATCTGCTCCCAAAACAGAACTTTGATATAAAGTGTTCATATTCCAGTGATCATTTGGGCTCTGAGATCCTAGTCAGAGTGCCAATCAGGCTATCAGGAAGCTCTAGACATAGATGTGTGAAGAAGTCCTAAAGCAGGGGCAGTGGCAGTGACATAGAAATCCTAAACTAAGATATAGGTTTCTGTAGGGCAGAAGTTGTGATCTCTCTTCCAGCAGTGGCAATTCCATCCCCAGATGGCAATAATTCCTTACTGGTGCTGCTGCTGGTGGAAGCTGGGCTAGCAAGTATCTTTTAGAAGCTGGAGAAGGAAGAGGATCTAAGTTTCATTAGACAGATGGTTGGCTTCATGGAATAATTGGGCAGAGTAAAGACACAGGATTCCACAGATTTGTTTAGATAAAGGAAATATCCCTTGGTTCAGTTGTGGGAACTATTTTGGATCTGGAGGGGGAGAAATTGGGTGAGAAATATATCTGTGATAAGACAGCTTATTTCTACCCTATAGCAGCAATTGCCCTTATTGGGTTGTGCTTACCAGTGTTGAGAATTCCAGAGAAGCATGCTTTTGGCAAAACTGAGGGAACTACTTGTGTCAGATAGAACTGAGACCTCCCAGAGAAGAGCATTCCTAAGGTCCTTGGGAAAGAAATATGTTCACCAGTAAACCTACTAATTTATAAACTTCAAGAGAATAAGGATAATGCCTGGTTCATTCTCTACATCCATAGCCCTACCTCAAATATCTAGTGTGCTGACAAGCTTGATTAAATATGTTCAATGGTTGAACGAAGAAATTAGTGAGCGAATATATTGGTTTTCAAGCATTCCTATTTTTAAAAAGATCTGATTGATTGATTGATTGATTGATTTAGAGTGTGTGCAAGCAGGGGGAGGGCCAGACGGAGAGGAAGAGAGAATCTTAAGCAGATTCCACTCTGACCCTGAGATCATGACCTGAGCTGAAACCAAGAGTCAGTTGCTTAACCAACTGAGCCATCCAGGTACCCCTAATATATTGGTTTTCAAATGCCCTGGGGAACTTTAGTTGCAGGTTATCTATTCAGGTATCTGTCAAAGAACTAAGGTATCAGAAAATTGGACAAAACCAGAGCATTGTAGAAATTAGAGAGAAATTGCATCCCAGCTCTAAAAGAGACAGTATTTCTTGGTTGCCATATGTAATTATTTGACATAAAGAAATAGGTTGTCTAAAGCTACTGCACAGATTTGGACCTGAGGAGTGTTTTCTCTTGAAATTCTTTTGGCTGCTCTGATGAAACCTTGTGTTCTTCACAGTGAAAAAGCAATAGCTGTTGTTTGATGTATCTAAGAGAGCAAGATGGGTTTATGGTATGTAAAGTTTTAGGTTGCAGAAGTATAAATGCAAAAACTCAACCCCTGTCTCGTAATTTTTTCAAAATGGTTACTTTATAAAACTTTAAGAGTTGAAAAGAGCTCTGCTTTATGCAACTTCCCCACTGCTGTGTTTTATGAGGGCTTCTAAAATAATATTTTCTCCCTAAGAGAAAAACACAAACTTTCTAAATTAATTTAAGCTATCCGCTTTATTGTTCATCACCTTTGGCACATCATGTAGCAAATCTTATACTAAAAATCAGCATGTGGAGCATTAGTACAATCCACAAAATTCTCTTGGAGGAAAAAAAAATTAAAGAAATATCCCAGGGCATAACATGCAAAACCACTTTTCACTAATCAAAGAATCATTGCGGACTTGGCTGACAATCCCATAATAAATTATCTTCATTGTTGTTCAGAAACTTATATGCTCTGTGAATACAGCACATTCCATGTTATCTAAAATTCAGTATTGAGGTTTGAGGCTGTTTTTAGGCCAGTAAGGGAATGAAAGATGACTTTTCACTTAATTCCCATGCCCTGGAACATGCCCCTAGCAAAATTGTTGACCTTTCTGTGTTTACATTCATAGAACAGAAACCCTAACTTGATTAATAAGGATGAAAAAAGAATTAGCTTGAGTTGTGATTAGTTCAGCTGCATCAACTTACTTTGCATTCACTAACTAAACCAGAGAAGTTTGATAGTCTGATTTGTATATTTCATTTAATACAAATTGAGATTTCTAAAATATGTATACTTGACTTTTTTTCTAAGCAGACATTTTATCCGTAATCCTGGTCAAGACTGGCATTATATTGAAGATTGAGGATATTGAGTAGATTATGTCACCGAGAAACTATTGTTTTCTATTGTTATTTTTAAGTTTAAGGGGCTCCTGGGTGGCTCAGTGGTTGAGCATCTGCCTATGGCTTAGGTCATGATCCTGGAGTCCTGAGATTGAGTCTCACATCAGCCTCTCCATAGGGAGCCTGCTTCTCCCTCTGCCTGTGTCTCTGCCTCTCTCTCTGTGTCTCTCATGAATAAATAAAATCTTAAATACACAAGAGATTTTCTTATCTATTGTCATGATACTTAAGGAAACTCATTCAGTAAGTGCGTCACTTTATCTACTTGAAGATATAACCTGATATTACTCTGAAATGAACTGTAGAGCAAGGGTAAGTATTTTGGAGGACATATTTTGAACAAACACTTGTCAACCAATATTATTTACATATGATGAATATGATAATATTTTATTTTATAAATTAATCGACCTCCTACAAAAAGAAAGCCTAGGAGAACATCTATACTCAGGTAGGCCAAACCGTTAAGTCCATGACTGTACCCCAAAACCTGCAGGAGATGAGTCCACAGAACTTGGAGAGGGTACCATCATGTCATACAATAGCTAAAACCATCTTCTGCTTCAAGTGCCTCTCCCTGAAAATGTGTAGCAGAGCAACAGTATTGTCAATGCCTGAACAATTTTTGTGAGAATTGTCTTCATAAAGAAAGCAAGATGTTAAAAAAAAAAGTTTCTAAGACAATATTATTTATGCCCTGTTTCATTACACTCCCTTGGTTTCAAATGATTCTTCTTTCAAAGAAGCTCAAAATCCTACAAATATAATCCATATTGTTGAGTTGGACTACAGAACAATCATTTAAAGATGCTGTCTGGCCATTCACTCATTCACTTATTTAACAAACATTCAGATGTAAGGAGGTAAGCTAAAAGGAAGGAGGACACTCAAGATGCTCACAGGTTGCTGTTTGGAGAAGGCCTCTCAGAAAAGTAAATTGATGAGGAGCATATGTCTTGCTCTTAGGTTTTTAAGTCCTGGATTTCCAGTTTTCAGTGTATCTGGAGGTAATTTGATGCAAGAGGACAAATGCATGAGACAAATTACAATAAAAAACAATGAAAAAGTCTTGAAAGCAGCAAAAGAAAAGTGACTCATCACATACAAGGGAGCTCCCATAAGATTCTCAGAAGACTTCTCAGCAGAAACATTGCAAGCCAGGAGGGAGTTTGATGATATATTCAAAGTGCTAAAAGAAAACAAACAAAAAAACCTGCCAACCAAGAATACTCTATTCGACAAAACTGTCCTTCAAAAAATGAAGGAAAAATAAAGATCTTCCCAGATGAAAAAAAAAAAAAAAGTTGCACGAGTTCATTACCCCACTAGGCAGGCCTTATAAGAATTGCTAATGGAGGGATGCTTGGGTGGCTCAGCGGTTAAAGCGTCTGCCTTTGGCTCAGGGCGTGATCCTGGAGTCCCGGGATCGAGTCCCACATCGGGCTTCCTGCATGAAACCTGCTTCTCCCTCTGCCTGTGTCTCTCTCTCTCTCTGTGTGTCTCTCATGAATAAATAAATAAATACAATCTTAAAAAAAAAAAGAATTGCTAAAGGAAGGCTTTCAAGTTGAAATAAAAGGATGCTAGGCAGCAATAAGGAAAGGATATGAAGATATAAAGCTCTCTAGTAAAGGTAAATACATAGACAAATATAGAATCCTGTAACACTGTAATGGTGCTGCAGAGTCATTTTTAATTTAGGTATACAATTTACAAGATAAAAACATAAATATATAACTATGAAACTGTTAATGGATACAAAATATTAAAAAGCTGTCATTTGTGATATCAATAACATAAAATCGTGGCGGGAGATGTGAAGGAGTTTTTACATGACTGAAGTTGTTACCAATTTAAAAGAGATTGTTTATACCTAGAAGATATTTTGCATAACCCGCATGGTAACCACAAAGAAAATGCCTATAGAACTCATGCAAAAGAAAATGAGAAAGGAATCAAAATATGTCACTACAAATAAAAATCAGTGAAACACAAAGGGAGATAAAAGAACAAAATCACTATACAAAATACAGAAACCAATGAACAGAATGGCAATATAAGGCCCCTCCCTGTCACTGACTACTTTAAATATAAATGGTTTGAACTCTCCAATCAAAAGACATAGAATAGATGAATGGATGAAAAAAATAAGGTCCTACCACATGGTAATAGACTCACTTTAGATATAATGACATTCACAGGCTGAAATCAAAAGAATGGAAAAAGATATTCCATAAAAAGTATGGAAGTACTTTGGGAAGTAACCCAAACAGGGTAGGGATGGATGTACTTACATCAGATAAAATCAGTCAAAGCTGTTACAAGACACAAAGAAGGACATTGTATAATCACATATAATCAACTCGTCAGGAAGATACACTTATAAATATATATGCACCTAGCAGCAGGGCACCCAAACGAATGAAGCAAATATTGACAATTGAAGGGGGGATATGGGCAGTAACAAATAACAATAGGAGATGTCAATACTCTTAAAATGATGAGTCAGACAGATCAATAAGGAAACAGAGGACTTGAACAACACTGAAGACCAGTCGGTCCTGATTGACATATACAATACACTCCACCTAATGAGACCAGAATATTCTTCTCAAGCACATATAGAATATTATCCACAATAGATCAGACATTCAGCCACCAAACAAAGTAGTTACCCCCTCCCTTCTGCCCCTTAACTTCAGCAGGACAATCTCCAGCCCACTCCAACTGGAAATACGCAAGAGAAAGGAATTCTGGAAACTAAAGTTCAGTCTACTCGAGTGGGCTCATCACACTCATCTTTCAAGTTTATGAAGTTATATAGTTTGCTCTCAACTTTTCTCAACTTACATATTCTCCTACTGCGTCATCCCTCTCCATGACTTCTGTGTGAATATTCCTCGACTTTATACACCCAGCTCAGCTGACTTGTCTTCTGAACTATATACTTAGACATCCAAAATGCCCCCTGGACATCACCTTGAGATTTCACATGACCCTCAACTAGTTCAAAATGAATTCATCTCTCTCCTCTCTGTATAGTTCTCATTCTGGTTGAGGGTACCATTATTTACCAAGCCTTCAAATCAGAATTTTTTTAGTCATTCCACATAGCTTTCCCTCTTAGATACCTGTGACTAGTAAATACTAATTTCTATATGTTCTATTTCTACATTACCACTGCTATTGCTCAGTTCAAAGCATTATCATCTGGCACATAAATCACTGCAACCATCTCCTGTCACCCCACCCTCTCTCACCTTACCCTATCATTCCCTGTGCTCTAAGCATGGAAGTCTGATCATATTACTCCTCTGTTTAAAATCCTTCACTTTGGGCAGCCCTGGTGGCTCAGTGGTTTAGTGCCGCCTTCGGCCCAGGGTGTGATCCTGGAGACCCGGAATCGAGTCCCACATGGAGCCTGCTTCTCCCTCCGCCTCTCTCTCTCTCTCTCTCTCTCTCTGCTTCCCGTGAATAAATGAATAAAATCTTAAAAAAAAATCCTTCGCTTTTCTCCTTTAACCTACAGGATGAAATCCAAACTTTGTGTAGCATAAAAGATTCTCAAAGATCTAATCATGGCCTACCTTTGTAACTATGCTACCTGTTATCCGTTGTAGCTCTTATATTTTCTTCCTTTTTTTTTTTTTTTTTAAGACTTAAACTGGGCCTATTTTATTAGTTCTTCTGTGAAAATTCTTATTTTGGAGCTGGCTCTCTTTTCTGTTGGTGGAAGGATGGGGGTCTTTAACTCTCTGTGGTTGCATTCTCTACCTTTTGAGTAACCCCCTGTAGAGTGAAAAAGACTTATAAATTATAAAACAAAGCAGAGGTTAGAGACAGAAAGAAAGAAAGATGGAGAAAGAGTCCTGATAGAAGTTGTCCCTGGATCCCATTGTCCCAGAGGCTACCTTCACTTTTAAATCAACAGGTTTCCTGTTTAAGTTCAGTTGAGCTATATTTCTGTCTCTTGAGGAAAGGAACACTGACTCACACAATCCCCACACATACATTTAATGTTTAGTCATACCAGACCACATTCACAAAACCTCCAGGGCTGTGTGTCTTTGCCCATAGCATTTCTCCTCATATTTTGTGGATGAGCTGGAGAATCATCCTTCAGTATTCTAAACATCACTTCTTACCAAATTCTCTTGATGTCTTTAGATTAAGCTGACCGTTAAGCTCTGAGGGTCCAACATAGCTACAGAATTTACCACCTTGTGTTTCTTTATGTATATCCTTTTTTGGGTGGGTGACACTTTTAGGAAAGGGTACCTGCCTTCTTCGCTTTGTATAATATGTCATCCGTCATAATGTCTGAGATACAGAAAGTGTTTAATTCATATTTGTGAAATGCTGGATGATTTCATGATTTATGCTTACTATTTTGGAGAGGGATTATTTTTGTGCTCAGACAAAAGTCTTACTGATTTTGGGATAGTATCCACTGAAATTCTCTATTTTATCATTTCATTTCTGCTCTATCTGAATAAGGAAAGGGCCAAATGCTATTGTATCTATTTTATAAAAGGTGTAAATACGTCAGTTGACAGTATTTTTCAAAAATACAAGTTAACAAAAGAAATGGGAATAAAACTGAAGGGAGATCTCCTTTAGGATTTGGATTTCTGGGCACTGTGAAGCGAGATTGATATTAACATGCAGCAATCCAGTGGAGGCTCAGCCAAGTCCTGAGGCAAAATTTTCAGAATAAATACCCTTGTGATTATCAGTTTCAAATTTGGTATGTATAAATGCCTAAGCATTAAGCTTCACATTCATTTTTTTTCAAAGATTAACGATGATAAACAAGTGTACCTATATGCAGAGAGAGCTCTGCAGCATTCCAGTTTCAGTTTCCTAATATTCAAAACAAAATTCTAAATTAGTCGGTGTGAGATGGCATCAGACAGCCTTGGTGTTTTATTTTCAAATTCTGCTGTACTGTTCACTGCAATAGACCCAGAGAAATAATTTTGGTGATTTAATGCTATTTTATTGTACTTGAGATTAATTAATCTCCAAATTGATAAATAGATGTGTATAAATTTAGTCAACTAGATTGAGATTAAATACTTGTAAACTGTACATTTTAATTCTAATAACAACATTCTTACATTTTAAAGCATGCCTGAGGATATTTTTGGCCTGGTAATGCAATACAGTGCTGAGTTCAATGGAATTATAATAGAAAACTTTCTTCATTGAACTGCAGAAAAGCCCTGAATAAAACCAGTACCTTCTCTCATCTGTAGTCAACCACCACCATATCTGTTCTACTTTCTTTTGAGGTGTTTAGCTAGGAAAAAGATCTAGGTTCATCCCATTTTAATTTCATAGGCAGAGATGACCGCTTGAATCAATGAACCCTGATTCTTTTTGATAGGAAAGCTGGAAATCTTTGGAGTATTCTTCACAAAACATAATGTTGGAGGAGGACTTTTTCCTTTTTGATCTTCCTTTTCTCCAACGGCAAATTCTCAGAAGAGAACTATTATAGAGCTGACTGTTCCTATACTCTTTTTTCACATTTTTTAAAATTTAAATTCAATTTGCCAACATATAGTATAACACCCAGTGCTCATCCCATCACATGCCCTCCTCAGTGCCTGTCACCTAGTTACCCCAGCGCCCCACCCACCTCCACTTCCGTGACCCTTTGTTTCCCAGAGTTAGGAGTCTCTCATGGTTTGTCTCTCTCTCTGATTTTTCACACTCAGTTCCCTTCCTTACCCTTACGGTCCCTTTCACTATTTCTTATACCCCCCGTATGAGTGAAACCATATGATGATTGTCCTTCTCTAATTGACTTATTTCACTCAGCATAATCTTATACTTTTTAACCAGTCTACTGCAGCTCAGAAGAGGTGGTTTTATCTTTTCTCTTATCGCTTTTCTTTTCTCCTCTTTTTTTTTTTTTTTTAAATGTATGTGAAATGTCAATGAGCTAAAAAGAGTTGAGTGAACACAACTTTTTCACTTGATATTCTTGCCTTTGGCCAACCATTTCTATTTTTCTCTTTTAGGAAGCACTGGAGGAGTCGAAGAAGAGTGAGTCAAATTGAAGAATCCCCAAGAAGAAACTGAGACCAGATCTCTTCATGTTTTTAATATTTCCCAGCAGCGATGGAACCACATGAGAAAGAAATAGATACTGGTAGTAATTTTGTATTAGTGATGGTGATGGAGTACTGAAGGAAAATCGCACTCAAAATATTATGCTGTGAGTCATGCAATTTGGACTTAAGTTGTTGTGTGAGGGCAAATGGGGTTCCAAAGGATCTATAAATAGAAAAATGAATATTGTTTTTGTATTAGCCATTTCCAAAGCTGTTGTTTTATGCACTGACTTATTCTCAGAGGTCATTGCTAACATTTGTTCATAAGGGCTCAATAGTTCTATGTTGAATGATTTCTTAATGAAGACAGGAACTGTATCTATTTTTATATAAAAAATAATGTTTTACTTGAATCTTAGTCACAGAACAGAATCAAAGAGCAATATAATAATTGTTATTTTATTATAATTATTATCTATCAAGTGCCTTTAATTTGCCCACCGTTGTAATGTGCGTGCATTACTGGGTATTTCTACATGATAATAGGGCTTTCCAGAAGGCTCAATTAATTTCTTAGGAACAGAGTGAATGATCAGCAAGCCATCTGTTATCAATACTCTAAAATTTGATAAGATAATGATGTTCTCTTAGTGGTAATGTTAGTTATGTTTGCAAAATAAACTTATTTTAAATGAGATAACCACAGGAAAAGCATTTAAAAGTTTTCCCTAGAAAAACTTAACCATGCAGAAAGAAATATTTTAAGTGTGCTGCGGTAGTGAGAAGTCAGTTGTGAAATATAGCATTTTCTATATTTTATTTCTTCCTATAAGTAAATTTTTAAAATTGCTTTTTTAATATAATAGGCTACCCTTGACTGGCAGATCCTGATTTTAAAGATATAATGATGGATATGATGCAGAATGGCTTCAGTATCTTTAAATATTTGAGATGAACTAAAAAAACCAGATAGGTCCTAAGTGACAAGAGTGAGTGTTTTTTGGACCTCAGGTTTATGTGGCTAAGATGATGCAGAGTATGTAGCATTGATTCATGACTAGCAAGATGGTAACCTACCACTTTTTGAAGGCTGGACACTAAAAAACTGGCAAAGAAAGAAAATATGCTTAAAGGGTACAGCCTCTGGGTTTGAAGAAGCTTCTGTTTTGTCTATCTAATCAAATGTTCTTAAACTTTAATTAACAGAGAATATGAGAGGGATGGGATGTGGACCACAGATCATGTTAATGTGTCGCAAGATGGAATCACAGGAGCAGCCAAGACATTTATTGAAATGAAGTCTTTAGTTTGAGAGCAGTCTACATTGATGTTCTGTTATAACAATTTTATTTTGACTGTACCAAATGATGGATGAAGATGCAGTTATCTGGTCTGATGGATGTGGTACTATGCAAAGGTGCAATGCCCTGTGCTTTCTTATTGAATAATTGAACTTGGATTTTTCCCCAGAGAATAGCTAGACATCGCATTTTCAACTAATTTACCGTCTTGAAAATTTCTATTTAGTTGGCAACATCATCATGGTTATATTATTATCGAATAGCAAATAATTTTGTGTGATTGGTAGCATAATAATTATTAGATCGAATTTGGTCAGCATTTTGTCTATGATGGCGGGCCACGTGAGAGTACATAGGAATCTGTTACCAACTGAACTGTGTCTTCCAAAATGTATATTTTGAGGCCCAAATCCCCAATATGACTGTGTTTGCAGATAGGGCTTTTAAGGAAGTAATTAAGAAATAATGAGGTCATAAGAGTGGGGCCCTAATCCAATAGAACTATGTTCACAAAAGAAGGAAAAAGGACACCAGGAGTGCACGTATACAGAGGAAAGGCAATGGGAAGGGAGCCATCTACAAACCAGGAAGAGAGGTTTCACCAGAAACCAACCCTGCTGACACCTTGATCTTGGGCTTCCAGCCACCAGTACTGTGAAATTTGTTTGTTTGTTTGTTTGTTTTTTGTTTTGTTTTGTTTTAAGTCACCAGTCTGTGGTATTCTGTTATGATAGCCTTGGCAAACTACTACACAAGGTCTTGTAGGATATCCACTTCAGAGTGCTGCCTACAGCTTCAACTCTTCTTACTTTCTTTGAGTACCTAGGTATGGACTTATCACAAGGATTTAAGCTTCTTGAGCTTCACGAGCTCATTTCTCCAGTGGTACCATCTTTTATTTAGTGAAATACATGCCTGCCACTGCAATAAACATAAAAATAAATTTTTTTGTAGTAAAGTACACATAATATAAATATTACCATTTCAGCTCTAAGTGTACAGTTTTATGGCATTAAATATATCCACATTGTCGTACAACCGTCCCCACCATCCTACTGTCCATCTCCAAAACTGAAATTCTATACAATAAGACACTAACTCCATGTTTTCTGTCCCCTCACCTCCTGGGAAACATCATTTTTCTTTCTGTCTTTATGAATTTGACTCTTCTAGGTAACTCATATAAGTGGAATCATACAATATTTATCATTTATGACTGGCTTATTTCACTTAGCATAGTGTCTTCAAGGTTCATCTATGCTATAGCATGTATCAGATTCCCTGTTTTAAGGCTGAATAATATTCCATTATGTTTAATCATTCCTCCTTCAATACACACTTGGCTGCTTCCATCTTTTGGCTGTTGTGAATAATACTGCTATGAATGCTGCTGTGAATAATACTGCTATGAATAATGAAGAGATATCTGTTCAGGTCCTTGCTTTCAATTCTTTTGGGTACATATCCAGAAGTAGAATTGCCAGATAATAGAGTAAGATTATTTTTTAATCTTTTGCAGGGGCCAATCACACTATTTTCCACAGTAGCTGTATCATTTTACATTCCCACCAACAATGTACAAGGATTCCAATTTCTCCATATCCTCACCAATGATTGTTGTTTTCTTATTTTTTTTTGTAATATCCATTCCAATGGATATAAAGTAGTATATCATTGTGACTTTTATTTGCATTTTCTTAATTATTAGTGATATTGAGCATCTTTTCATATGCTGACTGAAGATTTGTCTATCTTCTTTGGAGAAATGTCTGTTTAAGCCTTTGCCCAGTTTCTTCAATTGGATTGCTTGTTTGAATTATAGGAGTTCCTTATACATTATGTATATCAATGCTTTATCAGATATATGGTTTGCAAGTGCTTGCTCCCATTCTGTGAGTTGTAGCTTTACTCTGTTTATAACGTCTTTTAATGCACAAAAAACTTTAACTTCGATGTAATCCAATTTATTTTTTGTTGTTGCCTATGCTTTTGGTTTCATGACTATTAAATCATCACCAAATGCAAAGTTAAAAAGCTTTTCCTTTTTGTTTTCTTTTAAGAGTTTTATAATTTCTGGTCTTACTTTTGGGTCTTTGATCCATTTTGAGTTAATATTTGTATATGGTTTATGATAAGGGTCCAAATTTATTCTTTTGCATGTGGATATCCAGTTTTCCCAGTACCATTTGTTGAAGACTGTCCTTTCCCAATTGAAAGGTTTGGCATTCTACTGAAAATCTTTTAACCATGAGTGAGGATTTATTTCTGGGCTCTTTATTCTACTCCATTGGTCCATATGCCTGTCTTTATGCCAGTGCCACAATCTTTTGATTACTTTAGATTTGTAGTAATTTTTAAAATCAGGAGTGTGAAGCCTCCAGCTTTGCCTTTTTTCAAGTTGTTTTGGCTAGTAAGGGTCCTTTAATATTCCATATAAATTTTAGAATGAATTTTTCAAGTTCTGCAAATAAATAGTAATTAGGATTTTGATGAGGATTATATTGAATTTGTAGACAATTTTAGGTAGTATTGACACCTTAACATAAAGTCTTTGAATCCGTAAACACAGGATATCTTTCTTTTTTCTGTCTTCTTCAGTTTCCTTCAGAAATACTTTATAGTTTTCAGTGTACAAGTCTTCTGTCTCTTTGTCAATTTTAAGCATTTTATTCTTTTGATGCTACTGTAAATGCAATTGTTCTCTTAATTTCCTTTTCAGATTGTTCACTCTTACTGAACAGAAACACAACCCATTTTTGTGTACTGATTTTGATTTTTGTATCTTTGTAAGTAAATGATTAATTCATTTGTTATTTCTAACCCTTTTTTGTGGAGTCTGTGAAGTTTCTGTATATAAGATCATAACATTTATGAATGGGATGATTTTACTTTTTTTTCTTTCCAATTTGGGATCCTTTTATTTTTCTTACCTGATTGTTCTGACTAGGATTTCTAGGACTATGTTAAATAGAAGTGGCAAAAGTGGGCATCCTTGTCTTGTTCTGTTTTTAAAGGAAAAGTTTTTAGTCTCATAATTGAGTATGATGTTAGCTGTGGGTTTTTCACATATGATCTTTATTATGTTGAAGTAATTTCCTTCCAAGATTCCCTCCCACACTTTCATTTATTTACTCTTCAATAAATTTAAATCTTTGAGGTGTGCAGATTTACATAGTTTCTCTATCCAATGGTCTTAGGAGGAAGGCTGTTTGGGAACTTGGCATGAACTATGCCACTGTTCCAAACCTATAACTGCCTTATATAGAGGTTTGGGGTTGGAGTCTAGGGTAGAGTTGAGGTCAACTGGAAGGCAGGGAGGCACTAAAAAACTAGAGGCAGAGGCTATTTACGAGCCAGTATAGACTATTTCACTATTTTAACAGCTGGCATGGTCATACCAGTGGTCCAACTGAGTATCAGTCTTCTTCTTGGGTACCATATCCTATTCTAAAGAGTCACACATAATATTATATGGACCTATTTTAAATAGTCTTAACTGTGAGAGTCAAGATAATGACATATTTTCATAAAAGGTAGAATTTTTGGTAGAAGTCAAAATAATAACATCTTTTCATAAAAAGTAGAATTTCATAAAAAGTTAATTTCTGATTTGATTTCCTCTTATTTACTACTTCAGGCTGGTCATGTTTACTAAGGATAAAGCATAATATTTAAAAATTGCTTACTAAAGTGGCCTTCAAATTTCAAGCTAGATTTGCAGTCATTTGCCTATGAAAACTAATTTCATCACATATTCTCTTTTTTGGTAATTAGTTATCTACCCTTGAAAGTTAATAACCTCTGGATCAGAATTACATCAAAATTATCTAATTTTATGAGGTCTCTACCCAGTGGTTTTCTCTTGATTTATGTTGCTTTCATAAATTCACAAATTTATATTATTCTAAATGTGATTATAGTTACGTTTTTATAACTTTACTGAGATATAATTCATTGATGATAAAATTTGTTTTTTACAAATTTTAAATTCAGAGGTTTTTAGTAAATTTACAGAGATATGCAACTATCATCTCTATCTAATATTAGAACAAATTATCACCTCAACACCTCTTAGTGGTCACACCCTATTCCATAGTGCCTGGAATCACTAAGCTACTTTTTGTCTCCATGGATTTCTTTATTCTATACATTTCATATAAATGAAAATACACAGCATGTCCTCTCTGACTGGCTTCTTTCATTTATCTTGATGTTTTCAAGGGCCATTTATATTGTAGTATATATCAGTACTTCATCATTTTTATTGCTGAATAACATTCTATTGCATGTGCATGCTATATTTTGTTTATTCATCATTTGATAGACACTTGGGTTGTTTCCATTTTTTCTATAATTAATACTGGTATGAATATGTATGTACAAGTTTTGTATGGGTGTATGTTTTCATTTCTTTTGAGTCTATAGCTGGGAGTGGATTTATTGGATCATAGAAAAGGAATTTTTTTCAAATTTGCTGAACTTTTTGCAAGATTAATATAAATGTCAGTTATTTTCAGAATATAGTATATATGTATTTGTATATATATATGTGTAGATATATATATATACACATATGAATGTGCATTTATATATGAAATCTCTAGCTTTAAAGAGTGTAAAAATAGTTCTTGGGAAAGATAGCTGAAGTAAATATTTAGACATTGCATCAGGATAACAATGCCATCCACAGATTATGTCAAAATCCTGGATTATGAGCAGTGACTTAGACATTTATAGTATTCATCCATTATTACACTTTTAAATGGTAACTCCTTATTGCCCATTGGCTACTGTAGCTGGAGTCCTCATCTCTAAAGCATTTTTTTTTTTTATAGAGTGGGATTGATCAAATGAACACATAATGTAGAAAATGTAAAAATATGCCCAACAAATTTTAAGCTTTGAATAAATGACATCTACACTTTTTCTTCAATATCTTTCAGTCTCATTCCTAAATTTCTTTCTTTGCTGTGCAGTTCTGACAAGTTATGGAATCAACAGTTGGTACTTAGTTTAAATGGAATAATCATCAAAGGCATTCTATTGAATTAGCTACTAAAATACTTAATCCTAATCCCCAATATGTCTCATATGTAGAGGCAATAAAGACAAAAATAACTTCATGCCTCTTGTAAATTTTATTTCCCAAATGAATTCTATCAATGTCACTAATGACATCTCTATATGTAAATTTGATACTCTACATTTTTGAGAATACGAAATAGCTTTCCATGTTCATAAATTTGGCTCCAAATGCAGTTCTAATAGTGCTCTTCAAAATTAGAATAATATTTTATATATTTTAGAGCAAAATTACAAAGCACTTACTTAAAATATCAAAATCATATGTAATGCTTACCTGACTTTTGAATCATTCTCAAAATTTACATATTAGATTTGGCTTCCTTGCAGGTGGGTTATTTCTTTTACTGTTCCTCTTTTGGGAATCATGATAAAACAAATAAAAACCTTTAAACATTCATCTAACCTTTCGTGGTCACTGTGTGGTTTAACCAGATATTATCATTTTGTAATATGTATTTCTGCCCCTTCATGCTTGGGTGGGTGTTATTTCTGAAGACGTTTAAGCCCATTTCCAAATCTCCAATCATCCATAGTTGATATTTCCTTGGGGCCTGAAAGTAAAGCCAACACAGTGAGCATGAAATCTTAAACAGCAGGATGGTATTGCGGGTCAACCCTTGTAACTCTTTCTTGCAATAAAGGGGAGTAGGCTTTATGACCACAACACAGAAAGTATCTGTGCAGCTTTTAAAAAGTCACTGCAATGGGGTATGACTTTCGGAGGCAGAGCTCGAATAGAAGTTATTACTGCCAAGTTTATTCTGTAACTTCTCTGCTTAACTCCCTAGTCCCATTGCCAAAAGAGAAAAAAGGCTACGCTTGGCCCTTTGCAGGCAACTGGAGCAGACAACTTCTACCCTTGACTATGGGAATTCTAACATTGCAGGAAAAGGTGGGATAAAAAAACTGGAGATGTTTCGATCTTCCTGTGGAAGACCTTGTCTTTAAAAGTTTTGGGTTGTGAACAATGTCAGGTAGATACCAAAATACACCTTACTTTCTCCATATATCCTGATACAGTGAGTAATGGAGAACAGAAAAAGAGAAAGAGAGGCTGAGAATAGAATTGACTCAAGAATATTCAGTGACTAACACAGAATTTGATGAACTCAAGAGGAGACCTAGGCAAGGCTCAAGATGGATGAGATCTCTCAGCTGTTCCCATCTCATGGTTTCATTATTGCCAGAGTGAGATGGGACTAGATCCTGAGATTAAATCCAGAACCACTGTGTGGTTAGAGTTGTTTGATAAAATTTCAAAATAGCAGAGTTCAAATTCTGGCTCTTCCACCTACTAAAGTGCAAGCTACTAAATTTTAGGGTGCCTTGGTTTATCGGTAAAATGGGAATGATAACCTTACTTCACTAATGATGTTATGTCATTTGGGTATTTGGTCCCATTCATTTCCTCACATATACCCGCAATGCTAGAATTCCCATGCTCATTCTTAAAAATTGCCTGCTCCAATGATTGCAATAGACAAGGAATGAATTTTTCTTTCTGAGTAGCATCATTAAAGGGTTAGGAAGAAGAGTTATAAGACACCATGGCACTCAGCTTAAATAAAACAATATAAATCATACCAGTAATGTATTAGTGGAGGTATTAGAATTACCTCAGACTTTATACAAAACACATACAATTGTGTTGGCATGTAACAACATTTAGTAAATATTACTGATCACACTGTTTCAGTTTTTAATTATATTTAAGAATCAATGTAAATTTGCTGAATGATGTAGGTTGATTCTCAACAAGTGTTAATCAATAGTGTTATGATCATTATACAGTTCTAAGAATCCACTTCAGGTATGATCAAGGGATATTATTCAAATTGCCAGCTCTAAAAGCAATGATCATCCTCAACAGTATTGAGCTTCTAGGGCTGACCAGGTGAGCAATGTCCCTTACGGATTGCAGCAGAGTTAAGCTCATTCCTTCCTGGTCAATCCTTATGCTTGCAGGACCACTGGGATTGGGATCCATGTTCATTGCCTTGGAGTGGCAGTTGTGCCATGCATGTTTCTTCTTAGGGTCCTCAATTTAACTTTCAATCTCCATATTACTTTAGTGGTGAAAAATTCTTTTTATGGTTTCTAGAATATTGTAAGATTACAGGCTCTGCATATCTCCAGCAAGCAACGTTTCACTCATCCATGCTAGGCTTTCATTTCTTCCAGGATTGACTATTTTAATTTGTTCCTGGTGGCATTCCAGATTGTTTGCTAAACTGGCTGCAGATGGTTTTGAATGCTGCTGCTGCCAGCGTTCTTACTAGGACTTGATCTACAGATCATATTTCTCCCATCTTACAGTCTCTATCTTGGCTGCCTCCTAGACAGCATATGGTTTTTAAAATCCTTTTAATGACCTATAAAGCTCTCAATAGCCCTGATTCTGTTTACCTTTCTGACCTTTTAACTTTTTTACACCCCAACACAGACTCTTGAGTCATCCAATACGATGTTTCATAGCGCGAAACTGATGCTAGTGGGCTGATAATTGAGTTACAGTGCGGGCTTCCCTTGGCCAGTCCCAGGCACTGAATGAAGGGTGCAGAAAGAGCACAGATTTTTGTGGCTAATAATTTTAGATATATTTAAGGACTAAGCAATTTTCTTGAATTCTTACCTTACCTTATTGAGATGTCTTTAGTTATTTCTTAAGTGTTTTTGTTTGTCTGTTTTTAATAATCTGGCTGGAGAAGTTAAAGTAATGTGAAGGCCCCTCAAATGAGTACTTAGTGGGTGAGGTTTAGAGCAGTCATTGAATGAAAAAGTGCTGGAAGGAGACACAGCTGTGTGTAATGACCCTAGTTGTCCTTAGAAATAAAACAATATAACACATTTATCTGCTAGACCCACAGGCTGTAAAACCACAAACTGCAACAAGGCACTTTTGGGCACCATCTGACGTGGTAGTAGGGATGATCAAATTATTCTCTGGGCATTGGAGGAGTAAAAAAAAAAAAAAAAAAAAAACCTAACTTAGTCCGTCCTCTTCCCCATCTTAATTACCATAAGTAGCAAGCAGGATTTGTTTGCGTTTCCTTGGTTGCTTCTTATCTATCTTTTCATAACTTCTCATACAAATTTAGCCAGGAACTAAATGGAAAACTACTTTTAATACATACTGTTGTGTTTTTCTTTTTTCTATTGGGCCGGGGTAGGGGTAAGAGCGGGTGGGATGGGTAACTATTCTTGTTTTCCAAGTGTGGGAAGCAACTGAAAAATAAGACATAGAAAACAGAGAATTAGAGGTCAAATACAAGCTTTATTATTAAGAAACCTGAGTGACGAGTATGGCTATAGATCTTCAATCAAATCAACCTGCTAATACTTTCTCTTCCCTTAAGCCTGGACTTAACCCACATGAAGGAGAGTTTGGTCTTTAGAGTAGTCATACATACCCAAATCACCACCTAGCACTAGGGCCAAGGAGGAAGAAGACAACAAGCCTCTCACCCTTTATGATTCAGTTTTTTAAGAAATTAGTTGAAAGAATTCTACTTCTGGGAATAGTGAGTTAGATTATTTGGATTACCTCCTCCTGCTGAAAACATTAAGATATAGTTGAATGATATGCTCATTGCATATCTATTATATATAGTATAATATGTATTATATGGATAATATACATTAATGATTATATATTTTTATAATTACTAATTTATATGTAATATATATTAGTGGGAAACTGCACATCAAAGATTAAATATTTTGGAAAAGTCTAAACCTAGAAAAGCAAGCAGATGAACAGAATATCAGAGCATGAAAGCTGTTGGTTTATTCATTTTGTGTTGTGAGGATATGTGAGAGTCACACATTCTTGGGCTTCTTGGGGCAAGGAAAACAAATTAAAATCAAGTTTTTATTTTTCATTTTTTAAAAATTTTATTTGAGAGAGAAAGAGCAAGAGCACACAACCAAGGAGGAGAGGCAGAGGAGAGGGAAAAGGAGACTCCCTGCTGAACAGGGAGCCTGATGCAGGGCTTGATCCCAGGATCCTGAGAGCATGACTTGAGCTGAAGGCAGACACTTAACCGACTGAGCCACCCAGGTGCCCCTGGTTTTGGTTTTGTTTTTACAAAAGATTCTCTCCATAATTTATGACTTTGTCTCCTACATTAATCTAGGACCTAAAAAAGTCTCACTCTGAGGAGATAAAGGCAACCCATATTTGAAAGTGTTTTCATCTTTCTTCCCAAATACAGAAAAGTCTGCTTTAGGGAGAAAAGTAGGAGAATATGAAAAAAAGGGGAAAATATCTAAGAACTTACGTGAATCTTCCTCTTTATTATTATTATTATTATTATTATTATTAGCCCCAGGTTTGAGGTGATTCCTAATGGGTAATACTGCCAGATATTTCTAGTAGAGGACACATTCACCCTAGGATTTAGGGAATCTCCAGGTAAGGAAAACAAATGGAACAAAAGCATTGGCTGCCATCCTGCCAAAGATAAATAATTAAAAGGAAGCAAAGCAGTATAAGTGAGAACCAGCAAAAAAAGAGATTTCAAGTATTAAACTTACCAAAGATTATAAAACATCTATATTTTCTATGTTAAACAAAATAACAGAATTCTGTTTCTGATTATGACAGTTTAAGTTCTATAAGACTTAGTCACTGTAAACTACTAGAAAACTGGGGAAAATGTATGAAACAATTGTTTTTAGACATTGAACAACAGTTCAGAACTATGTGCTCTGCAAGGAGGGAAACAAAGGTAGTGAGCCCTACAATCACAGCAGCTCTGTGTCTGATAGCAATTTCTGAATTGATACAAAGATAGGAAACCCAAATGGAGTTCAGCAAATTTACTTTGTTGAAACAGAGAACTTGCAGGTAGAAAGTATCCTGGAGGGTATCATGCAGAGAAAGAGCTGTAGGAATCTGCATATAGATTTCCTTCAGCCTTTGCCTTGACACTCATCTGTGCGTATGTAAGGTGAAACTCCAAAGATCATGCAAATAAACCCCAAAGAGTATAAGAGGAACAATTACTAGGGAATAGTAAACTGAACAGTGTTAAAAGGCCACAAAGACTGGGAGTCATTTGAGTTTCCACGAGTTATAGTGGAGAGATCTTGTAGAATATATTAGCATCTATTAGAAATGTAAAAAGGTCAAAAAGTAGTAGTAGGACTCAAGAAAGGCTAGAGTAAAGCTACTCTATTTTGATCCTACAGAAGTTTGAAAAGAGCCCCAGAAAAGATCAAGATCAAGCTAATTCACAAGTACCATAACTCCTTGCCAGAACAAAGCCCATAACTCTAAAGGAATATAACAAAATCCAGTACTAAAAAATCAAATTTAGGATGTATGGGATCTAATAAAAGTTAGTAGACTTGTGAAGAAACAGGAAGAAAAAAAGGAAGAATGCTTACCTATGAGAAAATGCAATAAACAGAAATAGACCTAGAAATGACAGAGACAGTGAAATTAGCAGATAAGGATTTTAAAAGACTCCTTATCAATGAGCTCCATACCTCAAGGATTTAAAGGGAAACAACAAAAAAGTACCAAATTCAAGGTACTGACAAGACAATGGGAAATTTAACTCTGGATTTTGATCATAGTAACAACTTTCAAAGTTTAATCTGTGATAATATTATTGCAGTTATTTTTGAAAAAATCTTTCTTCTGGAAATACATATTAAAATACAGATAAAGTGAAATGTTCTCCAGGAATTGCTTCAAAATGTTACAGGTATGGAATAAATGAGAGAAGATATTCTAAGATTGGCTGTGAGCTGATAATATTGAAGCTGTGTGAGTATTAAGTTTACTGTATCTATTTCTATATAAACTGTTAAAATTAACAAAGAAAACTCAATGAAATCTTTAGCAGCAGACAGGACAAAGAAAAATAGGATGTGTAGACTGAAAAATTGATCAGAAGAATTTACCCAACGTTCACATACAGAATCATATCCAACTTACACAATGAAATCATATTTTCAATTTACTTGGGAAAAATTATCCCCACTTAAAATTTTACACCCAAAAATATTTTTTGAGGATAAGAAGTAAAATAAAATATCTTCAAAGAAATAAATCTGAAAGAACTTCAGTATCTCACTAGGATATTCTAAAGATGATTAAGGAAGAATAAAGGTGATCCCAGATGGAAGTGGTAAGATACAAAAGTGAATTAAAGGAAAACAAATAAATATGTGGACAAATGAAAATGAACACTGATTGTATAGAGTAATTAGAATAATGTCTGAGTTCAAATTTATTTTATACTGGAAAACTATAAAATACTAGTCAAGAAGACTGCAGTGGAGTTAAAGTGTTCTCAGGCCCTTACGTTATTTGAGAAGAGGGCAAATGTTTTGATTAGTTTTGCTAAGTATGCATGCTTTAATTCCTAATATAATCATTAAAGGAATAGAACCTAAAAGGTAAAAAAAAAAAAAAAAAAAAAGGCAATTGGTACAAATATTTAGCAATACAAAAGTAAGTAATAGAGATGAAGAAAAAGAATATTTATCAAGGAAGACAAATGCATAGTAGATATAAATGCAAATATATCAGTATTCACAGAATGCAAAGGGAATAAAAGTTAAAAGATAAAGATTTTCTGAATGAATGTTTTAAAAATCCAGTGATACCACTTAAAAGAAAAACACTTAAAATCTAAGGGTATGGAAAGGTTGAAAATCTGAAAGTGAGAATTTATACACTAGGCAAATACTTACCATTAGAAAATTTTAGTAGCCACATTAAAAATACGCAAATTAGATTTTAGATAAAATCATTAAGGGAGACAAAGAGGGTCACTTCATACTGATAAGAAGATTAAATTTATCAAGAAAATATAACAATTTAAAATTTGTATGCACCTAATAATATAGCCTCAAGATATAGAAAGCAAAAATTTTCCATTTACTGAATCATAACAATTTCAAAGAATTGACATGATATAAGGAATATTTTCTGGTAAAAAGGCAAATAAAAGTTAAAAGTCAATAAAAAAAGAGAACTAGACAATTCCTAAATACTTGAGAATAAATCTTCCAGGAGTTAAAAAGAAATAAAAATAGAAATAATATATTTTGCACTAAATGATAAAGCTTTTACATGTTGAAACATACACACTGGAACTACAGTAGTATTTAGAGAGCATTGCCTTAAGCACCTTTATTAGAAAATATGAAAGGTTAAAAGTACCCATTTCAGAAGTCTGAAAATAAACACCAAAAGAAACCCAAATAAAGAGGAAAGACTGCAATAAAGATTGGAAAATAGGGGATCCCTGGATGGCGCAGTGGTTTAGCGCCTGCCTTTGGCCCAGGGCGCGATCCTGGAGACCCGGGATCGAATCCCACATGGGGCTCCTGGTGCATGGAGCCTGCTTCTCCCTCTGCCTGTGTCTCTGCGCCTCTCTCTCTCTCTCTCTCTCTCTCTCTCTCTCTGTGACTATCATAAATAAATAAATAAACTTAAAAAAATACAACTATTAAAAAAATTGGAAAATAGTGATATAGAACAGGAACATAACAATGGTGAAAGTCAAGAGGAACAAGAGTTGGTTCTTTGAAAAAATTAATACAATCAACAAATATTTGTCATATATAAGATGTGTCAGTCAAGGGACAAAAACCATACCAGTAATTTGAAGATTTAATATAAAAGATTACCGAGTGGCAGAGTATAAACTACTAAGGAAGGTAAAGAGAACTCAAACCAGTATAGCGATAGTGAGCCGAGAGAAGTCACCCAACGAAGAAAGGGCCTTGGAAGCGGGTCCTCCTACAAGGATGAGGTCAGACTTCAGGGAGACATTGTGGCTACGGCCCACTCCTGTCAGAGAAATTTGCTGAGGGGCCAGGGTTGGTAAACAGGAAACCAGCCCCCATAGTGCCAGTAAAACTCACTAAGATCCTGACTGCTGGGGGTGCTGTGAAACTCCCTGAACAGCCATCCACTGAGGCGCCACCAAAACTCAATGTAGGGTGAGTGTCGTCAGGTGTCCCTGATGCTACCGGAGGATGTAAGCCACAGGAGCAAAAATCAGAAGACACTGGAAGCGGGAAGAAAAAGCCCCTTATTCCTGCAGTGGCCCCCTCCCGGGCTTTCTACTCACAAAGCTTCACACTGTGTTAGCTGGCAAAGGAGAAATATGTGCAGGGTGCGCTCCAGCATCACAAAGCTAGGACAAGGAAGGGGAAGAGACACAGCGAATCAGTCACTGACATACATGGACTGCTCTATGGCAATGAAAGGAAACAGACTGCAACTGGCCATGACATCTTTCAAATGTAATGTTACTTTAAAGAAGCAAATTTCAAAGGATGCATACACTATGATTCCATTTTATTTATTTATTTATTTATTTATTTATTTATTTATTTATTTATGATTTTATTTATTTATTCATGAGAGACACACACACACACAGAGGCAGAGACACAGGCAGAGGGAGAAGCAGGCTCCACACAGGGAGCCCAATGTGGGACTCGATCCCAGGCCCCCAGGATCAGGGGCTGAAGGTGGTGCTAAACCACTGAGACATCCGGCTGCCCTGATTCCATTTTATATCAAGTTGCAAAACAAGGGTGGTTAATACATGAAGTACGGCAAGAACATAATTGCCGTAAAGTCCCTGTCATATCTCCAGGAGGGAAGGAAAACAATGTGGTCAATAAGAGCTGCTCGGTGGTTTCAGGTGCGGGCGGTTGTACCAGCCATACCCTTGTCTTGATCTGGATGGTGAGCACAAGATGTGTGTCCTTTATAGTAATTTGTTGAATTATATTTATATGTTTAATAGTGCTATTGATAGAGCTACACCAGCTTGCTGTTCAGTGTTTGCCTATTTTCGTCCTTTACGTTCAACCACCTTGAATAGTTAGATGTGTTATATCTCTTTCGAGAGAGCTCTGGGGATTCACCTAGGTAGGGGGGCATGAGCTGAGTGTGGAAGAAACAGTGGTTCTTGGGGACAACTCTGCATTACATTTTGATGATGAATCTCGGTGCTAGAGCCTACGGAAGTGTAAATCACTTGTACATATAAATAAACTGGAGCTCAGAGAGGTGAGTGATTTGCACAGGATCCCATGACAACCAGGGGCGTGGACCTCACAAACCTCCAGGCTGCCAGTTCAGGGCTATTGCTATTACCCCGCTATATTTTAATGTATTTTACCTATTACATACCATTAGAGAAGGAGTGCTAGCATTAAGAGGAGTCTAAGAGGGAACAAGTATGGATCCTATGCAGTTCTCTCTGTAATTTATAATTCTAAAATGTTCTGAACACCCTTAAGAGGGGCAGGCCACTTTGATCACTTTTCTTTTAGGTTTTAGTCCAACAACAGAAATAAGCATATATGTAAATTTTGTCAAACTAGATTAGTGATTCTTGGAAGCGAGGGCCATGTTTCCCACTTCTACTCTTCCCTCCGCAGGGGCTATCATAATGCGGGACATGAGGAGGAGCTGCCTTTCTTCGTATTTATAGAAAAGCAGGCATGTACTGTAGAAGACCTACAAGTACATTTCTACGTGCTTTTTCACTTCTTTAACCTGAGAATTGTTTCCACTCTTTAGATAGGTTAGTTCTGTTCAAACTGGTATATTCCTCTACCAATGCCCTGAACCCACAGTTTACTCAGTGTGGTCCTGACATGGCCTAAGATTTTATAGATCCTATATCCCTATAGGGATAGTTTGGAGTTGTGTATTCATTATGGATTCTTTTTTTGCTTGGAGGTGTCAACAAAATTTGAGAGCCAATTTGAGCTAAATAGCAATTACCGTCTCATGAAACTCAGAATTCTAGGAATAAAGCCAACTTCAGGCATAGCTGCATCCTAGAGATCAGAGATTATCATTAGGGGTCTTTCTTGGTCTTCTGCATGTTTCTACTTGACTTCATTCTCTAGGCAGGCTCTCTCCTTGTGGCAGTCATGGGACTGGAGTCCCTATTAGCTCGAGGGAAAAGCCTTAAGAAATACAGAGTGGCTGGTGTAGAATCATGTGATCATATTGCAATGGCCGGCCTTGGGTGTAGTTCTCTCCCTTTTGTGTCTAGAGAAAGGCATGGTAGTTTCAATGGATGTCCACTGGGACCATAGGGATGGGACAGACGGTACTCTCTGACAGAAGAACAGGGTGCTATAAGCCACAGAGGGGAGCCCGACACGCACGGATGGCAAACACCATAGCTTTCATAATCCATTATGGGGTCAGGATTACTGCTCTAGGGACACCTGGGTGGTTCAGTGGTTGAGCATCTGCCTTTGGCTCAGGTCATGACCCCGGGGTCCTGGGATCGAGTCCTGCATCGGGCTCCCTGCAGGGAGCCTGCTTCTCCCTCTACCTATGTCTCTGCCTCTCTCTGTGTGTCTCTCATGAATCAATAAATAAGATCTTAAAAAAATAAAGAGATCACTACTCTAGAAAACATCGTCTTATTGTAGTGTGGCCCATATATCATGCAAAGAAATGTACAAAGAATAATTTAAAAAATATTCAGTAGGAGGAAGATTACTTAGAAAAACTAACACTTTTTGACTTGTAAGATGTTTTAATGTTTTATACAAGATTTAAAAAACAAACAAAAACGACCTCTTGGTCTCAGGTGCTCCTAAAATTTTCTGCTGGAAATTTAAATTGGTATAACATTTCTGGAAAACAATTTTGTCATTCTATAACTAGAGACTTAAAAGACCTCGTAGAGTTTAACCTAGGTACTTAGCTAGGTATATACCCTTCTACTATATATCCTAGATATATACATCCTAAGGAAATAATTGGCAAATTTTTATACACAAAAGACTGTGTATAAAAATGCTGATCATCGGAATATCAGAAGTGATGAAAATCAGAAAGATTACATGTACTGCAATAGGAGAATGGTTTAAAACTGTCACGGCATATCCAAATAATAGAATATTACACAACCATTACAACTTCCATATATTCAAAATGCTCAGATGAAGAATCCAGATTCAAAACTGTTAGCTCATTAAAATCCATATTTCAAAAAAAATAAAATAAAATCCATATTTCATGTTTATAAATAGGTATATTTATATGGTTATAGCAAAATGGCAACAGCTTCTTTCTGGGGAGAGAGATTACGTGTGGTTCTACATTAACATTTATATTTTTACATATATAAAATTTACATTTTATACATATTTACATTTTATATATATATAAAATAATATTTCTATTTTTCTAAGTAGATAATCTATAGTTACCATAGATTTTTTTGGAAATTCTTTGTCTGCTGAAAACTATATCCTAGTTAACTTTAATCGTGCTATCAGACACTGTCAGTTAAACATTCCAGGCGCCTTGTCACTAGCTGGGCTATGACAGCAGTAGACTGACTCCTTCCCACAGAGCTCAGTGCAAAGGAGAACAGCTAAGAAGCTCTCAGAGCTGAGCACACAAGCGGGTTTGCGAACAAGCGAGGAGAAAGCCACTTGGACACCCGGAATGTGACAGTAAAGTCAGGGTAACAAGCAAATCCCCTTCATCATTCCTAGGTGGCACTAGGGGACCTAAGCTTCCTGTGGGCAGGGTCTGTGTCCCCGTCCCCCCAGCGTGGCTGACAGGTGCAGGATGCTCAAGGAGCAGTCATCGAACACATCCCTCTCTCTCCCCGTGTAACAACTCAACGAACTATGCCAGCAAGCCCTGAGACACTTTCTCACTCTCCACCTCTGTCTCTGAAATGTCTCAGTGTTGGCACATGTGGAGAGAGGCCTGTCGGTTTGTGTTGATGGAGAAGAGAAGGATGCACGTGAGGCCTGGAGGTTCTCCAGCTGATTCCCGCCCTCTCGGCTGCTGTGACGTGGTTGTCGTGCAAATGGCACCGAAACAATGACTGAACAACACTAACATCAAACAAAAGGAGCCCCTGGATTTTCTGAGCAACCAGGAATAATTTGCCAGGTGCAGGCCGCACACTCAGGCTGCCATTCGTAAGTTCTGACATTTGGCGATAAATATTGGGAGGGGGCCAAGTCAGCAGTCCTGGGGGCGGGTGAACTGCAGTTACTTGATTTATGGAGTTCCAAATCAGAACAGAAACTCCTTCCTCGCCTCAAGTACATGCAGGGATTCTTGGCAGTAGGTACGGATGGAATAGAGCTTACCTAAACCTGCTTTCCATTGACTTTGACCCTTGTGTTTGCTGCCGCTAAGGAATCAAAAATGACTAAAGGCAGCAAATAAAACCTGTGGCCAGGACATAGCTCTGCAATTGTTTGGTAAAGGTTAGGCTCACTGAGTGAATAGGGAAAGAAAAACAACCTAGGAATCCACAGATCGAAAAGATTTAAATGTGTTTGTTACAGCATGTGCCCCCAAATGCCTCCTCCTAGAGCAATTTCTGCGCAGGGGTACATGCCACAGGGGTATTTTGCGTATATGTAACAAATATGGGAAATTTCACCAAACCCTTCTTGGACAAAAGCCTATTAAATATTCCCTGTCCCGGATTTTTGGGGGTGGGAGGGCACAGCAGTGTCGAGATGTCTCAGGCATTTTGGGCCGGGGAAGCACCCACGAGGGGTTTGGAATGAAATTGAGAGTGGGATCGTTTGAAATCCACAGGGTATGAGGAAAGCAGGGCAGGCTAGCTTCCAGGCACACTGCTCATTGCATGACCCACATTTAAATCGTAGCATCCTGCTGAAGTTAGGCCATGAAGGGGATGCCTGGAGGGATCCTGAGCAGCAAGGGGAGGGCAGGCGGGCAAGACATGAATGCGCAGTATCCAGAGTCAAGGAAATTAATTTCCTCGCAAGGGGCACGGGGCAGAGCCAAGAAAGCTGAAGGCAAAGGTGCAAGTTACCTGGGCAGGTAATGAGTCACGGGGAGAAATGCATCATGCTCTTATTGGGATGCCGCTTCCTGAAGGGGACCCTTGAGAACATCCGATGGGCACTGGGGTCCCCGTGGCATCTGCCACATGGGGGGGTGCCAACGCAATGACAGCCAAGTGGGCAGAATGGGGAAAAGTGAGTGAGCAGGTAGCATCAGGCTAGAGTTGTTCTTGCTTTGCTCGGAGGAACTCAATCATGGAGTTATTTCTCGACTTGAGAGATCAGAGTCACTCCTGTACAGCAGCAGTTTGCAAACCCAACACGCATCAGGGTAACATGGGTGGCTCGTTTTGTTTGCTTGGTTTTGCTTTACTGAACATAGTTGACATGATAGCATTAAGCCATTCGGGTGTACAGCATTGTGACTTGGGATTTATACCTATTGTGAGGTGATCACCACCCTAAGCCTAGTCCACATCCGTCACTGTGCATAGTCACAATTTTTTTTTCTTTTGATGTGGACATTTATGATCGCCTCTTCGCAGCTTTCCAATAGGCCATAGGGTATTTTTACCCAGAGTCACCATGCGGGACACGTTCCCTCCCCATGACCAATTTATTCTATAAGTAGAAATTCGTACCTTTGGACCCCATTCGGCTTGTTAAAGCTTCAGATGAGGCAGGCCTGGTTGGGCCTTGAGAAGGTGCATTGCTCAGTCACCAGGATACACAGATCCTGCCGGGCCAGGAGACAGCGGTGGAGACCCGGGGCCTCACGGCACACAGGGGCCTGGGAAGGGTTTACAGGTGGTTTTGATTCAGTAGAGGTTTGTTTTCCTGCCTCGGCTTCCCAAACGATCAATTTCATGAAAAGACTAGTAGGAGGAAGTAAGTAGAAAGTAAACATATTAATGTTTAATAATTCCTTGGAGTATGACAACTGGCAGTTTGCCTGTCATATATTTTGTTCTGCTTCATTTGTCCACCGGGACTATGGACTCAGATCCCCCGCTCGCCTCCTCTCTCTGTGGTAACCATCTCCCTTTCCTCCAAACTCGAGTGGCAGCCCCGGGTTCTGAGAGCCTGCGGTAGTTATGTGGAGCCTCCAGCCCTCCCCGTGGTGCTCCTGCTATTGCCACCAGGGCAGCAAGGCAAATTCAAAGTGAATGACTGGCAAAGATTATACATTTCTCGGGAGACTCTGATGCCTTTTTTTGCACAACCAGCTTAATTAAGAATCCTTGGCAATATATTAACCACAAGCTTATGGATCTCAATATGCCAATCAAACATAATGAGATAAATGCAAATGTCAAAGCACAGACTCTTTGCCTAGGAATATTTAAAGGCTTAAAGCTGTATCCTCAGTCAGTTGGCAGAAAGCAATGGGAATAGCTGGGGTCTGGTGGGGGCAGGGTTTGCCCATTATAATTTAAATATCTATGGCATGACCTCCAGGACTGAGCTACTCTGTATCTGGGTACGGTGTCAGGGTGTGAAAATAAAGCCAAAAATTTTAGGGTGAAAACCTGACGCTGAGCTAACAACCGACCACGGCAGTAATATATCCCGAGGGGCTGGCCTACTTCCAGGAATAGGGCTAGAAGTCTGGAGCCAAAAATCAAAGCCTGCATCCCAGGTCTGTCACTATAAGATCTTAGATAAGTCAGATGACATCTCTGTTCCAAATACCTTGTGAAGTAGGAAGGATAGCAGATGCTTTTACTTGTTTCATAATAATGCACATCAGAAAAAAAAAGAGTTATAATTTACTTACATTCATTTATCTTTTTAATGACCAGGTTAATCAGTGGCTAACATAGAGGACTGTCATCTCCTTGGTGTATCTGGCCCTTGGCCAGATCTGATGAACGTTTAATGGTTGGACAACTTGCAACATAAAGCTGACTAGCAGATGGTTGTTAACCTGAAACGCATGTTCTGGTGGCTGAAGGGCTTGGCCTTGTGAGCTTCGCCGGTGTTCACCAATTTTACTCAAGACCCGAATGGAAGTCCGGTTGGTTATCAAGTTTGCGAGGGACACAGATTTGGAAGAAATAGCTCTTATCTTCTGTGAGTAAATAAAGAACCAAATATATTTTCTTTTTCAGTTTGACAATAAGGTGACTTCAAAAAGTCACATTTTAATAGATATAAATGTAAGGTCCCCCACCGAGATGAAAAAAAAAGACTAACCCCCCCCCAAAAAAAATACCCAAACAAACCCAAATTCTACATAGGATAGGTGACTTCCACATGTGTGGAAAAGGTGCTAAGATTTCAATACAAAGCATTAATGTGGTTTAGCTTCTATGAAAGTTAATGTGATCTTGGTTGCCTTAATGGATAATGATATGCAGAAGAGTGACACTGTTGCCGTGAATTAGCCAGACTATATTCAGTCCATCAGCTTCAGTTCTGGATGCCTCTCTTTTAAGTACAGAGGAAAGGAATCGGGTTGGGGAGGGGAGGGATTTCATATGAGGTGTGGTTGAACGAACTGAACAATTTTAGTTCCTATAAATAAAAACTGAAGGAAGAACATGAGCTGTGGTTTAAAGTGCTTGAAAGACAGTCATGGTGAAGAGAAACTACTTAATAAAATAATAAAATATTATTTATATTTATAAAATATAATTTATAATAAATTTGTAATTTATAAAATATTATTATATATTTATAAAATATTATTATTATTTTCTGCCGGAGAGTGTAACTAGGACTAGAAGGTAAAAGGCAGATGTTAGGTCAAGCAAAGAGAGACATTTTCTTAAAACAACAACAACAACAACAACAAAAACACAAAAAAACCCAACAACAACAAAAAACAAAAACATTCATAATGGAGACTCACACACACACACATACACAGTTTAGAGACAAATATACTATGAAGCATGTAATTACAAATTATAGTTCTCTTCCTGCTTCCCCACCCAAATCCTTGCTGCCTAGAGGCAACCTCTTGGGACTATTTTTGTTTATTCTTCTGGTATTTCCCCCTATTTCAAAATACCGTGCATATTCTGCATTTTAAAAGAAATGCCCTGGGATCCCTGGGTGGCGCAGCGGTTTGGCGCCTGCCTTTGGCCCAGGGCGCGATCCTGGAGACCCGGGATCGAATCCCACATCGGGCTCCCGGTGCATGGAGCCTGCTTCTCTCTCTGCCTCTCTCTCTCTCTCTCTGTGACTATCATAAATAAAAAATTAAAAAAAAAAAAAAGAAATGAAGTTGTATTAGTTGGGATTGAGTTTCAGCTGCTCGAAGAGAAACTCAGAATGACACTGGCTTAATAAATGAGTTTATTTAAAAAAAATAAATAAATAAAAGAAATGCCCTCAGGGGATCCCTGGGTGGCTCAGCAGTTTAGTGCCTGCCTTTGGCCCAGGGCATAATCCTGGTGTCCTGGGATCAAGTCCCACCTGGGCTTCCTGCATGGAGCTTGCTTTTCCCTCTGCCTCTCTCTCTCTCTCTCATGAATAAATAAATAAATAAATAAATAAATAAATAAATAAATAAATCTTAAAAAAAAAAAGAAAGAAAAGAAATGCCCTCAAAGTATTGTCACAAATGGCAAGACGTCATTCCTGTTTATGACGGAGTAGAAGTCCATTGTGTATAGACCACACCTTCTTTCTCATTCCCCTGTTGTGCACTTAAGTTCTTTCCACCTCGAGGCTATTGTAAACGATGGTACAACATAGGGATCGCATATATTTTCAAATCAGTATTTTCATTTTCTCCAGATAGATAGCCAGTTAGTGAAGCTCCTTTAATTTTTAAAGGAAACTCCAAACTTCATAGTGGCGGCACCAAAGTATATCACCACCAACAGTGCATAAGGTTTCCCTTTTCTCCATATCCTCTCCAACACCTATTTTTTGTCTTTTTATAGTACTCATTTCTGAGAGGGGTAAGGTAAAATTTCACGGTGGTTTGGATTCTCATTTCCCTAATGATTAGTGATGTTGAACATCTTTTCACATGCCTCTTGGCCATCTGTATGCTTACTTTGGAAAATATCCATTTAGATCCTCTGCCCATTTTTTATTTATTTTATTTTATTTAAAGATTTTATTTATTTATTCATGAGAGACACAGAGAGAGAGTGCAAGTGGAGACACAGGCAGAGGGAGAAGCAGGCTCCATGCAGGGACCCGATGTGGGACTTGATCCCCGGACTCCAGGATCACACCCTGGGTCGAAGGGAGGCGCCAAACCGCTGAGCCACCTAGGGATCCCCTCTGCCCATTTTTAAAATGGATTTTTTTTTGTTATTGATTTGTATGAACTTTTTATATATTTTGGATATTAACCCTCTTAATGCATATATGATTGGCAAATCTCTTCTTCCATTTAGTAGGTTGCCCTTTAATTTGGTTAATTGTTTCCTTCACTGTGCAGAAGCTTTTCACTTTGATGAACTCCCAATAGTTTCTCTTTGCTTTTGTTCCCCTTGCCTTTGGAGTCAGGTCCAAAACAAACATTGCTAAGATCGATATTAAGGACTTTACCACTCATGTTTTCTTCTAGGGGTTTTATGATTTGGGGTTTTACATTCAAGTCCTTAATCCATTTTGAGTATTAATTTGTGTATATGGTGTAAGATAGTGCTTCAATTTCTTCCTTCTTTCCTGCCTGCCTTCTTTCTTTTTGCATGTAGCTGTCCAGTTTATCCAACACCATTTATTGAAGAGACTATCCTTTCCCCATTGCATATTCTTGTCTCTTTTGTAGTAAATCAGTTTACTACAATATATATACTTTTTGACCATATATATGTGGGTTTATTTCTAGGCTCTTTAGTTTGTTCCACTGATCTATGTGTCTGTTTTTATGCCACATTGTTTTGATTACTACCCCTCTGTAGTGTAATTTGAAATCTGGGAGCATGATACTTCCGACTTTGTTCTTCTTTCTTAAGATGGTTTAGGTGATTCAGGGTCTTTTGTGGTTCCATATAAATTTTAGAATAATCTGTTCTAGTTCTGTGAAAAATCCCAATGGAAAAAAGTGCCATTGGAATTTTGATAAGGATTGCATCAAAAATCTGTAGATTCCTTTGGATAGCATGAACATTTTAATAATATTTATTCTTCCAATCCATGATCATGAAATATCTTTCCAATTATTTGTGTCTTCAGTTTCTTTCATCAATGTCTTAAAATTTTCAGCATATAGGTCTTTTACCTCTTTGGTTAAATTTATTTCTGGGTATTTTATTTTATTTTATTAAGTTTTAATTTTTGGATGCAATTGAAATAGGATTGTTTTCTTGGTTCCTCTTTCTGATAGTTTGTTATTGCTTATAGAAATGCAACAGATTTTTGACATCATTTTGTATCTTGCAACTTTACTGAATTCATTTATTAGTTTTAACAGTTTTTTCTATAAACAGGGTTAGGGTTATTTCTATTCTCCCAATTTGTATGCCTCTTATTTCTCTTCCTTGCCTAATTTTTGTGGCTAGGACATCCAATGTTAAGTCAAATCAAAGTGGGAATAGTGGGCATCCTTATCTTATTCCTGATTTCAGAGGAAAAGCTTTCATCTTTTTCATTGTTGGATATGGGTTTGCCATATGTTATGTTGAGGAATATTTTCTCTATCCCACTTTGTTGAGTGTTTTTTATCATAAATGGATGGTGAGCTTTGTCAAATGCTTCTGTTTTTTGTCAATACATCTGTTGAGATGATCAAGTAATTTTTATCTTTTGCTTTAAGGTGGTATATCACATTGATTGATTTGCAGATGTTGAATCATCATTGTATCCCTAATCATGGTGTATGATCCTTTTAATGCATTGTTGAATGGTTTGATATTATAGTGGTGAACATTTTTGCATCTGTGTTCCTCAAAAATATTGGCCCGTCATTTTGTTTTGATCTTTATTCTTTTCTTCCTTTTACTAAAGTTGGGCTTTCTTGTTTTTCAGTTTCTAATTCTGAAGTTATTTATTTGAGATATCTCTCGTTTCTTGAGGTACGTCTATATTGCTACAAACTTATCTTTTATTTTTTGCTGCATCCCATGGATTTTGGTATATCATATTTCTGTTTTCATCTGTCTTACTTATTTTTGTTTACTTCTTCCTTGATTTATTCTATGACCCAGTAGTTCAGGAACATGTAGTTTAATCTTCATGTATTTGAAATTTTTCCATTTTTCTTCTTATTATTGATATCTAGGTTTATACCATTGTGGCAAAAACTATTTCAACTGCTGTCAGGTTCTCCCATTAGGTCTGTTAATATTTGCCTTATATATTTTAATGCCTCTATGTTGGGAGAATATATATTTATAAAAATTATATGTTCTTGCTAGATTGACCTGTTTATCATTTTGCAATGTCCCTCTTTGTTTCTTATTACAGTCTTTGTTTTAAAGTCTATTTTGTTTGTTTTGAATATAGTTACACAAGTTTTCTTTTCATTTCCATTACATGGAATATTTTTTTCCATCCCTCCATTTTCAGTCTGTTTGTATCCTTACTCCTGAAGTGAGTCTCTTGTAGATAGTATATAGATGTGTCCTGTTTTTTTTTTTAAAAAAGCCATTCAGTCACTCTTTTTTAATTTTTTTCATTTACATAGGATTTATTCTGAGTCATGTGCTATCATGAGCACTTTAATTATCTTAACTAACTTCAATAATCACAACAACCCAACAATATATTATTCCTATTTTACACTTTAAGAAACTGAGGAGGCACAGAAAATTTTAGTAATTTAAAGAAATTTACACAATAATAGTTTCAGAGCCAGGATTCCAACCCAGGTAGGCTATATCCAATGACCAAGCTTCTAGTCACTGTGGTATATTTAGTTAACACTGCTATATCCTTGAAGCAGAATTTAAAAATATATTTTTAGAAGATGTGTTCTATAATATCAACAAATAGAAACTTCCTCAGAATAAATATAACACCATATGATTTCACTCATATGTGGAATTTAAGAAACAAAACAAAAGAGCAAAGAGAAAAAAAGAGAGAAGGAGGTAAACCAAGAAACAGACTCTTAGCTATAGAGAACAAATTAATGGGTACCAGAGGATAGGTGTGTGAGGGGATGGGTGAAATAGATGATGAGGATTAAAGAGTACACTTATCATGATGAGCACTGAGTAATTTATGGAAGTGCTGAATCACTATATTGTACATCCGAAACTCATATAACACTGTATATTAAACTATACTAAGGAATTTAAATAAAAACTTAAAAAAAAGATGGCCAAGATTTGTATAGAGAAAACTGTAATATGGCATTGAGATACATTAATAAAAAGAGCTAAATAATCTCACTCTATGTCTTTTGATTAGAGAATTTAGTCCATTTACAGTTACAGTAATTATTGATAGGTATATATTCACTGCTATTTCGTTCATTGTTTTCTAATTGTTTTTACAGTCCCTCTCTGTTCCTTTCTTCTTCTCTTTCTCTGTTCCTTTGTGGTTTGATTACATTCTTTGTGTTATGTTTAGATTACTTTCTTATTTTCTTTTGTGTATTTACTATAAGTTTTTGCTTTGTGGTTATGGTAAGGTTCACATTTTTCATTCTATGTTTGTAATAGTCTATTTTAAGTTGATAGAAACTTGAATTTAAACACATTCTAAAACTACATTTTTTACTCCTCTGCTCAAGTTTTGTTTCTGAAGTCACTTTCTCTTTTTATTTTATGTATCTCTTAACTAATTATTGCAGTTTCAGTTATTTTTACTACTTTTGTCTTTTAACCTTCATAGTAGCTGTTTTATAATTAATTAATCTACTACCTTACTATATATTTACCTTTTCCAATGATATTTTTACTTTTGTGTGTTGTCTCGCCATCCATGAGTGCTAGTTTTTTAGCTGAAACATTCCTTCAATATTTTTTATAAGGACACCTTTGTAGTGATGAAGTTCATTAGGTTTGGCTTGTCTGGAAAACTCTTTCTCTTTCCTTCAAATATAAATGATAGTTTTGCTAGGTAGGGTTTTCTAAATTGGAAGATTTTCTTTTCAGTACTTTGAATGTGTCATCCCACTCTAGCCTGGCTTGTGAGGTTTCTGCTGAGAAAACTGCTGATAGCCTTAGGGGGCTTTTTTGTACCTAACAAGGCATGGATTACACTATTGTTTTCTAATTTCCATGACTGTTGTTAAGAAGTCTGAGGTTGTTCTTTGCATATAGGCTACATTTGTTTTCCTTCTGGGAATTTTTCAAAAAATTCTTTTTATTCTTATTAGTCTGAAATTTCTCAATAATATGTATTAATATGGTACTTTAAAAATTCATTATATGGAAGATTTTATCAACTTCAATTGGCCTTCAATTCTATGAAATTTTTTATATTCTTTATTACTTTTTTTTGAAAACTAACTTTGTACCTCCATTTTTTTTGTTTCCTTTCTGGAACTCTTATTAGTCACATGTTGTACCTGGATCTTCTAATTTTCTTACATTATCTTTCTTATCTTCATCTCTTTGTATTTTTTTCTATATTCTGGAGTGTTCCACAATTTATCATTCAATCTATCAAAATTTTCATTTCCATTACTGTATTTTGAATTCCCAAGAGCTATTTCTTATTCTTAAGAATTCTGTTCTTATAGCATTGTGTTTTTTATTTTATGAATGTGTTATCTTACTTGTTTGAGAATAATTTGGTATTAATATTCTCTGCTCCAAGTTCCTTCTCTTCTCCAGTATGCATTGATTAGGACTCAGTCCTTCATGATAGTGCCTCTCCTAAAAAAATACATGCTGGGATATAATTTTATATTCTACAGTATGTATGTTAGATTGGGTTTCCTGGGAAACAGACTCTGTGCAGAAGGTTTATTGGGGATTTTCTTGGGATTAATAACTGAGGACAAGAGGGAGAAATTGGATAGGAGAATGGTTTAAACTAATTATCAGGCAATCATATGGGTAGTTCGGGGGCTGAGATGGCTCCTCAGATATATACCAAATTGAGGCAAGAGTGCTGGATCTATTTACCTCACATCTACAAGTCACTGGATTTGGGCCTTCCCTTGAAAGGGGTGTGACCTTTGTTTGAAGGCAATTCTCAGAGAGGGAAACACCTAGGATCCATTAGCCACTAACCCTTCCTGCACTGTTATTCTATAACCAGCTTATAGAGGGAATCAGAGTGACAGACTACAGCATCCACTATAACAAGGTGCTAAAATGCTGTGATATGGATGAGGTTAGGCAAATGGTAGGAACTCACAAGGTGGTCATTTTGGAAGGGAGATCCCTTTGGGAGAGAGAACCTCAAAAATCATTATTAGAGGTATTTCTCTTTGGCTGGTAAATTTCCACACATGTAATTGGGGCAGGAGTTGGGTAGTGGGTTGGAAGGCCAGTAGAGGGCTCAGTGTTTAATGTGCAAATGTATACTTCATCCTTCTGTTTTAAAAAGAGTTTCACTTTTACCATCCATTATGCCAGGTGTCCAAGTGTGAACAGTCCTATGGTCCAACATCTTCAGAAAGTAAACCAACATGCCTGGGTGGGAAGGAGGACAGTTTCCTGGTTTCATGAGGTGAGGGAGAGAATCTGAGTTTCTGATTCTTTTTATACAGCCTTTCAATAAATTCTTCCATTTTCAGCCCCACACCACACCTCAGATGTATCTGAGTTTTCCATGTCTTTCCTCTTGCTAGCTTAAGTCTCTATTCTGCTAAATCAGCTTCCGAAGTTTCATTGACATTCCTGGATTTTTGCTCTTGTGTCATTTTTTTAGCAATTCTTTACTTATTTTACTTTTGGACTTTGGAGACAGAGAGGACATAAATGGTTTGTTCAATCTTTCATGTTTGACTTTAAGTTCTAGAAATTATTTTCTAAAATGCAGAATGTACTGTCTCAAGAGGTGATAAAGTCTCAATCAATAATGAAGTCTCAGTCTGCTTGAGATGTTCAATCACTCAAGAGGAAGCTGACAGGATTCCTGCCTCAGACTGCAATTAGGAGGTAGTGTTATCCTGATCCTGAACCTCTGTGGCTCCATATGATGTAGGAGAAAGGGCTTTATGTCCATGAGAGGAAATGCTATATGAGGCCAGAAAACAGGAGACTATGTAATACAACTTTCCATTTGATAGATAGGTTAAAACTTAAGGCTTTTTTTTTTTTATTTGACTTCTATCTACCACTCTAGTTCCTACTCACAATATTTCCTCAACTTACCCTTCAATTCAGTTGTACAGAATTTCTGGTAGATCCCCAAATGCATCATGGTATTTCATGCCTCAATGCCTTCACATGTGCTTCTCACACCTAGCGTTCTTGTCTCTCTTTTTTTGTCAAGACTACTCTTATGAATCCTTCAAAAACTTAGCCTGGAATAAATAATAAAACAAAACAAAAACTTAGCCTGAGTGTCCTCCTTCACAAAACTTCCTTCAGTGTCTACACCCAGTCTTATTTAATTGCTGCTTTTCTGTATTTTCTTGACTAGCTTGTAATGACTTTGGACATAGGGAATACGACACATGAGCTTTTGTGTCTAGCACAGTACTTAGCAAATGGTAAAAGCTCAATAAATCT
Organism: Vulpes vulpes; assembly: GCF_048418805.1. Classification (NCBI taxonomy): domain Eukaryota; kingdom Metazoa; phylum Chordata; class Mammalia; order Carnivora; family Canidae; genus Vulpes; species Vulpes vulpes. Next base: position 42,610,278 of record NC_132792.1, on the reverse strand, counting down.
TTCCCTAATTAATGCAATAATAATGAATGGATAAGGAAATTAGGTCTGAGAAAGTTCAAGTGACTTGTCCACAAACACATAGGTGATTAGCAGCAAAATTAGTTGGAAATTCAAGAAGAGTTTTCATATTTTCATTAAAATATTCTTTTTTAAAAAAGATCCTTTTTACTTATTCATGAGAGACACACAGAGAGAGAGGCAGAGACACAGGCAGAGGGAGAAGCAGGCTCCATGCAGGGAGTCTGACGTGGGACTCGATCCCGGGTCTCCAGGATCACGCCCTGGGCTGAAGGCGGCACTAAACCGCTGAGCCACCCAGGCTGCACAAAATATTCTTTTAACCACATAAGCTTATGTATTTTTATGTCTACATATTAAAGTGTGGGATGACTACTTTCTTTGTTCTCTTATCCCCTTTCCTTTTTTTTTCTCTCTCTTTCTCTACTTCCCTCAACAATCATTATGAAACTTTCTTGTGCTAAGTTTGGAAAATATGAACACATGATTCCATTTTTTGGCTCTATGGCTATTTCTCTGTTACAGATTTCCAGTCTTTCTCAAAGCTTCATTGATGCTAGAAACCTGTACATTGTCTCATGTTCACTGAACATGTCTTTTCCATTCCTATTGTTTATCTCCCATTTTCATCATCCCAGCCCCCTTCCTTTCACAGTGGTCCTTTGCTTGTGTCTCCATTGCTTTTACAGGTATTTATTTCATTGCTTATTACTGTTCTAATGGTAGGAATTGGCATGAGAATTCTAATGTCTGTGACAAGGCTGTTATTTCTTAACATTTCTCCTTGCTTTGTATTACACATTATCCTATTGGTTCTAAAACCAGTTGAATCCTGTTGGCTCATGGAATTCCAAAATATTACTTACCACCACCCTTCTTCCCAGGAATCAAACAAAAGTCACCTAAGTCTTTCAGATGTGGAATGGGTCAAACTCAAGTGATAGAGGCTTACTTGCTCCTTTTGAGAACCCAGGCTTTGTCATTGGGCACATTTGTCTGTGTAAACTTCTTTTTCTCTTAGAATGGGTTATTTCCTAAGAAACTCTTCAATTCCTTATACAAACATACTCAAGCTGGTCTTGCTCTCCAACCAGCAATACCCAACCATGTCTGAATCCCAGTAGTGAACACAATTCAGGCTCAAGCTGAGGTCATATTTATATAAGAGGAAAAAATGAGTTACATATTCCAGTTGAGTATATGTAGTCATAAATGAAAAAGCAAGCAAAATGATCAGTGGCCATAGAATTACCTCTATTAGACTATTTATATTTTAGGAGTCACACTTAGATAAACTCCCTACCCACACCCCCTGAAATTATTTGGAAGAGTAAGCCAACATTTTCTTTGTTTTCTGTTATTAGATTTTAGGCAATGCAATACTAAGAGCTAATGTTTATATGGCTCTTACCTTGTGCCAGGCAGTGCTCTAAAGCTTTACATGCACAAACACATTTAATCTTCATAATAAAACCTTATAATAAATCCTCATAATAAAACTGAGATAAGATAACGTTTTATCTTCATTTCATAACTGATGAAACTGGGTCAGAGAGAAATTAAGTACCTTGCTCAAGATCACACAGTAAGTGGCACAGCTAGGATTCGAACCACGTTCCAACCTGACTGTAGACTCCAAGCTCTAAAATACTTTGTTGTTCACGATCTTTGTAGTGTTGGGGGTTCTTCACAGGCTGCATCTCTGAAAAGACCTTATTAACCTTAACGCTCACAATTCTTTGAAACGGTTTTTACCTAAGTGTCTGTACAATTTAGTTTTCTGAGACTCATCTTATATATAACCTTGACTTAGATTTTTAATGTCTAGTTTCCTCTGCTGACAGAACTGGAATCCTCTTCTAGACAGAAGCATTGACCTGATGGTAGGTAATTCTACAAGCCTTAGTAGAACTTGGACCAATAAAAAGCTGAGAAGGCCACCTCTTCCACCTCTAGAGAACCACGTAGTCTTACTGAAATGGGGAGCCATACACGTTGGTACTGGCATATTCTACCTGTGTGCCGTGGTTTATTACCTATGCAGGTCTGTTCAGATCACCTGATGTAATCGCCATCTATCACTCAATATATTCTTAAAAACTCCCTAACTCATTCTAGCCTTACTTATTTAAAAATATCCAGGCCTATATTGAAACCTGAGGGTTGCTGCTTCAAGGATCAGTATATTGTCAGTTAGGTCTTACTCGTTTTATGGGAAAGACCAGAGTTGTTCAGCATCACAGCCACGTTTGTTGCTCCTAAGTGGAGCTTCTGGGCTTTGTACTGATGAAGATTTTAATAAATGTTTTCTGGTTATGGTTATGATGGTAGATTCTTTGCAAATAAATTGACTTCAAGATTGAGTTGAGCAGGGATCCCTGGGTGGCGTAGCGGTTTGGCGCCTGCCTTTGGCCCAGGGCGCGATCCTGGAGACCCGGGATCGAATCCCACGTTGGGCTTCCGGTGCATGGAGCCTGCTTCTGTCTCTGCCTCTCTGTGTGTGTGTGTGTGTGTGTGTGACTATAATAAATAAATAAAAATTAAAAAAAAAAAAAAGATTGAGTTGAGCAGCTAAGACTAACACGAGTTGACTTGTACTCTCCGTGCATCCTGTCCTGACCACTTCTCACACAAAGAATAAATAAGCATATCATCCTCTGGTAAAAAAAAAATAATAATAATAAAATAATAAATAAATAAATTAATTAAATAAAATACTCTGTAGCTCCAACATTTCTTATTAATGAAAAACAGTATCCTCCAACTTTTATGCAACAATAAATTTGTGATACAGCATAATATATCACACAGTATATGGCACGGAAATATGTAACACAGAAAGGGATTCCTATAATAACCATACCTGTGACAAATAAGCACTATTTAATAGTTACTCAGCTAAAATATTTTATCTGTATTTTTCAATTAATACCCATAATTCTGATTGATTTTTGTTGATTTTTGTCCCCATTTTATTGGTGGGGATACTAAGATACAGAGAAATTAATTAAATTGTCTAATTTTACACCATTAGTGGACCCAGATCTCTGGGAATCCAGGTCTAAGAGTCTATCTCTCAAGATTGCTTTCTGTATAATCTTGGGAGATCATTGGCTTGATTTAGCTTAGAATTTGCAGATGACTCACATTCCAGGACATCTAGTACAATTAGTAATCATGGAAACATTAACCCTTTGTGGCTGCTATGTGGGTGCTGGGCACTGTAATCTATGGTATTTTGTGGTTCACTATTCATATTCATTTACAATTTAATGAAAACATATACTACACAGGCATTTGAAAATTTGTAAATTTATGATGGTCTGGGTCAAGCCCTCTTGAACATTATAAAACTGTATTGCACTTTCTTCCATATTGCCTAACCTCACAAATTACGTTTGCATATTACACATATATAATTATATTCTATAATTACATACACAATAAAATACATCATATAGACAGTCCCTGACTTACTGATGCTTCAACTTAGGAATTTGCAACTTCATGATGCTGTGAAAGTGATATGCATTCAGTACAAACCACACTCCAAGTTTTGAATTTGGGTCATTTCTTGGGCTGGCAGTATATGTGGTAGCCCAGGAAATACTCTCTCATGATGCTGGGCGGTGGTTAGCTGCAGCTCCCAATCAGCCATGTGATCACAAGGATAAACAACCAGTGTACTGACACCATTCTGTACCCATATAACCATTCTGTTTTATACTTTCAGTGCAGTATCCAACAAATCACATAAGATATTCAGTGCTTTATTATAAAATCGGCTTTATGCTCTGAGCATTTAAACACTAGGGTAGCCTAAGCTATGATGTTCAGTAGGATAGGTGTATTAAGTACTCTTTCAACTTACCATGAATTTATTGGGACAAAAACCTCATCATTAAACTGAGGAAGATCATATATATGTGTGTAAACATATATGGATATGTTTACATACCTTTTTACATAGCATATTGCTTGTTGCTTTCAGGTTTCATTGTCCAAATCGCTAGAAGGGTAGAAATTTCAAATCCTTATAATCAGGGGTTTTTCTTTTTTCTTTTTTTTTCTTTTTTTCTTTTCTTTTTTTTTCTTTTCTTTTCTCTTCTTTTCTTTTTTCTTTTCTTTTCTTTTCTTTCTTTTCTTTTCTTTTCTTTTCTTTTCTTTTCTTTTCTTTTCTTTCTTTTCTTTTCTTCTTTCTTTCTTTCTCTCTCTCTTTCTTTCTTTCTTTCTTTTCTTTTCTTTCTTCTTTCTTTCTTTCTTTCTTTCTTTCTTTCTTTCTTTCTTTCTTTCTTAGTTCTGGACCGCTACTGAAGAATCACCATATTTTTATTTTAAGAAGGGATTTACTACTGGTATTGGTACCATAAAGTCACATCATGGTATATGGCAGGTCTTTATATGGCATAAAGACACATTTGTTCTCCAGGAAGACAATGTGTATTTTAAACACTTTGAGAGAGTAGAAATGCTAATAACAGGATTGGGGGATAAATTTAGATTACTCCACCAGATGTCACTATTTCCCTTTTAGTGAAAATGGTTTGCCATCAAATGGTTTCTAAGATATTTTAAATAAATAGAAGTGAAGTAAATAATTTCCTTTTGTATAGGTGCTTCAACCTGCACAATATGTTGTCTACAAAGAGACATGCTTTGATATTCAACCTGGCCCTGCCTGTCATCTTTGATCTAGACACAGTACAGACTTCCTAGCAAGGAGTCTGATGTAGATGGTATGGATACATATTTTTAAATGAGGGGTTCACATACAGTTTAATAGTCCATTTAGATCTAAAGGAAAATATGGGTAGAAGTAATTTTCCTGTTAAAAAAGTAAGGGTTTCAGTTATAGTCTACAAAGTCTCACGATCACCTTATTATTTGCTCCTTTAGTCTTGAGGGTCATTGAGCCTTCCCAACTTTATGGACCCAGATAGACAAGATAAGTTCTAAAAACACTGGAAAAGGAGATGGAGAGAAATATAGAATATCTTCCTCCCTAATTACCGGAGCCTAAAATTTATTTATTAGTATCATCTTACAGTGGGATTGTCTACGATCATTTCAATATGTAGATCAAATATGGAGGGCCCATTTTAATTATACATGGGATTAGTGTGGGGGGTCAGTTTAATATCAAACTGTTTTCATCGTCATGTCATGTCATGTCATGTTTTATTTTCCTGTCTAAAATGCCTTTGCCATGAGTCTTTGAGAACAGATATGGAAGGTGGTGATAATGTACAAAATTGAACATTTATTTTTTCAGAAGCCGGTATTCTTTCTACCAAATATAGTTGAAGATGCACACCTGCCAATTCAACAAAAAAGTATTTGATGGTGAATTTATTTAACAAATATTGTTCTGCTTCACTACATTTTTATAGGAAGCAAAGACACAAAGATGTGAAAGATAAGGTCCTGGTCCTCAAGGAGCTTCCAGTCTAATGAGAGAGGAAGATAAACAGGAGACTATAATACACTCTCAGGGCAAAAGCAGATAAACTCACATATAAGCACCATAGGCTGACAGATTAAAGTGAGAGGGTTTGGGTTCATATTCCAAAAGCTCAGTTGCTCATTGAGTCAGCAATTTTACTTATGAAAGTTTGTTAACCTTAGGCCATGAAGAAACCACCCAGTTCAGGATATACTCTAAATAAATAAGTTTAAGGCAGGTACATTATACAATTGCACACCCAAGAGATTTATTTCAAAACCATGTTTGACGCAAGCAGAAATTAGAATAAGTTTATTTTTACAGGTTTCCTAATAAGCTCTTAGGCTTAACACCTCCCTCTCTGACTGAATTTGGAAAAACATGACGCTATCTTCTCTGCCCTAAGTAATCTATTTATTTTAGTAACGTAAATCTGAATGTGGGATAAGAGAGGATGTCAAGTCTTTTCCTTTGTAGATGTCTAATAGGTCTTAATCTAAAACACAGTTGAGATACTGTTCATCACACCCAACTTTCACCCCCCTCCCAGATAATTGCATACATTGATTAGCATTTTAACCAAAAGAAATGGTTATATTTCTTCTCATAATCATTTTAAGTGTTTTAGTTCTTGGCCGAGGCAAGGGTAGTTTTGTGGGGTTTCTTTTAAAGGTAGTTTTTATTTTAGTTTTTCATTGTTGATGTATGCAGATCACATACAGAGATGTATATAGATAGTTTTTCCCTTGCTATCATTTGGAGCTTTGATAAATTTTTAAAAATGGACAGAAAATGCCAGAAACCACCCTTATTGGTTATAAAAGCAATAAATGAAGAGGAGCAGGGAGCAAAAGGAAGCCAAATATCCAACTATTAATAATTGATCACATAAATTATAGGATATTCATAGAACAGAGTGGTAAACCATCACTAAAAATGATTTTGTGGAGGACCAGTTAATGATAAATAATTATATTCATGGTATGCATTAAATGAAAAAGCAGATTATAAAGCAACGTAAGACGTGATTCAAATTTTCTTTGTAAGAAAACCTATGTATAGTTTTGCTAATCTGTACTTCCTTAGTTTTGTAAAAGGAATTAATAATCTTTGTAATAATAAAAAATGCAGTAGAGTTTGTGTGTTTGTCTTCCCCTTTTCATTTTTATGAAATATTTACTCCTTATTCTACTTTTTTAAAAAAAAGATTCTGTGATTTCAAAGAGATGTGTTCTATCTCAGAGCCATTGTACATAGATATCTAGTGAGTACTTTAAAAGTATTTATTGGTTGTTGTATTTTAGTAATAATGAGTGTTAATTATGTCCCTGAGGGAAAGGGAAATGACTGAGGCCTCAAGTCCCAGAAGCCTCAACCATTTGGATTTTCAGGGAATATGTGCAGAGATTATATTACAGATAAATGCTCATGTTATTTTTCATACTAATGTTTGTCCTGAAACTTCCAACCCAGGGAAATCCATTGCCCATATGTGCTTCTCAAAAGCTTCCTGTTCTCTTAAAAACTCTGCATTGCTTCCCCTATGGCCTTCTTTTTTCTAGGCCTCAGCCTTTTCTTCTTGCTAAAAGCTATACTCCCCACAACTGTGACTTTGATATTAAAGTCCACTGTGTCTCCTTCTGGAGGGTGGAGGAGCTCCCATAAGACATTTAAGTGTACTTTGTCAAAAATGATGGCTGACTCACTTCCTGCATAATTTCTTCTCTTCTCTCATCTCATGGTTATGGAATGGTAGCAGAGTACAAAGGCAGCCAAAATATGTGGAACATGGTTAATAAGAAAAACATAAGCAGCAATACAACCTTTGTGTGAAAGACACACATGCTCACACACCACGAGAGCAAGAAATACAATTCTTTTGAGGTGATACTGGCATGGATCGGAAAATGTCCTAAATGTCCTATATTAATTTTGTTTCCTGACTCTCACTGTTCAAATTTCAGAGGGCAGTTACTGTTTGAGTGATTGTTATGTTGACTAGACTTCAAATGATCTATTGTATCTTGGTGAACCTCACTTCAGGTCTCTGTTTACTGGCCCAGCTACCTTGATATGATCATGAATGGACCCTTCATTTCCTGAGTCGGTCCTGATACGCACTCTGCCCGCTGAGCATCACCTGGAGCCATAGCCCCACGCACGCTGGGGGAAACCAGTCCTGCCATGTTGAATACAAACATCCAGTGTTCATGACCTTCATAACGAGAAAATAGCTGATAGATGCTCTTGCTGTTACTCCAGTTTTCCGAGACTATAGCTAATTCTTCATCATGTCTGAATATTATGGAAATGATCTTTATTCATTCTGATCACGTTTGCTTCTGCCATTTTTCTTACTTCGTGGATTTATATGTAAAGTTTTACTTCTCTATTCACATGGATTTGTTCTGTTTTCTTATTAAAAATATATTTATATTGGAACATAACTTCCCCATGTTTACACATGGATTCAGAACTGTTTCACACCAAATAGCTCAGATTTGGAAGGTCCATCCCTCCCGCAAGTATTTTCTGAACCACTCTCCTCCTTTTTGGTGTATTTTTTCAAACATGAATTGAGATCTTTCACAATCTAGTCACACAGAACAACTTTTTATCAGTTTCCAGAATGTGATAATGGTCTTCTCACCTCTTGCCAAGCTGTTCCCTTACCCTGGAAAGTTTTCCCTACTGCTCACTTTGGCTTGACTAACTTGACTAATTCCTACTCTAGGCTTCAATGTTGACTTCTTTGTTAAAGGTGTCTCTCCTCATTCCTCCTTCCCAAGTTCCCACCCACAATACCAGCATAGACTTGGAAACTTGCAGAAAAAGTTTCTCTAGATCCTGGGCAGTTTGGCTGATTCTGTTTACAAATCTAGTTTCTGTCTCATCTAGTAGACTTTTCCGGGTGACTCCCTAAAGATGGAGGGTGTGGGGGTGAAGGAAGAAAGCCTTTTTAGTAAACCTCCTCCTCTGCACCACCCACAAAGAAGTCCCTTCGCAGCCAGAAAATGGTGATTAGCAAAAGGACACTTTGGAGGTGGCTTAATCAGAAAGATAAAATAAATTTCTAACCTAGTCATCTTAGAAAACAACATACATTCTCTAATCTGGTAATTACTGTTGTTTCAAAATAACTTTTTCCTTACTTCTGTTCATTCCTGATTCTCCAGGATATTCATCATCAAATTATTAATTCCTCCCTCTGAAATCTCTCTTCTCTTTCATTCCCCATGTCAATGACTTAAAAGAGCTCTCTTTCTCTTTTTCTTTATAAACAGGCCATCATTTAAAATATTTTTAGTGAGTTACCTTTTTCCTTAATGACCTTCCTCTGAAGTTCCACCGTATCCTGGCTTCAGCACTGGCTCAGGGATCTCAGGACATCCTGCATGGACATCTTTCTGGGAAGGCCCATTATTGCTCTCCTGTATTCAGTCATGCTGTCCCAAATCCAATGTCTTTTTCTCTCTTGGTTTGCTCATTTGCTTTTGCTGCAGTTCATTCTGAAGGAGCTTCCTAAAAAGAATACGCAGCAGGCAAATTTTCAGAGACCATACTGTACATAAATGTCTTCATTCTACTTACCACTGGTTAAGAGTCTGGCTGGGTATAAAATTCTAGGCTAAAATTTACTTCCCCACAATATGAAAATGTTCTCTGTGATCTTCTAGAAATGAAACCTTCTTTAAAATGCCTTATGTCATATGATTTTCCATTTCTGTGTAGGTAATGCTTATTCTTTCTGAAGCTTTTAGGTACTACTCCTCACTCCTATTACAAAATTTCAAAAAGATCTGCTTTGGTGAGAACCCTTTTTCATCTGCTGCACTGGGCACTTGATGCACCCTTTCAATTGGTGGAGCAGTGTATATTCACACTGGGAAATTTTCTTCTAAAGTGCTTTCATGAGGAATTATATTTAATGGTGAAGAGTGAGAGTTCTGGAGTTCTGAAGCATAGTGTTTAACATTAGGCATTTTTTAAATCTTTCTCTGTTCCTCAGTTCTCTTATCTAAAAATTATTATAATAATATAACTATCTCATATAGGACCTTATATAGAGGTCCTATGGGATTAAATAAGAGAGGATATGTAAAGCCTCTAGAACATTGCCAAGCCGTCCATTTTTATTTTAGACTTGAGTTTACACAAAATGGATCGTATCTTGTATGGATGATATTACAGTTCACCAAAGAGAGATTAAGCACGACAAATCAAAGCAAAATATCATATATAATAGGGAATTTGCTTAAAGAAATGAGGAAACTGTTGCAGTTTTTAATTTCCTGGGCTTTGTTGCAAAGCACAATGGGTGAATTAAACAATAATCACTGAGTGGAGGAAGCCTAGATTTCCAAATCCAGGCTCTTTTATCAAATGATTTTATAGGTACTAGCAAGTAAACAAGAGGTTTTATGCAGTTTTATTTATCTGATGCCATATCTACCATTTACCACCTTGCCTTTCATAATATTTCCAGCTGGACAGAAATTTCCTAAAAGTCTCATGAAATTTTTCTATAAAAGACTCTTTTGATGCTTGGCCAGAGGGGAACCCTCATTCTGCATAAGGATTTCACACATTTTTCAGCCATGCCTGAGAAGAGAACATAAAATCCATCACTCAGGAACATCATTTGGATTTGTGACTCTCTCTGGAGGCCAGTGTGCTCATAAAACAATGAATGGATTAGATCCATTCAAACGTGGAGTTTTTCATTTATGACAGATGTAATATTGATAATATCCTTCATTTAATAAGTCATCCAAGTATAATTCAATGCAAGTTTCTAGTATAAATTACCAGCCATATTCATCTTGCTTGACTGTTTTATAACACCAAAGAGAAGCGAGCACAACTGCATAAAAATTCCATGTTGAAATCTAGAAGGGGGGCTGCTTCTGCAGCAGGACTGGCTACCCCTGCCTTAAGAAGTGACACAATTGTGGTCTCTGCCAGGAAGTCAGCTCTTGCAAGTTTCTCTCCATCTGGCTGTGAGTGATTTGTAGTCAGACAGGTAACAGTAGGAAAAGGAAGGAATTCCTTTAAAAAGCTTTATCAAGTCTGTCCTCTTTCCTTTATCACTACACAGCTCTTTCCCACTGGTTTCCCCTGTAATGGATTTCTGCCTATCCTAAGTCACTGTGATTTAGAACACAGACAGCAATATCTGGTCTTTGTAGAGCATGTAGATGCCTGTGAACTAATGGCTGACCTGAGAATTGTTGAGGGAACCAAACAGAAAAAGATCAAAGTCTAAATGAATTAGCTATTTTGATAGAGTGTCAAATGTTGAAATACAGATTATATGCAGTTATGATTATATGATATAGAGACAGTTGAAAAAAAATCCATGTGAATGCAAGATTAGACCTACTATTCTGATTTCCATACCTCTAAGTCTCTATTTTACCACCACAAACTAGTCCCCCCCCTTACTAGGGAACTACACCTTCAAAGATCGCTATGGTAGAGTAATGGCCAAATCTGTTTTTCACAATTTTAACTTGATTTTTTTTTTTTTTGCTTTTGACCTAAGTAACCAGTTCCATCTTCTTTAAACCTCTTCTTCCTTGGTTTCTAGAGATGGTGATGGCTTAGAAGTTTAGTATGATATATCTTTAGTGATTTTAAAGGCTTAGATTGAGAAAGTGATATTAAGAAATTAGTAAACCTTGGGGCGCCTGGGTGGTTTGATTGCTTAGGCATGCAACTTGATTTTGGCTCAGGTCATAATCTCAGGGTTATGAGATAGAGCCCTGTGTAGGGCTCCATGCTGAGTATGGAGTCTGTTAAGATTTTTCCTCTTCCTCTCCCCTTCTCCTCACTCAAAAAAAAAAAAAAAAAAAAAAAAAAAAAGGATTTTGTAAAACTTTATACAAGTGGTAAAATATATATTAAACTGCTCTACTTTTTTATGGATCTGGAGTAAGTATAATACAACATATATGCATATTTATATAGAAACCTATTCATACCACTCAAGGAAAATTGTAAGATAAAATTTTTTACTAAGTTATAATTAACAATCCACGGAAGAAACTTAAATGCATATTACTAAGGGAAAGAAGCCAATATGAAAAGGCTACATACTGTATGATTCCAACTATATGACATTCTGGAAAAGCTACAGAGACAGTAAACAGATCAGTGGTTCCCAGGGATTTTAGGGAGGAGAAGGATGAACAGGAGTTTTAGGGTAGTAGGAAAACTGTATGATACTATTATGATAGATATATGTCATTATACATTTGTCCGAACCCATAGACTAGGCGACATCATTACATGATTGATGTAAATCATGGATTTGGGGTAATTATAATGGCAGTATAGAGTCATTAATTATAACAAATGTACCCACTCTGATGGGGGATGTTCGTAATGGGGGAAGTTAGTGCATGCATGGAAGCAGAAGGTATAGAAGTTTCTGTGCCTTATTCATAATTTTGCTATGAACCTAACACTGCTCTAAAAACTTATCTTAAAAACATTGCTGGAACGTTTTTTTTTGTTTTTTTTGTTTTTTCTTATCCTCTTGTGACGATCCTCTTCTCTACTCTGGGCAGGTTTACCATTGTAGGATTTCTAAAGTTATTCAGACATACAGAAAGGTACCTATATTTTCTTCTTAAGAAAATCTTGCAATCAGAAAAATAATCCCTATGTGGACACTTAAAACTAAAGTAGCAAACATTCTCTTTGGCAATATGGTTCTGATTTAGAATGGCCTTTGTTAGCAGTATTGTCTCTCTATTTGTTCTTAGGGGATATACAAGTTTGTGAGGTTTCCTGTTTCCCACTTGTTCACAAAATGCTAGAAATGGAAACTAAAGCTTTATTGCTCAGTTTTAACTTGCTTGACTCCACTGACGTTTTCCAAGCCTTAGCATTTTATGCTTTGGGAAATACACAGAGAATTCTGTATTGTGGAATTATATATATATTTTAAAGATTTTATGTTTTTATTCATTTGAGAGAGAGTGAGAGAGCGAGAGAGCAGAGCAGTGGGAAGAGGGAGAAGCAGGCTCCTGGTTCAGCAGGGAGCCCAATCTGGGGCTTGATTCCAGACCCCTGGGATCAGGACGGGAGCTGAAGTCAGATGCTTAACCGACTGAGCCACTCTGGCACCCTTGGATTGTGGAATTATCTTGAAGGAAGCCTGGGGACACCAACACCTGTGGGGAGGGGATAGCATTCTCCCTGAAGAGAATCCATGTTCCCCATGAATCAGGCTGAGGAGAGCTCAATCAAGGACAGAAATTGAGGATGCCTGGGGAATTCAAGGGGAAGGAAAAGCCATTTCTAATTTATTTGGCTTCAGCGAGTTGGCATGCAGATTACAGGAGAAGAGGTGCATTTAGGAAATCCACCTTGCCTATCCACCGACAGTTAAGCAGGACTCTATAAAATAGAAAAGAGATGGCAGAGAGGTGGGTTTTACAAACTATGGTGAGGATAAGGATAAGATCTGAGGGAAAAGCAAATGGTACCAGGAGATCCTTGACTGTGGCTTGGGATTGTAGGTTCAGAAAGCAACTACAATCAATGCTAAGTCTTTTGTGTTACGGTCTCCTTCTCTGCTTGCTTTTAGGAATAGTCTTGTTAAAGATTATATAGCCCTTGTTGTACTTCAGAGACTGAAGGGTGAGCTTACCACTATGCTTGGGGAGAATCACTCTTGCCCTGAAACACACATGAAATGAAGCTCAACTCAGAACTTGGGAACAGGGTCCAGAGTAAAACGTTGGTTTTTCCAAGTGACTAGTGAGTTCCAGAAAAGATTCTGTGGAAATATAATAAATGCTCTCAGGATTCCCAGAGGTACCTGGGAGAAGGAAACCTAATAAAAGACTAGCATCCCTGAGTCAAACAGGATGAGTGCCTAAACTGAAATAAATCAGTAAAAAAAGAAAGTACTTTATTTTGAAGTCACAATGTTCTGAGGCCTGGAGACTATGAGTTAAAACATATTTTTAATTTTTCTCTTCAACTTTTCTTGTTCTTAATTCAGTTCCTGATAAAACAAATGTCTTAAATTTTCCACCTGTAGGTGGAAACACTTACAGTTTTATATTTCTGGTGATGTCCTTGATTACATTTGAGAAAAAGGCTATGGGACAAGAAGAACAATGATGTTAGAGCCCTTAAAGAATGGTAATAACTTGAAATTGAAAATACATTATAAGTTAATTTCTGAATCTAAGGTCATGTGTTACATATGCATTAATTTTATGTGTAAGACAAACCAAGCTATATTTACAATATCGCAACTTTACTGAACAGATAAAGTTTAAAAATACCTAGCATAGTGAAACCAGCAGAATATCTACTGAAAAAAATCCCATTTAGTTAAAAAAATTGTATGGAGACATGGAAATATACGCAAATATAAGTGAAAGGTATTTAGGACTGTGCAAATCTCCATAGATTGAAATAACTTCTAAAAATATTTAGCACTTTAAAAGTCATCTAAATAGCTGTCAAAAGAGGTTGTTTTCATGCCACCCACTCCTTCTATCCCTAAAAGAATCTCTGATATCTCATGTCAGGAGTGGACATCGTCTGTGACATCCTTCAGAAAAAATTCAAAAGGAATCTAGAAAAATTGTCAAGTCTTTTAAGGGATAAATGCGAGATCAAAGCTGACACCTTAGCTATAGAGGGGAGAAGAAAATTCTGACGAGGGATGGAAAGAAGAGGATCTGGCTGGTCCTAAAACCATGGAAGGGATTCTTGCATGAGGGAAGAGGGGAAAGATTTGATTTTGAAAATTTCTTCTAGCTCTTAACATTCTATGGCTTTCACAATCTCATCCACCAGCACTGGTTGAATTACACTGGAGTAGGTTTATTTGTTTGTTTAGTTTTTCATGTGATTGCCACCTTTGCTTAGCACCCTTTCTTGTGCATTTTTCTTGTGCATTTTTTTTTATAAAGAATTTATTTTAGAGTGAAGGGGGGCACAAAGGGGGAGAGGTGAGAGAGAGTCCCAAGGCAACTTGGTGCTGCGCATTGGAGTTCAGCCTGGGGCTTGATCTCATTGCTGGAGATCATGACCTAACCCAAAATTGAGTCTGTCGCCTATCCATTGAGCTACCGGGGGCCCCTTCTTGTGCATTTTTTTTAAACTTTTCTTTTGGGACCCATACATCACTAACTTTTAAAATTAAATTAAATTAAATTATTTCATCACTAACTTTCAAAATAAAATAAAAATTAAATTGATCATGCAGATACTGTATTCAAATTGAAATTAAGTATTCACAAGAGGGTGGGACTTTAAGCATCTATAGTTTTAGGGGACACTGACATAATTGATACAGCTATGATGAGTATACACAGAGCATGACAGCCCTACAGCCCATTTGTTCTCTGGTGGTATGAATAATGACAAAGAAGTCAGTGATGTGGGCTACTGGTATTTTTATTTTATTTTATTTTATTTTATTTTATTTTATTTTATTTTATTATTTTATTTTATATTATTTTGGCTCTTATGATTTTAAAGAATATTTCTGTGTCTTATTTAACCTCACCTAGAATGGTAAAGCAGGTATTAGTAATTTCATTTTATGGATGAGAGAATTAGGTTCAGGCAGTTAAAGCAGCTGGGCCAAACTGACATAGCTTGTTAAGGCTAAAGCAGAGCTGGTTAATGAAGGAGACTTGAATCCAATCCTTCTGGCTCCAAGGTTTATTTCCCTTTTGTATTAGGTACTGGTTTTACCTCAGACCTTTTTTGTAAAATAGGTCTTACAGTTTATAATTTTATGTTCTTACACCTCAGTGGAAACTGTCAGAATTTGAGTTATAGTCAAATGCGAGGACCAAAAAAATTAATAAAAAGAAAGAAAAACAAACTATGATGTATTTAGAAGATGGTAGGATATAACTTACGATTGCTTAGTTAATACTATTTTCCATACCTTAATAAAGGAAAAATGCTGAATGGTGGCATTTTCTGATCAAAAAATGGTTTGTTCGCTCCTCTGAATCAATTTACTATGCTTTCAGTATCACAACAGTTTTCAGCTGAGCTTTTATTTGTGAGAGTAGAAGCTTCTTGAGACAATTTCTATTTGTGATCGATAAAGCATTTCCCCCTCCTCCTCAGCAGGCTGCCACTAGACTCGACCTGTCTCCCTTAAGCCAGGACTCCTCTGTAGGTTTTATAGAGCAGCAAGGGGCCTCCTGGCAGAGACAAAAGAAATACCCGTGTTTTCTCCACTCTTAGCCTAAATTGGAGAGACTAGGATATAAACTTCCAGTTAATATAGCTGTTTCCATTTAAAAAAAATAAATCGAGCCAGTGGTTTAGCATCAAGTATACGAAAAAAATCATGTTGATTTCCCCCCACATGTCAGTTGAGTGTTATGGTAAATATTTTGGCATCATATAGACATTAGTATTGTCTACATGATGCCAAACGGCTGTTGACAAAAGAAAAATGCAAATAAACTAGTTATATGATGTTGTATAGCCACAACTTTAATTTTCCTGATGCTAGCTATTATGTATTTTTTTTCCTGAAGCAGGAAAATTATATCATGCTTTATAATTTATTTCTTATGGATATAAAATTGGGGATGTCTTTCTTCACTTTTGAAATAGTATTATTAAGAGCCTATTTATTTATTTAGGCAACTAATAAAAAAATAAGGCGTCCTTTAAAGGCTTTGAGTTAAAATACCAATTCTCTATAAAATTATGTTGTGTTGGCCCTAGTAAATTAAATGAAAATTATTTAGAAGACAATGGGTAAAATATACACATATATAAACTTTATGATTGTGCAATAAATTAATAGCAGAATTTTGGCTCAGGCTATTTTCGATCATGAGTAAAATAAGAAATGGATTTAAGTAACAAGGAAAGCAGTATAATTAGATATTTGTATAGGAGTCACTAGAATATATAAATATAAACACAGTCAAAAAGGAATCAATGGGAAAATATTTAGTATAGTTATAGAGACTGGGAGGGACACCTTTTTCTCTCTGGCTGAGGGAAAAAAATAATATTTATTAAACAATGTTGAAAAATATACAACAATACAAGTGCTAAACTGTACATCCCATAATTGCTTTAGGTGTTCCCAGGAATAAAAGATTGATGAAGGCACTGTTAGAGGGGTGGTGTTCCAGCTGAGCCTTAAAGCAAAGGTCAAGTTTGAATTGATAGAGGTGAGAAAGGAAGACATTCCAGATGAGAACGGCATTGTAAGGGAAATCCTAAGGGTGAAAGTAAGCAAGGTATGCATTTTCATTTTGTTTGTGAAAATATAATATGAGTGCCTTAACCTGAATGGCTGAGAGGCAGCTTTAGGAAATGTTCTGAATTTCCGTCTCCTTTCCGATTTTGCTGACCTTGTTGTTGTTGACTTGTTAAGAGCATCACTGGCAGTAATGTTCATTAGACAATAACAAAAATAACAATGATGATATCTCAGTAATCTGCTTGTCATATTATTTGTCTAATCTGCACTTATATTCATCAGTGTCAACGTATGTCAATAAACAACCATGCTTAAATGCAGTTCTCCAAATCCATTACTTACTACTTAAATAGTAATTTACATGTAACATGATGATGAGAACATGACCTTCTGGGACTCAGAATAATGATGTAATTCAACAAGATTTAGGGGCAAAGGTTGGAAGAAGAGAGGGTCTACAGCTGATCAAAGTTGTACTATAAACACCAGGCTCTCTGTGCTAGTGAATGGTCTGTGGGCACTTTTCCCTGGATTTCTGGAGACAAATCTTTTCTTCCCCCCCCAACAACTAAAGGGCGCCTGATAACCCCTATATATATTCATGCTGGAAGTATGGGTATGACAAGCGACATTTTATCTGCAGTCAGGTAACATTAGATGTATCCAGATGAGAAGACGATGATGAGAAGAGGATGATTCATGAAGAGAATCAAGTGAGATCTGCTAGAAATTTCTTCCTAATAAAAGTGTTGATAGGTTAGAAGATTTTTGGTGATTCACAAAGAAAACTTTTATTTTAATAGTTACATATTGAACATACATTATTGTATTAGAAAACATATGTGTTTGCTCATAATTAGCCCAACAAACCCACATTTAACGTGTGGTTCAAAAAACAGCATGAGCATCACCTGGGAACTTGTAAGAAATGCAAATTATCAAGGCCTACTTGATATCCTTAGACCACTGAATGAGAGACTTCAGGGTGAGGCCCAACAATCTGGTTCAACAAGCTCATCAGGTGATTCCAATGTGTACTAAAGTTTGAGAACCATTGATTCTATCATTGCAGTTGCTTAGAATAAGGCCAAGTAAAAAAATCTATTTAAATGTAATTTAAGGGCAGACTGGGTGGCTCAGCAGTTTAGCACCACCTTCAGCTAGGGCATGATCCTGGAGACCTGGGATCAAGTCCCATGTCAGGCTCCCTGTATGGAGCCTGCTTCTCCCTCTGCCAGTGTCTCTGCCTCTCTCTCTCTCCCCCCACCCCGTTTCTCATAAATAAATAAATAAAATCTTAAAAAATAAATGTAATTTAAAAATAAATTCTGCTATAAGTGGCATGTGACAAATATCATCAAGATAGTATTTGAATGATTAAAGTTTTAAAAATAATGCTCTCCTTGTTGGAATGTAATATAGTTGTTTGAAAAGAATTCATAGTGGACAACAAATAAAAAAATGATGAGGAAAGAAACAAAGAAGGAAAATAATGGGATTTAATGTAGATTTGCATGTAACTAAAAGACCATCTGGAAGATCTGCTATCATAAAGATTGGTCAGTCATATATTGGGACTCTCTTACCTAATAATGAATATGTGAACCTCATTGTCACAAATGATCTGGTTAAAGATAGCAGGGCAGAAAGATCCCTGACTTTATGGCCCAAGCACAGAAGTACTTCCCAGATGGCCTAAATTAATGGACGTTTTGTTTGTTAAAACACCAAATGTCTAAAAGCAAATTAGAGTCATTTGGGTCAGAAAACCCTGCCTTATATTTCCATGTATTTGGCTGCAGTCCATCTGGATATTCCTTGTGACACTATCTATAATCAGGAAATTTGTGCAAATCTCAAAAGATCATATTCTCCTTCACAGAAAATACCAAAGATAATTATTTCAGCCCTCTACATAAAGCAAATGTAAATTTCTGGTTTTTTTCCCCCCTCAATTTAAATTTTAATAGCTGAATTGTCATTTTACCATGGAAGTGCATATTGGTAAACTTAATAAATTAAAATATTTAGCAGAGTTATTTCTGGACATAGGTTATAAATCTATTTTATTTCTATAAAAGGCCTATCAGTGTGTTTGTGGCAATATGTGGTGGCATTATCAAACTCTTCAAAATACCTAGATGGTGTTCCAGAATGAAAGGAGGAAAGAGTGGGGATACAACAAAATATGTATAGATACTGGCCAAAGCCAATGTAGGAGAGGAAAAATAATTCTCCCTCTACCCTTCTGAGTTTATAGTCGAGACTCCTGTAATAAAAGATAAGAGAAAAACATGTAAAAGTTTATTAACTTGTATACTTCATGTATTTGTGGGAAATACTCAGAAAAAAAATGAATAACTCAAAGAGGTGGCTTTAAAATTAAAATTAAATACCATCTTAATAGGAAAGAATTTGTAGGGCTCTTAGGGGAGAGTAAGTGAGAGTAAATGATGATGATTATTAGAACAAATAATAGGTATGATAGTTTGTGGTGAAGATTATCTGGGTGTAGTGTAGACTTATAGTCTACTTTCTTGTGATGAGTCAGTCTTCCTTGATTGATGAAATTTTCAGGGAAGGGATCTATGACAATTGGGCTCCTTTTGGAGGATCTGAGAGAAAGCATCTCCCTGCATTTGCTGTTTTTGAAGTGTCTGCAGCTTAAAATAATTAAAATATCAAGTGGCACATTTTGGAGTGTTACCTTCACCCTTCACGAATAAGCAATATTTCCCAAAGTCTCAAAGAACCCTAAGCATGCTTAATACATCTAGGCACGTTATAGTCAAACTGCTGAAAACCAAAAGTAAATAAAAGAATTGCAGTCAGAAAAAAAGACACATATAGAGAAGAGCAAAGCTAATAATGACAATAGACTGGGTATTAGAAAGTAAGCCAAAAGGCTCTGTAAAGACACAAAACAACTTGTCAACTGAGAATGCTATACCCAACAAAGATCTCTTTAAAAAATAAAAGTAAGGTAATTTTCCATATTAAAAACAAAAACAGTAAAAGTTTATCACCAGCACACCTGTATCACAAGAAATGTAAAAATAAGTTTTATAGATATAAAGAATATGAGCCCATTGGAAATCTCTTTCTATACAAAGGGATTAGTTAGCTACAGAAGTGGTAAAAATGTTAGTAAACATAAAAGATTTTTTTTTCTTTTTCAAAGATCATTGACATTCTATAACAAAAGGAATAGCAAAATATTATGGTTTTTATGACATATGTTAAAGTAAAATATACGACAATACTAGTATAAATGGTAAGAGGGAGGAAATAGAAGCATGCTGTTTTAAGGGTCTTACAGTGTGCAAAAAGTGATCTAATAAATTTGAAGAAAAACTATGGTAAGTTAAAGATGCATATTATTAAATGCAGATGAATAATTAAGAAATGAAAGATGTAAGAAGAAAAGCATACTCACTGTAAAGAAATATAAAAAAACTTTCTTTATTCACAGCTGACATAGTTGTCAATATTGAACATCCTAAAAATATAAACTTACAAAGAAGCTGCTAAAACCAAGAAGTGAGAAGTTGGCAAAGTCACAAGATATAAAGTCAATATAAAAAAATTGAGTGTCTGTATTAGAAATGAATAATTAGAAATGTTAATTTACAAAAACTATACCAGATAGG
Organism: Vulpes vulpes; assembly: GCF_048418805.1. Taxonomy (NCBI): domain Eukaryota; kingdom Metazoa; phylum Chordata; class Mammalia; order Carnivora; family Canidae; genus Vulpes; species Vulpes vulpes. The sequence continues at coordinate 42,589,946 of NC_132792.1, read as the reverse complement.
ACAGTATCAAAACAGTGACATTCCTCTTATTAACAACAAAATATTTGTAAGATGCGTATGCTGAACATTACAAACCATTTCTGAGTAGCGGAGATATATATTGTGTTTGTGTGTTTGAAAGACACAGAATGAAAATGTTAAAATGTTAAAAATGTTACTTCTTCACAAATTCATCTACAGATCCAATGAGATTTTCCTCAAATTCAAATCAGGACTATTTTGTAGGAGTTAAGAACTCTCTTTTAAAATTTATATGAGGGGATCCCTGGGTGGCGCAGTGGTTTGGCGCCTGCCTTTGGCCCAGGGCGCAATCCTGGAGACCCGGGATCGAATCCCACGTCGGGCTCCCGGTGCATGGAGCCTGCTTCTCCCTCTGCCTGTGTCTCTGCCTCTCTCTCTCTCTCTGTGTGACTATCATAAATAAATAAAAATTAAAAAAAAAGTAACATTTATATGAAAACATCAAGGATTTAGAATGGCCGATACAATGTAGAGAAAGAAGAAAAAGTCTGAACACTTGTACTCCCTGATTTAAATACTTATAAAGCTACATTACTAAAGACATGTGGTATTGGCATAAGAACAATCAATTGGCACGAGATCAATAGAACAGATAAGAGTCCAGAAATAGATTCACACAGTATGTTGTTAGTTATCTTTACACTAACTTGACAAGATAATCCAATAGGAAAAGGATAATCTAGTCAATAGTAAGTGTTGGTACAATTTAATATTCATATGGAAGAAAATAAACTTTGACAATATAAAATATTAGTATTATGACAATGGGCCTGAACATAAGAATCAAAACTATAAGAAGAAAATATAAGAGTAACTTTTTTGTGATTTGGGGTTAACCAATGATTTCCTAGGTAGGGTATAAAAAGTATGAATCATGAAAGAAATAAGTTGACAATTATGACTTCATAGTACTTAAAAGATTCCACCCTTCAAAAGACACTAAAAAAAATAAATAAATAGCAACAAACTGGGAAAAATATTTTCAAATCACATTCTGATCAAAGATTTATATACAAAATTTATAAGAAAAATTTACAGTTCAATAATAAGGTAATAAAGATTTATATACAAAATTTATAAGAAAAATTTACAGTTCAATAATAAGGCAATCAACCCAATATGGGCACAATCTTTTTTTTTTTTTTTAAGATTCTATTTATTTATTTATTCATGAGAGACAGAGAGAGAGAGAGAAAGAGAGAGAGACAGAGAGAGAAGCAGAGACACAGGCAGAGGAGCCTGATGTGGGACTCAAATCCCGGTCTCCAGGATCAGGCCCTGGGCTGAAGGTGTTGCTAAACAGCCGAGCCACCCAGGCTGCCCTGGGCACAATCTTTGAACAAAACTTTGTCAAAGAAGATACATCAGTGCTATAAGCACATGAAAGATGCTCAACATCATTAGTCATTAGAAAAAAAAGACTTAAAATCATAATCACTCGCTCCGGGTTTTGGCACCAAAAAAAAAAAAAATCATAAACACATACCAGAACAAATACATTGGAATAATTAAAATTTAAAGCAAAAAAGAATAAATATACCAAAGGTTGGAGAGGTTGTGGGGCAGCTGGAACTCCTAATTATTGCTGGTGAGAATGCAAAATGTTGCAGCCACTTTAGAAAACAGTTGGATAATTTCCTATTAAGCACACACATAAATTTCAGCAATTCCACTTTAGATATAAATGTAAGTGAATGTGTATAAAGACCTGTAGAAAAATGTTCCTAGCAGCTTTATTCATAATAACCAAATATTGGAAGCAACTTCAGCAACTGGTGAATGGTAAGCAAATTGTGGTATAACCTTGCAATGAAATACAACCAGGAAATAAAATTAAATATATGTACTTATACATGGAACAACTTGGGTAAAATACTTGAAACCATCATGCTACGTAAAAGAAGGAAGTCACATAAGGCTTCATACTGTACGATTCCTTCTATATAAGAGAATTTTATTTATTTATTTATTATTTTTTATATGAGAGAATTTTAAAGGGAAATCTATAAGGATAGAAGAAACATGAGTGATTGTCCAGGGCCAGGCGTAGTGAGAGAGGAAGGAATCATCTCTATCTTGGCCATGGCATTGGGAACACACCCACATAAAGCAGCCAGTGCTCACTGAATTGCACAGGTGAATGGAGTGAATTACATTTTATGTAAATTATGCCTTATAAAAATTAAGACTATTACATAAAAATAATGTTTCCAGTTCTCAAAAATTCAAATATCTGTTAATATTTGCCCCATAGTCTGAAATAGCAAAAATTGGCTGTAACTAAGTAGCAACTACCCTCTTAGGGTAGTTTAAGGGTGCTCCAGTTTGCCCCAGTTCCCAATACTTCCTATCGTTCCCCTAAACTGAGAGTAAATGTCAGAGAATTATGTCTCTGAACCTGTGTGTTTATCAAAAGTGAAAAAAAAAATAAATGACGGAAATGGCTTTGTGTTTTTCTTTATGGAAATGAACTCTATTCATATGTGTTTAATCTCTACCCTGTTCCATTCATTCATTTACACTTTCTGTTTGGCCCTTATGGGTATTTGAATGTGCCAGCCCTGCCACAAGTAAAATTATGGAGTAAAACATCTAGCTTGTTAATTATATTTTCTTTTTCTTTGAAAGATTTCATCAGAGCATCTTTGGACATAGCTTAAGTTCATACGTTTTTCTCTTGCCAGAAAAAAAGGTTAATACTCAGGCTTGAGTGGATCCTAACTGTACGTAAGAAACGGTTCCCAAGTCAAACCAATCACCACCGTGATTGTTCTCCACAGTAATTGTTGGTGGTGGGGCAATCTTCCATCTTTAAGCCCTTTTTGGATATTCTGAGTCTACCAATCTGTTCTTGCCTGTTTCCATCTCAGCCCAAAGGCAGAAAAACTAACTCTTTGTTTATTGGACCCTATAGATTCTTTGTTACTTTCAATGCAATTTCCTCCATGCTGCATGTTTCTGTAATCTGGGACCATTTGTCACTTGTCTCTGCAAGGTAAGACCAAGTCAAACGGACTGGTATACAGTAATGTTGAACAGAAGCATTCTCAGTGATTAAACATTTTTTCAGGGATCTTAGAAATAGAAGCACTGCCTTCAATTATGCTGGTCTGTGAATTGTTTTAATGTTGGAAGCATGAGCCACTTATATGATTCTGGGCACTCAGGCATTCCACATTCATTTGAGAATGGAGACACTCTCTAACAACGCACTATTCTACTTGAATGACATGTACTTCTATGTTTCCTTCAGCCCAAGACTTTCCAGGACTTTTTTCAAATCCTCCTTGACTCCATAATGGGAAAAAGGAATAATCATATAGGTCATTTCAGAGATGTGGACATACGCTTGTGTACAAGAGTCACTGGGTATATGCCAGGCCTTCTGCAGGGATAATGTGATTTACAGATCCTGTTCTTCCTTCTTTTATTCTTTTTTTCTTTTTCTCTCATTTACCTGCTTTTCTGTTGCGTTTATCACTTCCTATTATAAGGATAAATAGAAATATAAGGTGTGAACTAGAAGAAGGAATATGAAAGAAGAGAAAGAATAATTAAATGCAAGAAAATAAAACATGTAGAGATAGAGTTCTGGAAACAGAATGATACATCTTTCAAGGAAGAGTGAAATCCAAATAAAATTGTTAAAGGCTCCATCTGTGAGCATACAAGCTAGCCAGAGGGTGGGGGTGATGTCGGAAGTATTTGGGTTTTTAGAGTCTTAACTATCCATGCAATAATGTACAAGGCAAACTAAAATAGTTTATTAGACAGATATTGTTAAATATCAAAGTCATTTCCTATGAAAATTATTTTTCCTCCAAAGAACTTTACAACTAATAAAATTTCAATCTAAAATCTAGAAAAACATTACAAGTTCTAAAGATTTTCATAGAACCTCAACCATCTTCAGTTCTATTAAGGATGTTGCACATTTTTGGAATTGATTCAGAGAACAGTTAAGCACCATCTGTGTGCCATTTACAGTAGAAAAAAAGTATCTTTAAACTATTTATATTCTGAGATTTTTTTTTTTATTCTTGTTGGACAAAGTAGAATCAGTTCTGGTTTCAGGAAGTAATTTGGCCTTACTCAACTTATACTGAAAGAATGAATAACTGGGAACAGCATTGCTGAAGAAGATATTACAATAAACATAGGTACTTGATGTAAGAAGTTAATGCATAAAATTGCAGGTTATTCAGCTAAGTTTTATGAACCTAATCAATAGGCTGGAGAGATCATGAATCTATTGGCAATCAACAGAAACTAATTCAGACTCAGTCTAAATGACATGAGTATTTAATTGTTTTCAAATGATTATAATGATTCACAAACATGACATGTTAAACAAGGATCACAGTCTATTCAACTGAAGGAGATTAAAATAAAAACAATTATCCAATCCATTAAGCAAAATAGTACAAGTTTGGAATATAGTCTCAACTGTGGATAGTGGTAAAGTTTCTTCTATTTTTTTTTTTTAATCTTATAAGCAGATGTCCTCTTTAGTGAGATACAGACCATGACGTCTATACCCAAATATTGCTGACATGGTACCTTCAAACATATTTAGGTCGTCTTTCTTTGAACATCTATAACATTTATCATAACTATTATTAACTAATTATCATATTGTCTTATATTCTTGTTTGTATTCATAACCTATATTCTTTCTTTTGGTTTAGGAATCATGTCTTTTTTGTTTACCCAATATCTTGCTCGTATCTAGCATTAGTAAGTACTCAATAAATTTTGATGATTTGATTAATGAATAAACAAGGAGAAAAAGGATTGAATGAACTGTAACACTTTGGTGTAAATGGATTTAAGTCAAAATGTAATTGATGATATTTGATTACCTTGTGTTTTATTTTGTGGGTTTGTAGTCCAGTGAGTATCTGACAATCAAAGAGGAAGACTCTAAGCATAAAAACATGCCCATATTTTTAAGCAAATATATGAGAGGCTAGTAAAGACAACATATACATACCTGTCCTTGCTTTGGAATCAAGGACTAGGTCTTATTTTTCTTATTATTTCCAGTGCTTAATAGTGCCTTCCATAATCAGTGAATATTTATTGATTAATTATAACTAACATGCATTGAGTCTTTTCCATAAATCTAGATCTGTGCCAAGTGCTTATACCAATACCATGAAGCTTTATTATTTTCTTCATTTTGTAGATTATAGATTATTGTCTTAATTTAGGTTGAGGCTTAAAGAGTTTGAGAAATATGCTGAGGACACACAGTAAGTTGAGGGACAAAATTCAACTGCAGAGGTTTATCTATCCTGAGAACCTAAACTCATAATTTTCAGGATTTTATAATAAAGTAGTTCCACAAGGAATACATTCGAAGACCCCCAGTAGCTTCCTGAAATTGTAAAATTCTATATATACTTTGTTTTTTGTTATTCATGCATGCTTATGATAAAGTATAACTTATATTTGAAACAGTAAGACAACAACAATAATAATAAAATCAAAAAAGTATAACAATATACTGTATTAAAAATATGTGAATGTAGTCTCTCAGAACGTCTTGTTGCATTGTACTCACCCTTCTTGTGCTGTGAGATGACAAAATTTACATGATGAGATGAAGTGAAGTGAATGATAAAGACCACTGTGACATAGCATTAGGCTATGTTGACTTTCTGGCAATTCATCAGAAGGAAAATCATGTGCTTTCAAACTGTTGTTGATTGCTGGTAACTGAAACTGTGGAAAGTTGGAACCACAGACAAGAGGGGACTACTATAAAGCTTTAAATTTATCTTTTTTTGGGTGAGTGAAACCCAAATTATATGGAAGAATATATATATTTTTTTATCTCAGGAAGAATTAGGATACATTGAAAGCTTGCTTTTTAAAATGGCTTCTGTGAGAATTCTGTATCAAATACAAAAATATATGTCTATTCTCTATAGCAGTTCTCAGTGTTTTCTGAAGAGTCATAGAATTTCCAAGATAATTTCTTGGGATTCAAAATAAAAAATAACAATTTTAGAGTATCAAGACAATTCAACGGAGGAAAGAATAGTTTTCTCAATAAATGGTAATAGGGCAACTGGCTATCCACATGCAAAGTAATGACATTGGACCCCTACATTATGCCATATACAAAATTAGTTCAAAATGGATTAAATTCCAAAATGAAGAGTTAAAACTGTTAAGTTCTTAGAAAAAAATACTGATGTAAATCTTCATGACCTGTGATTCGTTAATGATTTTCTTTTCTTTTTTTTTTTTTAAGATTTTGTTTATTTATGAGAGAGAGAGAGAGAGAGAGAGAGAGAGAGGCAGAGACATAGGCAGAGGAAGAAGCAGGCTCCATGCAGGGAGCCCGATGTGGGACGCCATCTCGGGACTCCAGGATCATGCCCTGGGCCGAAGGCAGGCGCTAAACTGCTGAGCCACCCAGGGATCCCCTATGTTAATGGTTTTCTTAAACATGACATTAAAACCACACATATCAAAAAAGGAAAAAATAGATAAACTGAACATTATCAAAATCAAAAACTTTCATGCTTCAGAGGATACCATAAAGAACGTGAAGAGACAATGCACAGCATGGGAGAAAATTTTTGTAAATCTTGTATCTGATAAGGTATTTGTACCTAGACTATACAAACAACTATTACAATTCAATAATAAAATGACAAACAACCCAATTAAAAAATGAGTTAAGGATCTGGATAGTTATTCAAAGATACACAAGTGACCAGTAAGCACCAGGAAGGAGGCTCAACATCATTAACCACAGGTAAATGCAAAACAAAGCCGCAGTGTGATGCCACTAAACACCCAATAGCATTATTATAATAAAAAACAAATATAGTAACAAGTCCTGTCGATGTTATAGAGAAATGAAAACTCTCATACATTGGTAATAGAAGTGTAGATTTATGTAACCATTATGGAAAACAGTCTAGTAGTTCCTAAAGTGGTTAAACATATAGTAGCCATATAACCCAGCAATTCTACTCTGAGGTATATACCCAAAAGAAATGAAAACATACGTATACACAAAGCTTTTTATAAAAGTGTTTTAATCAACATTATTCATAATTGACAAGTAAAAATAGCCCAAATGTCCAGATGAATGAAAACGATGAAATGTGGTCTAGCCCTACAAATGTGGTATTTAGCCCTAAAAAGGAATGAAATATTTATACATGTAATGACATGGACAGACTTTAAAAACATTATGCTATGTGAGAGGAGCCAGTCAAAAAGGACTGTATATTATACAATTACTTTTTGATGAAATGTCCATAATAGGCAAATCTATAGAGGTAGGAAGTAGATTTGTGGCTGCATAAGAATGTAGAGGATGGGAGCTTGGGGTGTGTGGCTAAGGAGTGTGGAGTTTCTTTTTAGAGTAATAAAAATAACATAAGATTAATTGTGGTGATGGATATACTACTCTGTGAATATACTAAAAGCCATTGTATTGCACACTCTAAATGGATAAACTCTATGGTTTGTGAATTAAATCTCAGTAAAATGCAAAGAAAAAATTAGTACTCTATGTAAGCTTTGACCCTATTCTCTCAAAACTGTAGAGACTATAGTATGTACATGGCTATGTCTTCATAACAATGGTTAATGGAATATATACTTACATAATCTTGTGTTTATTTAGAAGTATCTAAGAGAGATGTTTAAGGATATGAATGTGTGTTTCTTAAGAACTTTGTTTTGGGGATCCCTGGGTGGCGCAGCGGTTTGGCGCCTGTCTTTGGCCCAGGGCGCGATCCTGGAGACCCGGGATCGAATCGCACATCAGGCTCCCGGCGCATGGAGCCTGCTTCTCCCTCTGCCTGTGTCTCTGCCTCTCTCTCTTTCTCTCTGTATGACTATCATAAATAAATAAAATAAAATAAAAAAGAACTTTGTTTTGAACAATAAAAATGTTTTCATGAAAATGCATTATTCATATTAACATGAGATGGGTTCATAATCGCAGAGTGTGAGTTAAAAGAAATCTGTCAACAAAGAACTACAGAAATCAATAAGTTCCAATGACCATAGCTGAATACTAAGTTGGTGTGCATAAGTCGGGCAAAGTCTTTGACTAAATACTATAGTGGTATTAATTTGTCTGAGCAAAGAACAGCCACATAGAACATAAGATTTAAAAGAAATTATCAGAGATCACAATGAGTTGGAAGACATTCAAAATTTGACTCTCCAGAGTGGAGAGAACTTATTGAGTTAATTGGGGTATTTAGGAGAGACTTCAGAAGGCCATACCTTAGGAGTAGAGCTAAACTATTTTTCAGAAAAGGTTATTCTAAATCTGCCCTAACAAGCTATAAAATAATTCTTAAAATGTTCAAATGGTTTGCGAATAAAAATACCACCTTTCAGAATGAAACTCAACATTCTTTTAAAAAAGACTTCAGAATCCAGACAAACAATAAAATAAATCCAGCATTCAGTCAAAGATTACTATACATGTGAAGAAGTAATGATGCCTATAGCCAGAAGATAAGTCAGTCAGCAGAAATGATGTAGATTGAGTCAACAATGTTTTCCTGTAAAGGGCCAGGAAATAAACATTTTAGGCTTTCATATAGTTTCTGTCACATGTTTTTCTTTGTTATGATGTATTGTGTATTTATGTGTATGTGTTTTTTACAATTCTTTATGAATGTACAAACCATTCTTAGTTCATGGACCTTATAAAACTGTCCCAAGGGCTAGAGTTTCTGAACCCTTATATAGAGAGATGGAATGAAAAAAAACTTAAAATAATATTTTTATATATAAATGTTTTATTTATTTATTCATAAGAGACAGAGAGAGAGAGAGAGAGAGAGAGAGAGAGGGGCAGAGACACAGGCAGAGGGAGAAGCAGGCTCCATGTAGGGAGCTCAAGGTGTGGGACTCCATCCCGGGTCTCCAGGATCACGCCCTGGGCTGAAGGCGGCGCTAAACCGGTGAGCCACTTCGGCTGCCCTAAAATAGGTTTAATATAGTCATTGGCTGAGTTTAACTACATATTAGATGTACCACAGAAGACAATGCTCCATGCGATGAATCAGGGCACTAGAAAATTTCAAAACTGAAGTATATAGAGAAAAAAATGTTAAACAGGAAAAGTGAACAGAGAGATTCAATGGCCTATTTGACAATAATAAGCTCTCTGGTACACAAGTAACTGAAGTTTCTGATGGAGAGTAAGATAAGGCATAAAGTAATTTTGAGTGAATCAAATTGAAAATTTCCTAAATTTGGTAAGTTATGTAACTTTATAAATTCAAGAAGCTCAATAAAACCAGAACCACACAAGGACACATAATCTAAATATTAAAGAACTACTAATGAAGAGAAAGTCTTCAGAGGAAAGAAAATACTACATTATGTATAAGGGAACAAAGATAAGAAATTGAACTGTCTTCTCACTACTTACAGTGTAAGCCAGAAAAAAAAGGGATGATATTTTTAATAAGTTGAAAGATTGAAAAAAAATTGCCTTAGAATTCTATATCCAACAAAAATAACCTTCAAAAATGAAAGTAAAATAAGGCCTTTTTAGAATAACAAAATCTGAGAGAATTTGTCACAAGGGGGCCTGCATTAATAGAACTCAAAAAATTTCTTTAGGCTAAAGGAAAAAAATTGCAGATAGAAACTAATACCTGCCCAATGGAAGGAATAGCTTGAAATGGTAAAATTGTGGGTAAACATAAAAGATTATTTGTCTCAAAACTTCATTATAATGTATTTGACTGATTAAAGCACAAAGAGCAACAATATATAGTGGGATATGTAGCATACGTGGAAGTAAATTATTGACCAGAATAGGACAAAGATTAAGAAGGCAGAAAAATGTATCGCCGTGTACTGGTGCAATATATTGAAGATGAATCCACAGCATGCCAAAGAAATGATTCCAGAAAAGTATATCCCCACATGGGCATATCCCAAAAGATATTATTCTTTGGAAATATTGTATATGATTTCTTAGCTCCTCTGCCACCAGCAAGAAGGATGTACTCTAAAAAATGTGGACTATATAGCATTCTTCATTTGCCAAATCCAAATGATGTTTGATTCTGAAATGTATTTATGGGAAGAACCCCAAGTATATCATTGTTGTGATGAATGACACTAAACAGATATACCAGGTTTGATTGAAACGTACCTGGGGAAAATATGTGCTAAATCTGGATATTTGATAAACAATGACATAATATTTGAACCCTGAAAAGGAAGTCAAAGTTTGCTTTTTCCCACACTTAACAAAAGTGGGGAGAACAGAGTTCTGTCAATGTGACAAATGCCAGGAAAGTGTCATCAACAAGTAAGAAGAGTATCTGTACTAAGAATATCCAAGGGACAGAGAATTCTAGGAGAGTTTCCCTGAATTTCCTTATAAGAAAATCCTAAATGCTTTACAGAATCTTTTTTTTTGTGTGTGTGAGATAATGTAAAACTCTTTCACATATTTTTATCCCTTTTACCTTCTGGAAGGATTTGGGAAATTCTTGCAAGTCAAATTCTTGCGGAATGTGTATCCCACAAAGAGATGTCTATGTATTTGCCTTGTTTGGTTGCAAAAAGTGATATAATTGGCCTTACATAAAATGCATAATGTGTGGAAACTTTTAATCCAAGGGCCACGCATTGCATGAAAACTCATTTCTGTTAAATCTTAATGCCCAGACAACTAAGATATTTCCTAAAAGTCATAGAAGTAATGTATTTATTTTATCTACATACACCTGATGCTTAAATATTGCTGCTAAATAGCTTGGTCAGTTAATGAAGATTTAAGATTTAAAAAAAAATAGCATTCAAGAGCAAATACGAAGATGTGTACATGGCTGTAATCACAGACCGGAACACTGAACAAATGTTTTAAGACTGAGAGGGATTCTATGAGAATATTTTTACCAGCAAAGGAGTTAATAGTTTGAAGAAGAGAAATTCAGCACTAGCACATAAATGGCAAGAGATTCCATGGCTGTCTCTTTGCCAAAGTAGCAGGCTTGTTTTTAAAGCTTATGTAATCATTTATATTTTAAGCAGGTTTTTGAGAAATTGAAAGACAGCTTGGGAAGCTGACACTTCTTTCTTCAAAACAGAGAAAACTTTTAAAATTACTTTTAACATGAAGTCAGTAAAACATGTTCCCTAGTATGAGGCATAACAAATTCATTGACTCTCAGATGTTTTGGAGGACCTACTACACACTGCCCTAGCCGATGAAGATCCTTTAGAGAATAAGACTATGTCTGCCTTCACGAAATGTGTATCTGGGTAAGGGGAGGTAGACAATAAATAAATTAACCTGTGTAATGTTAGTGCTCTGAGGTGCTTGTAGATTAAATGAGCAAGGTAAACAGATATGGACAGAGAAAAGATGAGTGTGCTCTTCCACTTAGAGAGGTCAGGGAAGGTCTCCTAAGGTAACATGTGAACAAGAACCCTACCTATGAAGTGATACAGTGATACTGATTAGTCCACAAACACATAGGTCACGCTCCAGGCAGAGACAACAGCCACTGCTGAGGCCATGAAGTGAGAATATGCTTGGCACATACTAGGAGCAGCCAGAAAGACAACCCAGTGAAGTAGCAGGGTAGAGAGAGGAGTAGAGCTGTAGGAGACGAAGCCAGGGAGATGACCTGGGCCAGCTCATGTGGGTGCTGGTAAGCAATAATCAAACTTGGGAATTTATTCTAAGATGAAGTGATACTGGAAAATTACCTGAAGGGTGAGAATGTGAGCGTGTTGGGAAAGAGATCAACTCTGCTTGCTTTGTAAGGAATAGGCAAGAGTAAGCAGTAATGACAACTGCAGACCACTGCGTTATCCAGGTGAAATAGGAGGGTGGCTTGGCTAATAGCCATAATGGTGAGGAATGGTTGCATTCTGGAGATACTTTAAAGTAAAACCAATAGGATTTGTTAATGGATTGGGTGTGGGCTGTGAAAGAAGGAGAGGGAACAAGGAAGACTAAGATATTTTCGGCATGAATAGTTGTAAGAATGGAATTGCTGTTATTGATACAGGGCAAATAAAGGAAGAGTAAGTTTAAGGGGAGAAGACTCAAGAGTTTAGTTTTAGAAGAGTTAATTTTGAGATGCCCCTTCCATTTTTAAGAATTTGTGTCAAAAACAGAATTGGATAGGAATAGGGGGATGTATTTCAAGGAGAGATTTGAGTGGGTTTATGAACCTGAGGGTTATTAGCAGAAAGGTGATATTCAAAACCATGGACAAGATGAGGCCGCCAAGACTTCGTTGGTATGTAGACTAAAATAAATGATACCACGACTGAGTCCCTTGTTCAGAGTTTGGAAAACTAAGTTGGAGACAGGAGAGAAAGCTGAGATTAAATGAGCAATAAGGTAGGAAGAGAACCCAGAGTCAGGTAAAGGATGTAGTTCAAGAAGAATGCAGTGACGAGCTACGCCAAATGCTTCTGATACTAACTATTGGTTGGCTGGATATGTGGTAATATGTAAATTATCTAGAATTTTTCCTTTCATTGTTGGTTTACCATTATAGCCTATTACTATATAAGCAGTACCCCCATCCTGGATAACGAGACCATATGGTCAAAAGTAGCAGTTACCCAAGGTTCAAAGGTCACAGGAGGTGAAATCTTATGTACGTGATGAGTCATACTCCCACACCCAAAGCAATGTGTCTGGTGATATTGCCTCCTTTGTTTCACCAAACTCCTATCCCCCACAAAATATGTCAGAATCATTAGAGATGGAAAAAGCAACATTATGTAGTATTAAAGTACCTAAAAATGTGACAGAAGTCTCTCGTGGGAAGACATTGCTGCTTTATCATTAGTCCAAGGCCCTAGAAGAACTAGCCTCTAGAGAAAATTCAAACAATTCTGCTCAGGATTTAGAACATGGTTGAGATTTAGGGGCAGTTTTTTTAAAAAAATTCCTGAATAAAAATGATGTCTTTTAAAGATATAGACCGTCCTTATCTAAGATTTGTGTCTCTTCTTTTTTCTCCACTCACATAAACAATTAAGGAACTATTGTGTCTTTGAGTAAACGTAATCCATGTTTGACCAACTTTAACAATTATTTTAACTTTTTGGGTCCATATTGAGATAAATGCCACTTTTTTAAAGTAACATCAGGCTGAGATACTTCAGCAGAATGTATTTAAGCATTACGCTATGCTCGTAAAAACATGGCCTTTCATCTGTCTTAACACAACATAGGCAAGTCTTCAGAGCATGGGTATAAAGCTTACAAAATTAAACGCAAACTTTTGATGACAGACTATATCTGATATTAAACTAAAACCAAATATTTGAGCATCTTTATTTTATAAAATTGAAATCAAATTTACAAGTGAAAAACCAAGAAAGAGAGCTCAACTAAAAGCTCACTAGATAAACCAGAAAACCAGAAAAGCTGTTTCCACCGAGTCTTCTTTTCTTGAGAAGGTGTCCAGACGGTAACTAGGATATGGGTTGGACTCAGGACTCTTGACAGCATGCATGAGACAGCCAGGGACGGCCTTTTTAAAACCTCAGGCAAAGAAAAATTACAGGCTACTGTTTTCCTAAGGCAAAGAAAAATTATAGGCTAGTGTGACTCTGGGTCCCACTAATGGATTCTCTACGGGGTCTTAGCAATGTGTGTATGGGAAGGCGGAGCATGGACTGGTTTCCCACAGTAATTTGATGCCACAAGCAATTCTCTTCTAATGGAGTTATAATAGACTCTTTACTTCAAACAAACATTGATGTTAGTGGACGTTAATTTTCATGGTGTTTCCTCTGAGAAAGGAGGGATTTTGTTCAGGACAATAAGACACTGTTTCAATTTATGAGATGAAAGTTTTCTGAGAGAGAGAGGGAGTTAAAAAAAAGGGAGTCTCTACTTTTATGCTTTATCTGGGATTTGTCTCAACTCTTTTCTGCTCTGTCCTCTGGCATATCCATACTCACAATTTACTGCAGAGCAATTGATGGCATTGCCAAATGGTTGTGCACTGCGGTCTTTGCAACGCATTGTGGTCTTTACAGTGTTTGCAATAACCACATTGGTGGTCAATCTGATACAGTCACTAAAAACTGTCTAGAAACAAAGCAAAACAAAGAGTATCGTGTTGATTGGATTTTGTGGTCATCTGATTGATTGTTCTGTTTTACTTTTTTATTTAACTTTTCAAGTTTACTGGAAAATGTCCAGTTAAATGTTACTTATTTGATTGGGCATTGTTATGGGGTTGAGCTCTCTCTAGGTATCATTAAGCCAAGTATCAGGGACCTAAGATGTGAGGTTTAGGGATCCTTGCTTCTCTGTTTTTGAAAGATTGGGATTTTCATCAAAAATGAAACTGGTCGAACTCAAACCCTGATCGTACATAGGCTTAAACTCTAACTACTAGCTTGACATCTGCTCTTGACTCAGGAAAGTTCCTTTTGAGGAAATATTACTCAGATTTAGAGGTGGCATCCTTCCTCAGTTTCTAAACCCATACCCATATGTGCCACAAAGTCCTCTTTAATTTGCAGTAAAGGTACATCATGAATTAGTAAGCTTTTTATTACGATGCACAGACTATGTGTCATATGATGATTCACTCTAACATTTTCTAGTACGTCCCCTGAAATTCCACATTTCTTCAGAAGTGTACTGTGTAAAATACAAATCAGTGTGTACTGTGCTGTTGTTTAAAACTCCTTAGTGGCTTTGGCTACCAACACGGCCAGACCTAAGCTCCCTCACATGCCATCCAAAGCCTTTCTTGATCTGGTCCTTTCTAGGCAAAATATCTTGCAGTTTACTAGCACTCCACATTGTTTCTTACCTGTGTGTCTTCATGAATTACCATCCTAGAATTCCTTTCTCTTTTTCCTCTTCCTCCAGTCATCTGTGTCACGCACAGAAACAGACTTTAGTCCCCCAGGACGTCTTCCCTCACCATCCAGGTTATGCTATGTGGTCTTCCTCTGGGTTCTCTCTGGGACGTTCCTGTCATCATCTTGCCACACGGAATTATCATTATTTCTATTTTTGTCTCTTGATCCCCCAAGATACTATGGATGCTAAGCTGTAATTCCTTGTCAAGAGCAGTGCCTAGCTAAGGAATGAATGATCGCTGAGTAAGTGTTCATCAAGTGAATGAATGAAAACCCAAGACTATCAGACACGATCAGTTCTAGTATTTTCTTTCGTCAATGTGATTTTCTCCATCCAGCTTCTCCTAAATACCTTGAAACAAATACATCTTGAAGGATGCACCATGCATTCCACTACGATTTGGTTCAGAAGGCACTTGATTTGCTGCAACAACTGAAGGCATTAGCGAGCCCTGAGAGGAGGCGTACTGGCGCTGAAGCAGCGCTGTAATCATACTGGAGGAAGAGAGCCCTGGCTCGTGATTTATTGCCTGAAAGTTTCAGTGTGAGCACAATTAGTGCACTCTTCGAATGGCTCCAAATGATGAAGGATTTAATTACATCAAGGAGCTCTACCTCCAGTGCTAGCGACATAGACATAAATTTGTGTGTCTATTTAATTTACTTGAAAGAGTTTTGATTTTAGTCCCAAATTTGAATTTAAATGAATATAACTGGAAGCTATAGTTAAAGTCCATTATTCCTGGGAATCCAATGATTTGAGATAAAAATGTTTACATTTGTTTAATTCAAAGAAATAGCCCCATTCTCATACTAAACAGAAAAGCCTACTTTTTCTTTCTCTTCAGGCAGCTGCCTAAGAGGGATTTTCAAATAACCTCACAATCCGTTTCTTTATATTTAATGAGAAAAATAGCCTAGGTATTGCACAATTAAGAACTATGCCATTTATTTTACTCATGAGAATTTAAATGTTTATTGCATGTATGATAGCTTAATATGGTATTTTAATTCTGATTAAGAGGCAAAAATAAATACTTGACACATTTTCTTTAATATATTTAAATTTGGGGGGGGATGAGATTAACATTCACCATTTTAACCATTTTAAAGTATACAATTCAGTGATTTTTTTTTATGTTTACAATTTTGCGCAAGCACTACCACTATCTAATTCTAGAACATCTCACACCCCTAAAGAGACCCTGTATCTAGTAACTACTGTACATTCCCCTCTCTTCCCAGACTCCGGCAATCAGTAATCTACTTTCTATCCCTTTAGAGACATTATCTATTTGATGACACATTGTTCTCACAGTTTCCTTTAGTTCTTTGGTCATGGTTTCCTTCAGCCCTTGGAATATATTTAAAGTGATTTAAAGTCATTGTCTAGTAAATCCAATGTCTGAGGTTCTTCAGAGAAAATTTCTATTACTTGCTTTTTATGCACCCATATATGGGTCATGTTCTCTTTTTTGCTGCATGTTTCAGTTTTTTTGTTACTGAAAGCTGGAAATTTTGAATATTATAACATGCCAACTCTGGGGGACAGATTTGACCTCCTACCCAGGGTTTACTTTTTAAAATTTTTATTTCTTTTTTTTATATTTTTATTTCCTTAGGGCTTACTTTTGACCCTGCCTTTGTAGTTGTTTTGTATTTCTTTATTGGCTTTGCTGAACTGGATTTTTAATGTCTATATTCTTTGTTGTGCGTGGTGACTGAAGTCTCTTTTGTTAGCTTAGCAGTTAGCTAATGATTGGGCAGATACCACCTTGGGTACCTGGAGACAAAAGATATCTTCCCATCTTGGCCAACGGGCTTGATGTGTGTGTGCAACACACCTTCAAAACACAGCTTAGCCATTTGCAACTCTGCTTTAGACTTCATTTTCTATTTGCACAAAACTTGAAGATTCAACCAAGAGGTAACAATGTAGGGTTTTCTTGTTTATTTTAAATAACCTTTATTTATTTATTTATTTATTTATTTATTTATTTATTTATTTATTTTTCTGGGCATATGCTCAGCTCTGGGGATGTGCAGGAACTTCTAAGTTTCGAGGAGTATGTCAGAGTTTCTCCTATCCTTGTCTTTCAAAGCATCTAATTCCCCAGCCTTTCCTCCCTAGGTTTAGTCTATTGTTTGCTCCAAGTGCTATCCATTGCCATATACAGCAACAACAAGTACATTTGTCTATAAATGTTTTGACAAATGCCCTCTCATCATTATAGCGTCCTGACTTAGGTGAGATTAAGGAAACCCTTGTGAGCTGGTCCTCCAAGGAGCCACAAGACAGGTCAAAGCAAACAACTATAGTTCCTTATAAATGTGGTCCATTCTGCTCCTTTCATGTAGCAGAAATGCAGGCTGTTCTTTCCAAGACCATCCCTGCCCTGGAGAATGGGAGATGGCACATGATAAATTAAAATGCCACAAGTCTCACTTTCTTAGCAAGATTTACCTCATTTTTCTTGATATAGTTTTACCCTTTCTGAAAGGTCATTTGATTACTTTCTAGAGTTCCAAAAAAAGTTGATTCTGACCATTTGCCAGATTTTTCATTGCTTTTATGATGGGGCAGACTTTTGGAATCCCTTCCTCCATGATTTGCACTAAAATCCCTCTTTAATAAATTTTTATAGCTGCTATTGCTTGTTCATAATCTAATGACTAAGCATTAGTAAAATATCAAAGTGATATTCTCTCTTCCTGGGATAAATTCCTAAGGAAATCACCTCTACTTGAAAGAATTTTTAGAGAAGGATTTCAAAATAATAAACAGATTTTTCAGTCTTTTTTCCATTCTATAAATAAAAACAAAAAAGAGTAAGATTTTACTTAAAAAAGAGACATTCCCAATTTTTAACAGCTTGACTTACAAATATGATAAAAATACAGAATGGCTTGATACTATCTACCATTGTTTTCTTCTCTATCCATTCAAATAATGACTTAATGAATGAAAAAGAAAGAACTCGAGATGCCTGGGTAGCTTAGTCGTTTAAGCATCTGCCTTTGGGCTCAGGTCATGTAATTGAGCCCCCCCTCCCCCCACATTGGACTCCCTGCTCAGTAGGGAGTCTGCTTCTCTCTCTGCCCCTCCCCGCTCATGCTCTCTCTCTCACAAATAAATAAAACCTTAAAAAAGAACAATAAAAGACCCATTGTTGATTCATGATGCTATGCATGCTTTTTTGAGTTGTTTGCAGACCCAGACTCAAAGACTGTGGTCAGAGTGGAAACGATAGACGATGTATGTGACACAATGGTGGGAGAGGCAGGGAGTCTGGAAAACAGTTAGATGGTTAAGTGCGATGTAGGAAATTTTCACTTTTGCCAAGTTTCTCCTCAGTGCTTTCCTCTCACGTGTTTTCTCTTTTCCCACCAGTCATAGTGATCTGATATCATTCACTATTATTCTGATGAGAATGAGTTTCAGAAGTCAGCCTGGTTTGGCTCAGACTGTTAGCCACTTCCCAAGAGTTACTGGATGTCTCACAGCACATTTAGCTAAAAACGTGTGCTAGAGAGTTATAATAATATTTTTCAGCAATAAAGAAGTGAATATTTTTATCTGTATGGGTCAAAGGGGCCTCTCGGGATTACCTTGAGAATTTCTTTATATATGTCCATAGGAGGAGAAGAATATAGAGATTTAAGTAGTTAGTATGAGGAAGAAAACATTCATGTAACAGATTTAAAATTAAATTTTTGGAATCCGGCTTGTTCATAAATCATGGAGCTCTCATGTATCAAACAGCTCTTAGGTGCCACCACAGCTTCTTTCTTCTTGTAGCCATAGGAACAACCAGTACTGCTTTGGCTCAAGCTAGTTGTATCCGGGTCTATCAGTGCTGCATTGCAAGCCTTCCATGAAGTACAACCAGGCGACCCTCTACACTTACATGTAATTTGGAAGTGCTTTGAAGGACAGACCTTTGAGTGCTGAGAGTCAGGAGCCCATGAATAGGAGCTTCCTCCTTTCTTACTCTATGGAAAGTCCTAAATGTGCTTTACGAAGTTCTCTGAGAGGTCTTATGGGACTGAGAACCCGGTCACACCACAGCAACAACCAATTCAGCGAGGCGTCTTTGCATTGGTTCTTCCTTCTTCCTTTCCTCACACCCCCATCTCTCATCATTTCTTCCTGGATCCCATCTCCCAATAAAGCACTTCCACTTAGTTTTAGGTCCTGATATCTGGGGAACCCAGTCTAAGAACCCTGACCTTAAAATGACCCATGAATAATCTAGTGAAGAATTGTATTAACATAAATGAGAGGTTTCAAAGTAAGATGGAAAGAAATAAGCAAAAGCATAGGTACACCCTCATTTGCTTAGTTCAGTATATATGAACCAGTATGTTGGAGGACACACACACATACACACATACACAATCACGCATGCACACAATTATCCCCCTTAGTTCATCTGACCAAAGAATTGCAATGGAAGAATGTGTTGTTGCAACTCAAATATGTGATTCTTGGTCCGGTGCTTTGAATGGGCAGTTGAAAGAATAGGTTCTCTATGTAAAGTATAACATTGGCTGGAGTATTCAACAGGCTGAGCTCTTTTTAGGTTGAAGATGAGAACAAATGAGTGCTCGACCTTGGAGGTAGAGAGTACACTATTAAGTGTATGGTGCTCCCTTTAAGCCTTTCCTGATGGGAAGATAAAGAGTCTTTGGTTTTAAAAATCCCTGAACAAGCTATCATGAAACCATTGTGAACAAAATTCCACCATCAGTACACCCAGAACTAAACGCTTTCCTTAATGTGTCAAGTAAGAATATGATACAGGCTCCTTCTGATAGGCACTATCACATTTTATTCACACAGTGCCACATGTTCACACTGACTTATCTAAAATCCATGCACTTTAGCACTTTGGCCGGCTCTCTCTGAAGATCACACATGCTTCATTCATAGACCGCGTGTTCCATATGCATCTTTTAAGAGTCCAATGCAAGAACTAGCTAAACTGTCTCCCATGCAGTGAAAGCTCTGTCACTTCATATCATCCTTGGTCCTGCTTTGGCTGAGCTTAGACACTTTGTTTTTTGCTGCTGGAGGAGAATCCTGAGAAAGCTATTGAGTGACAGCTATGGTATCAGCAGATACCACGTGGCATCCTTAGTTTGTCCAAATCAGGCTCCAGTCTTGAATTTTAAATATTGATTTCCTGTAGGGTTTTTTTTCCCCCCTGGTTTAATGCAATCTGAATGACAAATAGTAGACTTAAGTTAATGGAAAAAAAAAAAAAGAAGATTACCAGAAAGCTTGCTGTCCCTGGTAATATAACCAGGGCTGGTCAAAGACGAAGGCAAAAAAAAAAAAAAAAAAAAAAAAAAATGCCTGTTTTTATGGCCTATTGTCCCAGGAACTGATTAAAGAGTCTAAATATTTCCCTCAGAGCAAAATGGGTGCCTGAACTTTTACTATTACGTGTGTGTATAGCAATGAATTAGGGTCAGAGCACTGGTGCTTGAGTAACGGCAATGGCACTCGATCATTGTGTGGCTCTGAAAAATCAAATGATCTCTTTTGCCTTTTTTTTCACTACCTGTAAAATGTAGACAATAATACCTGCATGACTACTTCGCAGAGCTCTTGAGAGGAGCAAATGAAAAAAACAAAAGCAAAAGGGTATTCCAAACTATAATACACATGCAAAACTAATGAGATATTCTTAT
Organism: Vulpes vulpes; assembly: GCF_048418805.1. Classification (NCBI taxonomy): domain Eukaryota; kingdom Metazoa; phylum Chordata; class Mammalia; order Carnivora; family Canidae; genus Vulpes; species Vulpes vulpes. The sequence continues at coordinate 42,569,357 of NC_132792.1, read as the reverse complement.
CACCGTTGGTAATTTCTTTTAATTACTAATAGCATATATTTGCATATTATCAGTCATTCATATCTTTATGTGAAATGGAACAATCTAAAGGTATATTTTAATAGGTCCTGTCCCAGGGGTTCTGATGCAAGTTGGTGGAAATGATGGCATGTGTGCCAGCAGGACAGGCTGCCCTCGCCATCCATGCCCTCCCTTCAGGGACCCGAGGAGGGAACACAGAAGCCATATTTAAGTGCACTTGGTTCTTTTGTGGGAAATGGTAACTGTCCTTTCTTGTAAAACAGGCATGGGTTACACCTGAAGCATACTTCTGGATCTTAAAGATATTTTGTTCACTCTACCCATGAAGGATGGTGGAGTTGCCCATCTTCAGTGAATGAGAAACAGACTTCCCCAATCTATGCACCCCAGAGAAATGCATTTATTCTCTTCTGTGAACCTGCCTAGCACTTTGTATATCTCTTGTGACATCCATCAAATCCCGTTAGCATTACTCTATTCAGTATTCCATCCCTCTCACACCACTTAAATTTTCAAGATTTCTGAGGACAGAAACAATGTGCTACTCATGTCTGTATTGTCTGCACCCATTTGCAGCAAAATACCTCATAACAGTGGGTGATTAATGAAAAAAGAAAAGAAGGAAGGAAAAGCACAGGAGCACTAGTAGACATTGTGATATGGCCACACCTTTCCTGCTAATAAATTGAGGCCATGTGCATTGGTGATTTGAGTGAAAATTTGAAAATGAGTTTTTAGACAAGCCAGCCTGTTCATTGCTTTTTTAAAAAAGTGTTTCCCTTCTATAATTTCAGGATAAAAATACTGACTCAGACTTGATTCCAAACATGAATACGTCTAAATTTAAAGCCATGTGCAAATTAGGAAAATCCTAGAAGACTTCCTAGTTTTTAAATTAAAAAAAAAAAGTTTTAAAGGAACAAAATATGAAATTTTTATGTCAAGATAAGAAAAATGATCTAGAATTTCTGATACATACAGGATTAACATATTTTAAGGCTTTTCTTTACAAAAAAGAGGGTATTGGTCCACTAATGCACTTGTTTTTTTCATGGACTTCCCTGCAGAGGAAGGGGATTTGTGACTTAGGTAAAGGGAAGAAGAAAAAGTCTTACAACAAAAATGTGGCATTTCCACTCGGGGAAAGACAATCTGTAGTGAAACCATTAGTCTACGGATGAAATTTCTATGAGAAAGCTATTTTGCAGAAATGGAGAGGCCCCATACTGTGTTCAGCACAATGGTACCACTAGTTGGGGAGCCCGCGCATGAGAGTGAAGTACACAATGGCCTGCTGTGTAATTAAAGAGAGATGTTAGGAAGATTGAGAAGCCCCATACTGTGTCCACAGAGAACACAAATACTTTTAGGGAGATGTGATGGAGTTATACAACCAGTCACCAGGTTTTCAAAATAAATTAAAGGGTACCTGTTAATCTGTAGAAGTAGATGACACTTATTTTTCTTTTCACACTAAAAGTGCTGATCCATTATTGACTGTCGCCTGATCTGTTTTTGATATTACCTTGTTTTCTTTTTCTTTTTTGAAAACCGTGTAAGTTTGAGGAGAATAACAGTTTTTGAAGGGAGAGCTATGGTAATGGTCTTGGAGAAGAAATTATCTTTAAAATAAGTCAAAGGTATGTCATTAAAAGAGAAAAACCCTTGGGCGAAGTACATGCCAAACAGAACCTTTGGGGGACTATGCCTCCCCCCTCACAAAATCAGTGTACTTTAGCTGAATTTCCTTTTCTTCCTCTTCTCTATGAAAGGTCAATGGAATTCATTTTATTAGCTTCCTGTAGGCCCCGAAGAGAAAAAAGGCATATGCTTTATAGGGGTTCCTGGTGAGTTAACAAAAGCTACTGGAGATGGGATTTCTTTCCACCTTCCTATGTTCTTCTAGAGCTGTGGTTCTTAACCCTCATCATGCCTCAAAGTTATCTGACAAACTTTTAAAAAAGCAAGGTGTCCATCCTCCATTGCCTTCCCTGCAAGTTTCTGATTCACTTGCTTTGGGCAGTCGCTAGGAATGCTATTTTCAACCACCCCCCTACACACTCGATACTAGTTGATCCTGACAAAGAGCCAAATTTGGGAATCACTTATGAGACTGAAACTTTTTTTTTTTTTGAGACTGAGACTTTGTGCCATTTAATGTACACTTAATTGATCAGTTAGGGCTTGGTTATGCTTGCCATTGAGTTCTCTTACATAGAAAATGCTGTGTTTTTTCAAATTAATTTCAACTTAATTTCTTATTTCCTGGGACATGGGAGTAAATATGTGTGAATTGGAATTCTCCCCTTTTACTAGTGAACTAGAAATATATATATATATATATATATATATATTTATTTAAAATATATATATATATATATTTTTACTAGTGAACTACTATATTTCTAGTGAACTAGAAATATATATATTTTTTACTAGTGAACTAGAAATATATATATATATATAATTATTCTTCAAAATGTAAAAACCAATCCGAGGCAGCTTGGAGTTGGAAGAACCAGAGAGCAATGTGAAGACCAAAGGTACTGGGGGAATCCAAAAGTGAAGTGGAGAGATCGTATCTAAATACCAGGGTCACAGTTCCACAGGCCAAAATGGGGTCACAGAGGTGAAGATCTCCAGCCACGTAGACGAAATCTGTGAAAGACCAGGATGCAAGCAAATGAAGAAGTGTAGGGAAATTCCTGAAATGACCTTGAACTGTCCCTGATTCCTTTTATTGGCCCCTGGGGAGAGAGGTATGATGTGTTTGGGTTTTCTTAAGAGACTGAGGACTTGTCTCTGCTTGGGATTTGGCCATTTGCTCATATGCTTAGTACCTGTGCTCTGCACAGAAGAGCCTCTCAGTAAATGCTTATTGTATGAATCAATTCACATAATGAAAGAGATGTATAGTAACTATAAATAGTAATTTTTCTTTCCTCATTTCATATTTTACACTTGAGCATTCAGGCAATGACTTGTCTCAATTTTCCCTACAAGGGTGAACTTGACTTTCAGGATGGATAGAATTAGGTTAGTGGCTCTCAATTTTGCCTGTGAATTTGAATCACCAGGAAAGCTTTTAAATGGCTATTGATGCCTGAGACCACTCTCCAGATATTCTATTAAATTGGTTTGCATGGAGTCCAATACTTAGGGACTTTAAAAGCCAAATCAAACAAACAAACAAACAAACGACAATGACGACAACAAAAACTGAGCTCCAGGTGAATCTAAAGAATTCTACCAGGTGAATCTAAAGGATTAGACCTTCATAGAATGTTCTTGAAACTCACCAACTCTTTTTGTTGCTTGGCTTTATCCCAATCTAATCTAAACTAGATCATTCCAAGATGTTTTCTAATTCTGACTTCTAACTAAGTTAACAGTTTGAAGGGAATAATAGCTACATTTTAAGCTGCTAAGAGATGCCAGTATCAGTATATGCTTAATAAGCATATTGGCTCTGTCTGAATAACTTTTTACCTCTCTGGATCTCACCTCCTGAGACCTAATGATAAATTATGAACACTCACGTGAGTTAGGGTCATTTGCTTAGGGACCTTCTGTGTTTATTCCTGTCCTAATCATGATATGAGCCTTCCTTACCCAGTATGAACCCTTGGTTCAGTAATAATAAACTAGATTTTTTCCCTCTAATCCAGTGCCTACTAGCATTTCAACAGTGTCATGTTGATATTTAGATACCAGTACTTCTCAGTGGATCTTGTCTATGGCTGACTGTTGGCAAGTGATGTTGTCTATAGCAGGAGCACTCCGTTCCAACTTCAGCCCCACCTCCCACCAGGTATGATTGCACACCTATGACTGGCAAAGCTCCTGCCCTCCCTATCCTCACCCACCGGGAGAAAATGAGAATACATGGGAGATGCATGGGGCGGGTGGAGAGAAGGAAACAGCATAGAATGATGGACAATTATTACCTACTGAGCTCAATGTAAAGTCTTAAAATTCAAATAAGTGGAGTCTATTGATGCTCATAAATAAAATAAAAACCAAACAGAAATTCACATTCAGCTTTTAGACACATTTGCTGTGTAGATGCCTTTCCTAAACCCCCAAAGCCAGCAGGAAATCAGTGTCCACTGTAAATATTTACTTCCACTGAGTTAGGACGCCAAGGGGGCCTTCCTCTCCATTTCTGTCCTCTTTCTTCTCCTCTCATAGTTGACTTGTGGTGAGCTGTTCCTGGGCGGATGGATTTTTTTTTAAACCAAAACAAAATGTGCAGTGCTCTACCCATTTAATGATCATACGTCAGGTTGATTTGTGGAAATGCATCCGTGGTGCCTTTAGTGTATTTAAAAGATTGTTAGTGAGTCTCATCAGGTATGTTACTTTCCTCACCATGCATGGTATGCAGCTCTTTTTGTCTACAGAAAACAGGCTTTGGATGAGCTTCTGTGGGAGCCTGTAATTTCTATACGATGCCTATTACCTATTTCTTCTAAAAAGCGACGTGTAATAATTCCTGCCCAGGTATTCAGAGAATCACAGAGAAAATAAGATGAATGGAAACCTGCCTCTTAGGCTTGGGCTCTAATGTGGGCATATTTAAGTAAGCCCCAGTGGGCATCGCCGGTAAAGAGAAGAAGGGTTGGATGTGTGTAGACATCAAAAGAAATGGGCAGCGGGTTGGGAATCAAGAGACACTGGACCAGTAAGTAGCTATATTTGTCAAGATTCATGTGTGAGATGAAAAACGTTCAGCCTAACAGCAGTGCTGCTATTCTGGGCATGAGCGCGTCACCATCTCCCTGTGACCCTGCCTCAGGCAGGGGCAGAAAGATGGCTCATCAAAGGACAATGCATAGAGGCTGGAGGGGTTGAAAGGAATTAATTCTCCGAAAAGTTGATTTTCATGCCTTCACCACTCCTGTAGAGATACACACATGAGATTTTATTAAAGGAACCCAGATTCTATATCTGTTATTTATTAATATCGTAGGGGAAGAAATGAATTCCATGAAACGAGTATATGTCCAAGATGTGTTTTTAACACAGTAATGCTCAGATGAATTGTGAGCAATCTCTTTCAACTAATTCCTGCTTTTTTCTTTAAGTAAGAATTGGCAACTCATTGCCACTGGCTTGGAAAAGATTTAAGTTAAGTGGTGCTTCAACCCATATTTCTAGCTTATGGGATGCCAACCAGGTTGGTCATAATCGCAATGAATTGCAGCAGCGTCGCATGCATTGAACCAAGCATATGTGAAAATAATTCTCTGTAGTGTCCAAGTTCAAATGCCTACCTAATCCTTTGTAATTATAGATCTGAGTACCAAAATTTTTATTTAATTCTCCCTTTATGAAAGGTTTGTTTTGCCCTATTTTCACTGCAGAGCGTGATCACTGTATACCAAAACATTATAAAGACATAAAAACAGACTCTCACAACTTCAAATCTCTAGCCAATCCTTATTTTAATGCAGCAATTCACTGTGTATTCTATAATGTGAAACATTAAACTTGGCATTTCCTTGGAGCTATAAAAATTTAAAACTCACCTATAAACAGTTATTTATGGAAAGCCGGTGACATCTGAAATTCTCTTTCAGTGAGAGTTTTGGGAGGCCTCAAACCTCTGCTGTTTCTTCTCTCTGTCACTCTTCCTATGACATGCCTTCCCGAATCTGCTCTCAAATCTTCATGCTTTCACTTTCTGCTTCCCCTTCATGGCCACGTGTCGAGGTTCTGACAGTGTCCCCCCACCCCAGTGGCAGGCTCACCGGGCCAGCCTGTGTGCAAATACAGCATCGTGCCCGACTCATGTCACGTCAGTGCCCCAGGGCCTAGCACAGTGCCTAGAACACAGAAGGAATTCACCGAACACATGGGAATAAATAAATATACCACTCAAATCAGAGAAAGTACCTAATCTCTACTTGAGGATTGCTCTAAACCAGCCCCAAAGCAAGAACTTTTTTTCTTTTCTTTTTTTTTTTTTTGGTAAGAACTTTTTTGTTGCACTCCAGAATAATGGTTTCCAATGCTAATTTTAAAATGAAATTGGACTATGCTTCATGAGACGTTACTGTGATTCACGTGTTTGCAGACAAATTCAAAGACAGGATAAGATGGAGAAGGATTGAGCAAGTAGAAAAAATGATAATCATCTTTTAGTTTTATGCCAGCTATGTTGATGAGTCTATTTTGTTTCATGATATTACACAGCAAAGATGCTTTTCACAAATAAAGAGAAATAGAATGATTCTAGGCAGTAAATGAAAATGGGTATTATTTCCTTTAGGCACTCATGGGCTGTCAATTTTTTCTTTTTTTCCTGAAGGGATTCTGATAGCTTAGGGAAGTCAAACTCAAAAGTCTTATCCATGTAGAATTTATTTATTTATTTTTTTTCCATGTAGAATTTAAAACACTCCTGAAACTCCACTCATCCATTGTGAAACCTCCCTTTAACTCAAGTCCTACCATCCGCTTTTCTCTATTGCAGCACCACATGGGCCATAGAGGTGTTCTGGGTAAATGCTCTAACTGAAGAGATCCACAGATATTTGAGTGTGGTCTGCTCTGGAGGAGCTTGGTCTCGGATTTGACATTGACATCTCAGCGCAGGCATTTCGGAAAGAAAAAACGAGCTGAGTACTCCTAAGATTTACACGCACTAATTAAGTAAAACCAGAAATATATTTAAACGGAAGTTTTCATTAAACAGTGTCTTATTTTTTCCATCTCCACAAGTGAATACAGTACCCGGGATGCAGAAGATGTCTTAGGACCTGCTAAGCGGCCTCCAATAGACCTCACTTCTTTGGCGTCAGTAGGACAGAACTCTCTTTTATAGACTGGTGAGTGATAGAAGCAGCATTTGATCCAGGTCTTCAGACTCCACGTGTAGACGCAGAAAAGGTATCTGTTGAATGAATGAAGAGTTGACCAGCTGCAAGTTTCCCAGCTTAATTCTAGGCCTTTCTTACTTCTTCCTTTGGATAAGGATCTCTGCTAGGATCATATGGCTTCCGTTGGGGTTTAGGGGCCTGTTGGCAAAGGCACCAACTGTCTTGCTTATTTGAGGTCTGCCTCTCATAATATAATAGAATGGACCCTCTCCCTCCTGGTAGGGGAGTAATTGGGAAACTCTTTAATGTCGCTTAGACATGATAAAGTTCGGGTATCGCTGGAGAGTAGCCTATGCTTTCAAAGTTCAGGGCTTAAACACTGAGAGAAAGAAAAGCTGCTCTTCCTTGGTCTTTCTGGGAACACTCAGCTCTAGCACCACTTCCATTTTTCCACAGAGGGCTATCAATTACTCATGTACCTGCCTCACTCTGGGGTGTTTTAGTAATAAGAAGAAAAGAAAAAAATATTTTGAGTGTCTAATAGGCATCAGGCCTCTGCAACGCTGGAATGTTACATACATTATCTCATTAATCCTTAGATCTCAATGAGGGCGATATTTGTAAGTCCCTGCTTACTGATAAAGAACCTGAATGTTCCATTAAGTAACTAGTACAAGCTGCTAAGCAGCACAGCTGGGATTCAAATCCAGCACTGCCTGGCCACAAAGCCTCTATTCTTTTCATTCTGCCTTTGCATTTGACCTGTCCTGAAGTTAATTTTGTCATTATTCTAATTGCTCCCAAACTCTCCCCATTCAGAGACCTCAGGTTGCTGCCATCGGTCATGCTTTGTTTGGAGTGACTTTGGAGAATTTCACTTTATTTTACAAGATAGACCAAATAACGTTTGTTCAACTAAATGAACTTTGAAAGACACATTGAAACAGGAAGAATGAGGATGAATTAGGATCAGAGAAAACATTTAATACTGTTGGCATTTCACAGCCATTGCACAGCAAAGAGAAGAAGGAGAAAAATGCCAGAAAAAAAATGTTATGATTAAATTTCTCTGATTGGCGAACACTCCGTTTTTAATGTTTATGCTGAAACATAAACAAAATGGAGTAGCATTATTACCTGTATAGCAACCATAGTGAGTGGAAGACGGGTGCTCCATTTTACTGCAATCCTGAGGCCACACACCCAGAACATGTGACAAACTGTGCCGTGCAAGTAGCTGGTTGTCTGCAAGAGCTGCTCGCTGAAAAATCGCATCAATCAAAACAAGCTCCCAGAGCTCAAAGTGCTGGAGATATCACAATCATTAAACAGTAATGCAAATAAAAAAGCAATATCTCACCTCATTAGTACTAAATATGTTGTTTATTCTTTCCCCAAGTAAAATGTTTAGAAGCCTGCATAATGAGGGTCTCGTTGACAGAGGTGTGGAATTATGAAGCTGCTAAATCCAGCACGAAGACAGAGTGATAAAATAGATTGGATTTCGCAATAGCAGTGCTCAGAGCAAACTTGGGTGGCTGGATTCCACATTAGCACATTGTTTTGACATTCATGCACTCAGAGATTCTATTTCACTGTGATGGGGGGATGTGACATGTGGGTGGAGAACAGAGTTTGTGGGCTGAAGTCTAAAGCTATAAGCTACAGGCAGAGAAGGAAACTGGATCGATTCTTGAAGTGATGCCTCATTTTCTAATAAGGGTCTTTGCATGAGGAGCACCATGCAAATGGCCTAGAGACATGGTTAAAGCTGCTGGTCAGTGAAGGGACCAAATTAAACTTGGGAGTGTTTACTTGTCTGGAAGAGTCTCTGTGCAAATGTGTCATAATGATCAAAGTCTATCCTTTGAACTTTATCCTCCAGCACACACCAGCATCTAGAAGGCGGTTTAATGTTTGTTCTGAACTGAGCAATTGGCTGTTAGTGTGTGATTCCTGAGATGCCAATGTACCCGAGCTAGGGGATTTATTTTGCATGGGTTCGTGGTCCTCTGTGCCTTACTTAGACTGTCCACTTGGCCATTTCTTTCACAGAGTTAGCTACCCTCGTTCGTAACGCTCATCGCACCTTAGAGATGCCAATTCAACCACTGGAGTGTGAATAAGAAGATGAGCATAAAAGACTACTGGACTGTTAGCTCCTTGAGTGCAACAGTCTTGTCTGATTCTTTCTTGTGCTCCTTGACCGGACAAGGGGCACGGTGCCCGCCAGTACACTATAACTAAGGGCTACATGTCTCAATGAAAGGGGCATGTATCCCTCCATGTCTCCTTCCAGCTCCACTTGCCTTTTAGTGAAAAACCGATTGAGACCGAGGAGCATTGTCTGAGAAGACTTCTAAAGAGGAGTGTGTGAAAGCAAGGCTGGGAAGCCTTTGTTCTGCTCACACAAGGGTTCCACCTGTGAGCCCGACCTCAAATTCTAGTACCATTCACAGAGCTGTGCACATCACACTAATGAAACAAAGAAGGGGTAGCAGCAAAAGCATCACCAATGGTCTGTATTTCAAAAGACAATTTTCAATTTTTTTTGAAAAAAATTATATTTTATTAATGGCCACACCTTTTCAGTCTATGGCTCTTTGGAGATCAGTAAGGAGAATGTTGAGGCAGGGTGTGTGTTTGTTTGTTTGTTTGTTTGTTTTTTATCTTTATGGACTGACTACTGGATCTTGAAAGTTTTTTTCCAATGGAAAATTCCCTCAGTCTAAGTATTGAACTTCTAGTCTACAAGAGGAACTCATTTCCTATGTATTTGAGTGCCTTTGGTGTGCACTAGAGGGCAGTGACTCCTTGAATGTGTACAGGGGTCCTAAGAAACATTGGGACAAGTGCATCAGTAAAGCTACCATTGGAGTAAGAGGTAGATTTAGACAAAAAGGGGGAAGGGAAGTTAGGAAAAAGCTAAACTTGCTTTCCTTTGAGCGGTTAAGAAGGCAATGCATTATAGTGGGAGAAGGGAGTCTGGAGCAAGACAAAATTGTGTTCGAATTTTGCCCTGATGCTTAGTAGTTGTGTAGAAGGGCCCATTGATCCCGCTGAGCCTCTCAGTCTCTGCATCTTCAAAATGGCAAAGCTTACACCAGTCATCAGGTTGTTACAAGAATTCAATGAACGTCAAGATTAGCATATTAGCAGCTATTATAATTTAGTTCATCGTTACTACAACTTTTCCCTTGAATATTCAAACTGCTTTGGTGTGCATATTTGAGCACCTCATTTATTTACTTGTTTTCAATTTAGAAGGTGGTTCAGCTGCCAAGGCCTCTGAACATGTGTCCCTAACAAATAACACCATTCTAAAAATAGAGAAAAATTGTGTGCTGTTTCTTGCATTTTAATATGCTGGTATTCCATGCTTTTTGCCTAATGAAGCAAGTGTGTGTGTGTGTGTGTGTGTGTGTGTGTGTGTGTGTATCTTATTTGGTTTTTAAAAACACATCGCTGGTTATTGACAGCGTTCCCATGCTTCCTATCCTTTCCTAGCTACTATGCATTTCTTCACGGTTCTTTTTTTTCTAATAATAAATTTATTTTTTATTGGTGTTCAATTTGCCAACATACAGAATAACACCCAGTGCTCATCCCATCAAGTGCCCCCCTCAGTGCCCATCACCCAGTCACCCCCGCCCCCCGCCCTCCTCCCCTTCCACCACCCGTAGTTCGTTTCCCAGAGTTAGGAGTCTTTATGTTCTGTCTCCCTTTCTGATATTTCCTACCCATTTCTTCTCCCTTCCCTTCTATTCCCTTTCACTATTATTTGTATTCCCCAAATGAATTCTGTACAAAGAAGGGTAACATTAGGCAAGTGTATCACCTTTCTGAATCTCAGTTTCTTATCTGAAAAGTATAAGGGAGAGCATGAGGTAATGCCTCCCAGTTCTAGAAGAGATACATCCATTTTCATAAGGTCAATGATGGTTAAGTTCTGTTAATCATGCAGACATTTGAACAATTCCTAATACTGATATTAAGTTAATTGCCTTATCTCCAAAGTAAGTAGGAAGCCTGGTCGACATAATAAGGAGAAGAATCCAGTAGCATGGCCTTTTAGAGAATCTAGTAGAATCTTTTTCCTTCTAAAGAAGAACTGGAAATAAAAATAACCCTCATTATCTAAAACTTCACAATCCGAACTCAAAAGTCAAGGACAAATATCTATCATGATGCAAATGCTGGATTCTCACTGTCCTAACAGAACCCTGGCACTGAGTGACAACAATCATACTTTTATTAACCCCAGCTTTGAAACAGCCAAGGTTCTCAGCATGTTATCTCAGGGCATTCCATCTATCCACAACTCTTCAATCCATCCACATCTGGAGGACCTTCTTCTATAACTCCAGAGATTGTGCCTAGTATTCAGGTTACAGGGGCAGATTTAGTTCACCTCCCAGAAAATGTGGTTTTGTTTCCAAATGACAATAGAAGAAATGCCTCCCCCAAACTCTCAGTGTGAATAGACAATTGCTGTTCCCCAAATCTTAGAACTAAGGAATATCTGACAATTCTCTGATATTTGCTTCATAAAATAAATATACAATTGGCAAGAACACAGAAAAAATGCGGCCACCTGAAGGATTCAAATGACTCCCAACCATCTGCACTGAAGATAATCTGATTGAAAGGATGAAATGTCTAAAGAAATCCCGTGTTAGTCAGAAGTGAGGATTGTCCAAGAAAGTGCAGATGAAGGAAGGCCTTCAGGGCAAGTGTGTTGGCAAAGCTCATCTAAATGCTCCCTCTGGAAAAGTGAGGATTAATTCTTAAACTTTACGTACTTACTGTACAGTTCCATGGGAAGTCCCTCCTGATGCCATGCTGTGGTATAAATTACAGGAGGGAGGAGGAAATGACCTCAATTGAAGTTTGTCTCCACCACACGGACTACCCTAACAAGCAGCTATTGTCTCTAACTTGCATCCAGCCAGAAGCATACAGGGCTTCACGACAAGCATGGCAGTAAAAGGCAAAAGACAAAAGTTTCAAGCAACACTCAACTTTAAACTTCAAAGCTTACTCATGAAGCACAAGGAAAATACTTCAATTTTATCCGAGAACGGGGCTGCCTTGTGCTAAATATTATCCATAAAAGAATAAATATCAGCCAAGAACATTTTTTTTCCTGTGAATTCAGATGAGATGGAGATCCCATGGGCCAGGATTAGCATATATGAGAGAGGAAACAAGATAGGTGCCCCTGAGTGTGCTCTGAAAGTGTCTCCCCTCCATCTCTAGACCTCATTCTGGAGGACCACAGAACTCTCTATTTGTGAAATTAATACTTGCTGCTGTAACTACATTTTGAAGGCTTACCATAATAGATTATTTATTTATTTATTTATTTATTTATTTATTTATTTATTTATTTATTTTTATGCAGTGGTCCAAGCAGTTTGGTTTGATTGGTAGGCAGCTGTTGTCCATGTGATGACTCAGGTACTCAGGCCCTGGAACCTTGGCATCTAGCAGACAAAAGAAAAAAAAAAGATAGAAGGTGAGAAAACCACACCTACTTTTTGAATAAACCCTGGTATAGATATGATGCACATTATATCTACTCTTATTCAATTGGGAAGAACTATTTGAATTGCATACCCACAACCTGATGCAAGGAGAACTTGGACATACAGCCCCTGGCTACACAGCCTAGACTCAGCAAGAGCTCCACACTATGGAAGGAGGTCCATGATGTTTAAAGAGACTTTTCCAACCTCTCCATTCATCTACTTCTATGATGACAAATATGAAATTCGAGAGAAAGAACAGAGAATAAAACGAAAAGTGAAAGAACTCCAGAAGAATGGAGATTTCCCAAGGCAATTCAAGAAACCTCACATAGAAGCAGCAGATAAGAGGCCCCACCAACACAGGAGGAAGAGCCATGCCTCATGTAGAAACAACAGGTGGCCTCAAGAAAAGAAAGAAACCCAAAAAGAAATGAGCAGGAGCAATAAAGAATGAGAGAAACACAGGAAGGCTGACAAGTGTCATGATTTGGATGAGGACTTCCCCAGAAGTTTTGGTGGCAAGCTGGCCATCTCTGCCTCTACTTATCATGCAGGTTTGCATGATCAACACGTACTCCACTTCCCATTGTGGTTCTGCCAAGTGGCAAGATTGGAGGAGACTCCCCACCCCATGATAATAAGGTCAAGAAGAAGTCCAGTGTGAGCAGCCAGAGAAATTCAAAGACAACCCCTACCCAACGCCACACTCTCATCAGCCCCTTCCTGGGAAGTCCCATGTGCCTCCATAGGAAATGTCCTTGTGTACCTCCTGAGCCAACTTCTAGAGGAGCACAAAGGCAGTGGAAAGAAGTGGAAATGTGAAGAGGCCGTGGGGGTGGGTGAAGGGGAGCCACGGAGTGGCTGCAGTGGTGAGTGGGGAGAATGTGGAAGTCTGTGCAGATGCCGCTAAGGTAGCAGGGGATGAGCTAGGACCAACGAGCCCGCCCTCAGTGCAGCGGCGCTAAGTAGACTTTGCCCGACTCAGAAACAAAAGAGAAGGAACAATTCTGCATTGGCTGAGTCTACCTTGAGTTCAATGTGTTTGCTCTGAATTGTTAGCAATCAAGTGCTTCTGCTACAGGACAGAATGGGACTCAAGCTAAAAATCAAGTGCAATTAAATAAAATTACTTATTCTGAGGAGCATGCCCAAGACTATGGCTTGAGATTTAGTCGCTACTATGTGGATAATCAAACAGGCTAGCCTGTTTGCATACACCCCAAACCATTTTGAATTTTCTCGCCTTGCTCCACGATCTACTGTGAGTAAATGCAGTCGTCAAACCGTACACAAGTACCATATTTTTATTTTGGTTTAACAAAGCACCGTATCTATCACGCCATATATACCACGTAACTTAAATTTCCGTACTTATATTTTTACATGGTGTGATGGTTAATTTTATGTGTCAAGCGGACTGATAAAATTATCAGTATAATTTGAAGGGATAATAACTAAGAGATGCACAGATAACCAGTCAGACATTATTTTGGGGTGTGTCTGTGAGAGTGTCTCTGGAAGAGATTAGCATTTGAATCTGTAGACCAGGTGAAGATGACCCTCACTGATGTGGGTGTGCAGCATTTAATCCTTGAAGGGCCTGAGCAGAACAAAAAGGTGAGGGAAGGGTAAATTCACTTTCTTTGTTTTAGCTGGAACATTCACCTTCTCTTGCCCTTGGACATCGGTGCTCCTGGTTCTCAGGCTTTGAACTCAGACCTGGGCTCACCCCATTGCCCATTCCCCCATTCTCAGGCTGTTGGACTTGGGCTGAGTAACACCACCAGCTTTTCTTGCTCTCCAGTTTGCAGCTGGCAGATCATGGGACTTCTCTACCTACATACCTGCATGAGACAATTGTGATAAATCTCTCTTTCCACATATATACATACATATATACATAGACATAGATGTACGCACATTGATCTACTATTCGGTTCTGTTTCTCTTAATTTTTATTTACAAACAAACATACTCATATGCCCAGCTGTATTTAAAAATAAAGCTCTAGGGATCCCTGGGTGGCTCAGTGGTTTAGCGCCTACCTTCAGCCCAGGGCGTGATCCTGGAGTCCTGGGATCAAGTCCCACATCGGGCTCCCTGCATGGAGCCTGGTTCTCCCTCTGCCTGTGTCTCTGCCTCTCTCTCTCTCCCTCTCTGTGTCTCTCATGAACAAATAAATAAATGAAATCTCAAAAAAAAAATAAATAAATAAAGCTCTAAACCCTGTCCCATCACAGAAATCCTTTAAAATTGGCCAATACCTGCCAGCCACCACCATCCTTAGGAGAGGATCCAAGAAGAGGAACTGCCTTGGTGAGTGTTTATTGGGGGAAGGTCCCCCATTTTAAACTTATTAAACATATTTTTAATAGAGTACCTATTATGTCCCAGGCAATGTTCTAGATTCTGATGATATACCAATGAATAAAAGAGATAAAAGCCCCTGCCATCATGTTTACCTTCTAGTAAATAAGCAGAATTTAAAAGATAATAATAATAATAAAGCAGAATTTATGTTCTAGTAAATAAAAAAATAGATAAAATGAGTAAGTAAAATATAAAATTGCATCAGATGATGTTATGAAAACAGTGGAGAAGGGAAAGCAGTGAGCATGGGGTAGGGGATGAGGAGATACTGAATTTTAGACAAGGATATGAGTGCAGCTGGCATTTGCGAACTGGTCCCTAAAGGCCGAAGGAGCAGGTTGGGACGATAAGTAAGGCAAAGGGCCCTGGGAGAAGGAAGCACGTCTGTTGCGTCTGAGGAAGATCATGGGGGTCAGAGTGGCCCAAGCACAGAATGCAAGATGTAGGGAGAAGGATGTTCACTAAGAAAGGTAAGACACAGAAATGCAAATAGGCTGAAACTTGTTGGCCATTGGAGGCCTAAAAGGGGCTTCCTGTTCTCTTAATCAGGTTCATGAATTTAGTTAATGTGAATCTCAGAAGATAGTTCTTTTTAAGATGTGGCCAAAATCGGGTTTCTGAGTCTGCATGGCTCCGATCTGCAGGCTTTTGATTATAATGATTTTTGTATCGCGCTGCCAGCCTGTGAGGCACCTGCCAGGGAACAGTCTCTGTCAACTTTTTGATACTCTCATGATACCTTTTTTTTTTTTTTTTAACTCCTTTTTTTCTTTACTATTTTCCTTGGCTCTAAGCTTGAACTGATCTAACCTGCATAAAATTGTTGGGGAGACAAAGGAAAAGGAAGTTCATGGAGATGATCTGTGACCCTCCCCAGTAGTCTGGCCTGGCCTGAGCACTTTGCTGAGGGTCCCAGAAGTATAGCCAGATCCGCAGGTTCAGGGAAGCCCAGGAGCTATGTTCTCAGTGCTTCCCAGATGCCTTCCTGCTTCTCGATCTTTCTGCCCCATCCTCCACCCTGCAGATCCCCCCAAAGCCACGTCCCAGGGCAGGTACCAAGGTGCGGACCAACAGGGAGAGTTTCTTCCAGCCTTCAGACCAAAAAAACCTGAGCATACTGGATTACTTGATTGTATTGCTTCTCTTACAACTTTGCCAGTGGTACAGAATAAGTGCTTCCCGTTACAAGTATGGTCACAGTTGTTATTCCCTTTGGAATCTAGTATATTCCCATTCCTAATTTCAGCACCTGTGGAATAATCAGGATTATTTAACATCATCCTTTGTATATTAAGTCCTAGACTTGTTTACCTTTATTTTATCTATCTGTTGTTCATTATTGGCTAAAAGGCCTTAGTTAAGCATATTAGCTTTTAGCCTGGATATCTCCTAATAAATGGGAGCAATACATTAATGTGGAAAGAATTTTATAACCTATTTATAAATGCTCTTTTCCAAACAGTAATAACATGTAGGTAGCATACTAAACACTTTTTGGGGGGCACCTGGGTGACTCAGTGGTTGAGCATCTGTCTTTGGCTCAGGTCACGATCCCAGGGTCCTGGGATCGAGTCCCACATCGGGCTCCCTGCAGGGAGCCTGCTTCTCCCTCTGCTTGTGTCTCTGCCTCTCTCTCTCTGTGTCTCTCATGAATAAATAAACAAAATATTCTAAAAAATAAACACTTTTCTTAATGTTGGTATTAGAGTATAAAGGTCATAGTTGAAGTTGAGACTTTGTGTGATGGTCAGCATATACGATATGTTGGTGAGCTTTGAATTTTCACATAGCATAGGGTACAGACCTACAGACAGAATGAGGGCTATACCTTGGTTTTCCTTCTTAAGAGAATCACAATTTCTGTGTACGATATGATATTTCTAAAATGGGTGCAAACTAGCCTTGATAAAAAATCCAAATGCAGACTTATTCTCCAAAAATCACTCTTCTTTTTTATAATTGTCTAATGTAGAATGCAATCTGATTATCTTTGAATATTAATGTCATTCATCTCTTTATATTTTTGATAAAACTGTGTGTATTGGGCTGGGTTCTTAAACTTCTACTTACTTTCTAGGTTAAATCTTGCCACATAAAGAACTGCCTTCTTTCGTGAACAAATGTGCCAAATCAACTTGGATCTGCTTGATGGTTCTCACACCTTTAGTGTTCTTAAGACAACATTTTTATGTTGCCAGATGTAACCCAGATGGTACATATTAATTTATATATGGATATTGGAAAAATATATGGTTTCCATCTGAGGTCTTTTAAGTATGATTTTTAAATTGATGTGAACATTGCTTTTTTTTTTTTCAACTTGCACCATAATGCAGTCAAAATATGGTTCCCAGGTGAATGAACACTTATCTGTTTCATTTGGCATCGCTTTATATTTCTGAGCCATGCCTTCTGAATGAATGTGTGTCTTTGCAGACTTGGTTTCAACTGGCTGAAAAGCAATGTGATAGTGTCAAGTAACTATCATTATGTTGAAAGACAGTGCTGATAAGATAAATTTAGAACATCTTTCATCTCATTTTCAGTATTAACAACTGTTCTATAGTCTTGCCAGCAGACACAAATGTGTGATAAAGTTTAGACATTTTAATCCTTTAGTCTCTCCTGTTTTGATAAATATTAGACATAAGGTGGTACTGAAACACCATCCTGAAATCTCTAGGATTTCAGAGAAAATAGTCCATCATAAGCTCATTATAAAACTATTTGCAAAATAAATTGTAGAGCCAACTCAGTAGACAAATCTGAGATTTCAGTCTCCTGTCTTCCTTCCCTTCATTCCATGAAGAGCCGGAGGTGCTTTGTTCAAGAGAAACAAAATGTATGAACATTTTACAGTGGCTCTTGGAGTATATTTTTCAGGAGACATCTAATAAAGATTATGGGAAAAAAATACTCTCTTCACATTTCCTCTTCTTCCACCTCTTCCTTTTTCTTTTCCATATTCTTCTTCTTTAGCTTATTGTTACTTGATCAGTATCAACACTTATATCTTCTTTGTGTATCTAACAAGTGGACAGGTAAATAGATACATTTTAGTGGCCAGAATATTGTTCACAACATATGAAATTAGTATGCTGGGATATCCACTTACCTTTCCAAAATAAGAGAAGAATGTCAAGTTAAAACATACCTTTGGACATAGGTTAGAGGTCAGATTAGCAGCCATCACCTGCCCGCCCTCCCCCTCAGCCTTCTTCTGTGAGACTTAGAGAATTAACTTATATTTGTCTTCCCTTGTTATTTTTATATACATATTAGGATGCTTAAGGCCTCCAAAAAAACATGGTCACTGAGTCAAAGGAAGGAAGGATGGTAAAAAAAAAAAAAAAAGTTGAAGAACTACAAAATAGAGCATTTATATTCCTTAAAATAATTAAGCATTCAACTATGTCTCCAGATCCAGTATAAACAAAGCTGCTTAGACAAGAGTCATTCATTCCTCTAATGCTTAACATTCCCTTTTATAGTTGCATAAAAACCCAAGGACACAATCTCTCAGCACTTCTCATAATTCAAATTCTTGAGGCAGTAAAGTTCCACTATTGGGGTCCTTATTGTAAAGAACACAGGTTCTATAATGACAAAACAATGCTGTGATGCATACAGAAAAGAGGAGTGTATCCCTTGTACCCAACCCATATCACGTGTTGTCACATAGTAAAAAAACAAAAAAAACAAAAAACAAAAAAACGAAACAAAACACCACACCTCTCAGGTTTCTTTGAATCCTTCCACGTGAAAATAGTGCCTCTAACTTCAGCCTGCTGAGGATCTCAGCACAGGACTTGGGTACAGGTTCAGAAACCACTATCTGGGATAGACACATGGCTCTCCTCCTATCTCAATCCCTGTGTCCTCAACCACCCTGAGGTAGGCAGATAACATTGGCCTCAATAAGGACTGCCTCCTGTTATTCACACCCAAGTGTCATACTCTCCATTTGAGTCAGGACTAGACATTAGGGCCTGTCTAACCAACAGAACACCATAAATGTAATGGGATATCACTTCCATGATGAGGTTATAAAATGTTGTGACCTCCATCTTGCTAGCAGATTTTATTGTTTTCTTGGCTTGCAACTTTGATGAAACAGGTTGCCATGTAGAGAGGCCCACGTGGCAGGAAATTAGGATGACCTCTGGCCAATAGCCAGTGAAGAACTAAGGGCTTAAGTCTGACAGCATGCAAAGAACTAAGATCCTCAGGGCCTATCAGCTGTCAAGGAACTGAATCCTGCCAATGACCACTGAACTGGGAAACAGATCTTTCCTCTGTTGAGCCTTCAGATGAAACCTCTGCCCTGGCTGACACGTTAATTGCAGGCTGTAGGAACTAAAACAGAGAACCAGAGAAGTAATGCCCAAGCATTACTATGACCCACAGCAACTGTGAGGTGATACATGGGTACCGTTTTAAGCCGCTCAGTTTATGATAATTTATTACATAGCAATAGATAATAATAATACTTCCAGTGAAGTACTTCCAAAATCCATGTTCTGCTCATCAGTCAAATCCCAGCTGCCTGACTCACCAATGAGCACAGCCCAGTTCAGACTCAAAATGAGATCTTGTAACAATCCATCCATCAGCTTCTCCCCCAGAGGCAGAACTGTGAGAGACATTTTGTGTTACCTGTGGGTTTTGTTGATCCATACTTTGCAATTCTCAAGAATAACTGAGAGTTAATTAAAGCAATAGTCTTACATCTTTAAGTAATGCCAGGAGTACAGTCATAGATCTGAAAGCACTGAATTGCAACAGAGAAATTGCACCAGAGTATAGATACTGCACTTCTTAAGGCTACTTTATGTCATGTCATTTTCTTTCCAGGTAAAGTGTCTTTTCATTAAAGCGGCATCTTCAGTCTAGTGATTTAAGATGCTCACAAGGATTAAATAATTACCTTGCCATCACTGGTGAAACCCAATGGTTATATTTGCACTGGTAAAATTTGCTCTGCTATTTAAACTGGACAACATACACATAGGATATAACTGACACCCCCCCCCATTGTCTAAAATGCATCTTTTTCAAAGCCAGCATTGATTTCCGGGGTCCAACATAAGCCTTTGGGGCTATTCCTGTTGACAGCAACAGAAAATCCACCACTGATCTTACGACTGTGAAGATGGCAATTGCACATGCAGCCATGAATAGAAGAGGCGAAGTATTGGCTGCTCATGTGTATCTTCGGTACAACTCCGCCTTCAATGCACTGCATCCAGATAGAATGATTTGGCAACAACAAAAGCAACAGTTTAATGGAAGTAATGAAAACTCTGTCTACTACATTATTTTTTTCCCTTTCCCCACAAATTAGAAAACTGGCAGTTTTGCTGACAGTTCAGTAATGCACTTCATTTTGCTACTATTCTCAAAGACTTTCTCAGTTTCTTGTTTAATAAATCAATGCCAAAATGAAACTTGGAGGTAAACAGATTTTAATTGAATCTTTGTGATGTTAAAGATCTGAGAATTTGGAAAATGTAGAATTATAAATAATTTGGGGGGGCTTATTTTGTTTGAATATTTGGCATTGAGTATTATAACAGCTTTCTGATGGGAAGACAAATATTTAAGGAGTTCTCTTTGTGGGTTCTCTACAACATTTGGGAAACATTTGGGGGACATTTGGGAAAATTTTCTGCTTTTTATTCTTCCCAACTGGCCTTACCAGTAGTTCTTCTGATAAGAATTGAGGATGTTGAGACTCAAAATTAAAATGTATTGTTAATCTGCCTATCAGTAAACTTGGTTCTTTTGATTGTTTCATGAGATTTGTTTTTTGTTTTTGTTTTTTATTTGTTTTAAAGAGCTGCTTACTCAACCAGTGGGTTAGATGGTTAGAAGCTCTCATATAAACTGTAGCCTTTAATGCCTATGACAAGACTTATGCAAGATAGTAAGTAACCTAGCCATTTTTTAATGTTCTTATTTCATAAAAAAAAAAAATAACCAAAGACAAAAGTAGGTGTTTAACCCATGGATATTAGATGTAAAGGATATTTCCATAAAGCAAACATAGTCTCGATCAAAGTGTGGTTCTGTTTGTCCCACTCACAAAATCTATCCAAAGGATGTTCTTAACAATTCAAGACAACAACAAAGGGGGTGCTCCAAATGTGACACTCCTCCCCACCTTATTGTCACTGAAGCTACCATGTTTCCTCACTCAACAAGCCATTATCTGAGGGAGAAAGATGAGATTAGAGATTAAGTTCAGTGTTAAGTTTCCATTTTTTTTATTTTGAGAAATTGATAAAAATGGTGAAAACATATGCAAAGGCATATAAAAAGTTTGTTGAAGGAAAAAAATTGGAACAGAATGTATGTCAGATGGCAGATTTTATTATTGCGGTAGATCGTATACTCTAAAAACAGCACAACAATATCTCTGATGCTACATCTTCTTCTTTCCAGAAAGCTTCCAGTGAGAGGTGGGTCTGCTTTTTCTCCCCTTTTATCTGAGAAGGCTCTTGACTCTGATGGAAGTTCCAATACATCAGCTTCAAGGCTGCTCATATATGCATATATATATATCTTTAACTTCTGCATGGTTTTATGGAGGAGATTACTCTTGGAACATAGCCTCCAGGCTATGAGGAAGCTCAAGCACCATATGGAGTGGCCTATGTGGTGAAGAAACAATGTGGGCACCCCACATTTCCAGCTGAAGTTCCAGCCATCCGCTAGCCACTTCCAGATATGAGTGATGAGCCTCCAGATGATTCTAGCCCCCAGCTAGCAAGTGATCCCCAGCTTCTCACCCAGGCTGATGCCGCACGAAGCAGAGAGAAGTTGTTGGTGTTTCCTGTCTAAATTGCTGATTTCTGAATGAAATTAATGATTAGGATGATGTGTTTGACAGTAATAGGCATCTAGTACAAGTATTAGCTCCATTTTTTAGGTGAGGCACTGAAGTTCATAGTGAATAAGGAATTTGATTAATGGTACAGAACTCGTATATATCATATAGTGCTCCCATATATATATATATATATATATATATATATATATATATATATACTGTGTGTGTATATATATATATATATATATACATATGCATATAGTTATTCAGGAACAGTATATATATATTCTATTCAATATATATATATATTCTATTCAATATATATATATATTCTACTTGATAGAATTGAAATTTGGCCTTTAATGGTAATTTCTTTCTCTCAGGTTCACCTACAGATCTTTACACTTAATCTTTGGGAAATTAAAAGTTCCTGGGCAGGATGTTTCCATGGCTTTTAGAATAAAGAAAATATTTTGAGGCTACCACAGTAATGAATCAATCTCTCTTTTCAATGAAGGTTCAAATCATTCACAAGTTCATCTGGACTAGATCTTCTTTTTCTCTCACTCCCTAGGATGTCTGCTTGAATTATAGTGTCACTGAGTTCAAAAAATAAATGCTGAACACCTGATTAATTAACTCTGCTGCTGTTAGAAACAGTGGAAATCCAAATAGAAAGGGAACTACTTAGCATCTCATTTGCAGTCTCCTTATACACATTGGTTCCACTTATATTTGATTTCGTTCCTAATACTATTCAAATTGCAAAATGTAACCTTGCTGAACATTTACAGCTGTGCCTTGTTCTTTGTCTAATCATCATAGGTATTATTGCAGAAGCACAGGGAGAGCTACCAAAGTGTTTCCCATAGGACCGAAGGAAAGACTGAAGGGCAAATGTCATCTTAGAACTTACAAAGGTGAGAACATTCCCTGCACCTCCCCTCACCCATCTGCCAGATTTCTCATAGGCTTAACACTCAGAAAGTGATTTCTTAAAGTCATTTGCTACAAGTCTTCTTAATTTTCTTATGTGTCAACTAATAATTAAACACCCATTTAATATATGCAATTGTAGTAAAAACAAGAGCATAATCAAAAGCTCTTGTGGGATAATCTGTAAGACAGAGGCAAAAAGCACGTGATGGAGCTTTTCAATTACCCAATAAAAGTATAAGTGCTGGAGGACTGGTTGCAGGGGCTAGTTGTGCCTCTGCTGGTACGGGGAAAAGCCAACATTCTCTTGCTCCAGACCTTGCCTTCAAACACTCATTTAGAAAGGTTTAGAAATTCCGATACTTTAAAATTTAGGACTCTGATAAAATAGTAGAATTCTGGTACTTTAGGATACTTGAGTCAAGGTGTTCCTTAAGACTGGTGATGTATGACCAGAGGTATAGATTGGATAAAGGAGCCAGTGCAAACAAAAATTTATATTTGAAGCATCTCCTATCAAGTACAGCAGCTTGAAACAATTTTTTCTAAAACTATAGCACAATATATTACGTACCACTGTTTGTCTTCTCTAAATACTATTTTGAGCTGGGTACAGAAGGCATGATTCAATGAGAGAAGGAAGAAGAGCAGAGGTTCCTGGATGTCTACTACTTCTAAGGTATTTGATAAATATTTCCTCTCTCGATTCATGGTAAAGCTTGGTAGGATAGTGTTTTGTTTTGTTTTGTTTTTGTTTTTTTTTGTTTTTTGTTTTTGTTTTTGTTTTGTTTTGTTTTGTTTTGTTTTTACCATTTCTAGCCAAGGTCACTGAATTTTGAAGTTAAATGACAAAACCAAATCCATGAGATACAGCGTAGCAGAGGCAGGATTCAAAACTCTCTGGTGTCAAAGTCCACGCTCTTGTCACCAAGCCATAGCTATGTGCATTGGAGCAGTTGGTCAGCTGAAAAGGCACATTCAAGGCATCTTGCATATCCCGCCACTGCCCTATGGGCAGCTGTGTGATAGGCTCTTGGACATTCGCTTTCTAATCTCTAAAATGGGAATAATTTCTACCAAGGATTTAAAGATTACATGGTGCCTTACAGAGCTTTCAGTGAATTGTAGCTGTTATTATTTTGTGCAAAGAAGAATTTAGCTTTTCAATCTGCTCCCGATAACTCACGGGAGGCAAAAAAGAACAAAGTTATTTATGTCTCAGTCACAATGGCACTGTAGGGCTTTTCTTAAAACAATACTGATTTCTTTTTTTTTAAATTTGTCTTGTCCTGTTGATTTTTTTCTTCAAAGCACCTGACAAACATGAGTCAATTCATTTCTCCTTTTTCTTCTTATTAGTTTTCATTGCCCTCCTTGTCAAGTTGCCTTTAATAATTTATCAATTATGCCCAATCAGGCCTGCTTGGCTGGCGGAGCTAAGCTATAAAAAAGAACAGGAACAGATGTCAAAAATGCATTTGTTTTCTCTTTTTTGCCAAATGCCAGGCAAAAGAATGGCACCGTTCTGCTTGCCTGCCCCTTTTACTGGTGAGTAGTGCAAAATGGTTCACACAACATCTGCTTTTGTAAAGACCTGCTAGCATTGCCTACGTATGTCCAGATGTCATCACACACACGCAAATATCTGTAGGACTGAAAGTGAACACACTCTCCTGGGATGCCAAATCCAGAGTTGTTTTTTTTTTCCATTTTTGCCCTAGGGCCCAGGGAAATGGCAAAGGGATGGTAGCATGGACTCGAACAAAAGATCTAGTCTCCTTTTGATTCTATTCCCCGTATAAATTAAACATGGGTAGTAAGCCCCTTAGCTGTGCCCTTCGCCTTGGGACAATCCATTGGTTAGATAATCAAGCCCACATCAAGGCCCCAGAAAAAAAGTGAAAGAATTTATTTTTTTCCCCAAGGGAAATCTATGGATCCTTATTCATGGCAGAGTACAGGGAAGTCCTTCCCTGGTCCCCATTACTCTTCTCCACCACCACTATCCTTCCTAAAACTCCCAACCTCTCTGCCTCTCTCTTACTATTCCACTTCTTTCTCTTGGCCTTTGAAGAGGGCTCTGAGTTATTGGCTTCCACTTGGTCTCCCCCTTAGTGAAGGTCAGATAAGTGGGGTGGTGAGCTCCTTTCAGAACACGTACCTACAAGGAAAGGATGGAGAAAGTTGCTCTTCCTGGTCCAGTATCACAGTGAAGCATCTGCAAGACTAAAGGTTTTCCTCATTGAAATAAGTCATCTCCAAACATACCTTAGGCACAAGTATCTCTATCTCCTCCTGAGTGTCCTAGTTTAGTCTGGGCCAGCTCCCCCAGGGGGCATGGGCATGTCCCAGAAGAAAGGACATAAATTTTGTCATGCCATAATGAGAATAGATGTGATGATTTCAAATTGTGTTGGTATCTTTCCTCCTCTTCCTACAGCAATGTTTATCCCTAGACTTGCCCCATGGCAGCAGGTATGGATTGACAAATGGAGCATCATCAAATAACCTTTGTAAGACAGTCACTTAACATCAGATTGTAGAGCTGGGGTTACAACCATTTTTTTCCCATAAAGAACCAGATATTAAATATTTTCAGCTTTGCAGGACATATGGTCTCTGTCACAACTCTTCAAATCTGCAGCTGTAGCATGAAAGCAGTATAGATGAATACAGAAATGGATGGCGATGGCTGTGTTCCAATAAAGCTTTATTAACAAAAATAGGTGGTGGGGATAGATTGGGCCCATGGGTCAAAATTTCCCAACTTCTATTATGGAAAATAGAGGTGAATATATTGGGTATCTTTCTGTGGTCCAGTGGGGGAATATTACACTCTGCCCTTTCTCTGGACACTTTCTTCTGTGACTAGAATTTGAACTTGTGTCTACTCTTTTTTGCTTTCAAAAGAGATCATAATCCAGAAATGACCAAGAAATGGTATGAAATAATGAGTTATTGATGTAGGACCCTGTGCAAATGGAGAAAAGGCAAATTAGCAGAGAGGAGGGGACAGAAGGAGAATCTCAAAAGTTGCACTGGTATTTGCTAGATTGGGTATTGTGGGCATTGTGACATTCTAGGTACAATGAGGTCTATGAGCAAAGGAAAAGGGATAGGGTAATACATGGCCCATTTGGGAGAGGTGGCTGGTTCAGGATGGGTTTAATAGAAGGTGAATTGAGGTTGTCATGGTGAAGTAAGACTTGGGGTAGGAGGTAGAGTAAGACTACACAAGTCCTTGCATAGGAATTTTAAGTTTGGCCTATTCTTTGTTCCATTGACATGGAGAGGAAAGAAATGAAATCACTGGCAAAAATATCTGTTACGACGGTACAGCATAGGGGTTGAGCCCCTGCTCCTGAAGTCACCTACCTGGGTTGAATCTCTCACTCTACCACTGTGGAGTGGTATTGTTCAAGCCGGTTCTCTCACTTTTAAAATGGGATAATGGTAATAAACATAATGCCTACCTCATAGGGTTGTTATGAGGATTAAATAATTTAATGTTTGTAGAGAGCAGTGGGCAGGATCTGCAACATGGTAAGGTGCTAAGTAACCACTTGTGTGTGTGTGTGTGTTTTAAAGATTTTATTTATTCATAGACGCAGGAGAGGGAGGGAGAGAGAGAGAGAGAGAGAGAGAGAGAGGCAGAGACACAGGCAGAGGGAGAAGCAGGCTCCATGCAGGGAGCCCAACGTGGAACTCGATCCCAGGACTCCAGGATCATGCCTGGGCTGAAGGTGAGGCTAAACTGTTGAGCCACCTGGGCTGCCCCAAGTAACCACTTGTTAAATAAAAAAGAGATGCAAATATTATAGCTACAAATAGTACAAATACTATACAAATACTATATAGTACAAATACTATAGCTACAAATTTGTATCTTAGAGATACAAATACTCTAAGAGAGGATCTGATCCCAGTATTAGCCCTGGGGATAGAAAGGGGAAGGCAGTTATGAGAGCATGATAAAAAGGTGTATCTAAACAAAAAGTTTTTACCAATTAAAGGAGAGGATTGAAATCTCAGCAGAGGACATTTTTATGGTTTGGCCATTTGAGGGAATGGTGGTAAGTGTTCTGGATAGAGGATCCCAGTGAATAAGCAGAGTTGGGAAAGAGTACTAGATGTGCTAATCATTACTTCCCACCCACATCCTTTATTTAGAAAACAGCCCCTCCACAGCATCTGGAAGGAGCGTTCCTGGAGCATAGGGTGATTATCTAATTTATCATTTAAATTGGAGCACATTAGAGAGTGAAAGTAGAAAGCAGTTAATAATGACCATAGAACAGCAGGTATTAACTGGTACTCTACAGAGTAAGAGGGGTTATGCTCACCTTATCTTTGAAGCTCATGATCCTGCCCACAGTCCACAGTTGACTGGACCATGAGCAACCACCTAATCCATTGTAGCCAATAAGATCATTTCTCCCTAGAATTTGGGGTGAGGAAATTCAAAAATTCTTCATTAGTAAAAATAAACTTTTTGAGCATCCATCATGCTTATGTTCCAAGCATGGCTGATATACCAGTGAGCAAAAAGGAAAAACAAAAACAAAAACAAAAACAAAATTAAAAAAAAAGCCTGGGTTATTAGAGTCATAAAAATCAGATAAGAAGCAAATGTATATATAATGTCAAATACTGGTAAATCCCATTAAGAAAAAGCAGAGTAGGGGATCCCTGGGTGGCTTAGCAGTTTAGCACCTGCCTTCGGCCCAGGGCATAATCCTGGAGACGGGGGATCAAGTCCCGCATTGGGCTCCCTGCATGGAGCCTGCTTCTTCCTCTGCCTGTGTCATTGAGCTGATGAGTCCACCAACCCTACTTTGTCACTTCTTTAACATAAAATAACAGGGACCCTGGGTGACTCAGCAGTTAAGCACCTGCCTTCAGCCCGGGGCGTGATCCTGGAGGACCTGGGATGGAGTCCCGCGTGGGGCTTCCTGCATGGAGCCTGTTTCTCCCTCTGCCTGTGTCTCTGCTTCTCTCTCTCTTTCATGAATAAATAAATAAATAAAATCTTTAAAAAAATAAAATAACAAAAATTTCCATAAGTAAAAGGAAAGTTGAGTAGGTTGTATTTTTTTTTAATTATAGCTAAAAGCATCTTTAAAAATAATTTAGAAAACCAATGTTACAGGCAATATGAAGTTCTAAGTCCACTGAGAAGGCAAGTCTGAATGGAGAAAGAGCTTGTGAGACTGGAAGACAGGAATAACAATGCAGAATGATATTCAGAGGACTGGGCCTGATTCCTGACCTTTTGGCCCAATCTCAACCTCCTAACTTCACCGTGACATTTGTCCCTGGATGCCTACGTACTTTTTTGTTGTATCCTCTTCTAAGTCCCTTTTTTACTTGAATTAATTTGGGTAGGCTTACATGCCTTCCAGTAAAGGGTCTTAATTTCACTTTCAAACATGATGTGAGTTTGGTGGACCTGTGTGTCTCTCAGAGAGGTAGTGTCTAACTCTGACTTTGCTTAGTGTGATACTCTAGCTCCATCCACATCATTGCAAATGGCAAGATTCCATTCTTTTTTATGGTTGAATAATATTCCATTGTATATATGTACCACATCTTCTTTACCAGTCTCAGAAAGAGAAATACCGTATGATTTCACCCCAATGTGGAATTTAAGAAACAAACAAACAAAACGAGCAAAGGGGAAAAGAAAAAAGAGAAAGCCAGAAGCAAACCAATAAATAGACTCTTAACTATAGAGAATAAATCTATGGTCACCAGAGGGGAGCTGGATGAGGTGGATGAGTGAAATAGGCGATGAGGATTAAGGAGGACACTTGTGATGAGCACCAGGTATTGTATGGAAGTGTTGAATCACTATGTTGTACACCTGAAACTCAGATTACACTGTGTTAACTAACTGAAATTTAAATCAAAACTTTAAAAAAGAGGTGATGCCTAATTTGAAGGTAAATATTCACATCTCAGTCAGAGACACTCATAAGAGAATCATTAACATGTCTAGCCACAGACATTGATGGAATCATCCAGTTGGGATGTGACATGTGGCAGGAAAGAGGGCTAGGAACAGACCGGAATCTTGGGGCTTAAAGCAGTATTTGAGTGGATGGTCTTCCAAGGCGTAGCATGAGGGAATTAGAATGAAAATCATCTTAGGGGATTTTTTCACAAATACATTTTACGACCCACTGGGGCCGGCTAGCCCGCTCCTGAGCATGGGGAAGGTCAGCACAGCAACTAGGGGGCAGAGGGAATAGAGAAAAGATACCAAGAACCAAAAATCAACAGGTAGAAGAAGCCCTCCTCCCTTCTAGTTCTTTCATCTGAAGCAAAGAGTTTCTCAGAATTTATGAATTCTTGTTCTATATTGCCTTGGTAAGATTTGGGGTGGGTGGGGTTCCATCCAGAATGTTCCCCGTGCCGAGTCACCTCTTCAACACAGCCAGTGAGCTCCTTCTGTTCAATTTGGGCCCCTTGCTCACAACACCTGTGTGCGGCTCAAATCTCTCATCTTGAGAGCTGGCGTTAGCACATATTAGGAGGAGATGTATTTTTAAATCCCTTAGAAAATAGCACTGAAAGTAATTGGCTCTTGGATCTCAGTAAAGCTTACTGGTTTGATCTATAAAAATCTCTCCCCCCTCCATCCCCCACCCATCGCCTTATTTTCTCTTCATGTTGGGAAATGATTTTTCATTTTATTTCCTACCTTGTTCTGTGAAGGCCTGTACTGGTTTCACAAATAGGGAAGAAAAGAAAAACCTCTATATTTGTTTTCTTGCTGCTGCTTAAATATTGATCTTTCAAAATTTATGAAGGATTGCCTGAGGCCTCCTAGGAAGCCTGACTCGATTGGAATTGTGGCTTTTCTTCTTGTTACTTTGTATGAGTCATCAGGAATAAGGATTTCTGCTATTTTTGATTATTATTTTAAAAAATAACACTAACACTCTTCGTGGGGCTTAATTTACTGCTGCAGAGGATGTCACTACTGCTTTAAGGGCTCCCCGGCAGTCATTGCTGTCTCTAAATGCTTGGCAGAAGGACTGGGTAAGCCAGCCTTTTTGGGATGCAGGGCACACATTCATTACTATGATTCTCTTTCCAGAACATATTTACAAAAGCTCAAGTTAATGAAAAACTCTTAGGTAAATATTTTCCATAGCTGTTTTAAAAAATTCTAGGAGGGACGCCTGGGTGGCTCAGCGGTTGGGCGTGATCCTGCGGTCCCAGGATCGAGTCCCACGTCGGGCTCCCTGCATGGAGCCTGCTTCTGCCTCTGCCTCTGTCTCTGCCTCTCTCTCTGTGTCTCTCATGAATAAATAAAAAAAATCTTTAAAATAAAGTAAAATAAAAAGTTCTAGGAGAATCAAGAAAGCTTATATAAGAAGTTCCCTTCATGATGATGTGCCCAGAAGGGAAGCCAACTCATAGGGACGAATGATGCTTCCAGGGAAAATTCTGAATTAGTAACTTCAGGTTGGCCTCTGAAGCAAAGTAAGGCTGCACGATCTCCTCCATCTTTTTCCTGCTGTAGTTTCTTTAGGAATGAATACTGATACTGGTTATGATATATACTGTTATTTGTATATGTATAATGAATACTGTTGTTTGTTATGATATATACAAAATTGATGATGACTCAAAGCAATATTCTTTAAAAAAAAAAACTCAAACAAAACAGTTCTGTAAATGAAAGTGGCTGCTAGTACATGGGCACTGGCTGGGCTGCTGGGTGATGCTCATATTCCGAGTATTGTAATGGAGAAATCAGTGTCTGTTGAAAGGTTGGAGGTATTCACTATTACCCTGCATTCCCAGGACCATGGAGAGAAGCCTACAATAAGCAAGGGAGTGTTGGCTGTCAGGCAGGTTAGAACAGATTACCCCCAAGTTGCTAAATGGTAAAAAGTCCAGAGTGTTCAAGAGACATTTCTTCTCTTGTAACGAAGGGGAAGATCTCTTGGATGATGACATAACAAGATTGATGCTTACGTAATTTGAAGGAAAGATCTTCTTTTGTTTGAAAGTTTCTAATGAATATTCTGTGGTTATGCTTAATGTCTATTGTCATGAATGGACTCCCCTGCTGGAAAGCCATAACTGGTCTGGAAGGTGGCCAAACTGGCACTAAAGGAAGATGATTTGGGAGGACAACTGGTTCTTTTTTTTTTTTTTTTTGGACAACTGGTTCTTTACGTGCATTGGATTTTCGATTTCATCCTGTCTTGAGTTCTACTTATTTCTACACTCTGCAGTGGGTAGAAATGAGAAATTAACCACTCACTCTATCTTGAAAGTGAGAGAAAATTTGTGATCAGAGGATAATTTTGATGACTTTCTTTATATAATATTGATAAGCCATTTGATATGTAAAACAAAGAAATGCAAAAATACAAAGAGGTACCACCATCATTCATTCACTGTTTTGTTTCTTTTAAGATGTGTTTCATTGTTCAATTTTCTTTTATATGTAAGAATGTTTTTCCTCTCTTCCCATGTCTTTGTACTATGAAAATACCTTTCAAAAACAAAAAACATAACTGTAGTTAAATTTAAAAAGAAATACGGTAAATTAATGGTTTTAGTCATTCTGATTTTTCTGTTACTCTTAGGCTTACAAAATAAAATCCCCTGCCTACCAGTAGTTAAGGTCCTTCTTTGGGAGAAATACAAATAGGGACCCTTGGGTGGTTCAGTGGTTCAGCATCTGCCTTCTGCTCAGGGCCTGATCCAGGGACCCTGCTTCTTCCTCTGCCTATGTCTCTGCCTCTCTCTCTGTGTCTCATGAATAAATAAAATCTTAAAAAAAAAGAAATACAAATAGCTCTATCAATCCCAAATTTTCTTCAACCCAGCATTTAACATGGCTTTTAAACAAAAATGCTTAACAGGCCAGAAAAGAATTCAGGAAGCTTTAGGAAGTTTAGGTTTTAAATTTGAAGAAAGGTAGGAATGGCTCCTGACTTCCTGTATTTTGATTTACGTTTGACCTCTTCCAAAAAATGCCATCATCATGCTTTCGAAAAATTTCATGTTATCTCTGAGTCTTGGAGTGAAACGTTCTTCAACCAGGAATCAGAACACCTAGGTGTTAAGCACATTTGGTCTCCATGTGCTTCAGTGTCTTCAGTGGGAAAACAGGGGAGGGAAATCATTCTATGCTTTTCACAGGAAAGGAGCAGAGAGAGGATAAAAGTGAGATAACTTAAGTACGAAGAAAGATTCCCTATAAACTCGAACTATTATGGTTACTTAATATGAGGATCTTCTCTGGAGGTGATCGTCATAGATTGCTTGCCAGCTCAGCCTTAAAAATGTCAAACATCACAGGAAGGGAACTCTGTAAATGAGAAGGTTGGCTGCAGTCGGTCCCAGGGGCCCTGTGGCACTGGTGCTGTGGAGACTCTCGGTGTGATCAGCTCCCTTTCTGCTGCCCCCGCCAGCATCACGGAGGTCTGGAGCGTCAAGCCTACACCTCCTGCTGAGCGGCAAAACGTTTGTGCCACCTGCCATCCTGGGAAGACAGTCCTGCTGCTGGAGAGCATAATCAATGCAGAGGGAGCTTGGTCACTTTTCTGATCTTGCCCTTCTTGCCCCTGGGAATATAAGCGACAGCTATTGAGCCATCAGAGCGAAAATCTTTAGTAACCCTGCAGTGCTCCATCTAGCATGACCTGCAACAATATGGGTTTGGAAAGGATGGCTGATTGTGCTACCTGTCTAGTAAGGAAATGTGGACCTAGTTTATCTGTTATGTCAACTCTATCTCTTACTTTTGTTTGCTCCCACATATTCAACAAACATCATCTGGGACATCCCAGCACCATTCAAGGTCAGTACAAGGAATCAGAGTTGAATCAGAAATAGCTACTCTCAAGTAGTCCACTATCTAGCAAAAAGCGAGGAGACAGGTACAATATGGAGTCATTACAAGACAAGATAGACGTGATTATCTGCATATTTATATATATTTGTGAAAACCAATACAGTCTTGGGTTATTTTTAATAACCAATGAATTAAGATTCACTAATGGCTTAAGATGAGGCAATTGTAATTCTCAGCTATTAAAAAGTGCTTTTCTCAAGTTATAATCTACAGGCACTGCTGGAGGATGTAGGAATACCATGGTGAGCAAAATTCACAGCAGTCCCTGTCCTCGTGAAGCTTGTGTGTGAGAGAGGAGAAGAGTAGCGAATACACCTGGGGGCAGCCAGCCGAGAACATCCAGCACAGACTGGCCATCCTTATAAGATGTTTGGCTTTATCCTTGAGTGGCACAGAAATCATTGGTGTTTCCCGTGTTTTTATTATTATTATTATTAATTATTATTATTATTATTTTATGATAAAGAAGCAAACGCAGAGACTAGAATGATAGGGACTGGAATTTGAAAATGAGGTGACCTTGGAAAATTATTTTGAAGAATCCCAGATTTCCAAGCTTTGGTAAATTTTGACAGAGTTCATGGAGAGGGAGACCAAAAACACAACTTCTGATGGGTTTGGTCATCCCATTGATGACTTAGAATTACAATTATGGGGCATTGTTGCTTAGAAATTATTAGGCTAAAAACAAAATCCCCTTTATATTGATTTATGCAACCTATCTGTATGAATGTGTATGTACAAAAACACATACTTACATGTCACCAAAAACATATCTGTACTCATATAGCTTTTTGGCAGGTGGCATTTATCGTTTTTACTCTCTATAATCTCCAATAATGAACTATTAGATATATACACTAATCCATAGGGAATTTTTCATAGATTAAAGATGATGTGTAATAATGTTCAGAGAGATACTCTCTGGATTAGGATGGGTTATTAATATCTCACCAAAGTGCTCCTTGAGGGCTTATAATAAGCTCTGAAGTGGCTTGTGACGTCTGGTCACCTGCAAGCTCATGTGCGAGGGATATGAGAAGGAAGACTGTCCTCCTCGTGGGGAAGCAAGGAACTAGAACATGCTGGGCTTTCTGTTGTTGTTCCTTATACCTGGATCTCTCCATCCTCCATCTCTATGTCTGAGTTATTTTGCCCTATCCTTCAGTTTTTGGTTGATAAGCTCCTCCTGAAGAGGGCTCTCCCTGTAGACAACGGTTGGTATTTTGTCATGACTCCTGCAGGTGCCACCGTCATTGAGTCAAGGGCTGATTTTCCCACCAGACTATACACAGGAGAGCACCTGGCTTCTTGATGGACATTCTTCTGCCTGGTGCACGGTGGTGCTACTTGTACACTTGTCACTGGCCAAAAAGGTTCCTGCCACAGGTCTTGACTACCTCCCAAGAAAGGCCGGTCCTGGTACTCAAAGGGCCTGTGTCAGTTCAAGAGAGGAGCTAGCTACAAGACTTTGCTTAAGAAAAGTAGGAGAGTTGGGGTAGGGGTATTGGAAGAAAACCACCAAATGTGAGTGCTAAATGAAGAAATGGGGGGCCGATGACCCCTGTTTGCCACGTGGGAAAAAAAGAAAATATTGTGGAAGGAACATTTCGAGCAGTTTGCTGAGGCATTTCCAGTGTAAATCTTCTCTTCCATCTCTCCTGTGAAATCATCAGTAAATTCTAAATTGCCTGCTAATCTTTTTGAGAGGCTCTATTATTTATGGCGACCCAGAGAGGGAGAAAATTCTGTAACCACTGTGGCTCAGGCAAGAAGGAAGGTTAATATGGGGATGTGGGGACATGACATTCCTTGAGAGGAAGATGGAAAATGGAGAGATTTGAGAGAGAGACCAGGAAAACCCTTGAGGTCCTTGGGGAGGAGGGTGATACCAAACTTTTCCATTCATTTTCCCTCTCCTCTAAACACCCAAAACAGAAAAAAGATTCAGCCAGTGAAAGGGAGATGACTTGGTTTTAGTGTGTGAGACTGCCTTCTCAATGCCCTACACATTTTAAAATGTTGGGCTGACTCTCATCAATGTCTGATCACTTGGGGGAATTAAGAGGGTGATCCTGTGGTGCTGGTAACCTTACCTCACTCAGCTTAGCTCAGATGCCTCTACCCCACACCAGAGGGCTCCCACTCAGGGGCCTCATGCAGGTTTTAGAATCGACCAAACAGAGGCTGAAACTTGGACTTGCCATGTTTGTAGCCATGAGGTCACTCACCAGCCCCTGAAAGAATGTGCCATGGTTTCTTCACCTGTAACATGGAGGTGACAAGGCCATCTCACAGGGCTCTTAAGAAAATTCAAGATGATAATACGTCGCATCTGAGGCACAATCAGTGTTCCACATACACAATTTTCCCTTCCGCTCTGAAACAAGTTGATAAAATGCCCTTTGAACTTCTCTCTCTCCTAGTGTCTCCAGCAGCAATAAATCATGCTAATTCTGATTCTGCTCTGCAATTCTTCTAAGTCTCAGATTCCATACCCACAAAATCAGTCAGACTCCATTCTTCTTTGACAAGACATCTAACATCTTCTGAGTGCTAACTTATGCCAGGCTCTTTTGTGTCCTTGTGGTAAAAGAAACAAACAAATAAACAAACCACTTTCTATATGGAAGATGATTTTATCATCACTATTTTACAGATGAAGAAGTTGAGACACCTACTCAAAGTCCCATAAGTAGTAAGTGGCAAAATTGGAATTGAACCCAGAAAGACTGTCACAGAATCCAGCTTTTTATCAACAAAAGAAAGGAGAATGAAGGGTACCTCTGATTAATAATAAGAAAAACCAAACTGCTACTTGATTATATTTGACAAGATAATTAATTATTCTATTTAATATAAAATGAGACACCTGAGGAAAGCCAGGTCCCATTACTTCCGTCACCTAAGCTAGAAAAGTCACTGCTTCACTGCTCTGTGTGGTCCACAGGGCAGGCGAGCAGCTGGGTGCCTGTTAGAAATGCAAAATCCTGGTACCTCACTAGACCTACAGGATCAGAATGATCATTTTAACAAGCTGATTTCTCTGATCATTAATGTTTGGGAAGCATCCCTTTTGTTTCTTTTCTTTCTTTCTTTCTTTCTTTCTTTCTTTCTTTCTTTCTTTCTTTTTTTTTTTGAGAGAGAGTGCAGTGGGGAGAGGAGCAGAGAGAGAGAGAGAATCCCAGACAGACTTCCTGTGAATGTAGAGCCCAACATGGGGCTTTGCACAGGGCTTGCCTTGGGCTTCATCTCACGACCCCAAAATCATAACCTGGGCCGAAATCAAGAGTCTTATGATGTCCAACCAACTGACCCATGCAGGCTCCCCTTCTTTTGCTTCTTGGACATCAGTGTTCTCATCTATAGAATGAGGAGCTTGCTCTTGGATATCCTCAGTCCACTCCATGACTTGTGTGTGGTTCTCACTCCTGAGGTGACTCATGCTCTCTGTGTCCATACCTGAGAGATGAATTCATTCCTCTTCCTCTATCTGCATCAATCTCCAAACACTTCTTTTGGAGAGCTGAAAAAAATGAAGCTATTATTTATGGAAGAGTAGAAGATAATTGCAAAATCTTCATATTTTTCTAAATTGACTGGTTCAGGTAACCTCTTTAACTGGTTTTCCATTTGCATGAGTTTGTTTTATTCAGTATGTTGATCTATCCTTTTTTCATACTTTTACTGGGAGTATTATTATAGCAAAGTATATACCTATCAAGGCCTATATGTTATTATTTAAGATAATTTAACAGAAAATACAAATGGCCGTTTTACTTTTATATTCCTCACAATACCCAAGAAGAATCCCTTTGTTTTCTATTTTTTAAATGTTATTTTGTTATTTTTCCTTCATTGGTATGTTGGCTTCTAAAGGGACAATTTAAAAAAAAAGAGGAGAGAAGAAAATGATGATAACTCAGGGTATTTTTTTTTTAAACAAAATGAAATTAGCTATGTCATTTTCTTCTTTGTTTTCTTAGTTTCCCATAGCAAACTGGAAGGGCTTTGACTGGCAACTGCACGGAGTGAATTTCCCCTAAACTGTTGTATAGGAACTGGTTGACTGCTAAGTGGCCTGTACCATACGACTGGGTCTATATATTGTAATAAATAAATATAGATCAATAGGTAGATCCATCGATTTATAGGTGATAGCTAGCTGGCTAGCTGGAGATAGATGGATGGATGGATTGATGCATGGATGCATGGTTATGTTTTCTACATGTATCTTCAGCAGCTACACCAGCAAGCTATCAGTTTTGTGGAGCCTCACAAGGAGATGAGCCTGCATGTAGTCACTGCATTTTGATGGCAATAAGCCTGGATCAATGACAGTAAAGGCTGCAGTTACTCTAACCTCAATTTGTTTTCATTTTGCAGAAAAAATATATTTCCACTATTGAGCACTTTTATTCTTTGTGTGTTTCAATGTGTGATGAGAAAGAAATCTTTTTCACTCCTGAATAAACTTCTCAAAGAACATATATGAGAGGCCAGCAGGTACATGAAAAAATGGTCACATCACTAGTTATTTAGGAAAAGAAAATTAAAACCATGATGAGATATTACCTCATTCCTCTTAGAATGACCATCACCAACAAGACAAGAGATAAGAAATGCTGGCCTGGATGCGGAGAAAAGGGAGCCCTTGTGCACTCTTAGTGGGATTGTAAACTGGTACAGCTCCCATGGAAAACAGTATGGAGGATCCTCAAAAAATTAAAAATAGAACTACCATGTGATCCAGCAATTCTGCTTCTGGGGATATATCCAAAGGAAGTGAAAACAATGACTCAAAAAGCTATCTGCACCCCCATGTTCAGAACAGCATTATTTGTGATAGCCAAGACATGACAACAACTTGAGTGTCCATTAATAGGTGAATGGATAAGGAAGCTGTGATATCTATGTCATCGATATTATCTATATGTATATCTATATACATACCTCCACCATTAAAAATGAGGAAATTCCATTTGCATGTGGAAAAAGACCTTGAAGACATTATGCTAAGTGAAATAAGTCAGATAGAAAAAGATAAATACATAAGACCTCATTTACACATGAAATCTAAGAAGAAAGAAAGAAGAAAGAAAGAAAAAAAGAAAGAAAGAAAGAAAACGAAAGAACCAAACTGATAGAAAGAGATCACACTTATAGATTGTAGACACCAGAGGTGAAGGGTTGGTGGGGGTGGGGTGGGGTGAGGGAGTGGAGTAGAGATTGAAGGAAAGTTGTCAAAAGGTACAAACTTCCAGATATAAAATAAATATGTACTAGGGATACTATGTACAACATGATGACTAGAGCTAACACTACTCTATGATATATAGGGAAGTTGATAAGAGAGCAAAGCCTGGGCAGCCGGGGTGGCTCAGTGGTTTAGCACCACCTTCAGCCGAGGGCCTGATCCTGGAGACCCCAGAATCCAGTCCCACGTCGGGCTCCCTGCATGGAGCCTGCTTCTCCCTCTGCCTGTGTCTCTGCCTCTCTCTCTCTCTCTCTCTCTGTGTGTCCCTCATGAATAAATAAATCAAATACTTATTAAAAACAAAAAAAAAGAAGAAGAGAGCAATCCTAAGAGTTCTCATCTCCAGGAGAATTTATTTTTCTTTTGCCTTTTCTGTTTAATGTATCTATAAGAGAAAGTGGATGTTAGCCAAGCCTATTGGGCTAATCATTTCTCAGTGCTGAAGGCCTTACATTACACAGTAATGCATGCCAGTTATTTCTCCATAAAGAAAAAGAAGGATGGGATCCCTGGGTGGCACAGCGGTTTGGCGCCTGCCTTTGGCCCAGGGCGCGATCCTGGAGACCCGGGATCGAATCCCACGTCAGGCTCCTGGTGCATGGAGCCTGCTTCTCCCTCTGCCTGTGTCTCTGCTTCTCTCTCTCTCTCTGTGTGAGACTATCATAAATAAATTAAAAAAAAACAAAACAAAACAAAAAAACAAACAAAAAAAAAAGAAAAAGAAGGAAATAATCATCACTACCTAATTTAGTATGTCCTATAATTATCATAAATTAATTCACAAGAAGAACCAAAATTCTTACACCATATATTCAAGAGACCATGGTTATGACATTTTAATAAAAACATTTAGTATTTTCTGAGAGTTTTGCAACTCCTTCACAGCTCGGAGTCACCAGTAAATAGGGAACCTGTTAATAATCAATGTCTTAAAATTCATGCTCCTCATTCCTAGTGCCCCATCTTAAGCAAGTGATCAATGGACTCCATGTATCTTTTCCTTCTGATTTCCAGCAAGGGAGAGGATGCTGTTTGTGTAAAATTGCCTGTGAGTCAGCTGTAGGCAGTTGTACAGTTGGGAAAATGGCCAGCTTAGCTCTGAAATCTCCAAATTCCTATTCTAATGCAGACTGGTTTATTCCTTTTTCTCCCATCCTCACCCAGAAAATAGTTTGTTTGTTACTGGGAATGACTGCTTATGATTTTATTTTATTTTTTTACCTAAGTCACAAAATTCACGCTTTTAAATTTTCTAATGGTCCAAACTTTTCACAAATGTCTTATTACTTGGTGAAAACATCACAGGAATAAAGTGGACCTCAAAACTACCCAGTACCACACTTCATGGAGATACTTGAACGTTTCATGCAAACTAACAAAAAGTAGGCAGACAGTTTAGGCCTTAATACCTTCAGGATGACAAATTCAATGAACTTCCTCCCAAGGCAGAGAAATTGGTATTTTGTGTGCTTGTTTGTTTGTTTTTCTCCCACAGTCTAGTAGCAAATGGTAATATAGACGGTCTTCAGATCCCACCTAAACACTTTGCAGACTGTAAATGTCTTCTCGCTATTATTTCAGAAAATAGAAACGTACTGTGCTTTGTATTCATTTACAAATATGCATAGTTTTCCATCCATATATATTTTATACGTCTATATCTGTGTGTATATATGTAAGTGTGAATATATATGTATTTCCAGACAAATTAGTAAGGTTGCTTATTTTGCAAATACCATGTAGATATTCGAAAGTAAATTCAAGGTCACCCAGGACCTTTGGCCCAGAACCCACAACTCTGGCACTGGGAATCATTCTAGCCACCAGATTGTTCTGTCTTTCTGGGACGGCTTTTTATACTTATTGCAAATATTAAAAATTCCTTCCCTAAGTCATCCTTCTCCCACTGTGCAGCCAAGCATGTCGCTTGTTGCTGGCAGAATGAGCACAACATGAGCAGAGCTTTGGGAGGTAGAGTCTCTGCACTTCCTCCTCAGCAACACTTGATTTGGAATCTGGAGACTTCGTTCCTGGTGGGGTAACAACAACCTTTCCCCCATAATTAATTTCTGTAAGCTGCAGTTCATTAGCGAGAAGAATGACAGCCTCAAGACACTGATGCTGGCTTGTGTGTGACTCCAAATCTCTATTACCTTATTTAAAGGTGGAGTCGCCATTATTGGTAATAATATTTCAAACATCTTTTAATACCAACAGCAACTCAACCACCTTAAAATAATTCTGGTCGTGAGCAAACTAAGCAATTTAAAGGCAGCTCATGTTCTCTCTAAGTTTTTCATGGCTGCTACTGGGAATACTTGATAATTTATGAAGGCTTATACCATCAAATTAATTACATTTTCCGGATGTCACATGTCTTTTTTTTTTTTTAATACCTGCTAGCTCTGAATTATAAGTAACAACACTGTAGCTATTCATTCCTCTGGTTTATGGAAAATAATATTTGAACCATCTTAGAAATGCCATTATTCCAGGCACTGTCAGTTAAAGATGTGTCAGCAATTTTTTATTCTTCGTCCTATGTATTTTTGGTTAAAAATTAGAAGACAGTATCCCAGCTGGGAAGCAATTTTTTCAACAAAGTGTGAAAAAACATTGTTAGTCTTTTGTAACTAATTTGAGAGAAGAAAGAGCTAGTTGCTGGGGTATTTGAATTTCTTTTAGCCTATGGGAATGTGAATAGGTTTAGGATTGAACAGCCCTGGAAAGTCAAATGCACGGGTCCATAGTCAAAGCTAAAAGGAAATGAAACTGATTTAATGTGAGGCCACCGTGGATGAGAATCTGCATAATAAAAAATAGAGCCCATAGTCCGGGATCTATTGCTCTTCTGAAGATAGCTGGTCTTTCCTGTTGGATATAGACGAGATACCACTGAACCCATAGACAAAGGGCTCTTGATTCTAGACTGATTAATTTTCCGCTGTATTTTAAATTTGGTTTAGAATAGGAGTCAGAAGCTCTATGTGCTAACTTAATGTAACTGAGGTCAATTTTTTCCTCTTGTATAATGAATGTAATAAAAAGAAGTTCTTGTTTATTTATTCAGCACATGTATAGAGAGCCCCATTGACTAGTACAGTCGTTAGATGCAGTACAGAAGAGTGGCTAGGGAAAGAAGTCTTGGAATTAGACAAACCTGGGTTTAAAATCCTGCTCTGCTGTTGTGAGTGTGCGACCTTGAGCAAATTAATCACACCAAGCACTAGCATATCATCTAAAACAAGGATTGGCAAACTACGGCCTGTGGACCATATTTAGCCCACTGCCTATTCTTGCAAATAAAGTTCTGCTGGGATGTGGCCATGCCCACTCATTTACATTTTGTCTCTGGTTGCTTTTATGCTATAGGAGCAATGGAGTATCTCAACAGACATTCCATGGCCCATGAAGCCTAAAATATTTATCATCTGGCCCTTCACAGGAAAAGCTTGCCAACATGTGATCTAGGAAACTGAAATGATAGTACCTACCTGATAAGGTGATCATGGGAATTGAGTAAGATAATGTGTACATATTCCTTAGGATGTTGCCTGGTATGTAGTGAATTCTCATTAACAGTTAGGTGTCATTTGCTATATTTTGCCAGACATTTGGCTCAGTGCTGGAGGCACCATGACAGCATTGACTCAGTCCCATCCTCAAGGAGCTTAAACCCGTGATCTGGTGTGATGCCGTGAGAGAGTAGCACAATCTGCTTAGTGGGTATGTAGAGGATCCATATGTAATGATATCTCTTTCCTCTATTTATTATGGGGTCTATTGTGGTACAACCTGTTCAGATGGGAGCCAGTGGTGCAGCTGGTGAAATAATTCACCCAAGGCAGAACAAAAGAGAGAAAGTTTGTCGAATACATTGCAAGGGGGCCACAGGCAGCAGCAAGGGAGAGACTGTCTATCACGAGGCGGTGATGAGGCACTGTAGTCACGGGGTGTACTGAGGAAGCATGGGAACAAATGGAATTTTCCCTTTTTTGGTAATCTTAGGAATCGTGCCTGGTTATAATTGGCCAGTACGGGCCTTTGGCTATTTCAAGGTGGGTCCCCTTAATGAGCCTGTTTGCATTCAGCTTGGTGGTCACTGCGGGCCCTTCCGCCTTGCTCAAGTTTTTGTTGCTCAAGTCTGTTGCCTAAAAGTGTCCTCTAAATCGCACGGTTTGTAAAACCACACTTCGTGTTTTTTCTTCCTAAGCATATGAGACATCTTCTAGATGACTTCTTAGTAATTAATTTTGTAATGTTTCTTCTCTCCAACTATGGTTAAGTTTGGCAATGGACAGACATTATGATTGTAAATGGAGCAGAGGGGAAACTAAATGGAATATTGGAACAGGACTACTGATTCACTTTTCTGGGTATATAATCAAACACAGAATGTAAGGTGTTTTACGTATTAAACTTGGTATGGTGTGAGACCTAACATTAAGATTCAATACTATAGACTTCCTAGACATTTGGTAAAATAAGGAGGGCTCCAAAGCCTACCTATAACTTTTCCGCACTCTGTTCCTGGAAATAAGGTCCCCTAGCCAAACAA
Organism: Vulpes vulpes; assembly: GCF_048418805.1. NCBI lineage: Eukaryota > Metazoa > Chordata > Mammalia > Carnivora > Canidae > Vulpes > Vulpes vulpes. The sequence goes on along the minus strand of NC_132792.1, from coordinate 42,527,145 downwards.
CCCTCCCTATCAAATGAGCCAGGTATACTTCCTGCTTAGCCCTGAGGAGCAGATTTCAGTTCTCTGCTGGCCCAGAGAATTATTCAAACAAGGCAATCTTATCCTCCCATGGACCTAGAGTCCCTGCAGTCCCAATAGCACAAAGCCTGCCCCCCACAGCTCCTGGTTGCTCACTCTGCTCCCACTTGAAAGCCCTTGGGGTGTGTGACTAATAAACTATTGCTCCCATCTGTCTAGTGTTGGGTGTCATGTAGTCAGCCATCCCCATAACCCTAGAGTGGGAAAATCTCCCTTAACCAACAAAGATGAAGAGCAGGTAATTGAAACACCTGGCTCGATGTGCACCATGACACATAGGAAACTCCTGGAGCCTAGTAGAACTCACTACTCACAGGGTGCCTTGGCAATTCAGAGTTTTGTGTTTTCTTTTGTTTTTAAAGGAAGGGTAGAGCCAGAGATCACTTAACCATGATAAAGATGATAAAGATGCAGGACAAGGAGTGCCGCTGATGTAGACTTTGTTCCCAGAACAGCGCAAAAAAATATTATGTGAAATGAGTCCACACGGAACAGGTGCTCAGTCGGTCCCCTTGGAACAGCACAGCGTTCAGACTGTTTCCCTGTTGTAACAACACATTTTTTATGAAGAAGATGTGTTATGACTAATATCTTGAATTGATTAGACAGCTAATGTCAGCATTAATTAGTATATTAACCAAAAGTAGGGTGAGATGCTGAAATAGTAAAAGAAAAGAATTTTTATTTCTAAACTTTAGCCTCACTTTTTCTCTGTAATATTTTTTTCCAGTTAAAGATTTTTCATAAATGTAGTTGTGCACATATCGACATAATCCAGCTTTAGAACTTTTCCATTGCGCCCATTTGCAGTTTATCTACACTCTCACTTCCATCCCTCAGGTACCCACTGGTCTGATTTTTGTCTCTACAAATTGGCCTTTTCTAGGCATTTCATATAATTGGAAGCATACAATATGTAGTTTTTTTGTGTGTGTCTGGTTTGTTTCACTTAAAATAGTGTTTTCCTGGTAGCTATAGTTAGCAATACTGTGTTGTATATTCAAAAGCAGCTAAGAGACTCGATTGTAAAAGTCCTTATCTCAAGAAAAAAAGTTTGTAACTCTGTGGCGATGGACGTTAACGAAACTTATGGCAGTGATTGTTTAGATCAAGTTATTATATTATATACTTCCAGCTAATATAATGTATGTCAGTTATGTCCCAAGAAAAACAAAACAACAAAATATTTGTTGAGCGAATTGATTTAAAAATAACGTTTACAGAGTTCACCTGGGCAGTAGTACGTGTCAATAGCTCATTCCTTTATGATGCTAAATAGTATTCCATTTGTATGAATTTCGTTTATCCATTCATCAGTCACTGGATATTTTTACCATTTCCAGTCTGAAGCTGCTATAAATAATGCCACTGTAAACATTCATGTACCTGTCTTGGTGTGAACAAGTGTTTTCTTTGATTTTGGGCAGATTCCGAACAATAAAATGTCTGAGTTGTAGGGTAGGTTTATGTTTAACCTTTGAAGGAACTGTCCAACAGCTTTCTACATTGGCTATATCATTTTAGGGCAATTGTCTTTGATACTTGCTATTGACTTGTCTTTTTATTATAGTCATTCTAATAGATGCATAGCAAGATGTTTATTCACATCTTTTGCCCATTTTTAGATTGAGTCATTTTTTCCTTTATTTTTTTAAAAAAGGATTTATTTATTTATTTATTTATTTATTTATTTATTTATTCATGAGAGACAGACAGAGAGAGGCAGAGACACAGGCAGAGGGAGAAGCAGGCTCCCTGCAGGGAGCCTGATGTGGGACTCAATCCCAGGACCCTGGGGTCACGACCTGAGCTTAAGGCAGATGCTCAACCACTGAGCCACCCAGGGGCTCCCGAGTCACATTTTTCATAGAACTGTAAGAGTTTTTTAAATATTGTTTGCAAGTCCTTTCTAAGATATTTGATTTGAAAATATTTTCTCCTAGTCTGTGGTTTGTCTTTGTATTCTCTTAATTGTTTTTATTGGAAGCAAGGAAGTCTGATTTCAGTGAGGTCCAGTTTATCAACTTTTCTTCCACGGTTATGCTTCTGATGTTATATTTAAAATTCTTTGCCTAACCCAAAGCTAAAAACTTACTCTCCTATGATTCATTCCAAAAACTTTATGTTTTTAGGTCTTACATTTAGGTCTATGATAGAGTTAATTCTTGTTTATGTTTGACATAAAGAGCTATTTATTTGTTTGGTTTGCATGTGGATATATAGTTGTCCCAGCACCATTTGTTGAAAAGTCTGTCCCTTCTGCCTTTGAATTGACTCATTGTCTTTGTTGAAGATCAATTGACCATAAATGTAAGAGTTTATTTATGGACTCTTAACCCTGTTCCATTGATCTCTATGCCTTTCCTTCCATGAATACCACACTGTGTTGGTTACTATGGCTTGATAGTGAATTCTGAAATTAGTAGTGTCAGCCCTCCAAAATTATATTGGCAATTCTAGGTCTTTTGCATTTCCTTATGCATTTTAGGGTTAGTTTGTCAATTTCTATTAAAAAGTCAGCTAGACTTTTGATGGTGATTGCATTGAATTTATAGATTACTTTGAGAATTGCCATTTTGACAATACTGAGTTTTCCAATCCATGAATACAAGATGTTAGTTCATTTATTCATATTCTTAAATATTTCTAACAAGAATATTTGACAGTTTCAGTGTACAAGCCTTATACGTTTTTGTTAACTTTTCCCTAAGACTTCTATCTTTTTTCATCCAATTCTGAATGAAATTGTTTTTTAATTTCATTTTGGATTGTTCATTGCTAGTATATAGAAATACAATTGATTTTGTACCTTGATTCTACACCCTATAACCTTGCTAAGCTCAGTTGTAGTTATTTTTGTAATTTCTTAGGATTTTCCACAAATAGAAATGTATCTCTGCTAATAGAGTTTTATTTTTTCCTTTCTTACCTGGTTGCTTTTTAAAATGTGTTTTTTTTTCTCTTTTTTCTTTCCTTTTTCTTATTTCTCTGATTAGACCCTTACGTACAATGTTGAATAGAAGTGACAAAATCAGACATCTTTCCTTTATTCTGTCTTAAGTGGAAAGCATTCACATTCAGTCTTTCACCATTAGTGTGACATTAGCTGCTTTTAAAAAATTTCTTGTAGATGCTCTTTATTGGATTGAGGAAGCTTTCCTCGTATTCCTGGTCTATTGGTTTTTTTAAAAAACATAATTGGATATTAGATATTTATCAAGAGATTTGTCTCCATTATTAAGATGATTATGTGGTTTTTGTTCTTTATGAAAATGAAGTATTATATCCGCTGGTTTTTTGAATGTTAAGTCAAGTTTGCATTACTAGCAAATATCCTGGCTAATTACGCTATATAATTTTTTTTATATATATTGTTGGATTGTGTTTCCTCAATATTTTACTCAGGATTTTTGCATCTATGTTGCACTCCAGTTTTATTTTCTCATAATATCTTTGTCTGGCTTTGTTATTACATAACACTGGCATCATAGAATGGGTTGGGAAGCGTAGCTAGTTCACCCTATACTGTGTTTGGATGTGGATGAACAGCTTCATAGGTCACTTAACACCTGAACTGGTCATATAACACATGGCTGGAGCAATGGCAGTGAAGAAAGAAGCATGGCCTAAGGAAGTAGATGACAGAGGTCTTTATTTTAGGATCACTTATTTCATTACCTCAAATAAGGTCTTTCAATTCCTAATTTTAAGAGTTTTCATTTTGGTGATTATATTGTGTGGGTGGGACCGATGTGGATCAGAGCCTTGTTATGCAAAATATGATCCATAGACCAGCAGCTCTGACATCATCTGGGAACTTGTTAGAAACACAGACTCTCAAGCCTCATTTCAGACATTGAATCAGGATCCGAGTCTTAACAAGATCCTAGGTGATTCATTTGTGCTTTAAAGGTTGGGAACCACTGAACTAGATGCTCCCAAGTTTACTTCCACCTTTAAAATTTATAAGATTTTAAAACTCTGGTATAATCGGCAAGATTGGAAACACTACAGAAGTTGTTCTAATTAGAAACATCAAGTGTCACATGGATTGGAAGGGTCAAGAAGGAAAAAGGAATTAAACTAGATATAATTATAAAGTGTGAGATTTTCACTTGGCATCTGGGATTCGTAGCTATATACCTGCATGTTCAATATCAATATACCAAGTGTGGTATATTGAACATGCAGGATGCTTGGAGTGTTTTTATAAAGCAGCTTTATTTTATATTTTCATTGCCTTTTTGTCTTTAATTACTGGGGTTAGTTTTCCATGACTCTGAATAAAAATTTGGCATTTTTATAACTCTGGTCAAGGACTTTCTAGTCCTCCGTTTAGAATGCTCAGATCCTTCATTTAAGAGCAAGCTTTCCTTCTCATCCCACAACTAGGAGAGGGTCTTAGTATGAGTAGTCTGCCCTGGAAAAAGAGAGTATAGTCAGCTTCTTTTCTCTTTCTGGATCACCTTCTCCCCACTTTTTTTAAAGATTTTATTTATTTATTCATGAGACACACAGAGAGAGAGGCAGAGAAACACAGGCAGAGGGAGAAGCAGGCTCCATGCAGGGACCCTGACGTGGGACTCGATCCCGGGTCTCCAGGATCACACCCTGGGTTGAAGGCGGCACTAAACTACTCAGCCACCCGGGCTACCTTCTCCTCACTTGATAGCTACTGATTTTGAGGGAAGAAAGGAAGGTGAAGGCAATATGGAAGCAGGGTTGGTAAAGTGTGTAAGGATGGGTCCTATCTTAGATGGGTCTTGAGCCTTCCCAGTTTGGGCAAACTTTAGCTGCACTGTGCTGAGGCTTCTTTGGGCCTTTGGATATTACTCTTGGCCAGAGCCTCTTTGTTTCATGTGGCCTTGAAAACTTAATAAATCATAGGGATTCATGTCATTTAAGGCCTTGCAACACTTCTCAACCTCAGAGTGGCCAGTCAGGCTGTCTACCTTTATATTTGACAGGCAAAATCTGACATGAGTCCACCATAAGTATTCCAGATACAAGAGATACAAATCAAATTCTTTGAGAGGCCCTGGGAAGCCCCTCTCACTAGGCTTCAGAATGGTGTAACTCATAGCACCTCACACTTCATCTCAAGAAGTTTATTTCTAGAATTTCTTCCTGATTGCCATGTAGTTCAACCCAAACTGCAAGCGAAGTAAAGAGATAAGTCATGAAACTAATTTTCAGATATTTTCCTTTGTAAATATATATCTTGGTTCAGTAATTATTTTAGGAATGTCAAGTCTATCGAATCTTCATGCCCTATTGAAATATCCAATATAAAAATTGAAGTGAAATAGTCCTAAGTTTTAAGAGAATCATAGCAGATATATATATACATATATATGTATATGTATATATTTTATATATATAAAATTTCTTGTAGATGCTCTTTATTGGATTGAGGAAGCTTTCCTCGTATTCCTGGTTTATTGGTTTATTAAAAAACATAATTGGATATTAGATACTTGTCAAGATTTTGTCTCCATTATTAAGATGATTATGTGGTTTTTGTTCTTTATGAAAATGAAGTATTATATCCACTGATTTTTTTGAATGTAAAGCCAAGTTTGCATTACTAGCAAATATCCTGGCTGGTTACACTATATAATTTTTTTTAATATATTGTTGGATTGTGTTTCCTCAATATTTTACCTCAATTTTTCCTCAATATTATATATATATATAATATATATTTTATATAGTTTATATATATTTATATATATCTATATAGTTTATATATATTTATATATATTATATATAATATATATATTTCCCATAACAATATATATATGTGTGTGTGTGTGTATATATATATATATATTGTTATGGGAGACCAATAAGAGGAGACTGCTTTCTGGTAGAGTGCAAATCTGAAGTTCTGGTAGATGATCCAAAGAAAGTATATTGGAGGGAGAGTAAAAGGATAGCCAGAAGGAAAGAAGAAACCAGGCATCATGAGTTTGAAGAATATAAAGAATAGGTATTTGGAGAAGAGTATGGATTTGGATTACACTGTCTCCCACATGAATGTATTTCTAGCTTCAATTTTCTGGGACATCTGAATCCTAGAGAATGCAGTAAATAAAGCTAAAAGAACTTTCACAAAGAGTCATACCCCACATGGCTCAAATAAGTCTATTTTAGGAATGCTGCTAACAGTATGTGACCCACAGAAAAACACACCATCTCCCTCACTCGGCCACTGTGAAGGACTTAGGAGTGACTCAGGCAAAATGGTTTTCCTGTGCTGGGGAAGGAGGGAGAAAAAGTGGCCACAGGGCTGGAACTGGAGGAGTAGTTTTGTGCCTGGAGGTTCCAGCAGAGCAGAGGTTCACAGGCAGGGACTCTCCTCTATCCACGGGAGTGTGGAAAGGTAGGTATTGCTTCTCATGAAGCAGTACCAACTGTCCAACAGCATCATGACCACCACGCAAGCAGATGTGTTCATGAGCCCATAGGACCTCTCATGAGGTATGGCAGTGTACAAGGAGAAGCTGAAAAAGCCAAATCCTGTGTAAGTAGATAGGGGTTGTGAATTAATGAAAATTCAGTACAAATGTCTGTGTGATCCCATTTGTTACTCAAAGGATAAAAAGGCCTAAGAAAATCTGGGTTTGGAAAGGCAGGCTTGGTCTCCTCAAGTACGGAGCAGAGTTGTGAACATTGAGAAGAAACTCACAAAAATAGGATTTGGAGTCATCAAGAAGAGGGTCAGGCTTGCTAAGGAATCATAAAACCGCATGAAAGAGCAGCACCCGCAAATGTGCTCCTTTTTCTCCATAACTTCTCTCATTCTGAGTGGAGGAAGCACTGTAGCAATTATCTTAGTCATAAACCACTGACATATGGTGAGCAGAATGTATAGGAGCTAACCTTAACCTTTTCATCCTCCAGAAACAGTTACATCTTTTTCAATGGAATTAGCATTAATGCATATGCACCTTAAAACGTCTTAACACTAACCACTCTTCCTCTGACTGTGACATTCCTTTCTCTATCCATCAACACCATGTTGGAATCTTCACATTTTGTTCTGCCAATTTTCAAAAATTCTCCCTCTCATCCATTCTTTGCATTTCCTTTCTCACCTCACTTTTCAAAATGAAGAGGAAGGAATATTTATGGGGGGAAAAACTATGCAACTCTCCCCAAGTATTTTTCAAACTAGCAAAAAATGACTCTTGTTTTACTTTTTCCTCATGTTATTCGAGCTCTTGATTGCATGGAGACACAATTGCATGTTAGTACTTGATTCTGTGCTCAGTTGAACATTTCAGCGTCTGAGTCTGAAGTCTGGGAAGAGAGGGAAAGTATCATCAGAGATGTTTGGGCTTTAGGCCAAAAAAAGAATCAGACCGCCACATGAAACAAGACTCAACCCGGGAACGGGGCTCAGCTGCGAAACATATGTTTGGGGGGAAGAAAAGCACTTTTCTTCTTTGTAGTAGCCTTACCTTTGATACATTCCCCATTTGGCAGTCTTGACTAATAAAGCATTTTTAACGAAAGCAATCTTGTGAAATTCTTGGTTTTCATCCTTCCATGTTTTAAATTCATCAGATTCAGCAGTGCCCTTTTCTGAACATTAAGGTTAGTGGTCTTTCGCAGAGATTTGTAAGGCACATATGCACTGATGTTAAGTCAGATGAAACAGACTTAAGTGTTTCTGGAGGATGGAGAGGTTGAGGTTAACTTCTGCCCGTTTGACTAACTGTATGTCAGTGGAGCGTGACTGAAATAAATGGAGCACAAGAGTTGGATCCTTAGTCGGACGACACAATTCAGTTTATCACCGGGTGAAAGCAGAGACCAGTGACCAGCCACCATGCTGTGCAATTGCATTTTCTGCTACATTTGTGCTACCCTCCTGAACTAGGGAGCTGGGTCACTGTCCCATTCTGTTAGGCGAAGTATGCAAGTCGTCGCAGGCCTTCCAGGTAGCAACATCTGGGTGCTACTTCCCAGCCCAGAAAGGGCCTTAAGGAACTGAACTCACGTACTTGCACATCTGTTTCAGGTTTGTCACTGTGGTGTTCTCCTTGGGAGAATGTCCTTGAAGAGTCTGTAGTTGCCGATTGCAAATGTCACCATTTTTCGGAGGTGCCCAGGGAGCCCCACAAAGGGCGTTTGGTGAACAACCTTTTAAGGGCTGCGGGCTGATTCTCAGAGGGAGAACATTTTGGCAACAAGTCAGGTAAGCCCCTGATCTAAAATGAATGCTTTTGAAATGTGGTGTACATGTTTCATAATTACTCAATAAGCAAGATCAATCGTAGCATTTTCCAGGGCCTGATACGAGAATAATTAACATGTCTTTCCCTATTTTATTCTGCTTTGGGTGCTCCTGGGAGTCTGTTGACCTCAAAAAAAAAAAAAAAAAGACAAATTAATTAAGCATTGGGCTGGTGACAGTTAAATGAAAAACCACACCAAAATAGTCTAATGATATATTCGGGAAACTTGGTGCTCCACCGGGACTGAGTCAGATGTGGGACCAGAGGTTAAACACCTGTCTTATTAATGGGTCTTTGGAAGAATAGCTACCTAAATATAAAATAATTCATCTGGTGAGTTAACTGAGCCTCAAGTCAGCCCCACAAATGCTAAGTTTATGCTTGCTGTCCAAATTAATTACCTCCAAATGATAGTTTGGAATTGGCCAACCATTAGTATTCAGACTTGCTTCTATTCAAGCAAGGAAGACAGAGAGCAAAAGAACAGGGCAGCCAGCTGAAGAAGGAGAAGAGTGAATAGTTTCAATATACTGACTAAAACAAAGCCTAAAGCCTCTGGGCACAGTGACCGTGACTCACCTTCCATGTCTCTACAGATCCATTTATCTGCACCAAGTATACAGTGCTGTTGTAAGAATTTTAAAGGAGCTTAAGAGGCTTTAGCTCTACAACACCCTTGGCTGTGATGTCTGTATAATGGATGTCTCTTATAGAGTTAGAATGGAAATCTCATGGCTTATTTTTTCCTATTTGATTCCTAATACGTAAGTATTGTGCTTACTGTAAACTTCAGGGGGCCAGAACTGGTGGCTGTGCTTGCCATGGAGCAACGCTTCAAAAATTCCCAAATGAATGTTTCATTGAGAATAGAAGAATTCTGGCATCAGAACGGAAGTGTCACATGCAGTTTCAGGTCAGGCAGAGGGATGGAGGTTAAAAAATAATCATAATAAACAAGTTTGTGGGAACTCTAGCCTCAGGACCAGGTTTCAGGACCATGGAGGACCCAAGAGCCATGAGGTAGAGCTCTGGGGGAGGTCAGCTCTCCCTATAAAACTGACCTTGCAGCTTCTCTAATGCTTGGGCTCTTCCTCAGCCATTTCTGGCTTCATTCTCACAGTCAGGCTATGAAATATGCCCTCTGATTATTCTTAGTCCATAGGTTGTAAAAGGAAAGCCCAGAGAAGTTACAGATTTTACCCGGCATAACATGATGTAAAGTGCTGAACAGGAAATGGACCCTACAGTGTGATCCTGGTGCCCAGATTCTCAGCAACCATTCTCCGCTGCCTCCCAGTGACGTCCATGATCAATGGCACACTCGACAGTGTCAATAATTCTGATGATGTGATTTTGAGAGGCCGAGATGTGTGAAATGACATGAGCAATTAATAAGCTCACTAACACAGGTTCAACCAAAACAACCTAGGTTCCTAGTTGTGCAGAAGATTGAAATTTCAGAAGAAAAGATGCTTAGCTAGAATAATAATTTCAATTTTAGTATCACCCTTCTTATATTTAGTGACATTTTCTGACACGAAAATGATCAATGCGTACTTTACTAAGCTGACTAAGGCAATAAATATATAATCAGGATAGAAAAGCAAACTTTCACATCATCCCATCAACTAGAAATAATTGTTTTGAACATTTTGTTGGATTGTCCCATTGTATGGATGATGCTATGTGTGTGCGTAGGTGTGTTCTTATATGTATGAAGATGTTGTAAAGATATTTACCAAAGATCACAGAAAACAAGTGATAAAATTAGGATTCAAACCCAGATTTGCCTGAAACATATTTTTGAGTATATAAATATGTACATATCTAAAAACATCTTCCTGTAAGTATAACACATAAATGAGATTTTTACTTAAACAGTACTTCTATTGGGGTACCCGGGGTTGGGGGCTCCCTTGGGTAAGCATCTGTCTTCAACTCAGGTCATGATTCCAGGGTCCTGGGATAGAGCCCCTGCGATAGAGGGAGCCTGCTTCCCCCTCTCCCTCTGCCCTCTACCTGCTCATGCTCCCTGCTCTGTGTCAAATAAATAAAAATAAAATCTTTAAAAACATTACTGCCATTAATTACATTGTGGATCTAGTCTTCAGTGGCCATTTTCCCATTTGCATTAAGTTTTATAACCATTACATAGACACTCTTTAACTGATCTGTGTTCACTCCTGTTTTGGACCCATTGTTGTCTTCTTGAATTTCTTTTTTTTTTAAATCCACCTTTTAAGATATGATTGACATACAAAAAAACCTGTGCATATTTCATGTACAAAACTTGATAAGTTTGGAAATAAGTGCACATCTGTGAAACCATCATCGCCATGATCTATGTCACAAACGCATTCATCACCTCCAAAAGTTTACCACCGTCTTATTTTTCCAGCTTTATTAAGGTATAACTGACAAATAAAATTGTAATATATTTAAACCATTCAATATGATGATTTAATATATGTATACATTGTGAAAGGATTCCCCCCACTGAGTTCATTGACACGTCCATCACCTCACGTAGTTACCTTTTTTCTAAAGAACATTTAAGTTCTACTCAGCAAATTTCAATTATACAATACAATGGTATCAGCATTAATCACCATTTTCCATGTGAGATCTTCACACCTTATTCATCTCATAATTGACAGTTTGTATTCTTAACCAATCTCTCTCTATTTGTCTCATCTCCCAGGCCATGGTAACTGCCATTCTACTCTCTGTTCCTCATGAGTGTCCCTTGCATGTTTTTTTTTTTTTTCTTCCAATACCATGGATGAGTGATATAATGCAATACCTGTCTTTCTCCGTCAGGACTATTCATTTAGCATAATGCCCTCCAGTTTCATTCCTGGTGATGCAAATAACAGGAGTTTCCTCTTTTTAAAGGCTAAATATTATTCCTCTGTGTATGTGTGTACCACAGAAGACATTTTCTTTATCTACTTATCTATTTACAGACACTTAGGTTGTTTTTATACATTGGCTATTATGAGTAACATTTACTATGATACGATGTTTGCAATAATATGTTCTATGAACACGGAAGGACAGATATCTCTTCCAGCCAACAATTTGTCTCCTTTGGATATATACTCAGTGGGATTGCTGGATCCCAGGGTGGTTCTTTTCAAAGTTTCTTGAGAAAACTTTATACTGCTTTTCATAGTGGCTGTACCCATTCATATTCCCACCAAATTGTTCAAATTGTTTAAATAGTTGTTTTCAAGTACTTAACTATTACATTTTCTCACCCCCATGGACGTCTGAAATAGTGGGTGTCTGCACACAGAAATGAAAATCCTAAATATGTATTCTTTATATCCCACTGGATCTGATCTTCTTGGGTCTCATTAAAATATTGATGTCTTTACCTTGTTCCTTTGAATTCTATATTAAAATATTAAGTCCGTCCTCTACTAAATTATTTTTGCATTATATTCAGAATATTATGGAAAGACTATACTGTAATTTTTAATTGCAAGTTCATTTCTTTCACATTGTATACATTTTCTTATTCAAGATCTTTTTCTCTTTACAACTTAATACTTTATTTGATTTAATGTCTTCTTGTTTATATATGAAAACCTAAGTTAGAATTAAAAAATACTCTTTCTTCTTGAAAGACACGTCTTTTAAAAGAAGACACTTGTGATGATCTCAGGGTCATCCTTTTCTTTTGAACTGCGATATAATTTCAAAAGCATGGTGGTTTCTCTCTGCTTATCCTTGCATAGGACAGCTTATGTTTACCAGGGATTGACTTCAAATAAATTTGGAATTGAGATTGATGTGGACCTCTATCCAACCTTCATTTTCAAATGAAGAAGGTATAAAAACTAGATTTATCATAGTTTTCTTGGACTAGCTTTGGTATTCTCGAGGTTAGGAGTGTAAAGGAGTATAAACTTGGGGATCCCTGGGTGGCGCAGCGGTTTGGCGCCTGCCTTTGGCCCAGGGCGCGATCCTGGAGACCAGGGATCGAATCCCACATCAGGCTCCCGGTGCATGGAGCCTGCTTCTCCCTCTGCCTGTGTCTCTGCCTCTCTCTCTCCTCTCTGTGTATTCTCATGAATAAATAAATAAATAAATCTTTAAAAAAAATTAAAAAAAAAAAAGGAGTATAAACTTTCTCACTCAAAAGTTTGAGTGAGAATACTGGGCAATCTTTGCAGGTGACTTTGCCTCTGGTGCAAAGGATTCTGTGCTTGTTATGGGTGCTGCAAATGAGCCCAATGGTACCTCATCCAGAGGGATTCACCTTTTCTCGTTGTGTGGTGCTTGGTCTGTTCTCATCCCCTCTGAGTTGAGAGTTGTCAGTCGCATTCCATTGGTTCTCCTCCATATGGCTTTCTAAGACTCTCCCACTATTGGATAATGAAACAACTGTACTCAGGTTACTCTTTTGCCCAGAAGCCCAGAATTGTAGGGTAAATATCTAAAAATGAAATTGTGAAATAGGATTTAAGAATCAGATACCCTGGTTTCTATCTTTATTAGCCATTGCCTTTTGGAGAATCATCTAATTTTTCTGAAGATTGGTTTCCCAATCTGCAAATTGAAGGAAAATACTTTCTCCCCTCCTGGGCTGCTGGGAGGCTTCTGCGAGGTACTGAGGCACCGAGGGTCTATGGCAAAGCTCTCTAATCAATGGTGGTGTGGTCTTTCTCCTGAGTCAGATTCTTATAGGAATCCTTTTCAAAGTATGCCACAGTCCCAGCACTCTCAAGAAACATCATTCCCTTCCTCAGTCACACTTTTGTATTTTGTGGAGTTCTTAGTCAACCTACAATACTTGGTATGTTCTCAATCAATGCTTAAAAACTGGTATGATAGACCTAATTTGGAGTGTCTTTGGGGATTTAGCAAATCATCTTTTCAGGTTGTTTCTCATCTCTTGGTTTTAACCACCTTTTTATTTTTTTCATGGATACACTTTAATTGGGAAAGAATAAAAGAAATAAGACCATCTCGAGTGAGAGCTTGAGGAGCAACTAAACCAAAGAGAAGGCATAAGGGAACATTCTTCAGTGTGAGTGCTCTGTAAAGAATGGGTAGTCCTCGTTGTCACCGGCTGTCTCTTCTGCACACGCGCCCCATTTGCTGTGAGATCAGGAGTGGCTTTGTCCTTCCCTGAGCACCAGCATTAATCCCTGCCCCAAACAGCCTTGGAAATGGGAAGCAAGAGAAGCAAAAGGTGGATTTCATGAAGATGCTTCTGTCACCACACTTTTCCGTTGCTTTTGTGCTCTATCCTGTCAGTACCCCACCATATGGTGTGAAAAACACTCGCTAAAATGTGATTTTTTAGTTACTTTGCAGTTATAATGGGTAATTGTGATCTGCTTCACAGCTAGCAATGAATGAAAGTGGTTCCTATGATATCACCAAACTTCAAAATGCATTAGACGGATGGGAGGGAGGAAGGAAGGATGATCTCTACTCCCATCTTTCTATAAATCACAGTGGTTACCTCTAATAGTTTAAGTCAGAAGGGAGCACTCGGGCAGTTGCTTCTAGTCATTATTAGTCAAGCAGACTCCTGAGCTGCACTTTTATAACTGTCCCTCTCCATGGCTCCTCATTCCACCTTTAAAGATGAGCCTCTGTGTCTAGACTTCAGGGCATCTTAACTTCCCTTGCACCACAAAGCTCATCTGCAGCCCCAACTGGGGATTGTAGAGGCTCCCTCCAGTGGGCACTCCAGCCCTGTCAATTAGGTAGGAAATAGCCCACACTGGCCCCAGCGGTTTGAGTTTGATTAACTGATCCTCTACATTAAGCAAAAAACATTAGGAGCAACGGCCCTAATTGGCTGGGTTATCTATAAGCTTACACATCCTGGGAGAGACTTCTTCATCCCTGCAGTAGTTAGGCCTTCTAACCAGACCATTCCCATTGATGTTGCTGCCTAAGAAGACACATTACCTAGCATTTAGCCACTGCCAATAGAACCAGAGCTACCTCCGCCCATCCCCTGCTTTAGAATTACAGGTAGGAGGATGCCAGAGGGTGGGGTTCCCAAAACACCCCTCCTGGTTGCTGCTGACCTCAAGTCCCACAGCTCAGTTGACCTCAGATGCCTCATCTTTAACATGAAGAGAATGGTCCGGATGCCCTCCTCAGGCTTTTCAGCTTTGACACTGTAAGAGCTGATGACTTGCAAATTTGCTCAAATGTTACTTTGCATACCACTGGCCATTTTTTAAAACTTTTTATTTATTTATTTATTTATTTATTTATTTATTTATTTATTTTATTTTAGGGAGCAACCGAATTTGTACAACTCACGGATATAAAACTTACAAAAGCCCTTTTCCCTGTTAAAAGATAAACTGAGGCATATTGACATTTTTCTTTAGTTTGTCCCAGCATTCATCAATTGGAACCAAGCAGCACCCCCTGGGGTCAGGAGCTGCCCCACCCACTGAGGCTGGGGAGACGTGGCCAAAGCAAAGTAAGGAAGTTATGATAGGCTGGAGCTCCAAGGCTAGTTGCCTGTTTGTGATTGATTGTCCTTAGGTCCCAGTTTCATAACCTTGAGGCATTTACAGGCTTAGATTCTGGTTTGCTCATGTAGGTAGCGAAGCCTTAGAGCCACTTCAGTCGAAGGGCCTCCTCCTTTAATCACTCTAACACCCCTAACGCTTTAGAGGAGGAAGCTCAGACCAAGCCCACCCTCGTCCCTGGCGGCAGAGGAAGCTTTTACCCTCGAATCTGGGTTCTATTGCTCCAGGTTCTGCCTTTAATCAGGTAAATAACAATGGGAAAACCACCTAAAACTTTTGAACCGGTTTTTGCCTTTGTAGTGTGAGAGCCAGTTTGTTGTAAAGATTAGAATTCATGTATGAAAAGTGCTTGGAACACAGTTAAGTTTTTGATGACTCCCAGGCAGGCGTCTGCTCTGCGATTTGGGTGATTCACAAGCCCTCCCCTCCTGTGTCTTCACCTTTGGGGAGAGAAGAAGGAGCTCCAAGAGCCCAGGACCTGCCCCTGGCCCTGAATTCTCAGATCCTCGCAGAGCCCTAAGAGATGGCTCCAGGAAAATATATTCTGTTTATTTGACACATTTCAGTCTCACTCCCTCAATTTGGGTTCTCCTTGCAGTTTTACTTTCCGAAACAGTTTGTTCTGTGACAAAAGGTTTGCAAAAAAATACGAGGATAATTGCTGAAGTTTCTCTCTTCTTGACAGTAATTCAATGCCTTTAACAAAGTTTATAATCCTTTTGTACCTAAATGTTTATGTGTGTTGTTAAACCATAATGTAAAAGTATATAAACATTTTCACATGTTCTACAGATCAAATATGGTACGTATGATAATAATTAGAACCACCAACCTAACATATTGTGAAAAATGCCACATATGCATTTAATTATAGTTTCTGATTTTCGAGCATGCATTCAGGAAAAGGAGGAAGTGGCTTTCCATTTAACTTCTTCGCTGCTAACAGAACATGCATGTGTTTTGGCAAGTTTCCTAGGGAACATCTGTCTAAGAGGGAACGTTGGAAAGTTAATCGACATCTACAGAGCCTGGGCAACTGCTGTATGGCCCATGCTGTCTCTGTTAAGCTTCTTAACCGTGTCTCCCTTTAAGCAGAATCACAAAACATACTATTGATTCAGCTCTCTGAGTAAAAAAACAGATCCCAAGCAAAAACGTAGACTGGTTTATTTACAGAAGAGCTTTATGAAGTTGGTAAACAACTTAGCCTCTTTTTCCAAAAGAAGTATGTGTCGAAGACACCATGGCTGAGGTGGGGGATAGGGCTGTGGGGAAGGGTTTGTAAATGGCTCGCGGATATGTTTCCAATGGTTCATACCAAAGGAATGAGTGGAAAAAGACTCCTTAGAATTGAGTGGGGGTGGGAGGGCTGGGGATGGGATGGAGTGAAACTAAATAGCGCTTGAAAACATTGCCTCGGTTCCTGGTTAGAGGAAGTATGATGAAGGATTTGAAAAAATAATAAAGAGCCCAGCAGTTTAGAGGAGCTGGCTGGACAGATATAAATAGAATGGGATTAAGTTTTCCCTTTTTCAGCTAGGTTTGACAAGAAATGTACTAATGGATTACAGATGAAAATTCTAAATGGTAGAATGAATTGTTTCATGCTACTTCTTGGAAAATTACTAGGAATGTAAGAATTTGAACTCAATGCCTTGCTCGAAATCTGATTTAAAAAAATCTTTTTTTTTTTTTAAATGCAGGTATGTTTTTCTTCACTTCTTAAATAATTGTGCCACAGCAAGGACACTGAAGGCTATGGTGATAAGTAAAGCAACAGAGAGCTGCCACATAAAATATAGGACACCCAGTTAACCTTGGATTTTGGATAAACAATTTTTTATTTACTGAGTCTAGTGATTGTAGTCAGACAGCCATTTGGGTAATGGAAAGCTACAAGTCCAAATCAGGTACGTGAGCCTAAAACAGGGTGAAGGGAAGAACACAGTGGGGGTGGCAGCTGGTAAAGAAGAACCAGAAGCTGGAAGATTTGTCCAATCAGCAGAAGGAAGCCAAAGCTGAACAAGATAGAGACTCAGCAGAGCTTTGATAGGGTGCAAGCTAGGGTGCCATGGCCAAGGCAATTGTATTAGTTTGATAGTATTAGTTTGATTAGTTTAGTTTGATTAATTTAGTTTTAGATAGATTAATTTGATTAGTTTGTATTAGTTTGATACTCCACAGCAGAGTGCTACAGACCAGGTAGCTTAAATAACAGAAAACAGATTAGTTTCTCACAGGTCTGGAGGCTAGAGATGGAGATGTCATCTGGGGTTGATTTCTTCTGGGACACCTCTCCTTGGTTTGAAGGTGGCCATTGTCTCCCAGTATCTTCACATGGTCATCTCTCTGTGTGTCGGTCTGTAGTGTCCTCATTTTACCCTAATTATCTCTGGAAAGGCCTTGTTTCCAAACACAGTCGCCTTCTGAGGTGGTGGGGGGGCTAGGACTTCCACATATAAATTTGGGAGGCGACGTTATTTAGCCCATCACACGATGTTATGCTTACCGAATTGAAGTCAATTCAGTTCAGTTCTGCAAGCATTTATAACTACTTAATGTAGTTGATCTCTGTGCGAGGTGTTGGGGAAACCAAAATTAATAGGGCATGGTGCCTGCCCTCAATCATACTGTGCAGTAGGGGACCCAGGCACATACACAAGAACCCTGGCTTAGAGACAACAGATCTAGGTCAAATCTTGGCTCTTCTACATACTGGCTAAGCGAGCCTGGAGAGTTTTCTGATCTAACAAAGAGGTATAATCGTATCAACTTGGTAGAGTAGTCTTGAGGAATAGCAATATTGATGTCAAACCCAGTTCCTGGTACATAATGGTAGCCCTTACTATTATAAATTGTTCAGAAAACACAGAGGGAGGTAACTGCTAGAACCAGGGGAATTTGGACAACTTCTTCAAACAGCAATCATTACAGCTGAGCCTTAAAACACTAGGAGGATTTTGCCAGGTGGAGTAGAGCTAGATCATAATATAAATATGAAAAAGCTAGAGGTGGGCACAGGTTTCCACTTGCCCACAGCAGAGCAGGGCCAATGTGAGTGGTGGAAAATAAGGCAGGAAGGGAAGGTTGGCACTTCATTATGAAGGCTGGAGTATCCTGCTAAATCGTCTGAAGATTTTGCTATATGCAAAAGAAACACTGTGCTTTGAGGTAGTTTCGTTTGTTTGTTGTTGCTGTTGTTGGCTGCTTATTTATTTTTATTCTTTTCATAGAGAATTAACTACTTTCCAAAGGTGGTATTTGGGAGTGCTTGATTATAATGGAAGTGAGAAGAAAGCTAATAAAAAAGAATAGCCCCCGTCCAAAGCAAATTCTGGCAAACTGCATATAATAGGACTAGATCCATCTCTTACGTAGTATTAGTTGACAAAATGGGTCTTTATGTTTTCACAATGACAAAACAAAATGAAAATCTCTCAGCACCAGCCTCGCCCTAACTCTTCCCACTCAGTACATAAAAATGCTCAAGTCTCTCCTAGCTCTTAGAAGAAAATCCCTCCTCTGATCTTCCATCTTCTCTTCACCTATGATTTAACTATTTTTTGCTGCTCTTGTTGTTGTTTCAAAGAAAAAAAAAATATGTGCCTTATTACCAAGTTATACACGTTTATTTCAGATGAATTAGAAAATATGACAAGGAAAGCAAATACAAATTGCCAGGAACTCCCTCCAAACACCCAAAGATCGTTCAATCCTCCGAATATGTACACACACATATATTTTCACAAAATAGGGTGGGATCAAACTATGTTTTCTGTTTGGTTATGCATTTCTTTAAAATTAGCTTTTTACCAAAGAATAATACAGAAAGCTATACAGCCAAATGTTAGCAATACCCATAAAAAAATAAAGTATCCTCATCTTCCCAGCACCTTCCCTCTTCCCCAAGGTCACTGCTCTCCTGACTTCTCCCCCTGTAAGTTTGTTTTGCCTGCTTTTGAACTCTAAATAGGGTAATCTACTGTTCATACAGTGTGTGCTGCTTTCCAACTTGCTTCCTTCATTCCACATCATGTTTGTGGGGTTCATCCATGCTGTTTATTGTGGATTTTTCATTGCTGCATAATAATTTACTATGCGAATCCATCACTATTTGCCCATTCTTCTGTTCATGAACATTTGCATTGTTTTCTGTGTAGAGGCTATTATGAACAGTGCTGCTGGGAAGGTTACCGTATACGTATTCTGGAGTACGTTTGTGTACATTTCTATTAGGTATATATATTCAGGAATGAAATTGCCAGAATAAAAGAGTCTGAAAATGGTTTTCCAAACTGATTATGCTAGTTTTTTCTGCAACTTAAAAAAAAAAAGTTTTTAAAATTTATTTATTTGAGAAGAGTGAGAGGAGTAGAGGAAGTGGGAGAGGGAGAGAATCTCAAGCATGCTCTGTGTTGAGTACAGAGCCTCCCATGGAGCTCAACTTGGGGTTCAACCTCACAACCCTGAGACCATGACCTGACCTGAAACTGAATTGGATGCTCAATCAACTGAGCCACCCAGGTGCCCCAACATTTCCTACAACTTTATAGAAGGCCCCAATTGCTCCATATCTCCAGGCATGCTTGATATCATACCCCTTCTTAATTTTAGTCATTTTGGTGGGTGTACAATGATAACTGATGTTGTTTTTTAAATTTCTATTTCCTTGACTATGAGTGAAATTGAGCATCTTTTCATATGTTTATTGGCTAATTGAATATCTCCTTTTGTGAAGATTTGTTTAAGTCTTGTCCATTTTTTCTATTACATCCTCTGCCTTTTTGTTATGATTTATAGGTATTCTCTCTATGTGTCCTGGATGCAAGTGCTTTGTCAGATATATGTGTTGCAAATACCTTCTTATACTCTGTGGCTTGTTTTTTTTGTTTTTGTTTTTGTTTTTTATCTCATAAAACATCTTGATGAATAAAGTTTTTTTAATTTTAATCAACTCCAGTTTATCAATCTTTTCCTTTATGTCCAGTGATTTGTAAGTCCCATTTATGAAATTTTTGTGCCAAAGTAGCAAAGATAGCCTTCCTCGTTATTTCCTAGAAATTTTTTTTATACTTCCCTCAACATTTAGATAGGCAATCGCTAAAATTAATTTCTTTATATGGTGTGAGGTAGGATCCAAGTTTAATTTTGTATTCTTATTTTTATACTCCAAAAAGAGTCCCATTTATTGAAAAAAATATCTTCTTTCCTTAATCTGCAGTGTGTCCAAGAATAGTTATTTTTTTTTCATAATTCCAGTGTTCATGTATGTGTGGGTCTATTTCTGGATTCTCACTTATCCTTCTATAAATCCAAATTTACCTATGGCTATTTGATTTTCATTTTAAATTTTTTTAAAATTAGAAATTCAGTTATTTTGTCATACTAGATACATTCCAAGTGCTCAGTAGCTACATGTGGCTAGTGATGATGAGGGCACTGTGAATATGGAACATTTTCATCATCTGGAGAGGATTTTTGGACAATATCACTCTAGATTGTTACAGTGTAATTTCATAGCTTTTATTACTATATGAGGAAGTCTTGTTTTCATTTGCTTTGTCTATTATTGAAGTATAAATTCTATAAATGCAGGAATCTGGTCAGTTCACTGTTATATGTAGAGTTCCCAAAATACTTCCTTACATAGTGTTGAATAAATCAGTTAAATTTTGCTGTGTCCTATGAAGCCTGGAACTGCTTTCTGAATCCACTGTATCCAATCTTAGTAAGCCTCCCCAAGAATCAGAGCAGAGAAGGATACTTTGTCATTTTGAAATCTTTGTAATGGCCCACATCTAATAGTTGTTGATAAAGACAATGTTGTTCTTGCAGACATGACATTGATATTGATAAATGTCAACTTTCCTTAAGTACTTTGTATTACATACATCCTAAAATTTATATTCATTAACTCATTTAATGCTTATAACAACTCAATGAGTAGGTACTATTATTATTCCCATTTTATGGATGAGAAAGGGATGCAAAGAAGTTCAGTGACTTGTCCAAGGTCACAGCATCAAAGGATACAAGTAACTAGATTTACTTATTTTTTTTTTTAAAGTAACTAGATTTAACCCAAATGTCTGCTGAAGAGCCTGGGCACCTAATGAACAGTATTATTAGTCCAGTCTTAGTGCCTCTCAAGATAACTTGTAACAGTCTTCAGCTCATTTTTGTTTGTTTATATGTTCATCCATTATGAAAAATCGAATTGCTGCTCAATATCAGATAGTGTCTGCAGCTCTGCAAATTTGTTGCTCTTTGCCACTTCTGTTCTCCCTTCAGAGTATATACCATATAACACCCCATGGTCCAAATAATTCAGATATTTCTACTTTCTAGGTTCTAGAAGCAGAACAGGAATTTTAGTGGATCAAGGGGTGCTTTGTAGAGAGAGACAAGGAGGGAGGCAGGATAGGGCCGGGGAAAGATCTGTGCAAGATGTGGGTCCCACTGGTGTTCATCCTCAGGCTGATCCCTGTGGGCATGAATTGCACCACAGTCAAGGGAATAGGCCCTATATACCTGTATGTTATTCAGTTATTGGCAGGTGTGGTGGGGGGCTGCCCTGGTATGCATGTTCATGTCTGTATATCACAGTAACCTTTAAGGAGAACACTCCTGTTTAGATCAGCTTGGGAAATTTTTCTGGAGGAAAAACCAATCAGCTATAGTCCATTAACCACCAACACTCACAGAAGCTGAGGGGTAGGTATACTGGCCAAGAAAAGGGGATCTTGACCAGAAGGCACCTACAGCGTTTGCTACCCTCCCCCTCCATTAATGTGTTTCTGTTTTATTCATTACTTTAGATGAGTATTAAATACTGTTTGGCATGTTCCTACATTGACTGGTTTTGTGTGGATTTCACAAAATACTTTCACAGTCCTGATTACTGCTGCTGTGTCTCTACTTCAGGAATACATGTGTTGCATGCATTTAAAGATTTCCAAATGGAATGAGATCAGAACGAAATAAGAAAACCCTACAAGCTATTTTAAATAACAGCTAGTAAATAAAAACATCTGGTAGATGACTAAGACCCATGTCTTGAACCTTGGCAAAGAATATGAGATGTACCTTTAAGGAGGAGTGTACACATTAGCAGATTTCCCAGTGACTTGTGGTGTCTAACAGGGAGCTCAGGAAATGGAGACAGGAAGATGTGGACTCATTCCGAGAGCTCAGTGGGACAGGAGGGCACGGAGCATGTCTCCCCCTGTTTTATTGATCTTTATACTGTGTTCTGTTTATGCTCTTTGGAAGAGTAGTTATGAAAAACCAGATATTACACTCATTGGCTGTGAATGTGACACCAACATCTGCTTGCCTTGGCTTGACGCCTCTGGTAGAAACCATCGGGAATGCTTTAGCCCACACCTTCTCTTTGGAAACAACATGAGCAAAAAGAAAACTTCAAAGGCCTTAAACACCTGTGTAACCTCTTCTGTGCCATAGAACAGCCATGCAGACTGATTCTGAGAATCAAGCCCTCTGCTCCCTGCCTCCCTTTGAAGATGCTGGAAAGAAGCAATCGTACATGGTCCTGTTGGCCTGTAAAGTTCTTATTTCCTGCGTGGTTCTGCTGAAAACTCAGGGGAAAAAATCCTTATTGCCTCTAAAAAA
The DNA here is from genome assembly GCF_048418805.1 of Vulpes vulpes. Lineage (NCBI taxonomy): Eukaryota > Metazoa > Chordata > Mammalia > Carnivora > Canidae > Vulpes > Vulpes vulpes. The sequence goes on along the minus strand of NC_132792.1, from coordinate 42,504,674 downwards.
AAAGAAGCAGAAAACCAGGAATGTTGAGTAGCAAGAAGTATCATTTTCTCACTCTCACTGCAGCTTCACTTAAAAGGTCAAAGCAAAATCTTTTGGTATCATTTTGGTAATAGATATTTAGTGCAAATCCCACTGAGCCTTTATGACTTTATTCTCAGTTTTCCAAAAATGAGATATAACTTGTTTCAACTGCTTAAAACAGAGGGGCAAACCACGCATGATGAATGCATTCTGTTTGAAATCAATTTCCTTCATCATTTTATTAGATTGAATGCTGGGGAGTGTTATTTTCCTATTGTGCTTTGGCAAAATTGCCCACTTTTGGAGCTCTGTGGCTATGGGTTCCTGATTGTTTCATTGTTTTTCTCTTTTACTACTTTCCTGGCTACAAGGACTTAACACTTTCCTCCCCTTTGAGTTAGGGTAGTGCCATCAGAAAGGGAGGATGAACAGGATGATTCAATAACCTGCGTACAGCAAGGGGGCAATATTTCAATAGCAAATATTGCTACCCATATACCTCAACAGAATGTGCTAAAGTAAACAAAATGATAGCATAATTATAGTAGTTCCAATTATGTTAATTAGACTGCATACACGCTTCATTGATAAGCAACTGTACTGCAAAGAAATGCTATAAGCCTGGTACTTGAGCCTTTAGCAGCTTTGTGGCACATATGCTACTATATTCCTGGGTAACATTTAGCCTCTCACAGCTTTTTTCCTTCTTTTGTAATCATTTTGTTGAAAAAAGATTAAAAATTTAGGGGCAAGCCTTCCCACATTTCTGGAGAAGTCGGAGAATCTCAATTGGACTCCATGCTTGCTACATTCCTCACTGTTTTCGTTCCTTTTGCCTCAAATCTCAAATGAAGCACATTAACATGTCCCATTTGACTAATTAAAATCCAGCTTAAGAAAATGGATTCCTTTTTAGTCTACTCCAAATAGCATCCTCTGCTTTGATATCACCCATAAAATGGAATCCCTGAAGGAATAGGCCACCAAAAGCCATTGTTCACATAGTTGGTGACATTTTGAGAGAACTAAAAATTAGGGGAATCTGAGAGTGTGCACCAGTATTTTGGTGGGTTTATGGGGTACCTGATTGTCTTGATAAAGAAAGTCAGGGATTGCAAAGAGATGGAAGATATAAAAAGATACATCATGGGGAGCCTGGGTAGCTCAGTCAGTTAAGTGTCTAACTCTTGGCTTGAGTTTAGGTCATGATCTCAGGGTCAGGAGATTGAGCCCTGAGTTGGGCTTGTATTCAGTGTGGAGTCTGCTTGGGATTCTCTCTCTCTTTCTCTCCCTTTGCCTCTCCCCCAGATTGGTTTCTCATGCTCTCTCTCTCTCTCTCTCAAATAATAGATAATTAAAATCTTTTTTAAAAAAGACAAATCATGACAAAAACTATAAATGCCCAGAAAAGGAAAATTACAATAATAAGCTAATTAGAACCATTTACATCTTAAAACTTAGTGCTAACACAATTATAGTAATATAATGACTTAAATATGGAGCAGTCAAAAATTCAGAAAGAAAGTAAAAAGTCTACTTATACGACAAAAGAGTCAAGAATGCATAATGGGGAAAAGATAACATCTTCGATTAAATGGTATTGGAGGAATGATACAGATACACACAAAAGAATGAAACTGGATCACTATCTTATGCCATATACAAAAAATATACTGCAAATGAATTAAAGACTTAAATGTGAGACCTGAAACCATAAAACTCTTAGAAAACAACATAGACATTAAGCTCTTTGGCCTCAGTCTTCATGATCTTTGGTTTTTGATTCCATCTCCTCAGGCAAGGGAAGCAAAAGCAAAAATAAATATGGGACTACGTGAAACTGAAAAGCTTCTGTACAGCTAAGGAAATCATCAACAAAATAAAAAGGCAATCTACTGAATGAGAGAAGATAGTACAAATGATAAGTAAAGGGTTAACATCCAAAATATATAAAGAACTCATACAAACTCATACAAATGACCAACAGGCATATGAAAAGCTCAGCATCACTAACCATCAGGGAAATGCAAATCAAAACCACAGTGATATACAACCTCATACCTGTCTGAATGGCTAATATTAAAAAGAGAAGAGATAAGTATTGGTGAGGATGTGGAGAAAAGGGGACCCTCATGCACTGTTGGAATGTAATTTGGTGCAGCCATTACAGAAAACAGTATGGAGTTTCCTCAACAAATTAAAGATAAAGCTACCATACAATCCAGAAATTTCCAAAGAAAACAAAATACTCGTTAAAAAAGACACGTACTCCTACATTGGTTACAACATTTTTTTATAATAGCTAAGATATGGAAGCAACTTAAGTGCCCACCGATGGAAGAATGGAAAAAAGAAGATGTGAGATATATATATCTTTCATAAAAAAGAATGAAATCTTGTCATTTGCAGCTATATGGAAAGACATAGAGAGTATTATACAAAGTGGAATGAAGTAAAAAAACTATGACAAATAAGAAAGACAAAACTATGCGGTTTCACTTATATGTGAACCTAAAAAACAAATGAGTAAACAAAACAGAAAGAGACTCATAGAGAACAATTTGATGGTTGCCAGAAGGGAGGGGCTTTGGAGGATGGACAAAATAGATGAAAAGGGTTAAGAGGTATAATCTTCCAATTATAAAATAAAACATAGGGTATAATGTACAACATAGAGAATATGGTCAATAATATTATAACAATTTGTAGGGTGACAGATGGTAACTAGACTTGTCGTGATGACCATTTCAGATGTATATAAATATCAAATTACTATGTTGTACACCTGAAATGAATACAACCTTGTATGTCAATTGTTCTTTAATTTAAAAAATTACAAAAGCCAACATCCTTGACTTAAGGCTGAGAGGGTAGGAGGTCAAGGTGAATGTATAGGACACAGAGATGGAGGACTCTTCATTTCCAATGAAACAGATTATGTTTTGTATTCATAAAATTATTATACCCAAAAAGGAATAGTCCTCTTTGGCCTCATTTCTTTTCATCACATCTTGCATTAAAAAAAATTCTACTTCTTGCATAATAGACATTAAAGATAAGATTAAAGAAAAAATTTAATAAAGTAAAATAAAATAAAAAGAGGTTTAATTCGTGACAACATGGGTGGATCTTGAAGGCATTATGCTAGGTGAAATAAGTCAGATTAAGATAAATGCTGTACGAGCTAAACTTATATGTAGAATCTGAAAAACAAACTCATGGAAAAAGAGATCAGACTGTGGTTAGCAGAGGTAGGAGGTAGATGGTCGGGGAACTGGACAAAGGTGGTCAAGAGGCATAAACTTCCAGTTATAAAACAAATATGTCTTAGGGATGTAATGTGCCACATGATGACCAGAGCTACCACTGCTGGATGATGTATAGGGAAGGTGTCAAGAAAGCAAATCCTAAGAGTTCTCATCCTAAGAGAAAAAAAAAATTCCTTTCTTTTCTTTTTATTGTATCTTTACGAGAAGATGGATGCTGGTTGAGCCTACTGTGGCAATAGTTTGACAATCAAGCCATCCTGCGGAACGTCTTAACCATGTACAGCAATGTATGTAAGTTATTTCTCAATAAAACCGGAGAAAAAATAAAATACCAATGATTCAAATAAAATAGAAAATGGTTAAAGCCTAAGCTAACCAAGGGATTTGAGAAGGGAAAAGAGTCTATGTCTGGTCCAGATAATACATAAAAGAGATTGCCAGAAGAGTGTAGTAAATCATTACTTCAAGAAGAAAATATAAGGGCTTATTTTTATCCCCAGAAGCTTGCGAAGAAATTAGCATTCTACATGAACATCAGAGAATAGTTGAGAAACAGAAGAGTATTATACAGTCAGAGCAACACAGCAGAATTTTGCCTATTAAAAAGAAGTCTAAGATAAATAAATAAATAATAACTAAATAAATAAATACATACATACATAAAATAAGTCTAGACCCATCACCTTCTACCTTTACTCCTCATTCTCCCCTCTCCTGTCTCTTTTAGCAGCTCACTTCATCAGTTATCCACTTTCTTGCCTTCTCTCCTTTCTCTTTTTCCTCTCCTTTATTTCTTACTTGTTTTTTTTCTCCACAAACTCTGCTCAAGCTTCTTCACTCTAGAGTGATCCCCTCATCCTCCTGTCGCTCTCTCTCTCCCTCAAGGTTCGAATCTTTCTCTACTTGCCACACCTCCCAAAAGGATGGATGGCAATCATCCTCTCCACCTTCTCTCACGTGACTTCACATCAGTGCCGGGTAATAATCACAGTGAATTCAATTTTTAAACAAACCAACAGTCGCTTGTCAAAATGAGGCTAAATTCTCTTTGGTTCTGCCTTAGTTGCCAATGCAATAAGGTTGTCTTTTAGACCCAGGAATCCTAAATAGGACTTTTATATCTAGTATCTGCCATTTAAAAATTTCAGTCTTAGGTTTTTTTGTTTGTTTGTTTGTTTTGTTTTGTTTTTTGTTTTTGTTTTTTTTAATGTGCAGGAGGCTAGTTTCCCATAGCATTGCTCATTGAACAAAAAGAAACATTAAAAAATTATACTAAAAATAGATATCATAGACAAGTGTGGCCTATAAACATCTCAGAGAACAGAGCATATGCCCTGTGGGGAAAGGTTTAAAAACCATTCTGAGCAGAGGGAAAGCTAAGGATTGGTGGCTGACCGTCTACGATGATGTGGACGGTCACCAGGAAGGAGGCTGTTGCCAGCTGCTCTCCTCGATCTGCTGAGAGGAGAGGGATGGGGTGAAATTATAACCAAAGAGATTATGTTCGGCAGAAGAAAGAGAACTGTAGGCCCAGGGGGTGATGTTCTGTAAAATGGATTTTCAAGGGGCATTATAAAATCCTCACTGGTGAATTAGAAAAAGTTTGGAAATGGGAGAGTCTATTCTCTGTCTCACACGGTGTAGGCCATTTTTTTTTTTTTTTTGGTAGACACATGAATATTTGCTTAAGAATTGTTATTAGATGATATTCTACTTAAGAAATATCTTTTCATCTTGGATAAATATTTTCTTTGCCCAGAGCACAATTTTGTTTTATTGAAAGCTCTCTTATCTCAGCCCTGTAGTCCTTTATGGTTCTTTTGCTTTCTTTTTTCCCTTTGTTCGTTTGTTCGTTGGTTCGTTCCTTCCTTCCTTCCTTCCTTCCTCTCTCCTTCCCTTCCTGCTCTCCCTCCCTACCTCCCTGCTAATCTGACTGTCTTTTCCTTTTTCTTTCTTTCTTTCTTTCTTTCTTTTTCTTTCTTTCTTCTATACAAATACTTTAAGGTAGAAAGGTTGATTAAATGACTACTTTTGATTCTTTCTAAGCTTTATTATTCTAATTTCTCAATTACCACTGTAAAATGAGAACATAACAGAAAATTTATGTTGTCTTAATTTTCATGTGTCTACAAAGACATGCATTTGACTCCCTCATCTGCTGGGGAAAATACTGGGGTGACTGTGAAGGGTAATTAATATTATTATCAGAAAAGCATGTATTTGGAAGTCAGTCTATGGCTGGGCTTCCTTTGTTCAGAGACAGTATGAAAAACCATGAGATATCTCAACATTTGATTTTTGATTAGGAAGGTAAAGAGTGACGTATGGATAATATTAAAGTAGTGCATGATTTACCTGGATGTTTCTTATCCAAAATACTCATCAGTAGAGAAATCACTGGCAAACCTGTAGGTGAAAGTGTTCTGTGAATAACTCCTATAGAAGACACAAACAAAGTTGCTAACATTCACATGTTTTACTCAAAGAAGTGCCTCTTGGGTAATCATTAACCTTCCCAATTTATTTTTCCTTTAGATACTGACTTATCGAATATAAATGCCAGTTTCCCCAGAACACAGCAAGAAAGACACAATATACAGAAATGAGTCAGAGAAATTAAAAGTGCCTGCTATGAAGGTCAAAGGCTCCAAAGTAAAGGGTACTACTTAAACCTGAATTCAGTCATCAGATATTTATCAGGCCCTACCATGTGCCAAGGCCTAGTGTATAGGCCATTCTGAAATTTATAGGTTAAGGTTGAAGGCATATTCTAATGTAAGTGCTATGCAAAAAAGTAAACACATGTATATGTACATTTTTTGACAAATAGGAAAGAAAATTATGGGGTTTGTGAAGATTTGAAATATATTTATTATTTGTTTTTATTATTATTTTTTAAGATTTTATTTATTTATTCATGAGTGACAGAGAGAGAGAGAGAGAGAGAGAGAGAGAGAGAGAGAAAGGCAAAGGGAGAAACAGGCTCCATGCAGGAAGCCCGGTATAGGACTCGATCCTAGGACTCCAGGATCACGCCCTGGGCAAAAGGCAGATGCTCAACTGCTGAGCCACCCAGGCATCCCTTGTTTTTATTTTTTAAGAGATTTTATTTATTTATTTGAGAGGGAGAGAGAGAGAGAGCACAAGCACAAGGGGAGGGAAGAAGGAGAAGGAGAAGCTGACTCTCCACTGAGCAGAGAGCCCTACACGAGGCTTGATCCCAGGACCCTGGGATCATGACCTGAGCTGAAGTCTGACACTTAACCGACTGAGTCACCCAGGTGCCCCTGAAAAACGTTTTTTAAAAAGCTTCCCTGAAGAACGAGAATTTGATCTGAGACTGAAGGATGTATAGAAGGTAACAAAAGTTTTGCTAGATACAAGTGTAGATGAAGGGCATAAAAAATGTTTCAGACAGAGCATAAAACTTGTGCAAAGGCCCTGAGGTAGGGGAAAGCTGAGGAAATGAAAGAAGACTATTGCAAAGAGAGCAATAAAATGAGATGAGCTAAAAAGGCTGGTGGTAGATTGTGCAGAAGGATATGTGACTAATAGATGCAGGGTGTTATGAATACTGTTTTTATTTTAACAAACACAGGGAAGCTAGTGAGTTTTCAGCATGAGAGTGAGATAATGATGTGTTTAAAAACATATCACTCTGGCTATGGTATAAAGAATGGATTTAGCTGGGTCAAAATTGGCTGCAGGAAAATCAATGAGAAGGTTACTACAGTGGTATAGTTGAAGATGAGGAGGGATGTCCCAGAAAGCTGACAGTGGGAACAGACAGAAGCAGAAAAATGGAAAAAGCACGTAGAAGGTAACTGCTTGTTTAGAAAGTAAACAAGAGTCATTCAGAAGCACTTTATTTTTGGTACTATAAATGGGGCTATGGGAAAGGAAATTACCAAAAATGGCTTCCAGGGACCATCTAATTATCCCAGGGAACAGTAAAAGAGAATCATGTCTTAGGTCAGGGCTTGCAAAGGTCCAGACAGTAAATATTTTGGGATTTAGGGGGCACACATCTCTGTCACAACTACTCAACGTTGCCGGGCCAGTGTGCACCCAAATGTCACATGTAAATGAATGGGCTTGGCTCTGTTCCAAAAAAAACTATTTGCAAAAACAGGCAAGATGCCAGATTTGGCCTTGGAGCTCAGTTGGCCAACCCATTTTAGATGATGAACATTCTGACTACCCAAACTGTTGCTTACATCAATGGATTAGGAAATATAAATGTAGGGACGTCTGGGTGGCTCAGAGGTTGAGCTTCGGCCTTTGGCTCAGGTCATGATCTCAGGGTCCTGGGATTGAGTCCTGCATTGGGCTCCCTGCAGGGAGCCTGCTTCTCCTTCTGCCTGTGTCTCTACCTCTCTCTGTGTCTTTCATGAATAAATAAATAAAAGCTTAAAAAAAAAAGAAATTTAAATTTTGTTCAGCGTTTTCCATTGAATGAAAACCACGAATACACCTAATACATTTAGAAAAATTAGAGAAAATTACTGAAGACAATTTTGGTGCTTGAGGCCTTGCCTGAATTTTTCGGACAACAAAAGCAAATATGGAACTCTCTGTCCACTGATAACGCAGGATGGAGCCGAGGTTTCCATATCAGTATTGGTAACTGAACTTGAGCATGAAGGTGGCCTACATTACACTCAACTCACTCCAAGGAACTGAGGCAGCAACAAATATTTGCATCGTGATGTTTCACTGTATCTCACTATAATATCATCTTGCACATGAATGACATTTCTGAGTTGTTATAATTGTAGAAAGAAAAATATTTTTTTCCAAGAATTTGTGATAATCTCTTTAAAGCTTTTACTCTTGGCAATGAGTGAGTAGATTTCAGGAACATAAACAAGAGCAAATACCATTTTGCAAATTTCAGGAAGACCCTGATGCAGATATTTTTCCACTGAAAACAACTGATGTTTTTAGCAATTCTACGGAACGAATATGGAGAACTTATTAAGTAGAAAAAGTTGCTTTGGGACTGAGTTGGAAAAATTAGAGAGGGAGACAAATCACAAGAGTCTCCTAATTCTGGGAAACAAAGGGTTGTGGGAGGGGAGTTGGGTGGGATTGGGTAACTGGATGATGGGCACTGAGGAGGGCACTTGATGGGATGAGCACTCGGTGTTATACTATATGTTGGCAAATTGAATTTGAATTTAAAAATGTAAAGAAAAATTTAAAAAATAACAACAAAGAGAAAATGCCTACTTGTGTGGCACTTTCTGCTGAAACCCTTATATTATTGCATAAAGTCCAATAGGAAGCTTTAGCCATGTGTCCAGCTTCAAACAAGATATCCAACCAGACTTTTTTTTTTTTTTAAGATTTTATTTATTTTGGGCAGCCCAGGTGGCTCAGCGGTTTAATATCACCTTCAGCCCAGGGCGTGACCCTGGAGACCCGGGATCGAGTCCCATGTCCAGCTCCCTGCGAGGAGCCTGCTTCTCCCTCTGCCTGTGTCTCTGCCTCTCTTTCTCTCTGTGTCTCTCATGAATAAATTAATAAAATCTTTTAAAAATTTTTATTTATTTTTTTGACAGAGAGAGAGCACAAGCAGGGGGAAGAGGAGAGAGAGAAACATGTTCCTCATGATCAGGGAGCCCAACGTGAGGCTCCATCCCAGGACCCTGGAATCATGACCTGAACCGAAGGCAGATGCTTAATGAACTGAGCCACCTAGATGTCCCTCCAACCAGACTTTTCTAATGCCTTGACCATAGCATTTTAGAAAGTCTGAAAATAGAGTTCAGTTCAGTGACAACATAATTTCATTTTTTGCAAAAATATTTTCTAGAAATTAAATGAATTTTCCCTCATTTATTATCTAACCTGATATAAACACAATTTTCATTTTTTAAAAAATTCTAGAAGGATATATTAGAAAATAGACAAGTCAGAGTTAAAAGTTAGAAAAGGATTTCTAATTTCTCAATTCATTTTGCAAAAGATTCATTGTTTTATAAGCTGAGAAACTAAAAAAACAAAAAAAACAAAAAACAAAAAAACAAATTAAAGGAATTTCAAAAATCTTGATCCTTTTAAACATTATGCCCAGAATCAACAAGCTCTCATACAACTTATCTCCTAGAGAGTGTGCATGGAAACATTCTTACCTGAGGTAGCTGACCTAACAGGTGTTTTCCTTTTCAATACTATTTTATGAAGCTATGAAATCCTCATTAAGTTTGGGTCATAGGCAACGCTCTTGGAACCAGCTGTGTCAAATAAGCAGAAGGGTTTTTCTGATACTCCAATGCTCCACAGGAAAGTAAGAACCTAAAAAAAAAAACCCAAAAACAGAAAACAGAAAAGCCACCCAGATGCTAACTGTTTAAAACCCTGTTAACTAGGCTAATGTGCTTTCCCTATTAGGTCATTATTAAAATGCTATTAACACTTTTCACCTGCAGCTATTAAAAGTGGACCTAATCCTTAACTCTAAAATTTTCACCTCTTTTGTCCTCGCCAAGAAGTAATTAGCCCTAGTTATATCAATTGATTTCTTGCTTATTATTTCAATGGCAATGTTCTTTCTATGTTCAAATTACTAGATTACATTTGGGTGGAGAGAATTTTAAATATGGCACAAGTCACAAACTCTGCTCTTCAAGAAATTAACCAAGGAAGTGAAATATAAATTTAGAGATGATTAATGATAAATGGGTGTTTATGGTAAATAATAATAGTATTCAACTAGCAAAGCTAAGAAGATTCAAAGTTACTGTATTGGATTTGCCAGGAAATGCTTCCTGGGGTGGCGGGAGAGAATTGGGCTCCTGTTGGAAGGATGGGTAAGATTAGGTAGAAATAGTAGTCAAGGTGGCAAGTATTTCATGTAGGATGCGTGATGGAAGCCAATGTGGAGTATGGAATACGAATGGTAGATTTATGGGACTATAAGGAAACCACCCAGAAGGGCAGGGTTTGTATGCCAATCAGTGAGGAGAGCGGAACATGAGTAGATTGAACGACTCATCAGCAGAGGGATTTGGGCTTGTTCCATGACTTCACACCATCCAAAAGCTAAGTAGTGGAGACAAGGAGTCAGTACAATAGAGAGAGAAAGGCTAGGAAAATAGCAAAAGAAAATAGTGCCATAAAATCCTAGACAGCGAAGAGTTTTAAAAGTAGGAAAAGCATGACTTGGAGAATAACAAATTGACACAGATTTTGATGATCTATCAGTCCTGGGGATAAGAGAGAGCAACCTCAGTAGACCGTTGCTGGCAGAAACCAGATTGAAATAATTTTAGGACGCGTGAAGCCCTGGTGAAATTGAGAATATGAGTACAAGTCCGGAAATTGTAGTGTTCAGATAAAGATGGTTGATTTGGCAAGTGTTTTCCCCATCCTCCTTTCCAATATGCCTTCGAGATGACAAAAGATATCTAAGAGAAAAAAAAAATTACCACAGTGCTGAAAAATATTAAGACAGACTCAAAATGATTTGGGAAAAAAGTTATAGGGTTTAATGTATTATTGATGTTGACAGAAAACATGTTTAAATATGCTTTTAAAATGTTAATAGACATCTCCCTATGTATTTATATCTATATCTATTGTATCTCTGTCTGATAAAGATCATTGTCATTTGCAGACAAAAGGCATTTGAGGTACACGAGGGAAAGTAGATGGAATTAGATGTTTAAGCAGAATAAAACTAAGGCACAAATTGGTCATAGATTATTCTTATCTGTGTGGAACTCATTTGTCTCAATGAAGCTTCTCAGCAACTCAAACCTCAGAAGCAGCGTGTAGAAAGAGCAGGGCTTGTGGCAAGGATTCATTCAAGTGAAACATCTTCTTGGGGGAAATGGAGCTACACAACTTTGGAGGAAACACAACCCAGTCAATTAAACTAATCAACTTACTCCTTCATCTTCCAATTCACACCCAAAAATCAAAGACCACCAGACATCCTGGAAAGACAGATAAACATGAAAGAGAAAGCTAAAGACAATTTGAGGAAACAGAGATATACAGAAAAGAGAATGTAAGGGATTTTTTTTTAGTAATATAAGAGAGATTCAAAATATAGCAAATTCATAAAGCAAAAGTAAGATTCAATAAAAGCAATCAGAAAAAATAAAGGATTCTTGGAAATAAGTGCTAATATTTTTAAAATGAGTAAAAAGGCTAAATGTATAAATGGACTTTCTAAAGAATGTAAAGTCAAGAAAATACTTTAGTACATATATTAGAGTAAAAGAAATGAAAAATATAGGGAAAAACTTTTAAGAGATGTGGAGCAGAATTCCACTGTATCCAGTATCCATACTCCAGGAGAGAAGAACAAGGAGCAAAGTAAACCATCAAAAGATAGCTCTTTAAAATGGTTGAGCTGAGAAAGATTCAAGTCTTTAGACTGAAAAGCCTATGAATTCTTTAGCAGTAAAATGAAATAAAGCAAATATAGTTACTCATTCTTTATCAAACATTTTATTCAAAATCTACTATATGCCAGATACATTAGAGACACCATCATAACCAAGGTAGACCAGTTTCTCCCTTCATAGATCTTATATTCTAAATAGAAGAGACAAAATTAATAAATTAACAAACAAAAATTTAAAAGCAATAAATTCTCTGAGCAAAGTAGTATGGGTAATAGCAAAAACAATGACTGAGCGAAATGACTTTTTACTGGGATGTCAGCAGAGGTATCTGTGAGGCGATGACGTTTGCTATAAAGTCTGAACTTTCTTGCCGTTGGAAGATGGAAAGATCTGGGAGGAGCACGTACCTAACAGAAGGAATATCTATACACATCCTGGGGAAGTTTCCAAATGCCAAGGCTTAAAAACAAAATAAATGAAGGAAATACATCAACCACTCTGGAATTGGAACTCTCATCTGCAAAACCCTATAATAGAAAATGAAGAGAGAACATAATTTTGAGTCTAGGATTTTTATAAAAGTCCAAACCTTTCTCTCAAGTAGTTCTCAGGTATGCAGGGATGCACAGTTCATTCTGGGAGGAAAGAAACTTCAGTCCGTGTTCCCTCAGCATGAGAAAAGAACATGAGGGAAAGGGTAACGTGGTCCACGGTTAATCAAATAAATCAATAAAATATGTCACCTCTGAATATCTATTGGCCATAGAGCTGTGAAGCTTAAATCCATTGTTGAACGTTCTGATTCTAGATAAAGAATAAATGAGTCCAACCTGTGGGGGTATAAAACAGCAATAACCACTTACTATTATTTTCTCTAACAGTTACGAAGTTGAGTTGGCTCAGCTCGATGCTCCTCATGTAGGGTCTCTAACGTGCTTGCAGTCAGTGGTGGCTGGACGTAGCATCATCTAAGTGGTTCCCTCGCCCACTCTCAGGAGTTGATGCTGGCTAACCATTAGGCCTGTGGCCATGGCTACCAGCTGGGACACTTGACAGAGCTTTTCTCTGTGGTCTCAGTTTACTTAGGGCATGGCAGCTGGGTTCTAAGAGCTTCTTCTCAAGAAGCATTGAACCAGGTGGAAGCTGTATCTCCTTGTACGCCGTGGCCTCAGAAGTGAGAGCACAATTTCCCCCCTTTCTGTTCAGAGGAGCAGGTCAGTGACACCAGGGCAGCCTCAAGGGGAGAGGTATTTGACTTAACCATGTTTTAAAGTCACCATGTCAAAAGATAGTAATTAAAAAACAGAACCACAGGGCACCTGGGTGGCACAGTTGGTTGAGCCTCTGACTCTTGGTTTCGGCTCAGGTCATGATCTCTGGGTGGTGAGATTAAGCCCCATGTCCAGCTGTGTGCTCAGTGCAGAGTCTGCTTGAGATTCTCTCTCTTTCTCTGCCTTTCCCGCTCTCTCTCTCTCTCTCTCTCTCTCAAATAAATCTTAAACAAAAAAAGATAGAATCACAATATAACAAAAAATGAATAACAACCTGGTGGTGAGCAACAGAAGATCAAGGCCATTAGCGGCGAATTCCTCCAATCTCCTTCAAGTCACTAATTGCCCTGTATACAAATGTATCTAGCTTACACCCCTCAGTATAACATTTCCTTCCATATTCAAGGAGGAAGCCGGTCTTCCCATACCATCTGCATCTTTGGCCCTTTGCTCTTCTGTCCCCTATGATTACAGATTCTCTCGTGGAACTCTACGCTATTTCCTTCCTATCAGCCAATACACTTGCTCCAGTCTCTGCTACCCTAAGAAAAGCTCCAGATCTCACATTCCCCTTGAGTTACCATCCAATTGTTTGTCTCTCAGACTTCTTAAAAGATTAATCCATGCTGTCACCTCAACAGTACTTTTTATAAGTAGTTCAACTGCCTATAATTGCCCTCCATTTCACTCTATCGGAATTATTCTTGACAAAATCACCAGTGACCTCATAACTGAGACCAAAGGATGTTTTCCATTAAAACAATTGAACTTGGTTGCACTTGATTCTATGGGTCTCTTCTTTTCTTGGCATGGAGTCTCCACTTTCTTTCATTTTTCTCTCTGTTTTTGAGAGGATCCCCCCGTGCTTTGAATGCTGGTGTTCCCCAAGTTTCTGTCTCCTTGTCCTACAGCTCTTCCTGCATTTCATTCTCTCTCTCACCATTTCCCAAATTTCAACTTAAACCTACTTACTAATGATTTCCCAAGCTTCATTCTTCAAGCTTAATATCAACTTTCGGTTGCATAGTTACGTAAAACTGCCTTTGAAACTGCTTGTTATTTCCAGTCAAAAACGTAAACTCACCTTGACCTTTTTCCCCTTGAAATCCAGATTATCCATCTGAATTCTCTCTAAACTGATGTCAACATCATCTATCTGGTCATCCAACCAAGTTAAAAATATAAGTGTCATCCTTGACTTCCTACTCAACCATTAACCTGACCTACTTTATCCTCTACATATTTCAGGAATGTAGCCTCTAGTCTAATTCAGACAATGAATACTACCTTCTGAACTCCTGAAGTAGCCTTCAAAATCATTTCTCAGCCTCCAGTCTTGAATTCCATCTTCTTCCATCTGTCATTTTGGAAAACAAGCAATCATCCCTTAGAAGGACATAATGGAAGCAAATGTTCTTAGGGGAAGGCTGAGTTTCTGTTCAGATGAGGCCATAAACATGTGTTACACCCTGCGGTTGAAGAGTACAGAATCTGGTATCAAACTGCCTGGTTAGTTCAGGTGTGTCTTGCCATATCTACTGGATATGTGGTCTTGGAAAAGTTACTTAACCTTTCACTGCCTTGGGATCCTTACCCTGACATTGGAGACAGTTGCATTACCTAGCTGATGGGAGAACTCAGTGCATAATGCCTGAAAAATGTTTACCCATGTCTGGAAGATAAGGAGGACTGACTCAATGCTATAGTAGTCAGACCAGTGGCAGTGGTCCTTATTTTCAGAGGCAGTTTCTCTTAAAAAGGTTGAGATAGAGCAGTGGGGCTATAGGCTGAGGGGTCAGGAGACTGATGCGGGCTTCCTTGCACTACATTATTCCCCCTGCTTGAACTTTCGTCCTTTCCTTCTCTGAAAATCCCGAGCTACCATTCGTCACACTTCGTATCAAGAGGGAAAAAGAGATCAGTTATTCCACAATTGGTATTGGGGCCAGTGGCTAAGCCATTGGATTAAGTTGAAGTCTTACATCAAAATGAATTCTAGATGGAGAGAAGGTTTAACTTGGAGGGAAAAAAAAAAAAGTGAAATCATAAAAGCATTTGAAGAACACATGGGAGGATCTATTTTTCACTCCCGATTTGAGAAAGCTTTACAAGAAGACCAAAAAAATTTACAAAAGTCATTTAAAAAATTGATAAGTTCACCCAAGTAAAATATTTTAAATTCTGCATGGTAAAAATATCTAAACAAAGTCAAAAGACAGATGATAAACTGGGAAAATATTTGCAGCACATATGGCAAAAAGACTAATTTCCCCGTACTAAAATTACATTAATTAAATATACTTAAAGTTTTTAAATATATTAAGTCTTTAAAAAGCAAGGGCAAAACCATGTGTATATGATGGTTTTATGTATGTAAAAAGAAAAAGAAGGAATGTGTACAAATGTTTGCTCATGCATTGAATATCTAATGGCATATACAAAAATCTGGCAGAGAGGTGCTTCCAGGGAAGGAAACTTCAGGCTTATTTTCATTGTATATCTTTTTTATTCTGAATGTTTTAACACATACATAACATTGTCTTACCATCACAGAACTGAAACTCTTTCTAGTAAACTTTCCCTGAAATCCTGAACGTGAAAAAGAAACAAAAGAAGGAAGGGAGGGAGGGAGGGAAGATAGAAATTATTCCACGTTTTTTAAAATCATTTATCATAAAGAAAAAAAAATCCACCTCCTTTGTTAAAACACAAGCTGTGTAGGGCAGAAATATTTTCTGATCATCCTAGTGTGTTGCACTGTGCCAAGCGTGTAATAGATGCTTTATATACGCTTGTGAAATGAATAAACAAGTGAATGATTATCTCATAGTCTATTTCTTGTGTGGTCTTGCTGCTTTGTGAAATTTGCCTCCCGCTACTTCCTGTGCTGCTCGTATGTTGCACAGATTTTCCAGCATTTTGGAAAGTGCAAAATGAATATTGCATGGTAGCTAACATTTTCTTTCCAAAGGGGAGGTTTACACCACTGGCATTTGAGTCAGAAAAGTCCCAGAGCCCTGTCATCTTGTATAAATCCTCCTCTTTGAGAAAGACAACACCACTAAAGAGCATGACATATATAAATTTGTATATTCTTCAAGAGGGTCCCACCATATGAAAGTGGGTAACCTTCCACCACAATCATTAATATTTATATTTTGTAGTAAGCTTACTGGAAGTGATTGGTATGCATTATGTGTAATTTGGAGCTTCATACTGCACACAATTTAGGCATAATTGATTGACTGAATAATTCTTGGCTACCTTATAATCAAATTTCTTCAGCCCAGTGCTACATGTTAAATCACATCTCCAAAATGTGGTTCTAGTAATGTGAGTCTGTTAACATTCTTGAGTGGTATTACATATAATAAAATTGTAAGCATATGAGAATAAAGACAATCTTCAGAAAAGAATGGTGTGAAACTAAAACGGAGTCCAGTTTGTTAAAGCAGCATTCACCTAAACCTTTTCACAGGATGGGGGCTGATTGCTGTGGCAGTTAAAAAATCCGATTCATTAGGTCCTCGACGCCACATCTGAGAATAGCCTTGCTTGTTTACTCACCAGTCTCTGCAGTTTCTCCAGATGTTTTTTGATCAAAGATCCATCACCATGCTAATTGTATCCTCTTTGCCAGGAAATTGTACAAAGATTTCATCCAAGAAGACAAAGGCGTTGCCACTAAATCATTTAAGTGGCAATAAGCAACATGTTTAGGCAGAAAATGTGGCCAGGGCTCTGGATTAGAACATTGCATTATAAAGCTCTTACAGTAATGCACTTTAAATATCACATTTGTAAAATGATGTCTTTATTGTGTACTGATGATGTAAAAAATGCATTTTAGATAAAGTGCATGCACATATACAAAAATATCCATCTTTAGATCTCCAGTGTGTTCCCGAAGTATACGTTCTTTGATAATGAGGCTCAGGTCAGACCATTCCCCTATCTGCAAGTGTCTGCTTTTCTAAAATTCCAAATATATCCTTTCCTTCTGGAATGCTATCAAAATTCACACCACAAATGTGCAGCCCTGTGTGTATTTATTTGCCCCAATCCATCTGTGTGCACGTGAAGTTATCAGTCCAAGGGCAAGCATTTTGGGAAACGGTAGGCCCAATATTCTGCAGTCCTGTTGAAAGGCAGGTCTAGGCAGAAACATGTGGAAGGCAGTGACCAACTGTCTGGTTTGCCTAAAAATAATGGGTGTCCAGGGTCTTGGGACAAACATGATTCTAGGCAAACTGAGAAAGACGGTTACCTCACAGAAGTTATTTATCTTTAAAATATTGCTATTTTCATCACTTGGCCATGCCTAGCTTACAGAGCTCAAGTTGGAGATTCTGATAGAGTTGCTCTGCTCACCATGTTGGAAATCTTCTCAACAACCGGGGCTGTTATTAGAGTCTCATGTGTCTCACAGAGGAAACTTCCCGGCAAAGTCTCATGTAGAAGAACCTGGAGAGAATGGTAATATCCTGTAGTGTCTTTGGCAGAACCAATCATTCTACTTCATTTTTCTCCGGAACATGCCTGTCCTTTAATTTTTTTCCTGATTCATCCCAGATAATACCTTATCCCCAGAATTAGAGAACACCTAATATTCTCTCCACAGCTATTCAATCTTTTTTTTTTAATTAATTTTTATTGGTGTTCATTTACCAACATACAGAAAAACACCCAGTGCTCATCCCGTCAAGTGTCCACCTCAGTGCCCGTCTTAAGTCACATGCTTGCATTAACTCTGGGCCTTCATGATAAGAGTAGTCTAGATTTGTGGGTTTGTCTACGTATTTTGGTATGTAGGGTGTTTGTTATATCTTTGGAAACATTTATTTATTTGAATGCATGATGTTCAAACAATCCTCACATCTTAGGGAAACTTGAAAGCTTGTAGAAAGAGGAGTACCTGGTATTTAACTACACATTACTATCAGATCATATTATTAGACCTGCATCGTCAGCAGACTTTTGAAAATGAAAGGAGAGAATTCTGTTTGGCCCAGAGCAATGTGACTAGTTCATTTTTATAATTTTGCAATTATACCAGCAAAAGGTACTAGAAAACCAGAAAACATGATAAATGATGGCAGCTGCATTACCTGGTGGACATTCTGGGAATGGTAAGAACTCGCATTGGCTGAGCATCCACCACTCGCCAGGCATTGGCTAGCATCTTTGTTGTGACTTTCTCATTTTATCCTTCACAATCTTCAGAAATAGGTATCATTATCCTCATTTTACGAATAAGGAGCATGAACTTAGACAAGCTGAGTCACTTGCTTAAAGTCAAAGAACCGGTATTGGTAGAGTCAGGATTTCTACACAGTTCTTCTGACAAGACGATGTACATCTCCCAGGTGCACAGCCTTTTCCAGTCTGTGGCCAAGTCATTTGGCTCAGCCTCCTCCCCCCAGTCACTCCACAAGCAGGTATGGGTCCTGAGGGGTAGGGCAGAGAAAAGAGAGCAGGGAACGAGACAGACTTGGTTTCTGCCTCTCTGAAGCTAATGCTTAGTGTTAGCAGTCCTTGAATTTTTACATGATGCAGTCTCAAGATGTTTTACAAAACCACGCTTAAAACTTGGAAACGAGCTTTCTTCCCAGAGAAATACAAAACTTAAAATTCTAATCTTGACCTTCTAAACACAAGATGGACAATCATGTCACAATACACACTGTAAGTAGCTTAATCTTAATGAGCATCTGATTGAAACTACATTTGATTTCTTTGGCCTTTGAACCAGAAGTTTTAATGGAAATATTGCCTTTTAGGTCAGTAGGAGGATTTTGCTGGCTTAAGTCTAAAACCTAAGCAATGGGGAAAAATGTATATATTACTCTTAAATTGGGGAACTCAAAACCCGCCTCACACATTTCCCTTTATTGAATAGGCTGGTACATAACACAGTTCACCTTCTTTCTCATTAAGGTCCCCCTACTTTAAAAAGTCCGTGATGTGCCCTATTAAGTGTAAGAATTAATGGTGTCTTTCTCATATAATTTATGTGGCCTTCACCCAAGGTCATAATTAAATGTTGACTTGTGTACTAACATGCTTTCTTCAACCTTCCAAAATTGTACAAGGATAAGCAACAATAAAATACTTACATAAATGCTTCATGGAAAATAAATAAATCATAGTGATCTTAAAAGACTAATCCAATAAACTGATCAAACAATCTGTCTTGTAAAATCAATCACATTTGTCTCTAAACAAACAAACAAGAAGACATTGAAAAAAGTTCATAAATGAAATATGTTTTTCCATAGGGACTCAACCACAGATTGATTTATGAAAATAGTCCCTAAGAGAAAGACTAACTTCATTCTTAAAGAATTTCCACTAAAAAAACCAGTGCCAATCTTTTTTTTTTTTTTTTTCCCTTTTGTACTAGTTAAGCAACTGGCTGGTACAAGTAAACGTTTCTGAAACAGAGTTTGTAGTCATGCATACCCTCTGCCCTCCATGTGAACATGGAACAAGACAATAATCCCTATCACCCAGAAATCCTGGGTTTTTAAAAAATAATTCCTGCTCTGAAGCTCAGACTGCGGTTTCCATACAACAGTGATGATGCTGTCATCACCAGATGATGATGATGATTTTTATTTATTTATTTTTTGAGTGGAGGTGCTGGGTATTGAAGCTGGGCCCTCATACTATCTATCATTATTAAAATTTTAAAAAGATTTTATTTATTTTATTTAAGAGAGAGAGAACATGCAAGTGGGCAGAGGGGCAGGCAGAGAGGGAGAGAGAAGAGAGGTTCCCAAGCAGGTTGCCTGCTCAGTGGGCTCCATCTCACTGCCCTGAGATCATGACTTGAGCTGAAACCAAGAGTTGGGAGGCTTAACTGACTGAGCCACCTGAGGACCCTTATTATTACTGATTATTAGTGAGGCGGGAAAAGGCATCCCAAATCCCCATTTTTCTCCAATTCCCAACTGTGAAGGTGTTGCTGCATTAATTACCATGTCACATGTATTCTATATGACTAAATAGCCAAACCACCAGCCAAAGCAATCTGGTGGAGCATTTGTTTTACATCTGGGAGAGATACTGAAGATGCCAACTTTTGAATGTCTACCAAGACACCTAGCATATAAGGAACAGTTGTATTTGTTTTTATACCATTGAATTAAAAAAAAACACAATTATTTAGAGTCATAGACTGCATGGATCCTCAGAGTGCATGAGCTCTGCGGCATTCAGAATGTTTTAGTAATACAACGGATCCATATTTCAAATGCAACCTGATGGGGACCCCCACTATTTGAAATGGGCACAAGATAAACCAACTTTACAAGTTCAAAGTAGACCATCAGGTTCCATCAATATGGTAAAACACAAAGTATAACCCACATACATATATACATGCTTCTCTATTATAGTTTTAAAAATACTTTTTGAAAGAAAACCTGAGTCACACCTTCTGGGGCAGCTTCATGGAATATGACAGTTCCTTACAACAGTTTGAAAATCCTAATGAGGGGCACCTGGGTGGCTCAATGGTTTGGCAATCAGCTCTTTATTTTGGCTCAGGTCATGATCTTGGGATGTGGAATTGAGTCCCATATGGGTCTCTGTGCTGCTCTGAGTGTGGAGCCTGCTTAAGGAATCTCTCTTTCCTTCTTTCTCTGTACCTCCAGCCCCTCCATCCCCCCCTCCACCTCCAGTTGCTCTTTCACTAAGAAAGAAAGAAAAAGAAAGAAAGAAAGAAAGAAAGAAAGAGAAAGAAAGAAAGAAAGAAAGAAAGAAAGAAAGAGAAAGAAAGAAAGAAAGAAAGAGAAAGAAAGAAAGAAGAAAGAAGAAAGAAAGAAAGAAAGAAAGAAAGAAAGAAAGAAAGAAAGAAAGATCCTAAGGTAGCTTTCTCATCCCATTTCGAAGACAAGGAAAATGAGGCCTAGAATTTGAAAAGTTATTGCTCAAGAGTACAAAACTGGCAAAACCAAAACTCGAACCCAGGTGTTCTGAATCATATTAAAAGAATGGTTTTCTTTGCACACATCGAGCCCTCACTTTGTGCTAGATGCTTAACTCAATGCTTATAATTGTATGAGGAATTAATACTTTACCACTTTTACAAAAGCAGAAATTTAGAGCCATTACATTATTGACCACATTTACAGGACAAATAAAGGCCAGAGCTTTTACGGAACTATTTTGGCTTGACATCCCTGTCCATGTTCACATCACAGCAATGTGCTGTAATCTCTGATATTTGAATACATGATCTAAATAAAGGGTTAGATTTAGGCTTGGGGGAATCTAAGGCTGGAAACTCTCTGTTTCTATCCCTGCATCCTCTTTCATGTGCTTTCAGCTAGATATATCCAGGAAGAACTATCCTGAGACTGGTTCTACCTTTCAAATTCTATTTAGCCTAGCATTGGACCTCCCGAAATACTCCATGCTCCTGTATAGGAGCCAGCCCTGCCTCTGCCTGTCAGAGAAGATGGATTTTTTTTTCTAAATAAAAAAAAAGGCTGCAGATTTAGACAGAATTAGGTCAATTTCTACCATCGTGTCATTGGCAATAATAAGGAGAAAATGTGTCTGGCTATAATAAATACAACAATTGAAAAGGAAGGACTTGGCAGTTTTCTTTTTGTGCCAAAACCTGCCAAGCATGTTTAAAACCTTTAAACCTATTGGGTTTTGTTCTTGCTCTTACTTAATATCCATCATAAATCAAAATGCTCTCAATTTTATCAGAGCATTGACTACATGTAGTAATTAGCATTTAAAATCATCATCTGGACGACCTCGGGGAAATTTCATAGGTGAGATGATCCAACTTGATTCTCCAGCTGACTGTAGGTCAGAAGCACCAAATCACCCTCCATAATTGTACTCAATTGGTAATCTCATCTCAGCTCATGAGAGGCTCAAGCCAAATTAGGTCAAATTACCTATTACTTCTCAGGAATACATTCCAGCCCTGCACAGGTCAGATTGCACAGCCTGACCTGTGATTACCCAGAGAGATACAGCACGCATCTGAGGTGTGGCAGGGAGAAAGGCTGCTAGTCTTGAGGGAACTGCAACTTGACTATGAATTATCCTAAAGCAGCTTTTAAAGAGGGCCCTGTGATTTGTATTTAGGATTTAAAATCCTAGACCGAGAAAGACAAACCAACAGTCTCCATTATTGTATGTAAGCAAATGATGGAAAAAGAAAGTCTCTACTCTTCAAAATTTAAATAAAATATATGCTAATAAGATTTTTAAAATCGATTTTAAAAATGCAATAGCTCATAAGGCTCTTTATACAAATAATCATAACCCGAAGAAGACAACGAAGACGAAATTCATTTAATCCTTAAACAAACCTCTAACAGATAACTTGCTGTCTTCGTCTTTTGGATGCAGGTCGTCAAGAAGAAAAGTTCAGTAACTGCTCAAGGCCACATAGCTGTTTTTAACATGTGACGACTGGGCCTAAAACTCTGCATGTTTAATAAAAACACTCCTGTGATTCTAACCCATGCATTTGGGAGAAAATTGTTTCAACTCCTTCTCATGGAAAGATGGGCCTTGGCTGGGCAGACAGGGCACCCATGCCTTCCCTAGACTCACCATGCCCTTGGGTTCAGGTGGCTGTCCAATGCCCACAAAGCTGTTGTAGATCAAAGGCCACACATTCTTTTTCTCCAGTTGGGTGTATCCTGCCTTATAAGGGGATGGCTTTGAGGCAAGGGGCTTTTTGTTTTTACTTTACCTTCAAATGTAAAGGGGAAAAGCTGTTGGAAGTCCTCTGCTGTATTTCACTTAACATGTATTATCAAGCTGTCCCTTCACATGTTCCAACCCCTCTATGAAGGACTTTTTCTATTTGGAGAAGGAAACACACAATTTTCACCCAGGACCTGCTTCTTTCACTGTGAAACAACTAGCCTGGGGACATAGAGCCCTTTACAGGGAGGCAGCTCTTGTATATATTATTTCACTTGATATTCAAAGCATTCCTAGAAGAGGTATTCTTAATGCCACCATCTTATAGATGAGAAAGCTGATGACACCGAGGTAGGTGGCTTATGTATGTAGCACACTTTGAAATGCCCTGTTGTAGAGCTTCATTTCCTCTGTCTAATTTATACTCCTCCTATGCACAAAGCCAGATATAAAGACTGTGATAGTCCTAGAAATACTGGGAAAGGCTATTAGGACCATACAACGTGGGGGGCCGGGCAGCAGCACGGCTGTCTTAAAGACTTCCCATCTTGGGGCTCAGGACCTGCTGTGTTATTCAGACCAGTATCCTTTGCACAAAATGTCTGTGGGATCATTTATACAAAATGAACAAACAAACACAAAAAACAGATATTTTGGTCTTAGGCATTTTAAAGAGGCAGGCACGATATTAATATGAAAGTGTGGTTTGGGGCTAGATCAGTCTATCAGTGGAAAAAAATATGAGGCTGTTGGATCCAGGATCCCAACTTCCACCCGTTATGAATCTGTACAGTATACTCAGAATAAAAATTTTAATTCCAAAGACCTCGGTTTATTTCTCATATCAAAGCAGACAAACAATTGTTACTGCTGACGGAAGGAATTAGTGAGTCAGGGGAGCCTGTCACCCATTCCAGGGGTACACATGTACCCAAGATCCTGTCCTTCACTTTATGAATCAACAGCCATCGTCCTCAAAGCTACACACTATTGTACAGTGAAATAGTTACTATCTATAATAGAAATAAGGAAGCCAGAATTGTTTTTTAAGCATTAAACTCTTCAGATGCCTTGTTTATTAGGATCTCCTGGGGGAAGAATTTAGTAATTTTTCTTTCTTTATTTCTTTTTTCTTTTTTTTTTTCTTTTTCTTTTCTTTTCTTTCTTTTTTTTTTTTTTTTTTTTTTTGATTGCTGTTTAGGACAATCAGAATAGGGATTTTTTTTTTTTTTTTGATTTAAAGATCTCTGGAAAAGAACTTCTCTGGGAAAGTCAACCCACATTGACGTAAATGGGCACAACAGAGTTAAGACCTCAAAAGTAGATCAAGTAAAGATGTTTCATGACATAACTCATTGACAGGAAGCGTTGCCAACTTTTCTTTCAATGTCCAACCACTCGATATAACAATTATCCCGATACCCCACACTGTCCTTATATAACTCATTTTCCATATTATCACCAGAATTTACTTTCCCAGCATACACATTGGAGTAGGATTCTATTTCACTTAGTTTTACATTAACTCTCTATTTCCTCCAGGAACAATCTAAACTCTTTAAATACATACAAGTCACTTCACAGTCAGTTCATGCTGCCCTCTCCACCCAAATTATTTACACACCTCAAACTGTACCATACTGGTTCACGTCCAAGTACTTTGTGAATATTGATTCATTTGCCTGAAATAATATTTTCTTCCTTGTCTACGCACCCAGTTCTGCCATCCTCTGACATATCCTGCCATTGAGAACACCTTCCTCCTGCCTGGTACCCCAGTACCTTTTTTCTTTCTTTTTTTAAAAAAATTTAAATTCAATTAGCCAACATACAGTACATACCTAGTTTCAGATGTGGTGTTCAATAACTTATCGATTGCATACAACACCCAGTGCTCATCACATCACGTGCCCTCCTTCATGCCCATCACCCAGTTACCCCATCCCTCCACCCTCCTCCCCTCCAGCAACGCTTGGTTTGTTTCCTAGAGTTAGGAGTCTCTGGTGGTTTTTCTCCTTGTACTTTTTCCCATCTATGCTTTATTGGGACTTGTTGATACAGTGTTTGTCTTTTCCACTAACTTGCCTGGGAGCTCCTTGGGAACAGAAATTGTGGCATACTCATTGTTGTATCCTCATTGCCTAGCTCAGCACTTGGTAGGTAGAAGGGGCTCGCCAGATGCCTATTGAATGTGTGAATGAGTGAATGAGCATGTTAACACATGAACAGAATCTCTAATCCTGAATCAGAATCTAAGTTCTGGTTTAGCTTTGTTTCGTACGGTGTACGCTGGCTCGTTAAGGCACCCACTTTTTGAATAGGACAATTCATTATTATTAAGCCCAGTTGTATAAGCATGAGGCTGCTCCGGTGAGCATCCACATGGTGCTATTTCACACACAGGGAGGCGCTCCCGGTCCCGTCCCGGTCCTGGCTGTGCTGGCTGCCTTTCTCAATTAGCTGCTTTAAAAGAGAACATTGTCTCCCCTTTAAAACCTGAA
This sequence comes from Vulpes vulpes, assembly GCF_048418805.1. Taxonomy (NCBI): domain Eukaryota; kingdom Metazoa; phylum Chordata; class Mammalia; order Carnivora; family Canidae; genus Vulpes; species Vulpes vulpes. Next base: position 42,479,568 of record NC_132792.1, on the reverse strand, counting down.
ATGGTGGCCAGCCCACAGTAGGAGAGCCCTAAAAGGCATGTAAAGCATTTCACACTGGGCCAGGCCCCATTCATTTTAAGTGCTTAATAAATATTAGCTGCTATTTTTATTTGAGTGTTTAAAGACTTCCTTAGGTGAAAGAGACTGTTGTGTTATTATTGACTAATTGATGCTGCTTTCTACTTAAATTACAAATATTTTATGTCTGTTGGTTTAGAATCCTATTCTCTGTATAAAAATTATGTATCCTATGTATAAAACCAAGGAAAAACATGAAATGTGGATTAGAAAACAAAACTGATTAGCTTATGGAGTAATCTCACCCTGGGGTGTAGTTCAGCCATTTCTGCTAGAACTGCATTAGTTTTGCTTTGAATGTCTCCCCACACGTATATTTACATGTAGCATTTCTGTGACATCAACTTCAACGTTTGGCTGACTGCTCTCCACCTCGCACTGAAGACAAGGAAGTCTAATTTCTGAGAAGGTTCGTTGGAGTTTTAGGAATGGACATCTGCTCATCTCTGTCTCTTGTGGTGTCCCTGTTTCACAGAAGACAAGGTGAACCTTAAATTCTTTTCTTCTCTTGTTTCACTGGGGAAATAATTCTGGCCACAGATATAGAACTGAAAAATGATTTGAGTTTTTCCTCTGTCCTTTGGTTACAGTCTTCATGGTTCTCCTTCCTTTGGGTATTTTCATTTGTGTGTGGTTGACTGTTGATCTAGCCCTAAGTCGGATCTCTTTTACTGTTAGCCCAAGCTCGAGTCTAAGTAACTTAGCATTTATAAAATTCAGTGTAATAAACTGTACTTGTTGGATATACATCTGCTTAATTTTTGCCTGACTATGCAAACAGTAAATTGCAGAAAGAGGTTCCTTTATATTTACAAGTGTATCCGTGTCAGAGTCAGCTAATCCAATAAATACCTTTAAATTCAGATTAAGAATGATTAATATGAATGCAAGACACTAAATAATCATATATGAAACTGGCAGTTTACTTTTGAAAGCACAAGTTTTATAGATAATGAAATTGAGGTAGTTTGTGGTTGAAGTGGAAAAACTTAGAACTTCAGAGGTAACTTTGAGTTAGGTAATGCTGCTGTATACTGCATTACCTTCAGCACGTAACACAGGTTCTCTGATCTTCCATTCCTGGATTTGGTAAAAGGGAGCAATGGAACATGATCTGTAAGTCTATTTGGGCATTGAATAACACATGGGAAGCATTAAGCATGTAGTATGCAGTCAATTAGTAATTTTTGTTTCGCATTTTTATCCCTCTCCTCTGAAACTTTGTCTTCTTCACAAAACAATCACACAGAAGACTATTTGTCCCTACAAGCTTGAGATTCCAGCTGTGGGGTGGCCCAGTGAGAAGTACCAAAAGTGAAATGGTTTGGTGAAATTATATGAGTATATTTATGCAGCTTTATTGGTTCTAGGTAGTACTATGCGTGACCTTTCATTTTAATAATGAGCAGAAGTTGTGGTTGGAAATTTTTATAATGAACAGGTTATACTGAAACGCACTGTGGTAGTGTGAATTAAATACTCTGTCTTAGTACAAGCTAATGTGACAAGAATACTGCACAGTGCACACAGTTACTGCATTGGAAAGTCATTTCTTTTCAGTGGAAATAACTAGAGACATTGTGGGCCATTGATACACCCAGTGGGAAATTGCAGGAGATCTTCTGTAATTAACATGAGCCACCAGAGCACAAAGTAAATAACGACACAATTATGATTTTTCCAGCCATGAGCAGGTACTAGGGATTTTCCTTTGATCCACTTTGCTTTGGGAACTGGCTCCTTGCCATACTCTAGCTCTATATTTCCTTCTGAATTCTCCATTTCAGTACTTTTTTTTAGGTCATAAAGTTACCATTTGATGCTTTGTGAGTTGCTGGATGGATAAAAGAACCTCTACAAATGGGAACAACACTTTAGCAACTACAGGAAAAAGAAAGTTGCTTTTGATGGCTATCTGTGCATGGCTGCGGGGGCATTATGCAAAATGATATGGCTAATGGGAATCAGCAGCACATACTAATCCCCATGCTCAGTTTTTTTCTCTCTGAAAAATTAAAGTAGAAAATAATTGATGAACTGGCCAAAACAAAACTCCAACTGTTTCTACAAGGAACATTTGAGAATAAAGACCTGAAATGATATAGTAGAGTAAAGAATAAAAACAATAATAAAATAATGCACTCAAACCTCAGTGTGTGGTCTCACTGTGTTACAACTCTGCTAACCTCTCTGGATAGGTGTTTCCTCACTTGGAAAAAGAGGGTTAATAACTATTCCATAGAGTCTGTAGAGAGGACTAAATGGAGTAATGTATATAAAACATTTAGCCTGGTGCCTGGTATGTATTAAATATTCAATAAATGTTAGTATGATTACTTTCTATTGATAGGCAGCTTCACATAGAGCATTTATCTTCTTTTGGTTTATTAACTTCCCAGAGGGGTAGATGAGCTCAAGTGGTAAGGTAGTAAACAGAGAATAGAGTGAGGGAATGGGAAAATAAATCTCTAAGGGGATAGTTTGGGAAAAGCTATTCTTCTCAGTCTATTAAATTGGTTACAGCCTAAGATGGCCCCGTTTATCCAACCACATAACTCATTCTGTCCAATTCGATTTAACAACCATTTTTTAATGGGGTACTTCACGGCTAGGCACAGGAGCTCTGGAAAGTTGAATTAGACATGACAAAACTTTTTAGTACAATGACAATGTAAGCATCTTAATGCTTTTAACTTCCCCTCTATCCATCAGGTCTTCTGTTCCCCTCATGTATACACACCCGCTCTGCTCCAGAATCCTACCGAAGTTGCCACTGCAATATAAAAGCAGTGGAAAGTCTGCCTCAGTTCAGTTCTGGAATCTATAATATGTTACATACATCTGACATTGATATGAAATATCAAGTAGAATGCAGAATGGGTCTGAGTGAAGATAGATCTGGAGGGCTGAATCATGCAATCCTCTGAAATAACTGCATTTTTAGGATTTAGATGTAATCCTGGAAGGGCTCCCTTCCAACACCTCCTTTCCTCAAAAAGCAAACTGTGGCGCACGGATAGGGTCGTCAGATAAAATAAAGGATCTTTCAGGTCAGGAACGAATTAATTTTATTTATTTATTTATTTATTTATTTATTTATTTATTTATTATAAGTGTGCCTCACACAATATTTATGACATATGCAAAAAAATAAAAAAGGCTTCATCGTTTTACTGAAAGTCACATGTACCTGAGTGTGTTGTGTTTTATTTGCCAAATCAGGTAGTGCTACCCATGGGACCCCCACAGGCACCTGAGAAGGACACCTAGGCACCAGAGAGGGCCAGGGAATAGACACTACTTCAGTTCCTCCTAAGTAGATGGCCCTGTTGGGACAGAAAAAAGCAAAGAAGCAATGTGTCTACACAGAGGAGGGGCTCCTGGCCAATGCTGCCCATTGCCTCAACTCCCTCCCTTTATCCCAAGACTGCAGGGTCTCTGAATAGTTATTGTGTTTTTAGTAAATATAACTTGCCTTCACTTAGATATTAAGATTTCAGGTGTCAGGTGAACCATTAGTTGATAGAATTTCTTAACTTCTACTTTTCCATGAGTCAATACTGGGTAACTATGGACCGCCTCCTTAAAAAGGAAAATAAACAAAAAATAAATAAATAAAAAATAAAAATTAAAACATTAAAAAATAATAATAAAAAAATGAAAATAAACAAAACAAAACTAAAACATTGAAGTCCATTTTGAATAACTACCGAATTTCATGATAAGGTCAGTCGATAGCAGAGTTAATACCATAGAAAATCAAATTAGTTAAGCAGAAGATGAGCTTAAAATGTATTTCCAAAATTTACAGGTAGGCAAAGTGATAAAAATTATAATACCCAAAATACAGATTTGGGAGATTCAATTTGTGCACAGTAATAACCTCATAAATAAATAGCAGATCAAAAAAAAAAAAAGAAAGAAATATCTGATCATATGGTGCTAATAGTCAAGGAAAAAGTAAAAGAAAACTTTGCTGAGTTGGAAAAAAGTATTCAGTCATAAATCTAAAGAAGAAAAGTCTTCATGGAACCAAAAAGAGCCTTGGCCTGTGCTGATTTATTTTTCAAGAATAAAACAATATAAGATAGAAAAAAATTAGAGTTACTGTTAAACACCAAACACAGGCTGTTCTTAGGTTTTCCCTGGAGCTTTGCTGAAGGTGCTAGTGATCCTAGAGCTCTGAGCACAGCAGGTTTGAAACAAGAATTCTGTTCAGTGGTTTCTATAATAAGACAGCAGAAAGACATTCTCAGACATGCAAGGACTCAGAAAGTATACCATCCACAAACCTCTCCTGAAACAGTTAATTGAAGATATTTTCCAGCTGACTAACAGAAGAAAAAATAAAAGAATTTTTAAAAATGGGAAAGTTATTATATGAGATTAAAAATGAGCAGTGAAACTGCATAAACAGTTAAGTCTAAATGATTTTTTTCTAATACGGTATTAAAGCTTAATGCAAATATCAGATACTATTCTAAAAAAGATAATAGATTGCATCAAATCATTAATTTTGTAATCATGATCTGGTCTAAATCCTATATTCTATAAATAAAAAATGGAGAATTAGTCGATGTAAGGAAAGTGATGGAAATAAAATTTATCATCTCATACAGGATGGAAACCTAAATCATTATGAATATAGAACTGACTTAATTTTTTTTAATTATAAATATACTGATAGAATAAAAGCATTTACTTCAATCTGGTAAAATTAACATCAAAAACTAAGGATAATATGTAAAGGAAATACATTGTCAAAATATTAAGAATGTCAAACTTACAGGTTTTCAAAAAGTAGCTCAGTCTAGTTCTTCTGCATGTGAATGAGCCTGGACATTACTGCGTTGTCCTAACAACAGAAAAACTAAACAGACTAAAAAAATCACCAGCCTTCAATCCATAAGAGTGGAGGACACGGGGCAAACTTCAATCCATAAGAGTGGAGGACACGGGGCAAACTGTTGTTCCAAGATTGGAGGCCAATAGGCAAATGCAAGGAGTCACATCGGCCCAGAGCAGAGACTCATTAGTGGAAACTGCCTTGGGAACAAGGATGGGGGTAGAAAACTGGACTGTGATGGACAAATTGGTGGAAGCTTAGTGTGGACAATGTTGAGAGTTAAAAACTCCAAGGGGAGAGAGTCATAGAGTGGAGGTGGGGCCCATAGTTTTGTTCAATATACCTCCAGGACCTTGAATAGGTTTTCATGATAAATATCAGAAAAAATTCCTTTTGGCTATCAGTTGGGAGATGATGAGGAGGAACCATTTGGAATGTACCAGAGCACCATGTTCTCCTGAAAGACTAAGACCTAATTATAGAACTATAGAATATACTCCCACCCCCAACTCCCCATCTCACTACCATATTATTAAAGGACTATTTTTAAAAAATATTTATTCATCTATTTGAGAGAGAGAGAGACAGACAGACAGACAGAGAGAGCAAGAGAGAGCACAAGTAGGGAGGGGAGGGAGAAGCAGACTCCCCACTGAGCAGGGAGCCTTGATGTGGGGCTTAATCCCAGGACCCTGGGATCATGACCTGAGCCAAAGGCAGATGCTTACCAGACTGAGCCACCCAGGTGCTCCTAAAGGACAAGTTTTAGTAGTTCTTTTTAGCCAATACATCATGTCTGGCTATCAAAACACAATAACAAGGCATAGAATAAGCAAAAGAAAACAATTTGAAGGTGTAAAACAAGATTCAGAACCTGACATGGCAGGAATGTTTGGGATTATCAGTCTAGGAATTTTAAACAACAATGATAAATATACTAAAGGCCCTAATGGATAAAGTAGATGGTACACAAAACAATGTAAGGAGAGAGAGAGAATTTTTTTTTAAAGAGCTAAAAAGAAATGCTACAGATAGAGGCTAATACAAATGAAGAATGCTTTTGAGGGGTGTATTAGTAGACTGGATACATCTTAGGAAAGAATCTGAGATAAAAGATATGGCAAAAAAACTTTCAAAAAACAGAAGGGCAGAGAACAAAAACTAAAAAAAAGAAAGAAGAAGAAGAAGAAGAAGAAGAAGAAGAAGAAGAAGAAGAAGAAGAAAATATCCAAGGGCCACAAGACAACTATAAAAGGTATAACATACCCATGATAAGAATACCAGAAAGAGAAGACAGAAGGAAAGGAACAGAAGAAATATTTGAGACAATAATGACTTCAAATTTCCCCTGGATTAATAGCAGACACCAAACCACTATCTGGGAAGCTCAGAAAGCACAAAACAGTAAAAATGCCCACTGAACTATACTTCAGCATATCATTGACCAAAAAAAAAAAAAAACAAAAAAAAAACAAAAAAAAAAAAAACAAAGATAAGGAAAAAAATCCTTAAGGAATCTAGAGGGAAAAAACACTTCACCCATAGAGGAACAAAGGTAAGAATTACATCTGACTTCAGAAACCAAGCAAGTGAGAAAGGAGTGGAGTACAATATTTAAAGTGTTGTGGAAAAAAACTCTAGAATTCTGTGCCCTATGGAATTTTCCTTCAAAAATTAAGAAGAGAGAAAAACTTTCTCAGACAAATGAAAATTGAAAGAATTCGTTACCAGTAGACCCGCCTTGCAAGAAATGTTGAAAGAAGTTCTTTAGCAAGAAGGAAAATAATATAGGTCAGAGACAGGGATCTACATTTAAAAAAAAAAAGCAAAAGCATCAAAGAAGGAATAGATGAAGGTAAAGAAATTGTTTTTCATATTCTTGATTGATCTAACAGATGATAGTTTGTTTAAAATAATAAGAGCAACAATGTATTTGGTTATGTATGCTTATGTTTATATTTTATATCACCCAAAGGAGTTGAAAACCTATCTACATAAAAACCTGTCCATGGAAGTTTAAAACAAATTTATGCCTGCCAAAGCTTGGAAGCAACCATGATGTTCTTCAGTAGACGAACACAAAAATAAATTGTGGTAGATTCAGACAATGGAATATTATTTGGTGTTAAAAAGAAATGAGCTATCAAGTCAGGAAAAGATATAGATATACCTAAAAGATATAGGGTAGAGATACAGATAGACATAGATATACCTAAAAGCATAGGTATTACTAAAGGAACAAAACCAATCTCAGAAGACTAAATAAGATTCTAACTAGATGACATTCTGAAAAAGGCAAAACTATGGATGTCATAAAAAGGTTGATGGTTTCCCGGGGGGCGGGGGTGGTTCCAGGGATTTTCTAGGTGGTTTCCTGAAGATCTTTAAGGGATTAAAAACTTTCTGTATAATGTTATAATGATAGACAAACTTCATTATACTTTTGTTCAAACCTATAGAATGTACAACAGAAAAAAGTGTATCCTAAAGGCAAACTATGGACTTTGGGTGATAACGATGTATCAATGTAGGTTCATCCTTGATAAAAACAAACCAAAACAAAACAAAACAAAAAACAAGTACAATTCTGGTGAGGGACGCTGTTAGTGGGGGTGACTATACATTTGTGGTGATAGGGAGTATCTGGGAGATCTCTATACCTTCCTCTCAATTTTGTTGTAAACCTGAAACTGTTCTAACAAATAAAGCCTTTAAAAGATGCTAATGATATTTATCGAGAGGTATTACTTTGGCAATCCGAAAAACTACTATGAATAATTTCAGAAAATGATTATCCCATAAGCGAGAAAGAAAGGATAAGCCACAGGAAGCTTCTGTGGCCCTTACTGCTTATCCTATGAATGCCCAGACTCTTACTAAAAGGATCACAGAGACAAGACCTGGGTAGACACAGGAGTAATCAACTGTCTTCTCTGACTTCACGCTAGTGCCTGTACCAATGATGGCAAACCTAACTGCCACTATCTAGAGGAGGACATTAGGTTCCTGATACTGCTACTTCTATTTTTTTTTCCAGCTTCACACAACCATGGTGCCTTCTTGCACAGTAGTGAGAACATTTTTAAAAGGCTACACTGTCCAAGCACCCAGACCCTGAGTTTTGAGGGTAGGACACAGTGTTCGGCCTGCCAGGATGTGCTGAGCCAAGATCTCATCTTGGCCTGGCCACTCAGGAAAACCTGCGTTATGTAAAGTGTCCTTCACTGTCACCTTGACAGCAGATGTATACCTGCAAGAACAGTCATGGCTGATCACAAATAATTCATTTTATATTAAACAAGCGCTAAATTCCACAGTAGTTCTTAACAGCAAGGGGTTCTCAAAGGGCAAAAGACTGAATAAACTTAAACTTCAGGGAACAGCAAGCTCTCACGTGCAGCAATCAATAGCCTTTCACTATGGAGAGCAACAAAACCTTTTCGGCTTCCTGACTGCAAGTCAAGTCTCTGATCCCCATTCTAACCATCATTCATTTTCAGGGCACTTTGATTCTGTGTCTCTCATGTGGAGGCAACAAGGTGCTGGCCCCTGTTTGAACTCAAGTCCCGTGGAGAAAAAGATTCCCCAACAGAGAAAATAAATACTTCCCAACTTCTTTGTTTGTCTTCCAGGCTCCCAGTGGGCACAGAACTCCTGCTCCCTCTGGGTAGCACTCTTCAACTCTCCCTGCTAATTAACCTCTCCTACCGGGTTGCCAAATGAGCTGCTGACAACCAGCCCTGAGCAAGTAGAAAACACCAGGACAGCAGCCTGAATTGTTAAATTCTTCCATTAAGTCTAGGAGCACAGAACGCCTTTGGAGTTTTGCTTGAATGCAGTGGTGGTAGGTTGACAACATAGTCAGAGAAAGGAAATTATCTGTTCCATACTTTCTAACTACATCAGGATACAGTTTTTAGATTTTTTTTCCCCCCATGGAATAGAAGGTTGAAAGATAATAGGAATTGAATTTGAGATTTTTTTTTACAATAGGAAATGAAAGAGATGTTGAGAAACATTAAGATGCTCTTGAACTTTCAACCCTCCTACCTCCCCTTCCCCAGTTTAAATGAATCCCAAACCCAAAACCAGTTGGCCATGCTTCTTCTTCAGCCAAGGGGTGAGGATGACTAACATATGCCTGAAGAGTTGTGGGAGCTCAACAAATATTTAAGAAGAACCAACATATGATAAAACACATAGTAGCACATTATAATTTATGGAAATACTATTATTTGCAGAATTCTTCCCCACCAAGAAGAAAGAGTGAATCAGCTTTAAATAATTTACTTAAAAGTGAAGCTTTAATAAAACCAATAAAGAAACAGCTTTGCTCTCTTTTTTTTTTTTAAGCACAAAAACCAATTTCCAGTTCTATGTGTGGCCAGATGGATGAGTATATTTGTGTGTGTGCGTGTGTGCGAGTGCTTCAAAATTCAGGCTGCTTTGGAGCGTTCTGGGTGGCTCAGTTGGTTAAGCGTCAGACTCTTGATTTTGGCTCAGATCATGATCTCAGAGTCCTGGATCAAGCCCCGCATTGGGCTCTGCTCTTGGTGTTAGAGTCAGCTCCGGATTCTCTTTTCCCCCTCTCTCCCTGTCTCTATCCCTGCTTGTGTCCTCTCTCTCTATTTCTCTCTGAAATAAATAAATAAAAATATTTTTTTAAAAAAATTAAAGCTGTTTTAAGTCAGGATCACCCAAACATTTTCAAAGGCTGAGTATCAGTACATGCTCAACTGTGTTTCATGCTACTTAGAAACATCGATGTCTGTTTTCCTCTAGGGTCAAAGACTCTGCATCTCTATCTGTCTTACTTTTTTCCATTCTACCCTGATTTCTCTATTTTTCCCTTAAGATCTCTTTCTGACCTTACTATTCCTAAACTCTTTTACCCCAAGACAGCTTTTCCCAGTTCTTGTGTAAACATGACTGTTGACCAGACTGATAGTTTATGATTTCCCCTTTCACCCTCATCTGAAAGTTTACCCCACAAGATAATTACTCACTGATGTCATTTGATTTGAGGGATAGTGGCTGGTAAAATGTTTCCATAATTGCTAAAATTCTAATATTAACCTATTCTTCTTTTGGATTAGTGTTTCTGCTCATGTTTTCTCTTTATTTTATGTGTAATCCTTGATTGTTTAATAAGATTACAGATGTCCATTATCGCTTCTATGAACTCCCTGTTAATTGGTATCGATGACCTGGAAAGCTACATTGGGCTGGATTCCAAGAATATTGGCTGAGATTGATTAATGGTGTCTGCCATGGGCACAAGATGCGAGAGCGCTGGCAAACATGCTGCATATTTGCCAACTACATCTGATGGTCCCTTTGTCTCAATGTACTGGTCAGTCTCCTTTACTTGTTAAGTGTCAGGAGAGATCCTAAGCTACATAAGTTACGGAAGTTATTAAGGAAGGAAAACTCCAAAAATAGAAGAGACTCTAGATACAAAGCTTTCATGTGCCAAAATTTTGCATTTTTTGCTCTGATTTAGCCCTGAATACCTACCTCAAAGTACTTATTCAAGTGAAATATTTTCTTTCCAAAAGCAAAATTAAACAGTGTCAAAGTATACATAGCAGTGCTACTTCCCAGAACCTATCAGTCACAAGAAAAAAAAAATCATATAGGGCACCAATCTACATAGTTCGTTCATCATTTGAAGTGCCATATTGTAAAACAAAAACAAAAACAGCAACAACAAAAAAAAAAAACGGAAATCCAGAATGTATATTATACTTTATCAGATAAACAAATGCATAAAAGGTTTTCTGAACAGCAGTGAGCATGGACAGAATTTACTCACTGCTTCTCTAATTCTTTTACATGTTCTTCTTCCTTCTCAATTTCCCTAAATACCAGCACCATGTAAGCTTCTCTCCTTAACCCACTTCTCTTCTCCTTTTTCATCCTCTTCATAGGAAATCTCAGCCATGCTGAAAATCTTTCCCATTTTTAAATGACTTTGCAATCCCAAACTTCAAGCTTGGTCCCTTCAGGGTTATGCCTGAATGCCTAGTTGAATGTTAGAATCTGGGTTCTGGAATCATCTACCTAAACTTTTAGAACATCTCGAAGTGAATTAATCATTTACACACCAAAGTTTATGTTAATGAAACTACATCAGTTCAATCACTAAGCTTATTCATTTTACCTCCAATTTTTTTCTTCTTTCTATCTCTAAAACACAGGGGCTGTGTCAAGACCTCAATTCCTATCTTTGTTCTTACAATTTCCTCTGAACTTGATCTTTCTTTTGAGATTTTCCCTTTCTTTTTAATTTATATAATATACCATTATCAGATATTTCATTTAAAACATAGAGTTTATTATTCTCCTACAGAAATCTGCATAGACTGCCCATTACCTATAAAATAAAGCACAGAACTGTCAATCTGGCATTCAGAATTCTCTGTCAGCGAACGCAAACCTAATTAGCCACCCATCCATCCATCAATCCACCCATCCATTCCACCCTTCCTTCTTTGCTTCCTTCTTTCTTTGGTTCTCCTTTTACCTTTCCACAGGTAGTTACAGGTTGATTATTATATGTTCAGCACTATGGTAGGCCTTGGGAATATTAAGCCAAATAACATAGTTTCACCTTCAGTCAGTCTAGTAAAATTAGACATGTGTATGTAAAGTTATCATACAATGTGGTGAGTGCTATAACAGAACTAAGGATAAAATATGTTGGGACTGCATCAAGGAAGCAATCAATTTTCTTGGAGGATGGGAAAAAGATTGTTCAGATGAGTTGAATATTAAAAGAGAGAAAAGGATTCCCTTAGGCCATATTGCTCACTCTTTTCTCACATTTTGAAGACTTTCCAGACAGAATGGATGACTTTCTTCTCTGTAAACACATCCCTAAAGTACATTTGATCATACTTTTTCTCTTCACCTAGAAGATCTCCCTTCCCATTTGTATTGACTGAATAGTATTCTCTAAAAAAAACCTCATGTTCATTCAAAAAAAACATCAGGATATGACCTTATTTGGAAATAGGGTCTTTGCAGATGTAATTCATTGGGCATCTCAAGGTGAAATCATCATGGATTTAATGTGGGTCCTAAATCCAATGATTAGCATCTCTACAAGAAGATGTGAGGGCACCTAGAGTTATACTGAGAATAATACCCCCATGAAGATGGAGATAGAGATTAGAGTGACACAGCTATGAGCCAAGGAACACCAAAGATTGCCTATAATCACCAGAAGCCGGGAGGCATGCACAGATTCTCCTTCAAAACCTCCAGGAAAAAGCAAACCTGTTGGCACCTTGATTTCGGACTTCCGCTCTCCTGAATTGTGACAGAACAATTTTCTGTTTTTTTCGATGACCAACTTTGGGGTAATTTGCTTCAGCAGCCTAGAGAAATTAAAATACTATCTTAATCCTTTGAAATTCTATCCAGTTATTTTTTTTTAATTTTTATTTATTTATGATAGTCACACACAGAGAGAGAGAGAGAGAGGCAGAGACACAGGCAGAGGGAGAAGCAGGCCCCATGCACCGGGAGCCCGATGTGGGATTCGATTCCGGGTCTCCAGGATCGCGCCCTGGGCCAAAGGCAGGCGCCAAACCGCTGCGCCACCCAGGGATCCAGTTATTAAGATTTTCTTAAATGCCATTTTTTTTCCCCATCAAAATCTTTCCTACCGTAGAGGAAATTTGGACACAGACATGATACAGAGGAAAGATGACGTGAAGACACAGGACGGAGATGGCCGTCTACAAGCTAAGGCCTAGAACAGAGACACTTCCCTCACAGCCCTCTGGAGGAACCTACCCTGCTGACACCTTGGACTTTGCAGAGCTGTAAGACAATACATTTCTGTTGTTTAATCCACTAGTCTGTAATACTTTGTTATGGCCGGCAAAACAAACAAATATAATACTTTTGGGAACATCTCCTACAAACAAGGACATTTTTCTATATAACCAACAATACAATCATGGAAACCAGAAAATTATTATTTTTTTTATAAATTTATTTTTTATTGGTGTTCAGTTTGCCAACATATAGAGTAACACCCAGTGCTCATCCCATCAAGTGCCTCCCTCAGTGCTGGTAACCCAGTCACCCCCACCCCCCACCCACCTCCCCTTCCACCACCCTTAGTTCAGGAAACCAGAAAATTAATACTGATCACTACTACCATCTAATCCCTAACTCTCATTCAAGCTTTACAGGTTGTCCCAATAATGTCCTTTATAGTAAAAGGATACAGTTAAGGACCATGTCTTGCATTTGCTAGGTACCTTCTGAGTCCAGAGTGGTTCCTCAGTTTTCCCTTGAGTTCCATGACGCTAATGTTTTTGAAGGTTGCAGGCCAGTGATTATGTAAAATGTTTTTCATTTTCATTTGTCTCATATTTTTTTCAGTAAAACATTCAGATTATGCTTTTTTATAGCAAAGATGGTCCATAGTTTCCATTTGTCCTTTTCCAGGTGATGTTCACTTTGTCACTTGATTAAAGTGGTATCTGGCAGGCTTGTCCTCTGTAAATATTTTCCATTTATAAATATCAAGTATTTTGTGAAGAGTTATTTTGAATATGAAAGTATCCTACTCCTAAAAAAACAAACAAACAAACAAAAGATTTGTTTTCTACTGCATCTTCCTCACTAGCAAAATAGGAAGTTTATTTGATTTCTCCTTTCTTAGAGCTTTATTTGTGACTATTCTGGAATACCATATTTTATCAAGCATTTGTCATTTTTGTGTGTCTTCCCTATTTATCAGGTTGCAAGCTTTTTGAATAATGTTAACAGAATTTGTCTTCATATTTTCTGTGCAAGTTTCTAGCACTTTCTTAGCCTAGGTTCCATCAAAGCAAAACCTAAGAGAAAAGCTTACATGTGAACAGTTTTAGGAATGTGGTACATAAGAGGTACCCAATAGAGTATATAGGAAATGCTTGAGAAGTGCTTGTTGAAAGAATATATGAATAAATGAAGAATAAAGGGTTGTAAGTCCCTGAAGGACAGATATCTTGACCATTAAGTACAAGCCTTGTGCCTAGCATAATGTCCAATGAATATAGTATGTCCTCAATAAATATTTTTTTAATCAATATTGATGAAGAATGAAGTCAGTTCAAGGGTCTTCATCCAGTGACGGTCCTTTGTTTTATACCCTCGCCCCTGGTTGGAGAGTGCTAATAATAATAATAATTCCAAAACTCTGAGTAGTGGGGCACCTGGGTGGCTCAGTGGTTGAGCATTTGCCTTTGGTTCAGGTTGTGATCCTGGGGTCCTGGGATCGAGCCCTGCATTAGGCTCTCCATAGAAAGCCTGCTTCTCCCTCTGCCTGTGTCTCTGCCTCTCTGTGTCTCTCATGAATAAATAAATAAAATCTTTAAAAAATAGCTTCAAAAAAACTGGGTAGATAACAAACCTCTCTAAATTGCTATTATATTTATAGATTATGATATATGTATGTATCATATCATATCTGATTAATTCTATGAATAAAATTAATAGCTCATTGTTCACCTACTCTCTTTATTAAAAATTCTGACATGGGTTTTAAGAGATGAAATTGAGGCCCCAAGTGATTTGCCCAAGGTCATACAGGTAGAAAAGAGCAGAGCCAGATTATAAAATTAGATTTACCCAATTCCAAAGCTCATATTGTTTTCACTCTTTCAAGCTGACTTGGCTTCAAATCACTTGACTTTTCCTGACCTCAAAATCCCCCACTCACCAGCTCAAGTTGATTCCTTTATTTTCACTATCCTGCTAGCTCTGAATTGTTTCTAGGCTTCCCATCACGGTGATAGGAATGCCACCCACCTATGCTGTGCTGACCTCCGTCTGGTCCTCGTCAATGTGATTTTACCTTCATCATCTCTTCAGGGCACTTGCCCTTTCTTTGCCACCTTCCAACACCATATGGTACATTCTTATGCCACATGGCTTCCATACATCCTGCCTCCTTCTGCTCACCATTCTCTTAATCCCCTTTATATACACTTTGACAAGTTTTCCCTGCTCTTAGATTTCTGATCTCTACTTTCATCCCAGGTTTCACTGCCATGCCCTGTTCTTTCTCATTTCATGGCAGTCTATATAGTTATGACTGCAACATATGTCTATAATTCCTTCATAGTATTGGGAACATCCATCACTCTGCTGACACCACATAAATTCTGTGCATACGTTACAGATTTTAGCGGAAAGAGGACACTTGCATCCAAACTGAGCTGACATTATTTCACAAGTTGATGTGGGGGCCCACCTGCCCTCTAAAAGTAGCATCATATGAACATACAAATAATCTTGAGACAAAAGATTTTTATTGAATTTATCAGGATTAAATTACATATATATATACACAAATCAAATCATATATACAAAACACATATGCTACTAATTTTTGTTTCCAAATTCTAGTATACACTTAAAAGTTCTGAAATATTTAAATGAATAACGAACATCCATATGTCCAACATCTAAATTCAATAATTGTTCATTTTTGCCACACTTGCTTAATGTAGTTGTGTGTGAATATTTCTTTTTTTAAAAAATGAACTATGTGAAGGACATTAAGGTGCTCCAGTAGGTATCTCCTAAGAATGAGGACATTTTCATGTATAGCCACAGTGTGTCATTATTATACCCAAGAAACTAACAATTACATAGTATCATCAAAATAGTTGTCCATAATTAAATTTCCCCTGGTTGTTCCTAAAATGTATTTTTATGGCTTTAAGAAAAAAATCCAGGCTCAGTGAAGTTTTAAATAGCGCGTTTGGGTATTTTGTTTTCATTTACAATAGTCCTGCTGCCTATTTTTTATGCCCATGCACAACCAAATCGGGCTTATTCTCTTGTAGAATGTGTTACATTCTGGATTTGTCTGAATATTTTCTTGTGCTCTCACTTATTTTTCTTCCCCTTCCTTTCTCCCCTTCCCTTCCTTCCCTTCCATTCCTTCCTTCTTTCCTTCCTTCCTTCCTTCCTTCCTTCCTTCCTTCCTTCCTTCCTCCTTCCCTCCCTTCCTTTCTCATTCTCTCCCTCCTTCCCTCTCTCTCTCTCTCTGTTTCTTCCTTTCCTATAAATTATAAGCTATGTTTAAAATATTGATTAGATTCTGGTTAAACATGCTTAAGACAATGATTCATAGATGGTGATGTGTACCTCAAATTGCCTCACATCAGGGGGCACATAATATCAGGTTTGTCCCACATTTGAAAACTTGGTTAGGGCGGAGAAAGCCAGATGTCTCCATTGTAAAGGTACATTTTTTTTTTTCCCATTGCAATTGGCAAGTAGTCTATGAACTGACACTTTGGCAGAGTGTGAATTATCTATTCCCTTGATTGCTTTTCCCATAATGATTTCAGCATCCACTGAAGATCCTTGCTTGAATTAATTATTGTATTGGGAGTTACAAAATGTTGATTTTTCTAATTCTATCATTCCTTCTAGCTAGAATTATTTCCTGGCATTCTTCTATAAAGGAAAACTTCCTCTCATCAACTGGAATGAACTCCATTTCCTCTGAAAAAGGCATAATAAAAACTTATTCTTTCCCTTTTATTACCAGATTTTCAAAATTAGGGATTGTTGTAATCATCATCTCCAATGGAGGCAAATGAGCCCCCTCCCCCCTTTCCTTTATTTTAGACTCATGGATTTTTATTTGTGCTATTATTTATAATTATTAAAGTCAAAATTCTTATTCATGAATAAATTATCCCAGATTTGGCCAGTGGGAGCCCCTTTTGTTTCTGTTTCTGTTTCCTTTTGACACACCTGCATTAGAATGGAACATTTCTTTGTTTTCTGGCACACCAAGGATCCCCTTGTACTTTTCTTCCCAGGATCATTTTAACAAGGAAATTTACCAAGTTTTTATGTAAAGATGAAAAAAAGAACACTGTGACCATAATTTGCAGCAAAGCATTCTAAAAATATGCTTAATGTAATGCAAATACATTAATTCCAGAAATTAGGTCTAACTATCTGAAGAAAGATGTTCAGAGTCATAGCCTACCTTGTGTTTCATTCCATATGTGAGAAACAAACCCACGAAAGAGACAAAACTGACCTGACTCCCAGACCATACGCCACGATGTACTGGTAAGTACAAATGATCAGAGCAAAAAGTAGAGAAACATTAGCAGCACCACAAATAAAAACACTCAAATTACAAAAACATAATAAATGTCATCCTGATGTATTTATAAAATAGGCTACAAAAGTGATACAAATAAAAGAAAGTTTTTAATTTACCAAAATGCTATAATTTAATATTTAAAGGAAACAGTAGTAGCGCTAGTTTAATATGATTTGTTAGTAGCCGATACCATCAGGAATACTATAAAAATCTAACATACTGAACTAGGGTGAGATAGAATTCTAAAATATCTGATACATATAATACGGTACCAGTGCATTAAACACAGTATTCTCTGCAACTAAACAGCAATAGTTAGATTTCCAGAATTTGTCACAAATGTCAGAGACTAAAATAACTGTAGACAATTTATTAAGTCCAGAGCTTGTATATATGCACACTCACTCAAAAGATAGAAGAGTATCAAGAAGAATCCTGATAACATTCGAGTCTGTTTATCATAATGGGGCTTCCACATAAAAAGGCCTTTCAAAAGAGCACTGGCATCCTACAAAGGTTAAGTGAACTGCAGGAATTTATAACAAAAACATTTAGACATTCCCGGAACAAAATAAAGTTAATGGATCGCTCATGTAGCTGGAATTTAGAGAAGTAGAGCTCAGACAACGCTAAACAGATGTTAATAAGGACAACGCAAAATAGGAAATGTGCCAGCTCATTTTTCAGGGACAAACAGTGATATTTTGATCAGCTAACACTATAGTTTCTTGAGAAATACATTAATAGATTAAAATTGTGCTACTTTTTCTTCTTGCCTCTAAAATAAGATAGTATTGACCACATTTCCATATATGTATGTATAGATTTATTCATCCTCTTATGAACATACAGATCGTCCCACACCAATTTTTGAATGGGTATCAGGAAAACCCATTGGCCACTCGTCATCTTCTCTAAAACAGCAACTACTTCTGCCAGAGGTAGTCCCTTGGGAGTTTTAGGACTGTCCATTCCACACTGAGAGGGAAGGAGGCTTATAGATATTTAGCTGAGTGTATACTTCTTTCCCAGCATCGAGGTTTTATCATTAAGTTAAGAACTATTTTTCACATAAGGCACTCAAGATGCATCGATAGCTACTGTCCTCCTTCCACTGTGTTTGAGACAGAGGAAAAAAAAATCCCCACTCTTTTTTCTATGCTAATGGTTTTTAAATTGAGGACGAGGGGTGTCAAGACCCCTTTGAATACCTGATGAAAACTATGGACTCCTTGGAAAAATGCACAAATGCTTCACAGGCAATTTTGGATTATTTATTTGTTTGTTCATTTATTTATTTATTTTTGGTTTAAAAATAGTTTTAATGTAAATATATTTGGCAATGGCTGTATCTAAAAAGAAAATTCGCTAAAATTAAGGGACTAAACCCCAAGCCCTAAATGTTGGCTTCCTTATGTAGTTTTGCAAACAGGGGTTTATGTATACTTTCCCTTTAAATTTTACTGCTTTTATAAGAGAATGCGTATTTCATTTCACAACATTATTCTAATCAAGGTTGTAATTTTTGTAACAAATAAAAATCTTTGTAAGACAAAGAAAAAAAACCTCACATTCTCTGAAAAAAAGTCTTAAAATGGTAAGGAAACATTCTAGATTTGTACAAGGAAATGTTTGTACAGCTAATAAAAACAGCCTAGTAATATTAACTTACATGTTATTGGTGAAAACTTGGTGAAAAATCTACATGTACTACCACATGGCAAGAGAATGATTATGACCCCTTCTTTTAAATCAAATGAAAATGGTTTATTTATTTTTTGAATTTTTATTTAAATTTAATTAACATAAAATGCATTATTAGTCTCAGAGCTAGAGGTCAGTAGTGATTCATCGGTCTTACATAGCACCCAGTGCTCATCACATCACATGTCCTCCTTCATGCCCATCGCCCAGTTACCCCATCCCTCCACCCCCCTCCCCTCTTCCTCTGTGATCCTGTTTTGTTTCTTTAATTCCACGTATGAGTTAAATCACATGATAGTTGTCTTTCTCTGATTTATTTTGCTTAGCAAAATATTCCATCCACATCATTGCAAATGGCAAAATTTCTTTCTTTCTTTCTTTCTTTCTTTCTTTCTTTCTTTCTTTCTTTCTTTCTTCTTTCTTTCTTTCTTTCTTTCTTCTTTCTTTCTTTCTTTCTTTCTTTTCTTTTTTATGACTGATAGACCACATCTTCTTTACCCATTCATCTGTTGATGAACATCTGGGCACTTTCCATGGTTTGGCTATCCTGGACATTGCTGCTATAAACATTGGGGTGCAGGTACCCCTTCGGATCACTACATTTGTATCTTTGGGGCAAATGCCCAGTAGTGTAATTGCTGGGTTCTACTAGCTCTCTTTTTAGAACTTTTTGAAGAAACTTTATACTGTTTTCCAGATTGACTGCACTAGCTTGCATTCTTGCGGAGCATTTATTGATCCTCTGAATCCCATCCTTGAACAGTTATGGATTCCATGAACATGGAGAAGAAAGCCTACACTCACTCAGCCAAGGCTGATGTGAATAAACAAGAAGCCCAGCATGACTTGCCGCTCAACATTTCACCAAAAGAGGTTTGTTTATGTGTGACTGTGATATATTATCAATAAAATTCTTACCTTAGCTGTTCGAAAATTTACAAAGAGAACAATGGTAAGTCAATGATGAAAACTGTGGCAATTCTAGACATTACCACACAGCTTCCAGAATAGTGTGATTATCATTGGGTTAGGAAAAACAACTGGTAATAAGAATTTCAGACTGGAACAGTGACATAAACCAGATTTCTTATAGGCCACATTTCTCACACCATGCTAATTAGTAATGGGTTGGAAGTAGCTATTGATGATAGTGTAAGATCTTAGTTGCTTCCCTAGGGTTTTTTAATTTTACTGGAAATTCATGAAAACATTATTTTGTGCAACTGCTGATACTACAGTTTTAAATTAACAAAATTTTATTGGACATTTACGAAATTTCATGATTTCCATCTGTGCTTAATAGTTCTCTCTCCTCTAGAGTTAAAATAATTGACACTTAATTTTGTTTCTGGTTTGGGCATTCATTTATTTTTAATCCCAAGTGATTTTTAATGATTCGGTTTTGTTGTGTTTGAACACTTGTAAGCAGTCAGTAAAGAACTCTTGTCACTGAGTCTTCTTTCCCAAGGCTCTTGGCTAATAAAGATTCCTTCATAATGTTCTTTACCATAATCTTCAAGATACTCTTACCTAAGTTATTACTAACCTAAATTATTAATAACGTTATTGCTTATGGTAATCTTTCTCAGACCTCTACCATTTCCGGCAGGGCCCTGCATCCATACTTCTTACCATACTGTGCCAGTTGCCTGGGATGCCCTGTCCTGCTCCTCTATCTAATGGAAGCTATTTTTTCTTCGAAGCTTAGTTTAACTTGTCTCTCCATGGAGAAGTCTTTTTCCACATCTCTAGGCAAATACAATTTCTTCTCTCATTTATTGCTATAGTTCTTTACTGGAAGGACAAGGAAATACTGCATATCTTAGAAGTATTTCTATCCCTTAGGAGACTAGAATATGTAATAAATAGAGCATAATTTTTTAACTCAACTGAATCTAGATTTTAATATTGTCTATTTCTTAATAGTTATATGACAATGAACATTTACTTCTCTGAGCATCAAGATTCACATCTATTAAATGGAGGTCATCATACTTATTTCATAGGCTTGTTATGAAGTTTAAATAGATTGATGTATGTAACTGTCCTACCTGATAGGCAGTTTCAAATGTTCATTTTCTCTTCCTGCCACTCCCCATCCATTGTTCCAGAGATGTGTAACTCACCTCAACTCCTTCAAGTGACTGTAAGTGGCACATAAGCAAATGTCATATCTGTGTTTTCTTCTATGCACAGGTCTTGGTATATGGCTGGTGTTTGAAAAATTATTGGAGACAGAGAGAGAGGGAGAGAGAGAGAAGAAAGAGAAAGAGAGAGAAAGAAAGGAAGGGAACTTTGCTTTGCTTGGCCTCTTTAAAACAAAACTCATATTTTCACAACTAAATAAATAGTGGAAATAAATGTGAAGGTTCTTTGTAAAATATGGAATATCCTGCTACTTTAATTTTCAGGAGGCTGCATACATAGTGATTTGGGGTTTAGGCTATAAAGCCAGACACCTAAAAGTTGACCTAAATAATTTATTAAATTAGCACTCTGTGCCTCAGGGAGTAATAATAGAACAGGTTCCATAAGATTTATTGAGGATTATGTGAGATAATACTTAGCATGGTGCCTAATATGTAAAGAGTTAATACAAAGTTAGCTAGAGGTGTTGACAGAGGTGGTGTTAAAGTGATAAAGGTAATATTTATTAAAAAACAGTCAGAAGACAGCTGTTTTAATTTCTTAGAAGAATTGCTAGGGTATGGTTGTACAGATATAATAGGCTGGTTATTCTATCAAATGTTTGTAGTATTTAATTTCATATGTGAGTGAATGCTTTATGAAAAACGCTTAATGAGAATGTATTATCTTAATTGTAAGACTAGGCAGGTTTTAGAGTACAACATTTTCTTATCTTTGGGAAGTTCTTTCAGTTGAGGGAGAAAGATGTATAAAACTTCCTGTGTACCAAGGGTTATGGGTGGTATGGCAAAAGCATGTAGGGGCTGTGGAGGGGACACAATGGAAGGAATGGTTGATTCTTCCTGAAGAGTTAAAGACAAGGGTTAGGACATTTTTCATAGAAGAGATGATATTTCAATGAAATTTTAAAGTGCTCTTGCCACTCAATTTGATTTTATACTGGGGTTAAGTAACAGCCACTAGTGGCCAAAGAAATGGAAACAGAGAGATTATTAGTTGTTAACTGCAGAAGGAGAATTTCCCTACTCTGTAAGACAGGATGGGAACCAGAAGTTAAAGTTCAGGAAAATAATATTTTAAAATATTTCCAAACTTGTAGAAGGACCATACATGAGCTAGCGCTTTCATAGATTCCTTTTTTATCTTTTTTAGTATGATAACTTCAAGGAGAAGTAAAGGCAAAAAAGAATATCAACTGAGTAGCATTTTAAATACAATCTCCTGTTTTTAAAAGAATGACATGTTTTCTCCATTTTAAAAAAACTTTTTCATTTAAAACAATGGAAAGAAAGTAATGAAGACAAAAAAGGGAGGGAAAGGAGAAAATTTTATCATCAGTGAAGCAAAGGGGTATCCATAATCTGACATTACAAAATATGAGGAATATTTGCCAAGTACTGTAAAACTTGGACCAAAGAAAGAAAGTATCAAAAGTTAATATACTCCCCTATATTTTAGACAGAAAGAGACTTCTTAAAAATAAGAGTCTAAATTCTTAAAAGATCATGCATTAAACCTTTGATTAAAGCAATGAAATGGAGAGCTGTAGGAATATCATAGAAAAAGAGGAGTATGTCCCTACAATGATCAACTTGATAGAACAGGGTATTAAGAGATGCAGGATTAAAGCACAAATCATACCAATATGTCTTTTTTTATGATGGATTTTATGACATCTTAGTCAAAAATATCTGTTAGAGGTATAATAAAGGAGAGAGGGAGAGCAGTGAAAACCAAATTATAAACTCAGAGAGGTTACCTAAGGAGCTTCACTATGGTTCACTCTGAATTCCTGAGTGGCAAAAACTGAAGGAGATAGGCATCCAGGATAAAGTAATAACAAATGTAAAGACAGGATGTTGAAATACACAAACTTGATTTAAGTTTGGGTACCAGCTAAGCTGAATCAATGTAATTATCCTCTGTCTTTCATTGGCAAGAAACTGTTCAGAGTTGAATACTCATTCAAAGATAAGTGGTAAGTGAGAGAAAACAAAGAGGGAAGGGTACGGTATGAGGAAAAACAATTTTTTTGAAATTTCAGTTAGATTCTTTCTAACAAAACTTCAAAATTAAAAGAGAAAGAAAGAAAAGAAGGAAGGATACAATGGAAGGAGGGAAGGAGAAAGAGAAAAAAGGAATATTAGTAGTAGGACTCAGAAAGAACTGATAGATTTCAGGAAAGAAATTGAAATAATAATACGTTTTAAAAGAACAGCAGCACTGATTTAAAAATAAATAACTAAAGGAGAGGAAGAAGGAAATAAAAATATGATATTAAAATTTAAAAATTATAAAAAGAATTAAGGTGAGTATAATAGACATGATAGAGATGGTGGGTATAGATATATAGATATGATAGGTAAGGTGACCAAAGAAATCACATTTCTGGAACAGAAGAAATAGATGCTATAAATAGATATAATAGAAGAAAACTTTTCTGAAGTAAACATTTGAATTTATAACTTGAAAGGCATAGAGGTGATGCATTAATTAAACAGAAATTTCTAAATTTCAAGGACAAATGAATAAATATGTTAATAGAAACATTAAGAAAAAGCAGATCACTTACAGGCAAGACAAGAAATCACAAATTCCTACAAATTCATTGCCAGAAGATAGTGGAACAATGTGTATGAAGATATAAGCAAAATTGTGACTGAGAATTTTAGGACTAACAACATTCCCTTTCAGAAAATCAGCAGACTAATGTTCTCAAGTATACAAAAGCTCAGGGAATCATTGCACCTATCAACCCTTGAAAAATTACTCCAGGATGAAATTCAGCCAACCAAATGATGTATCAAAATAAATAAAAAGCTGAGTTAAGGCGACTCCCTGGTGAAAATATTGTTTGTTTTTTTCATGGTGAAAATATTGTTGATGAACACTAAAACATATTAAATCCAGAACTAAGACTAAGCAACTATGGTTTTAGGATTATCGTACAAAATGAAAATGATAAGAAAAACCCATATCTAATTATTTCACCAACTATAGCAGAAATAAGTAAATATTATTGACAGTTGAAAAAATAATTAGGGTCGCCTGGGTGGCTCAGGGGTTAAGCGTTTGCCTTTGGCCCAGGGCGTGATCCTTGAGTCCCCGGATCAAGTCCCGCATCTGGCTCCCCGCATGGAGCCTGCTTCTCCCTCTGCCTGTGTCTCTGCCTTCTCTTTGTGTCTCTCATGAATAAATAAAAATAAAAATTTTTAAAAAATAAAGATTCTTCTTTAAAAAAAAGAAAAAATAATTAAAATAATGATGTTTTACCTTAATATTTTTGACTATAAAGGTAACTCCTTAATGATTATGTTATGTATGTATGAAATATATATATATATATATATATATATATATATATATGCAGATGTATGCATACAAAAGATCTAGAATAGGTATACTCTGGATAATTTGCATTTCCACATAAATTTTAGAATCAACTTGTCAATTTCTATTAGAAAACTTGCTGGGTTTTTATTAGGACTGCTTTAAAACTATAGGTGAATTGAGGAGAATTAACATCTTAAATATATTGTCTTCTAAGCCATCAGCATGGCATATCTCTCCAGTGTTTCAGGTCTTATATAATATCAGAAGAGATACTTCTTTTTTCACTTCTTTGTACTCTACCTCCACCAACATGGTTTCTTGCACACACAATGGGTGCTCAGGAAATATTTATTTATGTAACCAATGTCCCCCAAAGCCAAACATTTATTCAGTAAAAAGTATCTAGATGTAGAGATGAGGTTAATATGCCAAAGCTACATGTAAATAAATTGTTCTAAGATCAATTTAAATTTTTTAAAAGATTTATTTATTTATTTGAGAGAAAGAGCATGCACAAGGGGAGAGGGGCAGAGGGAGAGAATCTTCAAGCAGACTTCCCACCCAAATGTAGAGCCCAGCACAGGGCTCGATCTCACAACTCTGAGATCATGACCCAGAGATTATGACCTGAGCTGAAACCAAGAGTCAGACGCTTAATTGACCGAGCCACCCAGGTGCTCCAATATCAATTTAAAATTTTAAACCCCATTGCTTTTGAACAAAGCTTGAAAGACCAATATAATTTATTTACCCAGCAAAACTCCCTACTGGAATCCCATACTCTGTCTCTACTACATGCATAATTATCCCTGAATTAGTATTTGTTAAATGGATAACCTCTTACACTTTACCCACAATGTTGTGTCATGAAAGTCTGTTTTCAAGGAGGAAGCAAATTTACTCTAAATGGTTGTTTGAACCTCACATGAAACACTATATTACAAATATTTCAAGAAGAGTGTTGTTAGTATGTTAATCAAATTAATATAACATCTTAACACAGAAGCCCTGACTGTGAAGATCTAAGAAGTTCATGAAACTGTGGTTGAGCCATAGAAAACTGATAGCTATATAATTAACCTGGGTCTTTGAAGAGAATGGATTGGGAAAGGGAGAAGAGAAAAACCCAAGGCGTTTGAGAGGTAGGTAATGGAAGAGTATGAGTGAATGATAATGAGCATTTGTTGTTATAAAATAAATGCATTTGGGAACCACTGAGTTTATAGAACTCTTGGGAGATTCTTCTATGTATGGCATGATAAAGTGATTAGGACTTTAACAACAGGACACTGTCCTGATTTATCGCCAGCTGGTATGCTTTTCTGAAATGCCTAACTAGCATTAAGAACATAAGCTTTTATGTTGGGACAGAGCATCTCTCCACAGGCATAAGTGCATCGAACCTCAGCCTCACATGCTTGAAACTTTAACCCACCGAGTTAATTGTCCCTGATTAAATTATTAATAATGTTACAACAATATCATTGTTGTTGAAGTCATTGTTTATTATAGAAAAAAATGAGCAAGCAACATCGGCATTTCACGAATAATGAGTATTTCACTCACTCAATAGAGGCAAGAAGGTTCAACAGATCTGCTGGACTGATCTGGTGTGAAATAATTGCATTGATGACTTTCTTCAGGTTGTCATCACCAAATATCGCCTGGCAATTATTTTGAACAGCTGGCTGCTGTTATTGTGCATCTATTTATAAAGCTGTCCTCTTCAACAAGAGCTGGGGTCTTATAAGCATCTGTCTGCAGCCAGTTTTTGTCTCTCATGGAAAGATGATTTTCTGCAGACCTTACTCTTGACAGCCTTCCCCCTTAGCACCACCATTATTCAACATCCTTTTCTGGATCTTCTTTATTTATACATTGTTTCTATTAACAGATCTGTCCCATGCAACCAAAATGAAAACAACCCTGAATTAATTAAGCCCTGACTGGCTTCTATCATATCGTAAAACAAATGAGATTATGTCTTTTCCCTGGCTTACAAAGTCTATTTCTGAATGCGTATAGAATCACAGCGATGGTTCTTCTTCCACCGCTGATTTCCTCTTGTAGAACTTCATGATTTTATGTTATACTTTATAGGTGCAATTAAATGAAAATAAATATTAGAAGCCATAGAAAAGCTGCTTCAAATTAAAGAATAACATTTCTGTTATTCATCTTCAAAAAGATACTATTTAGGTGTGGATCCTTCGAAAACTTAAACGAATAATAGGAGATGACAGTTTAGTGGTGGCATGTTTTCTCAGAGAACACTCCAACATCTGTTCCAGGTATGGTCATTTGCTATTCCTATTTGAGAGGTGAAGCTAGGGAAAGAAATATCCCATGCAAAATGTGTAGGAATGGGGAATACCCTATGAGGACTGTCCAACAGAAACTTCTGAAATGGCATAAATGTTCTATATTTGCCACTAGCCATATGTGGCGATTGAGTACCTGAAATATAACAAGTATAACTGAAGAACCAATTTTTAACTTAATTTTACTTAAATTTAGAAAGCCACACATGCCTAGTGGCAACCATTATTATCAGCTCTATGGAATAAGCTCCAATCTCAGGAACAATTATAAATCATAATTTTACTTGTGTAATTTGTAAGAAAGCCAAATATATAAATATATGTATTTATATTTTTTATGAAAATATCATTGGAGATGCTTGGTTTTTACTTACAATAAAGTATGTTCCTGTCATACCTAGTCTTTTCTGCACTATTATTTAATTCATACTTTTATAAGTTTCATAAATGTTAGAGTCACAGAATTTGGAGGTCGAATGAAACCCATTGAAAGAAATAGCTTAGTCTCATTCCATATTATAGTTAAGTTAAATGATTTCAAAGAATTCTGAAATGACTTCCCTAAGGTCACCTGGCCAGAAGTGACATTAAAACTAACATCTTTCCTTCTAGGTAATATTGTCTTATCATGGCAAAATATATGTAACATAAAATTTTGCATTTTAATCATCTTTAGGTATAAAATTCAGTGAAAATAAGTACATTTTAGTGGTGTGCAACCCACCACCATTATCCATTTCCAGAATTTTGAATTTTATGGGTTGTGGAGGTTGGAGGAGAGATCTCCAAAAAAAAAAAATTTACCTACTTAAAAATTTTACCTAGTACAATAGGCAAATTAATAGAAACTGGAAGTAGATTTGAAGTAACTGGGGGCTGATGGGAGAGGGAAATGGGTAAACCAAGTTTTGAACTTCTCTCAAATATTCATTTCTTGCCAGGGCTGAATTGTCCAAAGGCTATAATTTAAACAATGAAATACTCTTTGTTTTGGTATCTTAAATATTTCATTTTTAGTGGTATATACTACCACTAGTACTAATAAGGTAATGTAATTCTGGTTCATGAATATTTCATACAGGCCAGACACTACCTAAAGTATTTTGCTTATACTACCTCATTAAGTCTTCACAGTGAGATTTTGAGGTAGATTTCTTTTTAATTTCTATTGTACAGATGAGAAAACTGAAGTACGGTAAGGCTCAGTAATTTGCCCGTGGTCACAAACCTTGGGAGAAGCAGCATAGTTACATAACTAAGTGGGGACTATATGTTGATAATTACTCTTACTTATAGCAATCCTTCAGATGGGCAGTCACATTCTCCCCTAATCTGGTGTCAGCCTTCCCTACCCAGCTCTGTCACCTGCTGCTAAGCAACACGGACATGGACATTGAACAGGCAGGTTAGCACTTCATTCTTCAAGATATCTCCTGTACGTTCCAGCCTTTGTTCTCCTGTGCTTCCTCCCTTCCCATTCACTCATCAGGCAGCTCTAATATGCTTCGGCCCATGTCCTCCACTGACTCTGCTCTTCTCAAGGTACAAATAAATGCCATGTTGATATACTCAATGAACACTTTCTATCCACTCCTTAGTTGCTCCTCCACATGGACTCAGTTGTGTTGGTTCCCTTCTATCTCAAGTAGTTGACCTGTTTTTTTGTGATAGCATTAACTTCTATTTTTCTTTACTCCTATTTTTGGCTTCTCTTTGGAAACATTGTTTACTGTTTCTTCCCTCTCTATTCAACTCTTCAATATTGCAGTATCGTGGGGCCTTTCCTCCCTCTTCCTCCACCCCTCTGGTGATCTCAGCCATTCCCACTGCTTTAGACACCAGCTTATGCTCCTGTTTCCCAGATTTAAACCTTCAAGCCAGGTTTTCTTTGATCTTCTACATACAATTCTGTACCTGGTATTTCTAGTTGGTAGTTTCCCATACATCACAAACTTAACAGATTAAAAATAATTTGAAGGATTCCTCTCAATCAAATTTTGCCCTGGTATTTCCCAGCATAGTATTTGGTGATATCTAAAAGGATTCCTGACTAAAAGATATTAGAACTGGTCTTTCTTTTCCATATCCATCTCAAATTGTGACAATTACACTCCCAAATATAGCCCCAGATCATTCTCATTTTCTCTACCCTGGTCTAAATCACAATCAAACTTTTCCTGGAACTATGTCAACATCTGAAGTGGGGTTTTTCAGGCCTTATTTTGTTCCTCTAAAACTATCCTCTATAAAGATATCATACTGATAGTTTAAAAATATATGACTTATATAATTATCCTTGATTAAAACTTTTAAATGGCATCCTGTTACACTTAAAATGAAGTCATGTCTTCTATTTTTTAATAAAGATTTTATTTATTTATTCATGAGAGCCACAGAGATAGGCAGAGACACAGGCAGAGAGAGAAGCAGGCTCCATGCAGGGAGCCTGATGTGGGACTTGATCCTCCTAGGACAGTAGGGAGGCACTCAACCACTGAGTCATCCAGGTGTTCCTGAAGTCAGATCTTCTTAATTTCATTTCTATCCCATCATGTACCACTCCTTGCCTCACTCATGGTGGCCCAGTCATGCTGGCCTTCTTTTCTGTTTTTCCTTCTGAGGGAGTTCCCATTTGGGACACTTGCACATGCTGTTTCCAGGACTTGGATGTTTTTCCCCTGGTTCTTCACAAGGTTAGCTCCATTTCCCCCTTAGATCTTATATTAGATATCCTCTTCTTGGAAAAACCTTCCCTGGACGTGCTAACAGGGCAATACTCTTGTTATCTATCAGAATACACTACGGTTTTGTTCATAGATTTTCACATTTTCTAATTATTTATCTATTTTATTTTCTGTAAATGATAAACTTCAGAGAAGGCAGACACAGTGTTTTGTTTCCTCCTTTGCTGTAGACCAAGCGCCTAGGACAGTACATGGTACAGAGCAGTTCCTCAAGAATCATTTGCTGAATAACTAATTGGATAAATGAAATGCCACATAAAATAGTAGAGATTGTTCAGGCATTAAAATTTGAGTACCACTGTACTACTCATTAGCGATGAATTTTCACAAAGGTTGGGGCGGGAGAGTCTATGAATAGTAATATCAAATCCATAGGATCATTTTGCCCCTTGTAGCCTTCAGAGTGCTTGCACAATAAATGCACACGAAGTATTTACATAACAGAAATACATGGAATAATCTTTGGAAGAGTGTCTGGACCTGCCTTTAGATGTGGCATTGAATAATTTATGTACAAGGCTGGAGAGGCCATTGATTTAAGCATATATCTCATTAAAGTCCTATTTAGAACAGGACTTTCAACCTTTCCTCTAGCTGGATGATAGTCAAAGTGCATGGATCCGCCTCCTATCAATATCTCAGAATATCTGAACTCTAGATTCTTCCCAAGGATTACCACTTTAAACTCAGCTATAGTCCAACCCACCCCCACCCCCTTCTGAAAAATATGCTGCCTGGAAGAATGACTCAGGCTGCCTTGTTCCTCACTCTTTCCCAGCACTTACCATAGAACCTGATACATAGTAGGTACAAAATAGTACTAAAAAGTTTTTGGATGAATGCTGCTTGAGTCTTATAAGAACCCATTCATTGGGACAATATAATGGAAAGTGGACTAAATGATATACCTTTTATTTATTTTTCCAGACTCTGAAGTCTTGATATTTTAGATATTTCTACAGTGATTGGATCTATACATTATTTTCTTAAGTCAGGTCATCAAAGTGCTATAAGCCTAAAATATATTGTGTTCACTTTCTTTTAATGAATTGTGTTGAAATTATGTTACCAGATTATACAGTATGACCTGGCAATATTATTTATTCATATTTAATTGAATTGTGTACCGAATTTCTGATTTGATGAGACATTTTCTCTCTTCTCTTAGAAGAAATATGTTGGATATTTTTCATTTATAATTTCAGTTTGAACACACACCAAAATATAGAGTATTGTAGAAATGCAATTCCCTGCATATAAGTTTATATTAAAAATATATTCCAAATTCTTATTCTAAGATTCTGTGAGAGATTTATACTATGCTACAGAAGTATGACCTCCTACCTTTATGAATTTAAAGCTGATATATGCAAGGATATTTCAGAAGGTACATGAAACCATGCATAAATTGGTACATCTCCTGAATAAATTTATTACTAGTAAGTAATTTAAAATATTATTTAATATTAAAACTAGCACATATAGTTTATAGAGGAGAATGCAAAATTCACATGAATTTTTAAGATAAAATATGGAGACTTCAAAGAAATTCCATGCCTAGAGAAAGCAGCTCTGAGCTATGCTTCTGGGACCACCAGGAGTGCACATTCTCCTTCTCTGAAGTCAGGAATTCTTTGGTTGAAAAGTTTGAGATTCATTGAACCAGTTTTGAAAAATGAGTCATCTCAGAACTAAAAAGGGGGTCCATCTAAAGAGAGAGAACTAAAGGAAGCCTTTAGAAAGGGGAAAAGCCCAGAATTCTTCAAGGAAGTAGGTATGACGAAAACCTTAAGTGAAGATGAGAGAAATGAGAAAGCCTAGGAAACCATAACCAATCCCAGGAGCCCCTTCCAATAGCTCAGAGAAATGAATTTCTAAAAACAGAATAGACCTTGTTATGAAAGAATTATCCTTGTTAGGTTTGGAATCTCTCTCCCACCCAGATGTAAGATTCTCCAGGCCAGGAACTGGAACATAGGGTCTTCCCTGGACACTGTGTGAAATGGGACTGAAAACACAAGCTGAGTGAGAAGCCCATACCAAGAACTTGATGGTCCCACCATGAAGAGAAGTGTTAGGAATGACAATTATGGCAGACGCTGAAATGCCCTTTCTGAACAGGAGACAGGGAAGTTGGCACACTTCCTCCAGTTGTCAGCTCCTTTAGGGGCTGCCTCAACAATAGAGAGCTGCCTCATCTAAAGTCACAGCCTTCTCAGAGGAAGCATGAGTTTGCAAACTAGGCAGGGCAAGGGTAATTCCCAGCATTTGGACCCAACAAGAGACAATTCTGATGGGCAATGTTCCCACCAGAATTCTGAGTTGGTGGAAGCTTTGCTGACCTGCATGAGGTTCAGTTTCTCCTTCAGCCTACCCCTGTCTCCTCCCCCTTCCTTTAACAGGTGTTAATCCCTGCTAACCTCTGTCTCAGCCTGTGCTCCTGAAGAACCCATGTGGGATAGCACCACATCCTGGTAGGGCCAGGAGCAGTGCCTGGAATTGGGATGAAGATCCATCAGCATGCAGCTGGAAGGTGGTGAATGAAAATAGGCTGGGAACAGATGAAGAGGAAGAGACATGTGGAAAAGGATCTCCTGGTAATTGCTGTGAATTTTAGCTAAATTCTGATTCATTTTTGTGGGTCAGCAAAAGTATGATGTGTGGGGGTCTGGTTTATATGGCCAGAGTGGGAGGATAGACATAACTCCTCCTGGTCCCTTTAAGGCCTCCTTCCTAAGCAAGATAAGATCAGGGGTTCAAAAGTTTTGGTCACATACTGTGTTCTGGGAGGAAGGATTCCTTGACTAGAATTTCAGCATCATATTTTCCATTTCACCTGCTCTGGAGTTAGCCTTTATACTAATGGGAATCCAGTATTCCCCTCACCGCATAGTCTCATTCTCCATCTAGTAGTTGTCAAGGCTGGATGCGGGCCTGGGCAGTGAAGTGTGGGGCTTTGGTGAGCCAGGCATGGCGGGCAGTAGTAGAAGACAAGGTGGGTGCTTGGATAGACACGGTTGAAAGGTTGATGATTCTTCTGACCTTAAATGACCCTAAGTAGCATTCGTGCAGTATTTTGAGCAAGAGCAGATGGTCCGTATAGATAGGAGTAGAAACAGATGGTATCTCACTGTCAGATTTTCTCTCCTGAGACCTGGTGCCTGTCGTTGTATGCTTTATACTGCTCTTTGGCATGCTAAAGGGAGTTTTTAAGAACTCCTTGAATAGCCAGTGGCTCTCCCAGGATCTTGCTGGCCTTCTGCTAGGGACGGATGAGGTGGTTTGAATAAGGGATATGAGTGAAAGCCATAGTTACAATGCAAGGGTGAATTCCAGTGAAAGGAGTATAGTAAAGCACTAAGCAAATTCCCAGGTGGTGGGTTAAATAAACCCATGCTGTCATCTGCACAATATGTAGTAGTGACATGATCACAGGAAAGTGATTAAGTGACTCTGGGGCTCCACTCCCAGCAATTTCACCACTGTGGTGCAACCTTGGGTAATTTACTTAGCCTCTCAATGTCTCCATTCCTCATTTGAAAAGTAAAGATATTAAAGAGGGCACTTGTTATGATGGGCACTGGGTATTATATGTAAGTGATGAATCACTGGATTCTACTCCTGAAACCAATATTGCACTGTATGTGAACTAAAACTTAAAAAAAAATTAAATAAGAGTTAGGAGAAAAGTAAAGGTAACATCATAGCACCTACCCTGCCCCTCCCTGTAGTTTTATGATGATCAAATGAGTTAATACATGCAAAATTCTTGCCAAGGATAAGTACTCAATAAATGTTAACTATTTTATTATGATTTATTCCATGTGGCTCTTGCTTTGAAAGCAAAAATGCTGATAGGTGGAACCAGAGGTAAACGGTTTAACTACTGCCTTCTAGAATTGTGTCGTGACCCAGAGACATGTTCAGAGATGCTGTAGCTAAATAATGTGAATTCTGAAAACATCCTTAATCAGAGGAGGGGAGGGATTTGTTGATAGAATTCAGGCAAGGAATAAATTGTGCTCTGGTAGAGTAGCCATTATCACCACAATAGACATAGGAGAGGTTGGCGATGAGCCATCAATCATGAAAAAGTACCATGGAGGTTGGAAATGGGCATAGAAGTTCTTCAAGCTTCTTGAATAGGCCCTTGGCCTGAACATGTGTCACAAGTGTTGATATATTACAGAGCATCCTGGGGAACATCAGGTGGCAGTATTGAGTGTCAATCTTCCCCATAGGGAGGAACAGCTGGCCACATCCATGAAAGGATGCTCTCCATCCCCCATGTCTGCCCTCACTATTCCGTCTCACATTCCTCAGCCCCCAGGCCCTACCTTGGGTGCTTACATAAGTAACAGGCATAGCTTTGTTTAGGCTTCAGCTTCTGTGTCTTGCCAGTTTTCTTCAATCCTTTGCAATTAATATTGGATGGCTAGAGAGTTGTCAGGGAGAGAAATTTCTTGGGGAAAGTGGTTGTTTTCATCTCCTTATGTTCTGGTGTATGTGATAGAACTTGATAATTGGTTTTGGCTGTTCAGTACATTCATTCATTCATCCACTTCCTATGATGAAATAGGAACAAGATATACAAATTAGAACAAAATGAAAAAGTGGCAGAATAGTAAAATGAAGCCCAGGGATAAACTTAATTTTAAAATGCATATGGTAAGGCCAAGAAAATTGAGTGGGCTGCAAATTCAGCCAAAAGAATGCTTTTAAAACTTGACCATATGTTAAGATTGCACAGTACTTTTTATTTATTTTATTTTGCCTCACTTTTACAAAATTCCATTCTCAGTGATAGTGACATAATTGAACTGGTGTGGGGCCCAGGTGAGGCTTCCCAGGTAAGGCTAATGTACAGCCAGAATTTCAAACCACTGTAATCAAAAAAGAAACAATTACTTGGTCAAAGAAATCACCAGGTTCCCCTCTTGAATCTTGATTTAGTGCATTGCAAATCTATTTAACCAAACAATCCAGCTAATTCTAAAGTGATTCAGAAATGTGGAGAAAGTTTTGGTTTTCAGAACTTACATTTTATTCACAGAATATGAATTAATTCACAGTATTTGAGTGTACAACATTAGTTCTTAGGAATTATCTAACTTTTTTTTGGTACTGAGGCATAAGAGAAATGTTTTGGTGGGTCCCCCCAGAAAGGAGATACTATAAGATTCATGAACAATATCCTCAAAAACATCCTTTCAAAAACAATGGTAAATGTGACACACATGCTTCTGATTTACCTCTCAGTGTAGGCAGAGGGCATAACAACAAAACACAATATAGTTTTCCTCAAAAAAAAAAAAAAGCCTCTAAATATGAAAGACCAAAGCAATATGGTCTAAATTCACAGCTGTCTGGTTTCAAGCAGGCGTACATTTTTAAACAACTTGTTTGTTTTACTGATTATAAAAGTAGTACATGGATATTGAAGAAAACTTAGAAATGCTGGAAATACTTTTAAAAGAAAATTAAAATAATCTGTGCATCAGCTAGGACCTTTTTAAATTTTAGGTAATAGAAACTGATTCTATCTTAAGCTAAAAAAAAAAATTATTGGAAGACTATCAAGAACTCATAGAATCAACATGACCAGGCTAAAAATGGGTAGGAACAAGGGCTGATCCAGAGAGCTTTGAAAAGGGAAACAACACTCTATTTGTGGCTGAAACAGCCAAGGTAGATGGTGCTGCCCCACTGCAGGACACCAATGAGGTAGGGTTTCTCACACCAGGTTCTAATTCATAGGGCTGGTGTGAGGTCAGAGTTTTTATTTCTGAGAAGTTTCCAGGTGATGCTGACACTATTGGCCCACACAGACTTGGAAGAGCAAGATAGCAGATAGCACAGCCTCTTATACCATAAGTTGTAGAATGAATCCCAAAGTCCCTTAAGCACTGGATCTGTTCAAGATTTAAATTTCCACCTCAGTAGGGCAGGTTCCACATCATATAAGCATATGGTTACCAGGGAGCAAGAAAAGAGAAAATCAAGGCCCCTTGATTTGGGAGTATGGGGGGATTAAATAAGGGATACACCTCAAGTAGGAAAACAGCCCAGCCCAAAAGAACCCACAGATAAACACTACAACTTGCAATTCTAGGGTCTAGAGATGGTCACTATCAACATTATAACATTCAGGGTTATTTCATTCACTTTATTTTTTTTTTCTTATGAGAGAAGAGTATCACAAAGCTTGAGATTATATTTTCTAATGATGCATCTAAAATAAAGATTGTTCATTATCCATTTAATAATAATTTTGTATATTTTATTAATCAATAATTTTGATTCAGACTTCGAATCAGAATTTGTGTCTAACTGAATACCAGACCAAGATGTATCAAAGTACTATCTATAAAAAATGGCAATTTTTTTTTTCTAAAAAGAGCTCTGAGTTTCTTTCAAAACCTGAATATAAAATGGAGCACCGAAGTCCCATATTTTAATATTTGGAATATGTCTATGATAACTTTACCTGGAAATGTGCAAACAAGTTATTACCACTTGCACACTCCAGCCAAAAAATAAATTCCAATTATGTGCCTAGGAGATATTTTAAGCAAAGTGATTTCATGGTAAACCCTCTGGGATAACTTAGTTGTAAAATAAACCCGTAAGTAACATGGGCAGACCCGCAATTTATAATTGTTTGATATAAGCCAGTTAATTGTCGAACATATGCCCAAAATGACTATTTGAGTCTTGAAATACTTTAGCTTAAGTAATTCGTTCTGATAGTAATCCAATAGTAGGACTATGTTGAGGCTACTCCAAATTCATGACAAATAAATTACGCTATTGGCTCAGAAAGAAAAAAAAACCAACTTATTGGGGAACTTACATTTAGTTATCCAAAAGTAGTTTCAAATCATTAAGATACAAGTGAAAACAAAAAGTAAGTACAATTCCCAATAAGAAACAAACAGACAAACAAAAGCCATTTCTGATTATGGGAATAATAACGTATATATCAAAGGAATTATAGGACCTATTAATATGTGTTAGTAGGAACCCAGGGAATACACACAGGAGTACATCTGGAGATTGTTGGACTGAGAGGTATAACACAAAGCTAGATAGGGAATAATTTATTGACATGTGAGCACTTACCCATTAGCTAGGAGTCCAATGTCCTGTGGTATGGCCAAGAATTCCAAAGTTGATTCTGATACACTATTGGGTTAGCTCTTTGAAGTTGGATTCAGTGTTGACTTACAGTTAGGAAGATGGAGCTATCTGAAGTGACCAACGGAACTGAAAAGAAGTATGAAGATTCAGGACGGTGAGAATGTTAGAATGGATTGACATATGAGAATAGAGAACCTCATTACCACACATTCTATTATTGCAAATTGGCTAAACATATTTTAAAAGGTAAAATAAACCTAGTCTTTTTATTGTTTTTAAGACAAGGAGATGAGAGGAGAGTCTGAGGGAGAGAGAGAATCTTAAGCAGGTTCCATGCCCAGTGCAGAGCCCAATGGGGAGCTTGATCTTCCATGACCTTGAGATCACAAATCAAGAGTCAGACCACCTGAACCACACAGGCTCCCTTAGCTTACTCTTGATAAATATTTCATCTGTTTTCAGCTTCTTGAGTATTTTAGAAATAAGTTTGACCCAACTCTTTTTTTTTTTTTTTGATATAGTAAAGACAATAAAAGAATCATGGCAGACATCCTCCTTGTTTTTGTTATTACGGAGAGAAACTTGTTGAGAATACATAAAAATGCATGAGAAAGTGACATTCAAGAGCTAAGTAATGAAAGAAAGAGGTAGGGAAGATTTAAAAGCAAAAGTAAAATTTATGGAAAGCTTAGATTTTAGAAGGAAGGATCTGATGGGAAAGGAGGCTAGGAGTGACAGCAGTGCAAGGAAGTTGGATATCCTTTGTAGAACCCACTTAGTCCAAACTAAGGCCAAAATAGAGCAGGATATGTTGTACAGAGAAACTAAGAAGATATTTTTAACAAACCTCTTCAATAACAAAATAATCCTCAATAAATGAGTTGCAGCATTTGATGATACTTAAAGTGATATAAAGGAATAATTCTTAAAAATCTGCACAGTATACAGAAAGCATTTAAATTTCAATATGGAAATTCAGTTATACAAAATGCCAGAATCATAATACATTTCCATGGAAAATTCAGAGAATTACTGTATCTCTATTTCTGGAAAGGGGAATGGCAGCCACTATTTCTGGTGTTTAAAATCATTCAGTCTCTCATTGCCCTCAAGATGAAATCTAAACTTACTAATAAATGTCATGAGCCCCTTAATAATCTGGTCCCTTCATTTCTCATTGTTTTTACAACTCTCCATCAAATCATTCTGTATTTCAGCCATGATGAGCTACTTTTAGTTCCTCAAATGAACCACAATATCTTGCATTTTCACATTCTGTCTTTTCTGTCTGGAATATTTTTCTCATCATCTTTCCCCTTTGTGTAATTCTTCGTGTTTGTTCAGATCTCAGGAGAGTGATCCTACTTTCAGCCTTCCCTGATGCCTGCCTCCCCTTATTTAGAGGTCATTCTAGATCTTCTTCCAGAGATCCTCTACTTCCTACATGTAACACTCAGTATATCATACTTTAAGTGTCTGCTTACTTGTCTGTATCCCCTACTGGACAGCAAACTCTGTAGGAACTGGACCCATGTTGAAACTCTCAATAGTTAATATGATCAGTATTGAATTATCGAGCACCTACTAATGTGACAAAGATTTTTCTAGAACCCGAAGATACAATAAGAACAAAGTCACAGCCTTTATTGTGCTTGTATTCTAAAAGAATAAATAAATAACTGTATGCAAGAATTAATGAATGGACATTTTGTAAGTGTAAGATATATCAAAGACTAATCAACAAAAGCTTATTATTCAAGCACTTAAAATGTGTCCTATCATCTTCAAGGTACTATGTATGGTGATGAGGATTTAAAAAAACAAACAAGGAGAAGCTTCCAATTTAGTTGGGCAAGAAAAAAATCAAAATACAGGCAAATCACATGTTCTTCTAATTAAAAGCACAGCAAAATTTGTAAATGAAAGAAATCAGAGTTTACTAATAGAGTTGGGGGCTGGACCTCCATGAAATTATTGAAACTTAAGTCAAATCATGGGGGGTAACTGGCTAGCATTTTGCTTCTCAGAGAGGAAGGGAGAAATGTTATCTTTACAAGTGCTGGAGCCAAGCCACAGAGAACTGAAACTGAGTATGACTTCAGGCAAGAAGAAATTGTTCCAGCCTGAAATCCCAGAAATAAAGGTGGGAAGGAAATGTGATCTCTGTGTGACCTTCTGCTTTGATTTATTTAATCACTTAGTAAACATTCAGTGAACATCTACTCAGTACAGGCACAGTGCTAGGTACTGAAGGATGGAATACCAAGGTGAGCAAGCGCAGTTGTGGGCCTAGTTTCTGTGGGACTTCCTACCCCATGTAATTGGTGGAGGAAGGATTTCTATCATCATACCAGAAAGGAGTCTAATCATGAAGGGGGTATGCAGAATCTGGTCTTCTTGTTCATAGTCAAATATTTTTTCAGTAAACTTGGCAGCCTCTTTGCTTATAAGCCATTTGAGATGCCTTCCATTTCCATGGTTCTAGCTTGACGTTTTGACTCCATAAAGGAATATATAGCACATTTGGTTTTACTTTGGGTGAGTGCAAAATTTCAATGATTTTAAGATGAGAACAAGAGAAAAATGTCTTTTAATCTGAGATCCATTTTGTTTGGAGAGTGAGTTCTATCTTTTTGATTGATCTTATTAAAGCACACTGAGATTGAGTTTTGATATGCTCAAGGTCCAATTCAGTCCAAAGACCACGCCCCCCGCTCCCAGAAAAATGGATCTTTTCTTAAATCATGCTTTTCATAACCAAGAAGCTTGCAGAGTGCTGAAATAGACACTCTGTGGAAAGGCAGTTTGCAGAAGTCTAAATTAAGCCTATTGCATTACTAATTCAATGAATTCATAAAATATAGGAATAATTTTACCCTTGTTTTAATTCGAATCAGCAAATGTTTTCAGATGTGGTTGATTAATTAATTATCTGTCTTTAATCTCACCATTATCTGACGAGAAGGAAGGGAAGAGAATTATAAAGGTAAACCTATTTGCTGAGGGAGAATTCACAGCTTTTCCTGTCGGATTCAAGGTATTCAAAGGACCTGTCTGTATTCTTACAGATTTCCATCTTGCTTCAGGAAAAATCATTGTGTCACCAGGAAGTAGCTGTTAAATGCAAAATGCTAATGCTAAAAATGAAAAGACACACTGAGTTTTAAATATTGATTTCAGTAGTGGAAGAGAGACAGATAACTTAATACCTTGTCTATAAGAGAAGCTGAATTTTAACCGAGTCTCTACATCTCCATGGTAAAACAGCACAAAATGTGCCATTTTAATGCCACAGAAACTAAATCTTAGAAATATATTTATGTCTAAGTCATCATTTTGCTAGATTAAAAAAATATTGGACAACTGGGTGTATGGAGAAGACTCTGGGTCACCTCCCCCAACCTCTTCCATGATCCCTCTACAGGCTACATAGTCACAGTTGAGGTGAGGAGAAGCAGTGCCCTGAATACAACTGATTAGGTGTATGATTTTCTTTTCACATGTTTCAGCAGGGAGTAATTGTGTTGCCAGTAAGAAGCAATGGTGCTTAAAATCAATTATGAGGACAAAAAGCTTTCCAGCTGGCTGAGATGTCCAGAAAGTTGTTCCATAGTGAACTTGGCTTGTGTCGAACATCCCCTTGCTTAGCCAGGAAGCAAGTTGAGGCTGTTAGTACTAGCGAAATGCGCTGCCTGAGGCTTCAAGGTCTCCTGTTGAAACAATCACTACCGATTACATATACATTTTGTGTATGCCTGTGTTTTGAGTGTGTGTTAGTGTGTGCACATTTTGAAAGAGAGAGAGACCAAAGAAAGAAGACAGAGGAAGAAGAGAGGAAGAAATGCCACACAAAACGTCAGTTTTGCAGGAATGAGTGGCATATGCCAACTGTATGGAACATGGAGTGGTGTAAAAATTCCAGAATGGTTCCCTTGCACTTTCTATTTCAATACAGAATCCCTGCCTTGGACCATCTCTTTCTTCTCATTCAGGGTCTGTTGGGCTGCTTTGCTACATTTCTCTTTCCTTATTCCCACTGCCTGCCAATGGGTATCAAATTTTCTTAGACTCAGCCTCCTGTACAAGTTGCCAGTCTTTATAACACCTTGGTTGAAGACTCTCTTCCCAGTTCCAGTGGTGGAATTGGGAACTGGTTGTATTCTATCTAAGCACATGGCTCTTTGCTCAGAGAACATGATCCATGAACAAAGGAATAAAACAAATGGTAGCCTGACTGGTACTTACCACATTCTCTAGTCTCAGCAGGTAGGGAAGATGTGGATTCATAACCCAAGGAAGAGTCCCTCTGTGTCTCTGAGAAGTCCTGCATCCATCTCCCCTAAAGAAGGAGAAACAAAAAGTCTTCCAGCAGGTACCAGCAGGTATAACAGCAAGAACAGAGACTCAAGTGTGTGTCCTGTCTCCTCAGCTGTCAAAGGCTCTTTCCTTTGCAGGATTACCTGGGCAGAGTCCAAATTTTTGCAAGAGCAGCCAGGCAACAGGGCAGTCTTCCAATTCTTTATAATTATATCTCAAAAAGTCAAATCTTCTTCATTTCTGACATTGCCTTAGTTTTGCATTATAAAGAAAATGGATGATTGTCCTTTAAGTTTTAGTTCTTTAAAAAAAAATAGGGTCACAGTCTTAAAACCAACGGAAGAAAGAATCTTAAGCACATCATTACCTCTTGAAGTGCTCTTAAGGAGGACTATCTTGGGGACCCCAAAACACTATGGTCATTCATTTCTGTGAACTTCCCTCTGAACGGGACTCCAGATCTTGAGAGTCGAAAAGAAGAGAGGGAAGGCTTCTCAATATAGGCTCGTCACTGGTTGATCACGTAAAAGAAACTGTGATCTTTGAGGCTACAGAGCTTAACCTGCAACCAGCATATCTCCTGTGTCCTGTTATGGAAAAGGAGTCTCTCACTACTCTGATTTGTTTTAGCTTAGTCGGTGTCAGGTCTTAGTTATGGAGGGAGATGAAATAGACCCTGCTATATCCACATTGTTATCTGATGCTCACAACGGCTAAGACGAAGTAGTTATTATCCTCATTTTCTGGATGAAGAAACTGAGATTTAGAGAGTTTAAGGGATTTGCCTGAAGTGATATAGCAAATAAGCAGCAGAACCATGATTAGAAGCCGGATCCTTTCCTTCCCAAGCCTATGTTCTTAGCCACTGAACTATAGTACCGCTTAGATCCCAGAAAGATGATATTGTGTTCATTCATTCATTATTGCATTCATTCTGTGAACAACCTTTCTAAGTGCCTAATGTGTGCCAGTCAGTAGAATGATTTGGAGAATACAGTAGTCATTACTTTCATGCAGCTTTACAGTGTTTCAGGGCATAGGAAACTCCTCCAGAGTGAAAGAAATCCAACAAAAAGACCTTCAAAACAGAACGGCTTGCCATACTCATGTCCCATGGAAGACAGAGTCCTTGAACCTTTCAGGAGACTCCAGTCTCCTGCTCACTTAATCAATTTGTCCCAGATTAGA
Organism: Vulpes vulpes; assembly: GCF_048418805.1. NCBI lineage: Eukaryota > Metazoa > Chordata > Mammalia > Carnivora > Canidae > Vulpes > Vulpes vulpes. The sequence goes on along the minus strand of NC_132792.1, from coordinate 42,437,607 downwards.
CTAAAGATCATACACTACAAAAAAAATGAGTTTATATATAAGTTCACTCTCCCCCTAGATTTAGAGCTCACACACTGTTAAAAGCTGGTGTCTGTACCAGAGTCAGAACAAGGGCTCTTTGGGGAATTAAGGCCATGCAGGTGGAGACTCTCACTGCTACTTCCCAGCCCTGTCACCTGGCATCTGAGTCCCATAAGCAACAAGTCCAGGAAAGATAAATTGAAGAGGGATGTTTCTGTTCTCCACGTCCAGGTGTGGAACAGCTGGTAAAGGCCAGGGGACCCCAAAGCTGTAAGCAATAAATTGTGCTGAAACTCTGGCCACTTCACATCACTCCGGATTTCTCACATTAATAATCACTGCCCTGAGCAAAATGGAAGCTCAGGTGTGTTCTGTCCCTATGCCGTCCAACCCATCCACATAGTCACCTGGTTCGGATTCACAGCAGGGCCTTGAAAAATGACAGGCAGAAAGCTGTGATTTATACAGGGAGCAGGTAATTAAGGCAAAATGCCTGGAAGGGCAGCCTCGGTTAGAATGGTCTCAGAAACATGATTGGAAGCCCCCAAAGTCCAAAGAGCCCGTTTGAGAATGTCCTGAGCATGTATGTACGTGTCACACACACACACACATACCCATGGCACACAGAGAAAAATGTTTGAGTGGGTTGAGCTATTCAGGTTACCAGCATTACCTTAGGATATTATGAAGGTAAAAGCTATGACTTTGGGCTAAATGCTTCACATGAAAGTATTACAGGCAGAAAAAAAGAAGGGGAAGGAAAAAATTGCAATTTATGGAATAAAACGATATGGCAATTTAACTGGACCAAAAATAATCAATAAAAATTAGCTGCATCAAAACATGTATATTTTGGTTGATTTATGTCAAGTGTCTCCTCTGTGAAAAACTTACCACCTTTTGATCTTTTGAATCACATGCATCTGTGCATATAAATATAGGCATATAGATGCAAATCTGCCATGTGTAGATTTTTGCCTTTTTTTCTTGCTTTATGACTGAGAGCCTATGTGCTTAAGCTCTTCAAAAACATCATCTATGTTCAGCGCAGCATTATTTTCAATAGCCAGACGCGGAAACAACCTAAATAAAGAAAATCTGTCTGTCTCTCTCTCTGTCTCTCTCTGTCTCTGTCTCTCTCTCTGTCTCTCTCTCACACACACACACACACACACACACACACATACACACACACTAACACACACTGGAATATTATTCAGCCTTAAAAAATAAGAAAATCCTACCATTTGCATCAGTGTGGATGGAACTGGAGGGCATTATGCTAAGTGAAATAAGCCATATAGAGAAAGACAAATACTCTATGGCATCACTTTTATGTGTACTCTTTTTTAAGAAATCTAATTTCTAGAAATAGAGAATAAAATGGTGGTTGCCAGGGGTTTGGAGGAGGGGAAAATGAGGAGATGTAGATCAAAGGGTACAAACTTTCAGTTATAAGAATACATTCTCAGGATTTAATATGCAGAACAATAGTTAGTTGCACTTGAAAATTGTGAGAGTAGATCTTAAGGGTTCTTCCTACACATAAGCAAAAAGAGTTAATTATGTCAGGTGATAGATGTGTTCACTTGATTTTGGTAACCATTCTATAATATATATGTATTTGTACATTAAATCATCCTGTTGTGCACTTTAAATACATATAACTGCATTTTTCAATTCTTCCTCAATAAAGTTGGAAAGGGAAAACACCATATTCTGTGGCCATTTCCACTATTTCGTGTTAACTTGTGAGCAGCTGACATGTAGTCAGAGGCCTCAAATGACAATGGAACTAAGCAGATTTTCTAGGCTTCCCTCATTTTATTTTTCTGTTTTGTATATTTAGGAGAGAAGAAAAGCCAATGAGGCAATTGTTTCTTGCAAGTGAATTATAAATATAGGTTACACTAGATTTCAATAAACGACGTGTGCTCTGAATGTAGAAGTCATTGGTGAAAAATAGGTCACAGGAAATGAAGGTTTAACCATATTTCCATGGCCATGTAACTCTGATCACTATATTTAAATTTTTCAAGCCTGTTCCTTAAGATTAGTGATAATACTACTAATAATAACTACTTGTTGAACAAACACTTCATTTAATCCTCAACACAACTCTATTGCCATTTTATCCAAGTGTCACTCGAGACCCAAAACATTTAATGTGCTCATGAATTCAAGTATCAGTGTGTAGTAAAACCATAGTTTGAGCTTGGACGATATGACTCTACACCTCATGCTCCTAGCTTCTATGCCACCCTGCCCCCAGGAAGTCAAAGAGTAAAGCCTCTAGGTAATTAGGAATACATGTGAATGTGTCAAAACTTTGCTTCCCAAACTGCTACCTCTGCCAGATGAAATAGTGCCCCTCCTCTGAGGCCTGTCCTCCATGGCCTTGGGGGTTTGTGAATCTTATGGATATGAATTCAAATCCAGTTCTGTCTTATACAATGTGTGATCTGGAATGGATTGCTTAACCTCTCTGAGTAACTCTTACCTCATAGTACTTGAGTAATGAACACATTGATTTATTTAGAATATTCTCTTCATGACAGGCACTTAGTAGCTATTTAATAAATGATGCTCTTGTCTGCTACCTGCGTCCTGAAGACTACCCTATTTCTCAGAACTAGAACTCTTTTTTTTCTCCATGCTTTCATGGGCCATTGTCTTACTCTCCTTTATAAGGATATTATGGTTATTTGGTGCTGTTCCATTTCCTCAAGTAACTTGTGAAGTATCTGATGTCAGGATTGACCTCTTATAACCAACCATCTTTGCTTACACTCTCCAGAATGGGAAATGGTGCATAATTTTGTCATTAAAATTCTGGCACAGAAATTCAGTAATGGCAGGAAGAGATAATGTGAACAATTTCTTGAATATTTTAAAAGTTCAATTAGTCAGGATTAGCAGATCCATATGAAAACTAAAACTGAATAAAAAGGAGTTGAAAATTGGTGAAACATATATAGGATTAGAAATGTTTCCTAATTATTTTTTACTCTAATCAGAAATATTGTGGATCAGTTGGTGATGATATTTTGAAATAACACCATCTGAAATAATGGTCACTTGCTGAAATAAATGAACTACTTAGGTCACTGGGTCATCATGATGACCTGTACACATTGCAAAGCTATCCAATTGACTTCATAACTGACATGAATACTGAACTATGTTGTGACTCGAAGCATTGCAAAGGCCACCAGCTTGCATCACCCAAAGGTGCTTTAGCATGGACTAACATAAAAACATGTGGAATAAATTTTCATGGACAAATTTTTCATGATGATTTTGGGAATGTGGTGAATTATATTCTTTCATTCAAAAAAAAACAAGAAATCACCCTATGATTATACATTAAAATAAGTCTGGGGATTCTCAGTTTTTGAAATAATTTCAGATCATACACATTTTAAAAAGGAAGCTACTTCTGAATTCTTAAGAATGAGAGATGTGTTAGAAATTATAAAATAGGGCTATACTGTAATACAAATACTATTTTATAGAACATGGTTGGAGTAAAGGAATTCAATTTCCTTTCAATTTTAGCAAAGAAAGCAAAACAACAAACCAAAGGCTCCTGGGGGCTCAGTCTGTTAAGCGTCAGCCTTCCACTCAGGTTATTATCCCAGGGCCTGGGATAGGGCCCCACGTCAGGCTCCTTGCTCAGTGGGGAGTCTGCTTCTTCCTCTCCCTCTGCCTGCCACTCCCCCTGCTCTCTCTCTCGTTCTCTCTCTCTGTCAGATAAATACATAAAATCTTTAAAAAAATATGGGAAGCTGACAAAGAAATCGAAAAGCCTATCCTAAAGCTTATCCTAATAACTTGATGAGGAAAACATCAACACATCAAGGACTATCTTGGAGGAATGGCAGTAAGAATAGAATAACTGATTTACCTATTAGAAATTGTAATGCTTCAAAAAATCCAGGTAACTTGACTAAACACACTAAGTGACTTGTAATAGAGTCATTCATTCATTTATCCATTTATGCACACATCTGGGTTAACACTTACTGAGCACGTGTTCACTCTGTGCTAGGTGGTAAGATGAAATGCTTCCAATCAGGCCACTGCCCTAAAGGTAGATTGCAATTTTGTGGGGACCTATAACCAACTAATTGTGGCATATAACCAACTGATTATGATACACAGTTACTACTATCACTTTAATCAGGAGGTGGATAATCCTACCTGAGGGAATCAGGAAAACTTCTCAAAGAATTGACATCTTAGCTAGGCTCTGCAGATAGAGGAGTGGTAAGAGAGTAGAGTAGAAGAGTAGAAGTAAGAGGCAGAGGGTTCACTAGGTGGGTTAGGTTAGAAGAAAGTCTACATCAGGCAAAATATAAAATAACATAAACAATTCCTTGAATATTTTATTCAAGGACAATAATAGTCTGGCTATATTATAAAGTTGAGGAAGAGGAACAATGAAAGAGAAGTTTAGAAGATTCGTTTGAGAATAATCTTTAAGAGTCATGGTGCTAGGCTAAAAAGGTTGTTGGGCTTCGTCATATAAGCAAAAAAGCTGATGTTTTTTGAGAGAGAGAGAGAGAATGCCATAAGTGTTTCAAAATGACTCTGGCTGGAGTGTGGAGACTGAATTGGAGTTAAAAAGACAAAGGAAAGAGAAAATTATTAAACCTAGTAATAGGATAAAAGGAGAGATATCAGATAATTTATGAACCTAATCTGTATGCAGTGGGATAATTATTGCTTCGAACTCCTCCTTGACCGCTTGAGTGGTTCCAATGAACCAGATATCATATGAAAGCTTAAAATTATTTGATCAAAAGTTTAAAATTAATTAATAAAATCCAATTAATTAAAGCTAATAAAAAAAGAAGAGAAAATCTTTAGTTAAAAACACCTTGAACTTGAATGTGTTGTTATAATTCACCACCCAAGATATTCACAAGAGAAATGATAAAGTGGTAGATAATAACAAAATGCTTCACTTTGGCAACAATGACAAAAAAAACTTGCTCAAAGTAATGTATTATCATTGACCCTGCTGACTTAAGTTATTTTAAAAACATAATCTTCTTTTTCATTTGGAGCATATTACTTTGCACAAACTCAGATTAGAAAAATATTTGCGTCCAAAAAAAAGTTATTGTATATAAAGAGAATAAGTTCAAAGAAAGAAATGATATTGTAAAATTACCTTTTTTGGGAGGGAGTGCATTAGTGGGAAATGAGTCTGTGTGTTACACTGACCTAGGAAAAATACTATGTGTAAATATTAGAAATGGGGTAGTATCTGATTCAGGAGAATCAATTAATAAGCTAAAGTAGGTTGATCAAAACGTCTTGACTAGGAATTTGGAATTGGTGTATGGAGACACTAGTCGGTTGATCAGAAGTGTTAAAGTTAGGAGGACAAGCAAAGGGACAGGGTCGTTGTTTGTGTTCCGAGCACAGGGCAAAGGAGAGAAAGTCAGTCTAGAGAGAGAGAGAGAGAAAGTGAAAGTAGACATTCAGAAAAAAAAAGCAAAACAACAAGAAAAAAAACCAAGACATCACAGACACTGAAAGAGAGAAAACACAGTAAGAGTAATTCGCCTCGTTGCTGATTATTTTCTACATACTGAGTCAAAAGTCTGCCCTCTGGATTCTATATAATTCCATTGTATCTTTACAATATACTTTCAATTTTTTGTTGTTTTTGTTTAACATTGTTTCAGTGGGTTTATCTTTGAAATCAAGGAATCCCTAAATAAGACATACAAGATAGAATCAAAACAACAAAACTGGGCATGAAATGAGTCTCTCTGAGCAAGAAACTATTTTAAGATGAAATGTATCAACATATTAAAATTATGTGACCTCATCCTCCTAGCGTTAGTCCTAGAATTTATTAATTTTAATGTAATTTCTCAATTTATTTACTACAGGAAAGGGTGTCTCAATTTTTAAAAGGATGCTTAATGCTTTTATATTATTTAATAGAGCTCTGGAGGAGTTTTCTGCAAGTCTTCTAGCGCCTTGGCCCAGTTTTAAAACATGCTCTGCTCTAAGTGAGAGAAGTCATTGTGTGGGGACCTAAACAGGGCTTGTTTTTCTAGAGCAGAAAGGACCCCTGACTGAAATATACCCTCCTTCCCTTACTTCAGGATGCAGTCTCTGTAGATGTATGCCCAGATTTTTAGGGGATAGTATCTTTTAGGATAGGAACAAAGATGGAAAGTAGACATCCAGATGGACCATTTTCCTGCTGCCAATGGTGAGAAATAAAGTTAGCATGCACTGAAAGTGCAGGGACCACTAGAAAAAAAAATCCCATCTTCCTCAATTTCTATCACCTTTAATAGCCTGCTTCACACAAACTAGGATTTTTGTATGCATGGGTGGATGATTGGATGATGGCTGAAAGGATAGACAGATGACTGAATGAAGCCTTAAGCTCTGGAAAAGCAGGTGCTAGACCTTTTACCTGTAGTTATATGCTTACTGTAGTTTATTAAATAAGTGGAAGGCTTAACAACTACTCACAAAAGCTTTAAAATCTCCCTCCAACCCACTCTACAATATAAAGCTGCAGCCAGTGACTTGTCACATAGCAGTGAGCCTCTGACAGAATTGCCTTCAACCGTTCTGAATACAAAGCAAAACATCTCCTGCATGTAATTGCAGGGAAGAGACAGGGGAGCCAGAAATAAACCAAATATAGACGATGAAGAACTGTCTTCTTCAATCAGTCCTAACAGAGATCTGTATTTATTGCTTGTTATAAAAACTTTATTACCTTTTTTTATAACTCTAGCTGTCCAGTGTTTGATTTAACCAGAAAAGATGCTGGTAATTTGCTCTTCGGTACATACATATTTTTGAGATCTAGAAGTTATGGTCATGGCTTTGTTGTTCTTCTTTTCCTTACATGAATCAGTACTTCAGAATGAAGAGTGCAGGTCAGACACAAGATATTGAGAAAAGGCCTCTGTCGGGCGAGAATATGCACCGTTCGATTAATTTTAATAGCTAGCCCTGGGAAACTTATCCATGTTGAGTATGAAGTATATTGCAACTTTCTAGATGCAAAATTACCATAAGCTACAGAAGTCATAAGGAATACGCTACCTATTTAAATAAATATTTGACTCTCATACAGATGTTGATTTTGCTGAATGATTGGAGGAATTTGTATTAGTGAGTCTCAAGGAGACATCCATACAAGAAAAATTCCATTTATCCTGCCTTCTAATTCACCTATTCACATCATGTATCTTCCTGAGGTCTGAATCCTCTGGAGATTTCACTTTGGCTTTGATTTAGTAATGATATTAAGGCATATGTTTTATTAGGTGCTACTGTGTATTTGTATCCCCAAATGATGGCTCGATTTAGTATTGCTCTAAAGAAACATTAATTATTTATAATTATGGGATTTGATCCCATCTGAAGAAACAATTAGAACATTTAAATGTAATAGAAAAATAAGCAATACGTAGTGAGCTGTACTGTGGGCTTCTCTCCCCAATTTTATCTAAAACTGAGAAGGTTCACAAAAACTTTCCTGTCCTAAAAAAAAATGTCCATTATTCCAAATGTGATTAAATTAGCTCTGTGCTCAGTGAGTGTGCTGCTGCTCAGGAAACCCTTTGGGGTCTGGTGAGGAGACTAATGGGAAACTATAAAGCTCTTGGAATAAACAGGAGTGTAAATCATTCATGGGTTTAGTCAGCTCTAACCTCAAGAATGTACAGGCTTGGGAAAGGATTATCCAAACAATATTTCTTTTCCAGGCTGCTCTTTAGAGAAAACAGCTGGTTTGGATTAAAAGAAACATTTCAAATATTACTAAATAGAAATGTTTTGAGCACCTTACCAGATTCAGGTAAGAGAGAGGAAAAAAGGAAGGCTTTCACTGTGTCCCTTTATTTCTTCCCCTTTTACTTTCTTAGAGGAAAGAGGATAAGAAAAATATTACTTAGGTCGAGTTAGCTATTGAATTACAGGTTTTTAGTCCAATAATATATGACAGATTTACAAGACCCTACTGAATGATAAAACTGCACTTTCTCTTATCCGACCATTTTGAAATCATGATATGTATAGAAAAGGCATACAAAACAAGTAATTTGATAAGATTATGCCAAAATACCTATTTTGTACCTAGGTAGTTCTCATTTATTTATTACATATTGAATCCATCTGGGAAAGTGTTGCACCAAATAACAGGCTTTTCCTTAAGCCCCAGTTTGGCACCCTTTATGCAGCAAATGACTAGACCTGCCATCCTGCAAACAGAACTAGTAGTTTAAACTGTGTTTGCATAAGTTTAAAACCCAGGCAAGAGTGGAGAAGGTGAAAGGTGGTCAGGCAAAAACATCTGCTCTAACAGCCTGGAAGAATTTATAACAACCGACAAGATTCAATCCCTCTACACCTTCAGATGCCTTGAGGCAATACCATAGTCAGAGCTCATTGTGTTTGGAATGTAAGGAGATTATTTTTAGATGGCTTTTCAGAGCAAAGGTAATACCATATTCTTGTATTCCTGAAACTGAGAAGTAATGGAATTTCAGAATCTGGACACTGTACATAGCTCTGGTATCTTTTTCAGCCTGACTTCTCAGGCATTCAGAGTCACATCGTTAATAGCACTTCCTCTATTCTGGTTTCAATTAGCGCGAGTTACTGGGACTGATGTTCCTGGGAAGAGACACCTTGTTAAAGTCAATGTAGCTGCAGCTGTAGCTCTTTGTAAAACTGCAGATAGGTCTGCTAAGGTTGTATGGTGATAATCTGAGATATTTTGAAGAAAAGTTTAGCATCCTACTATGTCTGCAACTGTTTAATCAGTTTAATAGGGGTTCCAGTGAATAAATCTTAAAAGGTCCAAGCCATTTCCTATCTCCGTGGCAGCCAAGGACACATCCCAGTTCCATCACTCCGCAACCAACAAAAAGAGCTTTGGGATTTGAAAGTTAAGCCCTGGTTTTACAATGCACTGGTGTTTTGTATACCTATGAATAACAAAGCTGTGTGATTTAATACACAATGATATAATATTTAATTTTATGAACATTTTGCTTCCAAAAATAACATGACAGGTGGGCCCTTGCTTGAGACCTAAGGGAGCTGAGAGCTGTATAGAGATAATTGTCCTGCTCTGAATTAGCAGATATTGTTCAGACATTTTCTGTCTTCCTTATTTCTAACAACCCAACAGCATGGACCAAATCTATCTGTCAAATTGTTCACCAGAAAAACAAACAAACAGAAAACACCAGAAAAGAGAAGAAAATGAACAATGTGTATGCATCTCTGCTAAAAAAAATACTCCCAAGTAAATCTCATATCTACCTAGGAGATGGATGCTGTCACTGAAGAGGCAAATATCAAGCTCCAGTAAAGGTTGAGCTGTTGACCTATAGTCACCAGTTAGTAATTATTAAGGCAGTGCTTCTTAACTGGTGCACATCAAAATTATTCATTGGAGTTTTAAAACCTTATCTCCTTTAGCCCCACCGAGGTTGTGGCCCAGGTGTCTAACTGTTATTACATACCCACAGGTTATCGTTATGTGCTCCACTATTCATTTGTTCATCCTCAAGTTCCGTGTATAGCAGTTGTAATTTTTAGCAATACAATCTCCTTAATGTCTTGCCATTATACTTAAATTAGTTCAAATCCTCTTTTATGGTAAATGCCATCTAAGCCTCACCCAGACGGGGATGAGCCAGCAAAAAAATGTGTGAAGTGAAAGCTCAGAGTCAGGAAAATCTATCATGGTAAATGCCAACCAAAGGCTCACTGTCAGGGCACAAAACTTAACCGGGAGACTCTGTTAGCTAAATCAGCACCAAGGACAGCACCACGAGCCTTAGGGAGCCTGGGCTTCCAAGGGGCGGCTGTGGTTTTTCATAGAATCCATTCAAAATTACTAATTCCAAAGCAAACAAACGAACAAACAAATAAACAAAACCAAAAGTGCTGATCCAGGCTTGACTCTAGCACAATTCCTCAGGCCTTGGATGGTTCTAGCACCAAAGTTTTTATTGCATATGGAGCTTTTTAAACCAATTCACATGTCCTGCAGTTCAGAAGCCCTAGGGTAGACATAGAACAAATGAACATTTTCTAAATTTTTTTTTATTATTTTTTTTTCATTTTCTAAATTTTATAGATGCATCAACTTTGCATGGCTAAGAAGCATTTAATGCTGTGATTCATCAAAATCACCTGGATAACTTGTTAAACTTAGGTTTCTGGGTCCTACCCCTAGAGTCTTGCTTCAGAGACTCTGGGGTGACCTGAGTATATGCATTTCTAATAAGTTCCCAGGTGATTCTGATGCTACCAGTTTGAGAAGCACATTGAACATTGCTGATTTAAATTATGATACGTTATTGGAAGCCTAGCTCCAATTAAATAATCTCCCTCATTTATGAAGGAAATCTTTGTTAGGAGTCTAAGGATAAAATTGTATCATTTGAATAACTTTGTAATGTACCTGGAAGAACTCTGGGGTCTTTAGAGGCCTCACATCCTTATCTTTTGGTCACTCAGCCTTATGATCATGCTAGTTTCCAGGAATTTAACAGATATTCTTGCAGTGGAATTCAGATCATCAATGAAGTTTGTCATATGGGGACTTTCCTTTATTATCCTGATAAAAAGATATGAGTAGAATCTTACCTAGCCTAACTGCCTTTTTACTTCTTTTTCATTCTGTTTGCCATCCATTTCTTCTAGAATGATTCCATTGTTATGGACTGAATTGTGCCCCTCCAAAAAGATATGTTAAAGTCTTAACTCCCAGTAAGCAGACTGTGACTATATTTGGAAATAGGCTCTTTACAGAAATAAGTTAAAATGAGTTCATTATGATGGGTCCTCATCTGTATAAATAGAGGAAAATTGGACACAGAGATGGACACACACAGAGAGATGATGTGAAGAAACAAAAGATGCACAAAACAAAATAAAAAGATAATAAATTAAAATTTTAAAGAAATTTAAAAATATTTAAAAACTGCTTTTTCAGTATCCAAAAAGACAAAAGCAAACACCCACAAAAAAAATCAAAACAAACAAAAAATCCAAAGTAAGCTAGATCCTGTTTCTCCTGGAGTTGAAGCATGTTTCTCCTTCCCCCACTCCCGGAGGAGAAGACAACCATGTGACTGGAGTGATATATGTACAAGCCAAGGAATGTCAAGAATTGCCAACAAATACCAGGATGGAGGAGTCAAGGAGGTGTTCTCCCCTAGAGATATCAGAAATAATATGGCTCTGTGGACACCTTGATTTCAGGCTTTCAATCTCCGGAACTGTGAGACAATACATTTCTGTTGTTTTAAGGCACTCAGTTTTGGTACTTTAGGAATGGTAGCCTTAGAAAACCAATACACTTATTATAAGCTAAGTCAGTGAGGATATAAATATTTTATGTAGTGCTTTACAGTTTACAATGTACTCATATTATCATATTCAATATAAGTAGCTAAATGAGGGAAATTTTGGTAATATGTATATCTTACAGACGAGGAACAGATACTCAGAAAAGTTGAATGAGTTGATGTACATCATTAAAAAAAATAGTTAAGTGACAGGAACAAGATGCAGAAACCTGTGCTCCGTATCTTTCACTGCCTTTCACATTTGCAGTTATTTTTCAATCAGAAGGAGAGAACGCTTGCTTTTGTAGTGCAAATGACTTCGTAAAATACAAATTTCAAGTTCTCTAGTTTTGATTTAAAGCTATCAAAAACAAAAGTCAACAGTGAGGGTGCCTGGATGGCTCAGTTGGTTAAGCGTCTGCCTTCAGCTCAGATCATGATCCCAGGGTCCTGGGATCGAGTCCTGCATTGGGTTCCTTGCTCAGTGGGGAGTATGCTTCTCTCTCTGCCACTTCCTCTGCTCTCTCTTTCTCTCTCTCCTCTCTCACATGCACACATACTCTCTCTCTCAAATAAATATTTTTTTAAAAGTCATTGTTGAAAGTGATGTGGGTTTGCAGACAGACAAACGTGGGTTCAAATCTCATCTTTGCCATGAATTATGTATGTGGCTATAAACAGGTAACCTATATGAATCATAGTTTCCCCACTGTCAAAAGTCAAAAAACATTAATAATTATCACATAGGGCTGTTTGGAGATGTAAATGAGATTGTGTATATAAAGCTCAGAGCAGAGGCCTTGCAGATGGTGGATACTTAAATAGATATTAGTTTCCTCATACTTCATCTTTCCTTAAATCAGTTGAATACCAGGAAAATTAACATTCTTGGTTTTTTTTAGCACATACTTAGGAAACAATGATTTATCTTTATATATACACAAGTCACCATTGAGTATTGATTAAAATCTTAAGAGTTGACACAAGGAAAATCCGGGACCACTTCAGCTTTACATCCTAAAGTGGATAGGGGAGACAAGGTCAAGCTAGAAAAACTTACTTTTTGATTGTGAGACATTTAGCATTTGGTTGTTATTTGGCTGAGAATACATATTCCTCTACCCAATTTGGAAAAAATGAAGGAAGTAGGCTAGATGTCAAAATGTTGATCACATTGATTATTCCTTGGTCCTTGTTCTGCAGAGAAATCACTGGGAGTGATAGTTCCACTGTGCTGCCCCACAGTACAGCCTTAAGAAAAACCTAAGATCAGGGAGACTATCATCAACTGGTTTCCAGAGCCAGGACGTCATTTGTGACACCAGCCACAGTGGATCCTAATGTCACAAACCCAAAAGTCCTGTGCTTAATTCTCTAAACCTCTACTATGCATCATAACGAAACCCTGACCTTTAATATTTAAATAATATATTTCTTTAACATTTAAAGGATATATTTGTTTGCAAAATTAGGTTTTTTGATGACAGGGAATGGACATTAAATATATCAACAAGCTGAGTTAAGACACTGCATTTTTAAAATAAATTATTGTGTGTGAATAGGACACTCCTCAAACATTTTTTCAGCATACATGTCCAGAACATTAGTAATTAGAAAATATTCTACCTGAAATCAGATGCTGACAGATTAATGCAGAATAAAGCATTAAGGATTTTAAAATATACTGAATGTCCACTCATAGATGAATGGATAAAGAAGATATATATCGTGATACATACATCCACACACTATGGAATATTACTTAGCCATTAAAAGGAATAAAATCTCACCATTTGCTACAACATAGACCTAAAGGCTATTAAGCTAGGTGAAATAAGTCAGACAGAGAAAGAAAAATACTACATGATTTCACTTTTATGTGAATTCAAAGAAAAACAAATGAACAAATAAAACAAAACAGACCCATAGATACAGAGAACAAACAAATCATTGCCAGAGGGGAGAGGGGTTGTGGAATGGATGAAATAGATGGAGGAAATTAAGAGGTACAATCTTCCAGTTATAAAATAAATAAGACATGAGGAAGTAATGTACACCATAGGCAATATAGTCAATAACATTGCAACAACCTTCTATGGTGACAGATGGTAACTAGATTTATTGTGGGGACCTTCTCATAATGTATATCATTATTGAATCACTATGTTGTACACCTAAGACTAATGCAATATTGTATGCCAATTATTCTGCAATAAAAAATAACAAAATGATAATAATAAAATAAAAATAAAATTCAAAGAATTCAGAGAATAGTGCTGTGTAGATGAAATGATATCCCTTAAGCATGGTGACTGGGTTTGTCAGAAGGCAAGATTGGCTCTGGGAGACTAAATTTTAAAAACATCAAGTTAAATAGGCTTGACTTTGATATGCTGCTTTTGAACAATTGACGATGCAAACTCCAGGCAAAGAAAACAGATTTTTTGTTGCTGTGTGCCTAGCAAAAACAATGTGAGATTCATAGTACATAATAGTCCATAACATTTATTTCATTTTTTCTGAGTATTTGGATTATTTTTTAAGATAGAATTTAGGATGTGTCATCTCTTTCCGGAATCATCTTCTCTTTTCGTTTCAGCTCCTTTTTCTCTACAAATTATGTCATCTTTAAAATATATTTATTGGTCACATTCAGTATTCACTCAAATAACTGCTTATTGAAAATAATTGCTCAAGCAATAATCATTGCTTAGTGCAAAAATATAAGCAGACATAAAGAAGAAAATAAAATGTAGCCATAATCCCTAGCAGGAATGATTAAAAGGCATTTGAAGTCTTTCCCAATGTCTGTCTACACATATTTTTTTCCTAACAAATCATGGATAATAATGAATGTAGCTTTTCATCTTTCTTTTCTCATATAGTATTACTACATATTATTGTTTTCTTCAAAAAATATACTTCAAATGGCTTTTTAAAAACAATTACACCAGGGTAGGCAGTCGAATTATGTTTAATTCTGCATTATTTTAAATAGTGCTCTGTTGCGGCATCCTTGTACATGAACCTTTTTAGGATCTTTGTGAAGCTTTTGAATAAGTACACTTTTAACCAGCAGGAGGATATGAATATGCTTATTATTAAACTCACACACAGAGATACATATACATAGAGCATAAAATGACATCACATATTGTGTCCCATAACTTTTTATATGAACCTCTTTGATAATCCAACAGTTTTTCAATTAGAAAGTTATGAAATTTTACAGTTGGGAGAAACAAATCCTCCTTTTACCTATGAAATATTGAGCACCAGAAGTGTCAAGAAATTTGCCCGAGGTCATGCCACTAGCAAAAGCCAGGGTCAAGGCATGTGACATCCAGTTCAGTACCCATTCTACTTCCCTTCAAAACTCTCAAGTCCTTTGGGAACGCCTGGGTGGCTCAGTGGTTGAGCATCTGCCTTCAGCTCAGGGCCGTGATCCTGGGGTTCTGGGTTGGAGTCCTACATCAGAGTCCCCGCAGGGAGCCTGCTTCTCCCTCTGCCTGTGTCTCTGCCTCTCTCTGTATCTCCCATGAATAAATAAAAAAAACCTTAAAAAAATAAAACACTCAAGTCCTTCAAAGATTCCTGTAATTATCTTTCTCTTAAATTTTCTCGTAATGAAAATTTCTAAGCCAAAATTAAGATTTTAGCTACACGGGACATTATTTTTGCTCAGATGACACAGATAACTAACATTATTACATTAAATGAAAGAGGTACTGTTGACTTCCTTATACAAAGTACTTGACTCAAGCAACAAACTTAGTTTTAGGAAAGGAACGTAATTCCCAAGCATTCAAAGAAGGTGAAGCAGTCGAGAGAATGCACCACTCAGATCTGCTGCAGGTTGTAATTTCCTGATAGCCCCAGCTGCGGCATGCTAAATCCACCACCTTGTCTGTACCAAGCCCGTGCTTCTCAGGAGCTGCTCCTAACGAAAATTGCATGTGGCAGAGAATCTAAGATTCCTTCAAGATGGGATACTCTTTTAACTGGTGACATTGGCTTGAGGACACCCTATTTTCCTGGCTGATCCCTTCTTAAAACTGTACTTCCGTCCAAGACACTTTCTTTTCCAATCCTCCTTCCTGCAGTACTTCTTTTGCAGACATCAGTTTCATATCATGGCCTGAAGACTTTCCCTATGTTTTCCTATTCCTTCTCCCTCTGTCATGCTCAGGTGTTCTTTTTTCATGTCTAGTCCCATCTCAGGGTAGGCTTCTCAGTGGACCTGATCTAACAGGACCAGGTCCTGTTAGTGGACCAGAAGACAAAGACTGTAAAGAGCTACTGGACCTATCTATAAAGTGGGTGTTTCCTTGCATAGAAATAAATCAATGTTATTTAATTTTTAAAAAGTTCCCCAGCTAATGGAAACCCCTAATTGATAACTCCTGAACTGGATTTGGTGCTCAGGAATGTTTTTACAAAATCTAAGCTAGCTAGATAGCTTTTATTTTTTCTTCCCACTAATTAAGAGTCTAATATTCACTTGGATATATATTCCTTCTCTCAAAAGGGGCAAATAGTAGAATATGTGCTACTTTGCCCATACATTTACTTACTTTAAAATACTTCAAAATGCAAAGCATATATGTACACTTAATTTAACTGTAATGTATACCCTAGGAGCAGATAGTTATAACTCATCAGAAATCCAGAGGTGGCAATAGGAAGTGCTTTTATCTAAATCTGCAGGAGAAGCTTTGTTAATTAGTATAAGGGGTATTAGACTTAATTTTTCATTGATGAAATAAGTGTTCCTTTTTAAAGACATAGGGCTGACCAGATTTTACAAACACCATTCTCCTTGAATAGATCTTCAAGGTAGAGCATCAGATCTACAACTTGACTAGGATGTACACACATACATACAAAGGAAGCCTCCAAAGCCTAACTGAACAGAAGACTGGTTGACCAGACATCAGTACATTAACAGCCTTGGAACAGATCTTCTTTTTAAGGTACTTTGTCTGAGTGCCTGAAGAGAGAGGACAAGTGGAGACTTAACCAAACCTACAAGATCAAGTTAAATGTACGTGTATGTGTGTGTGTGTGTGCATATGGATGTGTGTATGCATATACACACACATGCAAACATGCCTACCTACTAATAAATAGTTTTACTTGTGGCAAAATTTAGATTGAGACCTAATAATGAGTTTTTAGCAAATATAGTATAGCACCTACTTAGCTCTAAGAGGAGTTTATTAGACCTAACAATTGCTGAATGAAAAAATTTACTTAGGTCAGTTGACAAAAATGAGGGTTACGTTTTATGCCAGATATCTGAAATCTCATGGTATCTGTGAATTATGAGAAGAGTGGATGGGGAATTCGTGAACTTCTTTAATCCATTACCTGTCTCAAGTTCTCTGTTTACGTTGCCTTGAGATTTGTACTCAGGGACTCATAGTTTTGTAAGATGCAGCAGCTGCAACTGGTCCATTAAATCAAAGGAGCAGGATTGTTCTTACTGAACTTCCACAGCATGAAAAGGAAAAAAAAAAACCAAGGGTTTTGTTTATTTGTTTGTTTTTTAGCTTTCTCTGCTATAGTAATCTCTCAATGATATATGCCATACTGTTTTTTTTTCCAATTAGGGTTCTTTTTTTCCCCCCATACCTATGGTAGTGTTAAACCCAACTTACTTTCTCACTCTTCAGAAAACCTATTTCCATAGCAGAAAAATATTGGTTAAATCCATTTACAGAAGTGCCTTGTTGAAGAAAAGCAGAAAAGAGCAAAACAATGAAAAAAAAACTAACTTTTGGCCAGGATATCTTCTCACCACTGAATAGTTCAGTAGTACTGCAGGAAATGTATAATCACTTATGTCTATTCTCTATGTCCCATCTTTCAAGTAGTTGTCATATGTGGCACAACTACATGTATTATAGTCTTGGTATAATTATATAATTTTTGATGTATAATTTTATATAGATATATATATCTATATAAAGCAGAGTTTATATTACTCAATAATTTTGAAAGCATTGACATAGTGTATAATTTGTCCTCTAATCAAAATTGAATTAAATAAATCAATAAAAAACTCTTGTACCCTCACTTGTTGAGAAATTAAAACTCATTTGAACGTAAATCAGAAGCAAAAGAATAAATGCAAATAAAAGTAGAAATTATTTTGGTTTGAATGCACGGAAATTCTATATAAGAAATTCAAAGGGTGCAGCTATGTCAGAGCTTAGAGAGAAATTTGTAGCTAAATACGTCTACCAGATAAAAAGAAGGTTTTGTATTCTGCAGTGTTCTATTTGCTGTAAATCCCATCAGTTGTAAATTTTCTTTATATTCATTTCTCTAATTTTCATTTGGGCCTTTTTTTGGTCTCTTCTACTTCCCTCATTATGTTCATGTTTTACTTTAACTCTTTTCTCATATTTATAGTAATTGTTCTGAAGTCTTTGCTAATTCTATTACCTCTGTCATTTCTGTTGTTGTTGTAGCTTTCTCTACAGGCTTTTTATTAATTTTTTTGGTAAAAATTAATACTGCCATCCCATCTTGTTTGATATATGCACGGTATGTAATTTTTTAATCCTTTTTCTTCAATTTGTGTATGTTTTATGCATAAAGGAGTTTCTCATAGGGGCATATTTTGAAATTCAAAACAACGCTTGAAAAATAAGAAAAGATCTTTTATATTTATTTATTTCCCATTTATTGACTCTCTTTATTCTTGTGTGTAACTCTAATTTTCTCCCTAGTGTCATTTTTCTTCTGCTGGTAAAATTCCCTTTAGTGGTTCTCTTACTTTAGATGTACTGGCAGTGAACTCTCTCAGGTTCTGTTTGTCTTATGATGTATTTTAATTTTGAAAAAATATTTTCAAGGTATAATAAATTTAAGTTGGCAGGGCTGTTTTTAGCTGTTTTCATGTTTATAGTGTCTCTTCTAGCAGCTTTAAACCTTTTTATCTTTATCACAAAATTTCATTGTGCTAGGACTTGGGTGTGATTTTTTCATGTTTCTCCTGTTGCAGTTTGCTGAGTTTCTGGGATTTGTGAGTCTAAATTTAACAACAAATTTGGAAAAATTATAATCATTTATTTGTTTGAATGCCTCCCTCCCTCCCTCTGGATTACACATATAATAGACTGCTTGATACTACCCCCATTTGTAATTTTGATTCTGTTTATGTTTCTAAGTTTTATAAGGTCAACATTACCCCAATATAAAAATTATGGACAATAGAAGAAAATGAAACTCCAAACCAAGATTCCCCATAAACACTGATGCAAAGATATTTTATAAAATTTAATGAAAGTTAAATCCAGCCATACATCATGACAAAATGAGAGGTATTCCAGAAATGTAAATTTAGCTCAATATTGAAAAACCATACAATGTAATTCACCATATCAATAGATACAGATAAAACAGTTGACAAAATTGAAAAGCTATTTCTGATAACAATTATCAGCCATCTAGGGATAGTGACAAACAAACTTCCCACCTAAATAAGGATGACTACCAAACCTACTGTTGGCATTTCAGTTAATGAAGAAGACTGAATATTTTCCTCTTAAGTTCTAGAACAAAGCAAGGATGTTTGGCCTCAGCATTTTTATTCAGCATTGTACTAGAGCTCCAACCCTTCTTTAAAATATATATATATATATATATATATATATATATATATATATATATACTCATGAGAGACGCAGGCAGAGGGAGAAGCAGGCTCCCTGCGGGGGAGCCCGATGAGGGACGGGATCCCAGGACCCTGGGGTCATGACCTGAGCCAAAGGCAGCCGCTCAACTGCTGAGCCACCCAGACTTCCCAAGCTCCAAACCTTCTGATGAGGAAGAGGAAGAGGAAGTTACAGGTCTACAAATTGAAAAGGAAACAGTGAAACTGTCCTTTTATTTCCACAGATGATGACTGTTAGAAAACCTTTAAAAATCTCCAAAAATTCTACTAGAACTATTAAGTGACTTAGCAAAGTTGCAGAATATAGAGTCATCATACAAAAATCAGTTATATGTCTCTAGATTAACAATAAGCAATTATTGAAATTTTTGAAAATACAATTTTCAATAGTGTCAAAAATATGCAGTATTTAAGAACAAATCTAACAAATACATGCAAGTATTGAAAACTATAAATTTGAAGAGAAAAATTAGAGAGGACACAGTAAAATAGAGAAATTCTGTTCATGGGTCTAATGACTCAAATGTCCTTGAGATTTTAATTTTCTTTATATAAATATATAGAATTTAATCACAAATCTCATCAGATTTTTGGTATAAGTTTAACAAACTGATTTTAAAATTCATATAAAGATACTGAGTCTCTAGAATGTTCACATTTTTTTTAAGGAAGGAGCATTTACAACTCAGTAACATTACAAAATAACATAAAATAGGCAAAATATTTGAATAGACATTTCATGCAAAAGATATATGAACAGCCAATAAGCACATCAAAAGATACTCAATATCGGAGAGGGAGGGGCAAGACGGCAGAAGAGCAGGGTCTCCAAGTCACCTGTCCTCAACAAATTACCTAGAAAACCATCCAATCATCCTGAAAATCTATGAATTCGGCCTGAGATTTAAAGAGAGACCAGCTGGAACGCTCCAGTGAGAAGAGTTCGCGCTTCTATCAAGGTGGGAAGACGGGGAAAAAGAAATAAAGAAACAAAAGGCCTCCAAGGGGGAGGGGCCGGCGAGGAGCCGGGCTGAGGCCGGGGCGAGTGTCCCCAGGACAGGAGAGCCCCGTCCCGGAGGAGCAGGAGCTGCACCAACCTTCCCCGCGGAAAGGCCTCCCGGGGAATTGGAGCAGGATCCCCAGAAAGGCGGGGATGCCCTCGGGCTCCCTGGGACAGTAACAGAGGAACTGCGCCCCGGAGAGTGCGCCGAGCTCCCTAAGGGCTGCAGCGCTCGGCGGGACCCGGAGCAGCTCGGAAGGGCTCGGGCGGCGGCTCCGCGGAGGGGGCTGCGGGGCTCCGGAAGCAGCTCAGGCAGCGGCTCGGGCGGAGAAAGAAGCTCCGCGGAGGGGGCGGCGCGGCTCCGGGAGCAGCTCGGGGGGGCTCGGGCTGCGGCTCCGCGGAGGGGGCTGCGGGGCTCCGGGAGCAGCTCGGCGGCGGCGGCTCGGGCAGAGGAAGAAGCTCCGCGCGGAGGGGGCGGCGCGGCTCCGGGAACAGCTCGGAGGGGCTCGGGCGGCGGCTCCGCGGAGGGGGCTGCGGGGCGGGAGCGCGAATCCAACAGCGCAGGCCCCGGAGCACAGGGCGCCGGGACACAGCCCAGGATCCGGCCTCCCCCGGGACAGGCAGAGGCCGGGAGGGCCCAGGACAGCGAGGACGCTCCTGCCTGGAGCTGAGCAGATCAGCGGCCCCGCCCCGGAGCCCCCAGGCCCTGCAGACGGAGAGCCCCGGAGCTACTGCGGGAGCTGACTCCAGGGTCCCAGAGCTGCCCCCGCCACTGTGGCTTCCTCCCGGGGCCTCACGGGGTGAACAACCCCACTGAGCCCTGCACCAGGCAGGGGCAGAGCAGCTCCCCCAAGTGCTAACACCTGAGAATCAGCACAGCAGGCCCCTCCCCGAGTAGACCAGCTGGACGGACCAGTTCCAGGGGAAGTCAAGGGACTTAAAGTATAGAGAATCGGAAGATTCTCCCCCGTGTTTTTTTTTGTTTGTTTGTTTGTTTTTGTTTTTGTTTTGTTTTGTGCTTTTTTTTCTTTCTTTCTTCTTGATTTATGATTGCTTCCACTACCCCACCCCCCTTTTTTTCTCCTTTCTTTCTTTTTCTTTCTCTTTTTCTTCTCTTTTTTCCCTTTTATTTCTTCTTTCTCTTTTTTGTTTTTCTCTTTTCTTTCCTTCTCTCTCTTTTTCTCCTTTTCCCAATACAACTTGGTTTTGGCCACTCTGCACTGAGCAAAATGACTAGAAGGAAAACCTCACCTCAAAAAAAAGAATCAGAAACAGCCCACTCTCCCACAAAGTTACAAAATCTGGATTACAATTCAATGTCAGAAAGCCAATTCAGAAGCACTATTATACAGCTACTGGTGGCTCTAGAAAAAACCATAAAGGACTCAAGAGACTTCACGCCTGCAGAATTTAGATTCAATCAGGCAGAAATTAAAAATCAATTAAATGAGATGCAATCCAAGCTAGAAGTCCTAACGACGAGGCTTAATGAGGTGGAAGAACAAGTGAGTGACATAGAAGACAAGTTGATGGCAAAGAGGGAAACTGAGGAAAAAAGAGACAGGCAATTAAAAGACCATGAGGAGGGATCCCTGGGTGGCGCAGAGGTTTGGCGCCTGCCTTTGGCCCAGGGCGCGATCCTGGAGACCCAGGATCGAGTCCCACGTCGGGCTCCCGGTGCATGGAGCCTGCTTCTCCCTCCGCCTGCTTCTCCCTCCGCCTGTGTCTCTGCCTCTCTCTCTCTCTGTGACTATCATAAATAAATAAAAATTAAAAATAAATAAATAAATAAATAAATAAATAAATAAAAGACCATGAGGAGGGATCCCTGGGTGGCGCAGCGATTTGGCACCTGCCTTTGGCCCAGGGCGCGATCCTGGAGACCCGGGATCGAATCCCACGTCGGGCTCCCGGTGCATGGAGCCTGCTTCTCCCTCTGCCTGTGTCTCTGCCTCTCTCTCTCTCACTGTGTGCCTATCATAAAAAAAAAAAAAAAAAAAAAAAAATTAAAAGACCATGAGGATAGATTAAGGGAAATAAATGACAGCCTGAGGAAGAAAAACCTACGTTTAATTGGGGTTCCCGAGGGCGCCGAAAGGGACAGAGGGCCAGAATATGTATTTGAACAAATCCTAGCTGAAAACTTTCCGAATCTGGGAAGGGAAACAGGCATTCAGATCCAGGAAATAGATCCCCCCACTAAAATCAACAAAAACCGTTCAACACCTCGACGTTTAATCGTGAAGCTTGCAAATTCCAAAGATAAGGAGAAGATCCTTAAAGCAGCAAGAGAAAAAAAGTCCCTGACTTTTATGGGGAGGAATATTAGGGTAACAGCAGACCTCTCCACATAGACCTGGCAGGCCAGAAAGGGCTGGCAGGATATATTCAGGGTCCTAAATGAGAAGAACATGCAACCAAGAATACTTTATCCAGCAAGGCTCTCATTCAAAATGGAAGGAGAGATAAAGAGCTTCCAAGACAGGCAGGAACTGAAAGAATATGTAACCTCCAAACCAGCTCTGCAAGAAATTTTAAGGGGGACTCTTAAAATTCCCCTTTAAGAAGTTCAGTGGAACAATCCACAAAAACAAGGACTGAATAGATATGATGACACTAAACTCATATCTCTCAATAGTAACTCTGAACGTGAACGGGCTTAATGACCCCATCAAAAGGCGCAGGGTTTCAGACTGGATAAAAAAGCAGGACCCATCTATTTGCTGTCTACAAGAGACTCATTTTAGACAGAAGGACACCTACAACCTGAAAATAAAAGGTTGGAGAACCATTACCATTCAAATGGTCCTCAAAAGAAAGCAGGGGTAGCCATCCTTATATCAGATAAATTAAAATTTACCCCGAAGACTATAGTGAGAGATGAAGAGGGACACTATCTCATACTCAAAGGATCTATCCAACAAGAGGACTTAACAATCCTCAATATATATGCCCCGAATGTGGGAGCTGCCAAATATTTAAACCAATTAATAACCAAACTGAAGAAATACTTTGATAATAATACACTTATACTTGGTGACTTCAAGCTAGCTCTCTCTATACTAGATAGGTCTTCTAAGCACAACATATCCAAAGAAACGAGAGCTTTAAATGATACACTGGACCAGATGGATTTCACAGATATCTACAGAACTTTACATCCAAACTCAACTGAATACACATTCTTCTCAAGTGCACATGGAACTTTCTCCAGAATAGACCACAAACTGGGTCACAAATCGGGTCTGAACCGATACCAAAAGATCGGGATAGTCCCCTGTATATTCTCAGACCATAATGCCTTGAAATTAGAACTCAATCACAAGAAGTTTGGAAGGAACACAAACACATGGAGGTTAAGGACCATCCTGCTAAAAGATGAAAAGGTCAACCAGGAAATTAAGGGAGAATTAAAAAGATTCATGGAAACTAATGAGAATGAAGATACAACCGTTCAAAATCTTTGGGATGCAGCAAAAGCAGTCCTCAGGGGGAAATACATCGCAATACAAGCATCCATTCAAAAACTGGAAAGAACTCAAATTCAAAAGCTCACCTTACACATAAAGGAACTAGAGAAAAAGCAACAAATAGACCCCACCCCCAGCAGAAGAAGACAGTTAATTAAAATTCGAGCAGAACTCAATGATATCGAGACCAAAAGAACTGTGGAACAGATCAACAGAACCAGGAGTTGGTTCTTTGAAAGAATTAATAAGATAGATAAACCATTAGCCAACCTTATTAAAAAGAAGAGAGAGAAGACTCAAATTAATAAAATCATGAATGAGAAAGGAGAGATCACTACCAACACCAAGGAAATACAAACGATTTTAAAAACATATTATGAACAGCTATACGCCAATAAATTAGGAAATCTAGAAGAAATGGATGCATTCCTGGAAAGCCACAAACTACCAAAACTGGAGCAGGAAGAAATAGAAAACCTGAACAGGCCAATAACCAGGGAAGAAATTGAAGCAGTCATCAAAAACCTCCCAAGACACAAGAGTCCAGGGCCAGATGGCTTCCCAGGGGAATTCTATCAAACGTTTAAAGAAGAAATCATACCTATTCTACTAAAGCTGTTTGGAAAGATAGAAAGAGATGGAGTACTTCCAAATTCGTTCTATGAGGCCAGCATCACCTTAATTCCGAAACCAGACAAAGACCCCACCAAAAAGGAGAATTACAGACCAATATCCCTGATGAACATGGATGCAAAAATTCTCAACAAGATACTAGCCAATAGGATCCAACAACACATTAAGAAAATTATTCACCATGACCAAGTAGGATTTATCCCCGGGACACAAGGCTGGTTCAACACTCGTAAAACCATCAATGTGATTCATCATATCAGCAAGAGAAAAACCAAGAACCATATGATACTCTCATTAGATGCAGAGAAAGCATTTGACAAAATACAGCATCCATTCCTGATCAAAACCCTTCAGAGTGTTGGGATAGAGGGAACTTTCCTCGACATCTTAAAAGCCATCTACGAAAAGCCCACAGCAAATATCATTCTCAATGGGGAAGCACTGGGAGCCTTTCCCCTAAGATCAGGAACAAGACAGGGATGTCCACTCTCACCACTGCTGTTCAACATAGTTCTGGAAGTCCTCGCCTCAGCAATCAGACAACAAAAAGACATTAAAGGCATTCAAATTGGCAAAGAAGAAGTCAAACTCTCCCTCTTCGCCAATGACATGATACTCTACATAGAAAACCCAAAAGCCTCCACCCCAAGATTGCTAGAACTCATACAGCAATTTGGTAGCGTGGCAGGATACAAAATCGATGCCCAGAAATCAATGACATTTCTATACACTAACAATGAGACTGAAGAAAGAGAAATTAAGGAGTCAATCCCATTTACAATTGCACCCAAAAGCATAAGATACCTAGGAATAAACCTAACCAAAGAGGTAGAAGATCTATACCCTAAAAACTATAGAACACTTCTGAAAGAAATTGAGGAAGACACAAAGAGATGGAAAAATATTCCATGCTCATGGATTGGCAGAATTAATATTGTAAAAATGTCAATGTTACCCAGGGCAATTTACACATTTAATGCAATCCCTATCAAAATACCATGGACTTTCTTCAGAGAGTTAGAACAAATTATTTTAAGATTTGTGTGGAATCAGAAAAGACCCCGAATAGCCAGGGGAATTTTAAAAAAGAAAACCATAGCTGGGGGCATCACAATGCCAGATTTCAGGTTGTACTACAAAGCTGTGGTCATCAAGACAGTGTGGTACTGGCACAAAAACAGACACATAGATCAATGGAACAGAATAGAGAACCCAGAAGTGGACCCTGAAATGTACGGTCATCTAATATTCGATAAAGGAGGAAAGACTATCCATTGGAAGAAAGACAGTCTCTTCAATAAATGATGCTGGGAAAATTGGACATCCACATGCAGAAGAATGAAACTGGACCACTCTCTTTCACCATACACAAAGATAAACTCAAAATGGATGAGAGATCTAAATGTGAGACAAGATTCCATCAAAATCCTAGAGGAGAACACAGGCCACACCCTTTTTGAACTTGGCCACAGTAACTTCTTGCAAGATACATCCACAAAGGCAAAAGAAACAAAAGCAAAAATGAACTATTGGGACTTCATCAAGATAAGAAGCTTTTGCACAGCAAAGGATACAGTCAACAAAACTAAAAGACAACCTACAGAATGGGAGAAGATATTTGCAAATGACATATCAGATAAAGGGCTAGTTTCCAAAATCTATAAAGAACTTATTAAACTCAACACCAAAGAAACAAACAATCCAATCATGAAATGGGCAAAAGACATGAAGAGAAATCTCACAGAGGAAGACATGGACATGGCCAACAAGCACATGAGAAAATGCTCCGCATCACTTGCCATCAGGGAAATACAAATCAAAACCACAATGAGATACCACCTCACACCAGTGAGAATGGGGAAAATTAACAAGGCAGGAAACAACAAATGTTGGAGAGGATGCGGAGAAAAGGGAACCCTCTTACACTGTTGGTGGGAATGTGAACTGGTGCAGCCACTCTGGAAAACTGTGTGGAGGTTCCTCAAAGAGTTAAAAATAGACCTGCCCTACGACCCAGCAATTGCACTGTTGGGGATTTACCCCAAAGATTCAGATGCAATGAAAGGTCGGGACACCTGCACCCCGATGTTTCTAGCAGCAATGGCCACAATAGCCAAACTGTGGAAGGAGCCTCGGTGTCCATCGAAAGATGAATGGATAAAGAAGATGTGGTTTATGTATACAATGGAATATTACTCAGCAATTAGAAACGACAAATACCCACCATTTGCTTCAACGTGGATGGAACTGGAGGGTATTATGCTGAGTGAAATAAGTCAATCGGAGAAGGACAAACAGTGTATGTTCTCATTCATTTGGGGAATATGAATAATAGTGAAAGGGAATATAAAGGAAGGGAAAAGAAATGTTGGGAAATATCAGGAAGGGAGACAGAACATAAAGACTCCTAACTCGGGGAAACGAACTAGGGGTGGTGGAAGGGGAGGAGGGCGGGTGTTGGAGGGGAATGGGTGATGGGCACTGAGGTGGACACTTGATGGGATGAGCACTGGGTGTTTTTCTGTATGTTGGTAAATTGAACACCAATAAAAATTAATTAAAAAAAAGAATATAAAACAAAACATTATGCAGAACAAAAGCCAGAGATGAAAAAGTGCATTTTGTTCACCTCATTTATATAGAATTCCGTAAAAGGGAAATCTAATCCATGATAACAGAAAGCTGGTCAGTGACTTCCAGAGGTGAACATGGAGAGAGGGAACTAACTGCAAAAAGGCATGAAGAAATGTTGTTGAGTGAGGTTTCCATTCTTCGAACTGGTGGTTACACAAGTACACACATTTGTCAAATATCATCGAATTATATACATTTAAGATGGGCACATTTGACTGAATGTCAATAATATGTAAATAATCATTTATTAAAAATAAAATTTTAAAGAAAAGGGAAAATCTTCATGGGTAAGGTAATATCCAAGAATTAGTAGAAGCATAATATAATAATGTGATTATTAAAAGTAATTATTAAAACTCTAATTATATAGTCAAAATGATCATATTGTCTGAACTTTCCAGTATCCTGTTTTTCCACTTTAGATTTTCTTAATATTTTTATTTTTCAAAGAAAAAAAAAAAGGTTGGGAAATGGAGGGATAAAATCCTAATTCTAACACGTATTGCAATAGCTGAAAGACCGGGAGATATTTCATTCTATAAATACTTAGAAGGGGGAAAAGCCTGTATTAAAATCAGCATGAATTTGATAACATGCCTAGAAAGTGTGACTGATGTAATTATCTAAGGATCCAAAGCTTTCTATCACAAATGTACCAGTCATTCTCTGTGAAAATTCACTGAGGACAAAAGCAATATTCAAAACCTTGCAAAATACTATCATAGTTCTCATCTTTTAGAAAGAGTTTGATGTATAGATGCCATTTATAGATTTTGGCTTTGGCTCCAATGTTCCTAGCCTCTGTGGTCTGGATTCTCACATTCCTGGGTTCTGGCCCATTTCTTTTCTCTTTAAATCAAGTTAAGTTCTGACCAGGGATTTCCACAAACACACACATATGTATACGGTAAAATAAGGTATTTTTTAAGGGAGATGGATAAGAGAATAATTTTAGAACCCCACGCTAGTACCGATGCATAATAAACACAGACATTTAAGAGAATTCCAAATCAACTGCAAATAATTTCCTTCTATGATAGACATGCTCATGTTTCTATTTGTGATGGTGACGTGTATAGAAAAAAAATAAGTGCATGATTATATTGCTGTAAGTATATTCAAATATCTAGAGGTCTGCATCCATATGGATAGGAAATGTATCTTCTAATATCCTAGAACAAGAATTATTTAATCTCTCTCCCAATAACTTAATAAAGGAATTAAGACCCTGCAGATTTTGTTTTACTTGTGGAAACAGTACGCTAATTCAAGCTTATTTAATAAAACAGAGAAAGGTTTCACAACATGGTTTGATTTTGAATGGAATAATTAAAGTAGTACTTATAAATTCATGAATTTATTCTTCTAACACTCTTTCCATTCTATAAATAGAAATGCTATGCATTCTACACATAGCGTAGAAGCCATAAAATAAAATGGTTATAAAATGGTAAAATATGAAATCCTTGATTTCTCTGGAGAGTTGCCTAGGTGACAAATATAACATAGAAAAGAAAAATTTCTTAAAAATACAAGGCACATGGGTTCAATGGAAGGAGAGACATGTATAGCAGAACGAGACAAATATCCACACGAAGATGGAGCACTTTTAATAAAGAAAAGAGTCATAAACTGTTGTAATAGTTGTAAGGTGTTTGGTTAATGGGAAATATTATGCTTTTAATCAGCGGTAAATCATAGTGGTTAAGAGTGTTCAATTCAAACCACTTACGTCTCAATCCTGCTTGGCTACTTAATACTTGTGACCTTGGGTATATTTTAACCCTCTGATCTTCAGGAGCTTCCTAGAGTTCTGTATGGCTTAAAAATGAGAAAATACATATAGAGTGATTGATTACCATGATACTTGGAATAACAAACACTTGGTAATTACAGACTATTATTAGTGCTAGATTTATTATTTTTAATTACTGTCTTTATTATAAGTAATAATGAGTAATTTCTAAATTGGCAAAGGGATGGAAGAAATTACAAAGAGTCAGAACCATCCTTCTCACAATTCCTGTAGGAACAGTAAATGAAAAGGATATCAGGTTTTCCTCCTATAAACCATCTAAACTATAGGTTTATAAGCTATATATTAAAACAGCTAGAATGGCATAAAGGATAACTTTGTTTTCTTTTTCTTCTTTTTCTTTTTCTTAAAGGGTAGAATTGGTTCCATAGGCGACTCTGTCACCAGTGGAAGTGAGACAGAGGTAACCTGAAAAGTAGGATACAGAAGTGCAGGCTTACGGGGATGGTAGGCTGACCTACCTGAAACCAGAGGGGTCAGACCAGAAGACCACTTATGTGGCATATTTCTTTTAAATCCTGAGGGTCTTTAACAATTATTTCTATCTCTTGGGGGGGGGGGGGATAAAATCCTGCCAAATGGCTTCAAAGCTGCAATTATAATGCCTCTCCACGAGACAAAGGTGGCAGATTGGAGTGTGAGAATTGCTTAGGAGATCTCCTGTCAATCTCCTCTTGATAATGCTCTGGCAAGAATCTTTCTCAACTGGCTGCTTCCTCAAGTGCTAAAATGCACTTCTACCAGAGAGCCCGCATGGCTGCAGAGGAGGAAGTGTTGCCGCGAACTTGATCTTTACTCTCCATAAGCTCCAGGAAAAGGCATGTGAAAAATGCCATCTGTGGTACATGGCTTTCTCTGATGGGATGCAGGCCTTTGACAGTATTAATAGAAGAACACTGCAGCAACTTCTCAGAAAATACAGATGTCCAGAAATTGTGGATGGCCCTTCTTTTTAAATCCACCATCGCCATCTCTAGAAGAATCGATCAGTGTAGGATCCAATATTGCCTTTTCCAGGTTACGTCCCAAGTAAAAAGGAGGAGGGAGTAGTAGATGCTCAGCAAGAAAATGCTGTGAAAGCTGGTTCACTATTCACACCCTCCTATTTGGTCTCTGGGGATGTTATTATTAAAGCCATTGAAAAATGTTCAGATATATCCTTAGCCCTACTTTTTTTTTTTTTTAATGAGTAAAGGAATAGTAAAGGTCAAGGGGATTACTGGGTCCACAGAATGTGTATCTTTCTTGGACAGGTAATTTTTGACTGTACGTCAGGAAAGCAACAGTTTACTAAAGAGCGACTTTATCTAAATTAAACATCATGACAGACTAATAATTAATTGGGCATTCAAATTGCTTTCTGCCAGGACAATAGCTGTGGAATTTATCCTCCTACCTGTCTGCAAGCAATTAGGGATTAACAAGAGGCTAAGGAAGAAAATAAATTTAATGTGGATTCATTGGTCATTTTTCCTTGACTACAGTTTATTTGTTCCGCCTGGGAGCTTAGGCCCCTAATTGCTGAACTATTCATTTTCCAAGAGATCTCAGACACATTTCCAATGCTGTGGCAATAGAGGTTCTTGGGAATTCACACAGTGACATTTTGTTAGCAGGGCTTTTCAGAGAAATTTAAAAACAAACAGGATATACGGAGAAGCATAATAATGAGGTGCTAATGAGAAGTCTGAGACAATAACATCCTCGAATGTGACATGTGGCATAATGAGGAAATAAACTTGTTCACCAAGTTTCACTGCTAACAAAGTTCCATGTCCTGTCTGTCTGAAATATGCCCTGGAATGCTTCTCAATTCATGGATACTAAGGTTTCTTTTTCCTTTCCTTTTCTTTTTTCTTTTATTATTTTTTTGGGGGGTGGGGGAAAAGGAAATGGGGGAGACAGGAAAATAGGGTAGGGATAGACCTAAAGGGAAATATTTACTCATTGGTTGCCAGGAGAAAAGTTGAAAACAAATATGCAGTGAGAAATTTCTTAGCTGGACAGGTGAGCATTCCATAGAGCACAAAATCCTTTTAAAGGGGATGAGATGTGTACACCCCCATTCATAGCAGCATTATTCACAACAGACAGAAGGTGGAAATAACCTAAATGTCCATCGACAGATGAATAGGTAAACAAAATGTTGTAAAGGCATATAGTGGAATATTATTCAGCCTTAAAATGTAATAAAATTCTCACATATGCTATGACATGGATGAACCTTGAAAATATTGTGCTAAATGAAAGGAGCAAGACCCGAAACAGGGACAGTTATGATAAGGTACCACTTACATGAAGTACCTAGTCAAATTCTCAGAGACAAGAAGTAGAATGGTGGTTTCCAGGGGCTGGGGGTGGGGGTATGCATGGAAAGTTAGCATTTCATGAGGGGAGAGTTTTGGTTTGGGATGATAAAAACGTTTTGGAAATTAATGGAGATGATGGTGGCATGACAATGTGAATATATTTAATATCACAGAACTACGCACTCAAAAATGATTAAAATGTCAAATTTCATGCTATGGATATTTTACCACAATAAAAAATGGGAGATCCAAATAAATAAAAGAATTGTTTCAAATTAGTCCTAAAAACTTATTAGAACTGGAATCCTTCTTGAGCTACTGTGATTCTTGTTTGGATGGAAAATAATTTTAGGAAGATGCTTGGTCAACTACATTCAGTTATATCTTTGACAAGATAAAAAACAGTAACAACAACTTTGAGGAAACTTGTTTTTGGAAATAACACGTTAGCCAAATTCCTTCTGAATTTTTGAAGAGAACTAGGTTTGTCCTTGTTTATTGAGGGAGCTAGCAGATAAGATTAGCAGAACTCCCGATCCTTTCCAGTATTATTCAAGTACTTATTTGGGAATGAGGTGGAGATGGATAAACTGTTACCAGACACATCTAGTCCTTCTTCTGTTATCTTTGCTTCTTTTAATGTTTTTTTTTCCCGTCAATCTTTTCCCATCAATTATAAGACCTTTGAGAAGAAGATCCATTAAATAACCTCCTAAACCAGGTTTTCAGCTGTGTAATGTTCTCCTACTTATAATACTAGTCTTGTAAACCATGGCCACATCACTGAACATCTTTACACTTCAGTTCCCCATCTGAACAACGAAGCCATGGTAAGGATTCAAGTGCATGGCAGGTCCCTGTTTCAGAAAGCGCTGTTATTAAGTCGCAGTTTGCTTTCTTTCTCTCTCCCCTTCTCTAACCACAGTAAATCCTTGTACAAAATACGATCCTAAATTCTATCTGGTAATGCTCTGGAATATAAAACTAAGTGTCATTTTTTTCTGATTTTACTAGAACTTTCAGAGCGATTCCTCTGATCAAGAGTCTCTTTGCCCCACCAACTCTCTGTGTTTCAGCTCTCACCCGAGAGAAGCTCTCTATTGCCTTCACTTGTTAATTGTTCTCTCCCTCCCTATGCAATTATTTAATATTTAACTTGGCAGATGTATTTAACTCCGAAGTTATTAGGGATACAGCATGGGCTTAGACCTATAATTAAATTTAGATTGTCACACATGACAAGAACCTAACTTAACAAGAAAGAGTTTTATTTGTCTCTTTAGAGTACTGTCCATGCTCATGGCTCATGGATTTAGGAATATTGCAGAGGTGAAACAGTGCAATTATAAGTGGGATTCTAAGGTCAAGACAAAAGAAAATATTTAAAGCTATTTCAGACAAAGGGATGAAAACAGTTTTCACTAGTTTCTACTGCAGTCATATCAGATTTAACAGACACAGTCTTTTTTAATGTCTAAGAAGAGATTTAAGACAAAGAAAGAAGTTCACTGGATTGTACTAGGAAACTATGGGCAGAAATACTCTATCAAGACAACCAAAACAAAAACAAAAACAAAAAAACCCACCAAAACAAGATTGCATGATGTACTGATACGCTTCCTCTAGTTAAGAAAGGTAGTTAATTCAGTAAAAGAAAAATCAAAAAAAAAAAAAAAAAAGAAAAGAAAAATCAAAGTTGTACTTATTCACTTTTAAGTATGCCTGTCATGAATTTGTGGAGTTATATAGCATGTAATCCTTTCCAAAATGTGTATCTAAAAAGGAAGAATGAGAAGCAGAGAATCTGAGTTTCTGTGATTCTTTTGAATATATTATTCCAGAATCAGTACTCTACACTATATGAACTGGATAAAGATCCAAATAGCTATCGACCAGGGTTGCCCTATTCTGGAAGTGCTCTAGAAAAAGAGTGAAATGATATATTACCACTTTAAAATATAGACACATGCTTTGGTGGCAAAATATATCATACACACAGAAATACATACTAAAAATTAAGAAAGTTGATCAGTGTTATAAAATAGGAAAACCTATAGAATATAAAGCCTTAGCTTAAGGCAGAGCCTATCTGATTTTTAAAACATTAAGAAAAAATTTCAGTCAATAATTTTAAAAAATGCCCAGCCATCATCCAAGTGATTGTTGACAACATAATGCTGATATTAAGGTAATTACATTTCCATGTCCCCATGGTGCTGAGGAGGAATAGCAATACTCTGTGATTCTGTGACTAAAAATGTGAGATAACATAAAAAAAAATAAAGATTTTTCCCAAAAAGGAAATAACAGAAATAGATATTGCATAGAATATGGATTTTTAAATAGACTTAAATGTAAAATGATCAGTATTTTGCAAATCTTCCTTATGTCAAATGATATCTTAGCTCTGTTATCCAACTCTATCAACTTTATAAACAAATGCAATGATGTTATAAAGTGAATTAAGCAACTAAGGGCAGAATATGTAATTATTCCCCACATGACACAAAAATTACAAATGCTCCCTAGGTAATACTTTCAGGAACAACATTTGTGGTAAAACTAACTCATTCTGATCATCAAAATAGAACACAACCCTAAACTGCATAATCTCTATATATATTACTAAGCAAGATTAATATCTTATATAGTATTTTATAACACCAGGCCAAAATAGTTATATAGAAAGAAAAAACAAGGTATCATCTATATGTTTTGAGTCCATATATTAATATCTAGTCAGTTAGAAATGTATGTATATTAAACCTTCTTTTCCCATCTTCCCTAGGCCTTGGGAGCCTAAGCCCTGGAGCAGGCATGGGACTGGCCCAGGCACATGGTCCCAGGACATCACAAGAAGGGTGCGGGCCTTGGCAGCTGGGGGGAGGGGTGGTCTTATCTTTCCCAGTAGCCCTATTGCATCCTACTGGGGCCAATAAATGTTAAAACTATTTACTCCCCCTCAAAAAAAAAGGGAAAAAAATATAGCTAACACCTATCTGTCTGTTTAAGTATCATTTCCCCTTTCCTTTTTTTTTTTTTTAAATCCGTACCTTGACATACATCTCAAGGGATAATTCTTGAGTTTACATATTTCTCTTTTCTTTTTGAGTTTATATATTTCTGAAGTCTGCTACATCCCTGAGATTGTGCCTCTCACAATTGATGATCCACAGTATCACTCCTCATGATAAGCTATGCTTTTGTCATGGTAATATTTTATTTTTTAATGGGTTTTCATTGATCTTAGGTAGATCAAATCAAATTTTTTTCTTAATTGAGGGCAAAGATCTTCCCCCAAATATCCTCCTAATATTCCCTTCCATATAGAGGGTGTTTCACTCTCTTGTTTCTTTGGTACTTACCTCTCATTTCTCTTGGGTGGGAGATCTAACTTATTTAGTGGGTTTAGGAAATAAATTAGGCATGCATGACCCAGTCCTTGCCTTATTGCTCAGGTATAGCTGCCTACGGGAGGGACACTTTTCTCCTCTGCTTTTTTCTATCATTTAAGGAACATAGGGTAGATCCCTGTTAGAGGAGACCAGGAGTCCTCAATGCCTCCTGCACTTGAGAGACTATATCTGATCAGTTATACTATGAAGCCTACTATAGCCACAAACCTAAATCACATTCTCTGTCATCAGCTTTATGAACAACGGTGGCTCTCCATCTGATAACGCTTTTATTTTATCTTTCAACTGATTCAGATGGTTGGCAGGAAAGAAAGGTATTATAATTTATTTGGCCCTCTCAAAATTCCAATATTTCTAATCCTCCAAACCATTTTTATTTGTGTCAAGGTTGCTTCAGCAGGAGAGAAAGACTCAAGACAGTATTTTTTTCACCAGTCAGATAAAGAAAGCGTTGGGATCAGCAGCGTTATTAAGAGTGGGAAAAGAATAAAAATTCACTTCCAACATCAATTTCATTAGGGTCATAGAATCTGATTTTGGGACTTCAGCACCATACCTAAATGAACTAATATACAAATATTTGTTAAACAACAACTACACTATCCTGTTTGCAAAGTCAGTTAATTTGCCATTTAACTAGATGGATTCCAAACGTTTGGTAGAGCCTATTTTTACTAGGAATTAATTGTATCCTTTAAGAAAATCTGTCAGATATTATTTTAACAATTAAACATCCACTGATTATCAATTTTTCATTAGAACTCATTAACAAAATTACCATATTTTTTAGCAAGAAAATTTATTTCAGCCACAAAAGCTAAAAGGTTAGTCCTTTCTCTGATTCAATGAACCCAGGAACTTGATTTGAAAGGCCAGAGTCACAGAGGGAGACTACCAAGCACTCCGTGCATATTTATGGACTTGTTGTTCTTGTAGTAAGTACTCTCCTGACAGCCAGTGCTAAATCTAATCAATCATCCCTTAAATACATCATAGTGTAGATTCACCTCACTCCTTCATTAGCATTCATTAGCAATTAATCAACGCAGCAGGAGTCTCTAGAAAGTTCAACAATCCATAAGGTACATTTACATTAAAGATGAGCAAACATGAGGAGAGATAAAAAAGAAACAGGAGATGAGCAGTGTCAAATCTGTGGGAGAAAACTAAAGTTTGATTTGATCTTCAAAAAAGAAAAATCAACAGAATTTGGTTATTCAGCCTAAGACTTAAACTCTTGATTAACAAGCAGTAGCCTGCGTAACTCTATTACAGTTGTCACAAACAGATTTATGCTCCCATCAGCCTGCTGAGTACATTTGTTCCACTTCAAGTAAGCCTTATGTATTGTCATTATATCTTCAAAAGGAACGAAAAGACGTTGTATCCAATTTTTTGCAATTGTGGTCAATAGCTTAATTCAGTCTTTAACTGTGTTCTTGCCAGGAGTTGAGGGTTATAATGGAAGCCTATTTCCCTGTAGGATGAAAAGGAGTCCTGCTGTGGCGTATAATACCCTGAACCCATGGCTGAGAGCTGTATTGTGCCCACTGAAGTGTCTCTCTTCAAAATGAGAGAAATAGGGAGGGGGTGTCTTTTGCTGGTCAGTGTCAGCTTAGCATCAGGAATCCTGGAGACCCCACCTGCCTAACCTCATGGAATTCCTCTGAGCTCTCAACCAACCTAACCTGAATTTTCCCAATCACAAAAAGACAATTTCAGGGATTATTTCTGGAGGGTGAAAAAAAAATTAATAATGCAATGAAACCATTTTTATGCACATCTAATGTCTTGTTTTAATTATTCCAACTTACCATCTGATTTAAAAGTAATTCAAAATCACTGTGTTCACATGAGAAATGTGTAATAACCAGGTAATTCCAAAGCTTCAAAATGACATTAACTCACAGAAAGAGGTCTAAAATACCATAAAGGTAGAGACTACTGAAGCCATCCTGAGGTGATACCAATAATAACCAACCTGAATATAAATGCTAAATGATAACTGACATATTGTAGCATGCTATATGGTAAATTTAGACACACAGAAGTATACATACAGAATTATAACAGTTATAAGCAATATTCACTTGTTCCACACATGTTGAAGTCCTTGACTCAAGCCATGAATTGAAACCATTTTTCCCCAAACAAATACCTCAAACTCCAGTATAATCCAAACACTCTGCATCGGTAAACTTATCTCAGCAAGCATGAGCACGGAATTGCTACCGACAGGATTGCTTTATTTTGGGAGTAGCAAATGGCCTTGAAAGATTTGGGTCTTATACTGCAGAGGAAAGAAAGACCTAGATATTTTTTTCTTTTCCCTTTAAAGAAAATTTTACAAATGTCACAGTTTGTTGAATTGGTCCAGTCTGGTTCTCCATGGTTATAATTCAGAACGAGAATGAAGTAGCTGGCAGCCCAGCATGGCTCATCATTTGAGTTTCAAAATAGACTTCTGAACTCTTCTGAACCACTGCCACCTCTCTTCTCATTGAGTTGTTCTGGATGTTTTCTAAAAGCAGACTATATTCTGGATTTATTTTGAAGGAAAATAGCCTTTAAAAAATTTTATCTAAATGATTCATCTTTAATTTTTTTTTCAAGTACCTTTGTTGAGGTTCAGGCTCATTGCTAAGTGCACATTTCAGAAGCTGGTAGGTGGAGATATGCTTAGAAAAGGAATTTTTTTCTTATCCTACTTCTCTATTTTATCCCAGCAATTCACTGCACTGAGGAAAAACAATGCAGTCTGGATAGGAAACTGAATTAGCTGATAAAAGCATTAAATTAGAGACATGTTAAGATATCACTCAGGCCACTGGAGCCTCTACAGTGCTCTACTTAAGTCCAGTGGTAGCTCACATCCTCCTCACCAGAGCCTCTGACCGCAGTCATCGGCAGTGACTGACAGGCTCACATCAAGAGGCATCAAACCTTCATACATTTTTAAATACCCCAATGATCCTAATGGAGAATTTAAAACAATTTGGGAATTCAATATTAGGGAAATGCATTCAAATGCAAGATCAGACAAACATATTAGCCAATACTCCAAGTATTAATGGACCTTAGAACTAAATCTGTCCAGTTGAAGATAATTCATAAGGCCTTTTGGACACCGGGGATGGTCCTTAGGGTGGGGGTGGGGGGACACAGTCAGGAAATGAGAATAAAAGGCCAACGAACAGGATGGGGAGAGGGGATGGGGGTCAGCGCCACGGAGATAGATGCAGACAAAGAAGTAAGTGATTGGTTTTGTATCTTCTGTTTTTCAGACAAACTAAATCATGCATTATACCACTTTCTAGCCATTCAGTTAGACAGGTGAGTATGCTCAGCCTCAGAGTCCTAAGTTCAAAAATTAGCAAGATAAAAAGGATTTCACATAGTAACTATGTTCACAGTAAAATGGCAAGGACTTGCCATATTACTTCAGAGGTAGCGCATTCCTAAAGCACAAAACAGAGACTGCTCCTTCTCATTTTAAATGAAACTTAGGAAGGGAAAAAAAAAAAATCTTGCACTAGTAGGATTTTAGGCACATTACTTAATCTCTGCTTCAGTTTTCTCATATATGAAACAAAGACAATAATAGTACCAACCTCTCTGGGTTGTTATGAGGGCTATGTGATTCAATTTTTGTAAAGGGCTTATAAGAAGACCTGGCATATAGTAAGCTTTACACGTGTATGGCTGTTGTTGTTAAAATTTCAAGTCTTAGAATTTCTCAAGTGCAATATGATGAAGACCTTTTCTGGAAAAGATGTCTAATACATACTGGAAAGTCTCAAATTTCCCAGTTCAATGCCTGGTTCATTAAATGTTAGATATTATTTGTTATCATTATAGATACTAACAATAGATTAAGCAAACAGCCCAGAAGCAAGATTCAGGAATAAAATTCAGGAACACCTTGACCAACTCTTACTCAGCTACAATATACATACAAGTAATTCCAGTTGTTTATCTGGAAAGAAATAAAGAAGGACTAACTTTATGTTCATGGATTGCAATGTTTTACTATTCATGGATGAGTTCATTAAAGCAATGGACCATATGAACTACCCACCCTGACTTTCTGGGTTGTCTGATGCATTCTCAAGGGGACTTCAGAAGAGAGCAATCCATCTAAGGAAACTCTGATAAAGGATGATACAAGTAAATTATGATTATAACAGAATTAAAACAAACCAGACATTGCTGTAGTATAAACTAATGCTAATATAGTTTGCCAATAAACTGGAGTTCTCTGGACCACAAATTGTGACTCAAGAGTGAGGAATTTTTCTACCAAGTATACGCTCATCCATTATACCAGTAGAAGGAACAAATAGGAAAAAAAATCTTTGCTGTTTCCTATTTCTTAAGAAAATGCCATAACCAATACCATCGAATGGTGGAGAAGAAACCATTCTTCCACAGTGAGAACTCTGAAAGTGCAAATAAGTTCAGCTTTTAGGATTGGAGAGGTAAGCCACACATGGAGACAAAGAAAGCACATCAACGTGACACCTGAGTGACTCAGCGGTTGAGCATCTGCCTTCTGCTCAGGGTGTGATCCTGGGTCCGGGAGGAGCCTGCTTCTCCCTCTGCCTGTGTCTCTGCCTCTCTCTCTCTGTGTCTTTCGTAAATAAATAAATTAAAAATTGTAAAAAAAGAAAAAGAAAGAAAGAAAGCACATCACCATAAGCATGTCTCAAACCTAGTGGGAAATCCGACTGGGTAAAGAATGTACAGGGCTAGGCTGACACAAATAATAATGGATGTCTACAAACCAGGAGTACAAGAAGACAGGTGGCCAGTGTTGGGTGTCAAAGAATGATATGAAACCTGAAATTTAAGGATGGGATACAATCACTAAAACTGAGAAATATCAGATACTTTTCAGATAACCTACCAACTAAAAAGAACATGGAAAAATAACAGAAGACCTAAGTCATTGGAGAACCCCAGGATGG
Organism: Vulpes vulpes; assembly: GCF_048418805.1. Lineage (NCBI taxonomy): Eukaryota > Metazoa > Chordata > Mammalia > Carnivora > Canidae > Vulpes > Vulpes vulpes. The sequence goes on along the minus strand of NC_132792.1, from coordinate 42,398,297 downwards.
AGTAGGGAACCTGATGCCGCAGAACTGGAGCATGAGACAGTGGGATCTAAGGTATAAGGCAGCCGTAGAGGAATTGGAAGATAAAACAACAGCTTGATTTCTAGAGAACAAGGGATCAGTGTCCTATTAGGAGCAGCAGCAAATCCCGCTCAATCTTGAGCCACTGGCCTACATACCCAGAGCTCTTTCTCTGTGCTCTAGACTAGAACTCAAGAGTGTTTCAGAATCCTAGATAAGAAGGAATCTCCTAGATAATTAAATGATACCAATGGCTAACATCAAAGATAGAAGGCCAGAAGAGGCCTTCATTCCATGGGTAACCCAGCAGCCTTTCATTGATGCTTTCTTTGTTTTCTTTGACTTCTTGGTCCTTGACATTGAACTATAGTTTTTGTTCTTTATTTTTTTCTGGCTTAATATATGTTTTTCATGTAAATGCTCTGGATTAAATGAGATCAGAACTACTCAATATATAATTATTCTTATATCTAGAAATATAAGCACATTTGAAATAAAAAAGCAGTTAGGAATCCTTATCATATGTCATCAGGGAAATGAAAATTAAAACAACAATAAGATGTCACTATACACCTGTTACAATGCCAACATCCAGAACACTGACAACACAAATGCTGATGAAGATGTGAAGCAACAGGAACTCTCCTTTATTGCTGGTGGGAATGAAAAATGGTACAGCCATTTTAGACTATATAGTTTGAAGTTTTCTTTTAAGACTGAGCATACACTTACCACATGACCCAGCAATCACTCTCCCTGCTGATTCTCAAAGGAGTTGAAAACCTAAATCTAAGCATAAACCTGAGCATGGATGTTTATAACAGTTTTAATCATATTTGCCAAAATTTGGAAGCAACCAAGACATCCTTCTGTAGGTGAATGGATAAATAAATTGTGGGTCATCCAGACATAGAATAGTAGTATTCAGCACTAAAAGGAAATGAACTATCAAGCCATGAAAAGACATGGAGGAAATATAAATGCTTATTACTAAATTACTAAAATTATTAGCCCATCTGGAAGGTCTACATACCATATGAGTCCAGCTATATTACTTCTGAAAATGGCAAAACTGTGGAGACAGTAAAAAAGATAAGTGGTTGTCAGGGCTGGGAGGAGACAGGTGTACCATGGATCTATGTCATGGTACACTTGTCTAAATCCGTAGAATGTGCAACATCAAGAGTGAACCCTAATGCAGACTATGGCTTTGGGGTGATAAGGATATGTCAATGTAGGTTCATCAACTGTAATAACTGTACCACTCTGGTGGGGGATGTTGATAATGAGGGAGGCTGTATAGGAGAGGGGGTGGGGAGATATGATAAATCTTTGTACCTTCCCTTCAATCTTGCCATGAACCTTAAATTGCTCTAAAGAAATGAAATCTTAAAAAGAGGGAGAAGAGGAGGAGAAGGAGGAGAGAGAATCAGGAATTCAGCCATTTTCCCCGAAGCAGATGCACTGCCCACTTTGGAGTTCTGTACCATCAACACTGATGTCCCTGCATGATCAAGTGCCCCACTAGTTCTCAGTGGTTATAAGCTACTTGGTCAAACTTCATTCTTAACAGAAAAAAAAGAGGGGAAAAAAAGCATTGTAAATGCTTTTAAGATGGTAAGTTCCTTCATGAATCACATTCAAATTAGAAATGGCAAAAGAACAGTGGAGAGTGATAGGTATAATAGGACTTTGGACAAAAAAAGGAAGAACCTCTCTAAACGGGAAATAAAGGACATAATTAAAGAGATCTCCTGTATCTGCTTTTTGTTCATTTTGTTTGCTAGTTGTTCAAGTATCATTTTCTAAAACATGAAACCATGGCACTTAGGCAAATGTAAAATGAACACATGTCAAAGATTTCATTTAAGTTAGTAAATAATAAGGGAATCTTGTAAGATGTTAAAGTAGGTCTAATAATAATAATAATAATAATAATAATAATGGCTTTGAGAAGCCAGTGTATACAGGCCATTTAACAAGGACACTTTTGGATAAGATTGCTACGTTAGATATAAAACTGGTTAGTGTCCAACAGAGCCCTAAACAGAAAGGTTTAAGTTTAATTCACTGGACAGATATTCTTTGCATCTCTTTTGAAAAAAAAAATCTAAAAGTTAATCTCTGCCTTTACAGTGTTGCAATTGCCCAACCAAAATGGAAAGACAAGTCAAACACTCAGTGAAAGGACACCCAGTAATCTCGTTTGCCTCTTTCCAAGTTTTAAACAATTTTTCTGACACCACTATCACTATATCACATGCATGCTTTCTTTAAAAAAGAAAATCCATGCTCATTTTAACCATGTTTTTGCTAACAACAGAGCAATAACGTATTTGCTATCAATGTGAAATATTAATACGATGCTCTGTTCATGCAAAATATCCATTTTCCCTAAAATTCTAAGTCATTGTTTCCTTAAAAATGCAAAGCTGTTGCTGAGCATTTGTTTAGAAATCAAATCAACTTCATGAGTGTGTGCACATACATCATGTTTTGCTTATAATCAAATGTTGTTCTCAACTAATTCAAAGCCAGAAAAGAAATCTTGGATGTTTCACAGTGATAATCACAGTTTAGTTTAGGTAAGGATTTATGTGTTGATTATATGTTATATGTATGTAAATACATAGGCTAAGCCTGGATCCCTATTTTATAAAGCAGGATATATCAAAATTAAGACACTTAGGGTCATTAATGACTTTGAAATGGTATGATAAAGTATCATGAGGAATGAATAATACACCTTCTGAGAATGTTATACTTCTCTATGAGTAACATTAGTTGCATAGTGAAATTATTAGTCAGGCAGGTTTGATTCTAGTTTTATTTATGAAGGAGAGACGAGAAATTGATTAACTCTTAGCTGTAGAGTGTCAAATCTGTCAGAAATATTTTTCTATTTAGATTTTTAATAAGACCAAGTTAGCACAAATGAACATTATTCAGAATCACATAACTAATTTTTATATAATCCAGCCTCAAAGACACATGGAATTGCCTGATTTTAGTTTATTAGAAAATCTAGGAATAAGGCTTGAAACATATAGCATATAGCAGTAATTTGGGAAGGTTGTTTAGGATACACTAACCATAACTGTGTCTGGCTATTTTCAATTATAGAAACTAAATTTACCCTGACACAGTCACAAAAAGAAGTTCAAATTCAAAATTTGAGGCAAATGCATTCACACGGCCATGCCAAACCCACTTATGTGTGTACTTCTCACTACACAGATTAGAACATTACAAAAGACAAAAAAAAAAAAAAAAAAAAAAAGAACATTACAAAGAACGTGAAGGGTGTGGTGATTATAGTCATTAAGAGCTTCTTCATATGAAAAAACTTCCCTGAAATGTGTAAGTTATGATTCAACTTACAAAATTCAATTTCTTCAGAATTATCAATTAACACATTGATTACTCTTTATCAGAACGTGTCATGTAAAATTTCATGTAAAAATGAACCCAGTAATCTAGACCTGATAAGCTCCAGAGATAACCTAATGTCAAGGTTTAAATCACAGTGAAATTAATTTTTAAAGTATCTGATGGACCTTTAAAGATGAATCAATAGGCTAAAATAAGAAAGTTCCGCTTTTTGATCCCATGGAAGGATCTTTATTAATTGCATTGTTTTAGATCTCTAAAGACTTTTTAAAAATAACTATTTTTTGACTTTCTGCTAGACTGTTGGTTGAGTTCCAAAAGAAGCTTTTCTCCACACTTAAACTTGGACTTGGCAAATGGTTTTACTCTTGCATAAGGGTCTAGATGGCACTCTCTCACGCCTCTGGTTACTCATTACACTCAGGGCCAAACTCAAAGAGACAATTAATTACCCTCAAGAAGTTTATATTCAAATAATTCCAGCATTCTTGTATCCTTTATGGTTTCCTTGATGTGTTATTTTCCATTACCTTCCATGTTGGAATTCAGAGCTTAAACAACTCAAGCAATTAAATCACTATGGTATCCTATCATTTGCTATATGTCAGGTTGTTAGGAAGGCCTTGTATTAGGCACACACAAGCAAAAAGAAAACTCCAATTTGGAGGGGATGCATCTGGGATATATACTCAACCTCTGTGATGAAGCATGTGTTTTCAACTATGTCAATTCCAGATTTCCTGACTTGCTGGAAGTTGCATAAAAATTTAAATTGCATAGTCCCCTGAAACCACTCTACAAATAAATGCCAGCTATGTATATTGGTCAGAAAAGAGAGGGCGGGGATGGGGGGGAGAAACACATAATCTGGGTTTTTCATTCCCAGTGCTGGCTGCATAACTATCATTAGGTTTGGCCCTCTTCCTCAAAAGTCCAATTAGGATAAATCCCACCCTCTTGAAAGACCTGGAACCAATCACAATCATCTGAGGCATGCATGCTAATGATTCTCAGATAGAGAATGAGTCCCAAGGCTTTGACTTTCAAGGTCTGGTGCCAAGCACAGACCTATAAATGGGCAATGAGTGTGACAGGGAACAGTCCTCTTGGGAGTCCTTGTGCCTGTTCTTTGGTATATGGTCTCTCAATTAATTATGAGATTCAGTCCCACAAAAGTGGTTGCAACATATTTGGGGGTTCTGGCATAGCGTACTCAAGAGGCATGTTAGATGTCTGGCTTTGATTCTGCATTTGCTATCTTCTTGGTTGATTTCTTCATCAATACATTTCAGGCACCTAGAATACCACCTGGAACATAAAATTGTTCAATAACTGATTACTGAGTGAGTGAATGAGTGAATGAATGAGACAAGACTTACAAAACAATTAGGAAACAAGATGAGCCAATTTAAAATATTTCTGGGCTGAATATAGTCTATGAGTTAATGCACACACACACAAGAGAGAATATCAGCATTGGCTGCAGTTAAAGGGAAGGGCTCCATGAAGTCAGCATGATTTGCAATGGACTATGATTGGCTGGCAGGGTTGATCAAGCAGGAAAAAGTGGGAGGCGCTTGAGTGTGAGTGATTTTATGGAACATACTGGCCTTTTTTGGTCACTGGATTTCGTGAGTTTCATAAAACTTTGATGAAACTCAGCTATTGTAATGCCGAAAATTCAATAAGAAGCCTTAATTTGAGAATGTTCACTTTGTTTTCATTGAAAATCCGGTTACTGTCATTTCTCCTTACATTCTGTTAATGAATTCACACAATGAAACATTCCTTAAACACTTACAATATGGGAGTCTCTGTGTTAAAAGCCAGAGATTCATATTAAACCCCATACCTGTCCCTTATTGGTTCACAGTCTTATGGAGACGACTGACAAGAGAGCAGAACATTACACAGTGTTATACTTTGAGAACACTTTGAGGCCACATGTCCTCACTCCTCATAAAGGCAAAAGAGTTCTCATTTCCTTTATGAGAGCTATTTCTCTGTGAGCTGATGGGCACCTTATTTCATTAAAGAGAAGATTTTCGGCAGTTAATAAAATTTTACTTTTTTCTCCTTTTCTGGATTTGCATCTATACTGTGCTATTTAATTCAATACACGAGTCTATTCAAGACACAGAAAAATGGGTGAGCATCAAAGGTCATCATTCCCAGACTCATCTCCTTTTAATAAACTCTCCATCATCTTCCACTGTTTGGCACTCAAGAGGCCTACAAATGTCATCTCACTCAGTCCAAATAGCTCCGATTAGGCAAGGTTGTTAAATTATGATGATCATGAAAGAGTAAGTTTTCAAGAGCATTTAGGCATTGCACTCTTGTGTTTCCATGTTCTTAAACTTCCTTGAAGTCTAAATGAAACAGACATAAAGGTCTGTTTCCTATGTTTCTTCTTTGACTAAGTTTACTGTAAATGGGAAATAATAAATGTAAAACACCTGGCCTGTAGCCAGCCTCCAATTTAAGTTAGACATGATTAAGTAATGAAAGTCTCACTCAGAACTTCTCTACTTCACTAGAGGTGCAGATGTGAGGAGGGACCATGGACTACTTCTCTTCCCCCAACCTCTGGAATGGCGGACACACTAGCGCACCACTGCCTGTTGCTGCCATTAATTCAGCTGTACCTTGGTCTCGAACTTTTTACAGACATTATCTCTCTTCATCCCCCAGACAACCCTTTAAGGTACGAGTTATTACCTTTATTCCACTTTAGAGATGATGAAATAGAAGCTCATAAAAGTTAATTAACTTGCTAAACTCAGAGTTAGTAAACGATAGAGCTGGCTTTTTCCCCAAGACCTCCATGCTCCTCAACCTTGTGTAATTCTGCTTCCTAAACCTGTGAGGGGTTGGGGCTGAGCTCATTCCATTTCTAGCTGCTTTTTGGATAAACAAAGTTTTGTACCTTTTCTGAAACAGCTCAAGCCCCCTTTACTTTGGCCCCTGTAGCTGTAAAGGTTCTTCCTCTAGGGTTTTCTTTAGAAGGTCAAAAAAGCTGGTTCAAATTCTGCGCAGTAAGAGGTTTGCACTGTGTAGCATGTAAGCTCCTTATGTCTCAGAATGTTAACCTGATTATGCTTCTACTGAGTGTGTGGTGTAGGACATGGTGATGTTTCACTAGGACAGATGAGGGACTGGAGGACTCGTAGAAGGAGCTAGCAATGTGGCACGGTTTCTATGTATTTCATGGGCAGAAGGTACATAAGAAGTACATGAGTGCCACACCATAGGCCTTGGAGCAGACTTTGCTTGTTGCAGCCCAAATACACTCTCCATCTTTACTTTCTTAACTAAACCTGGATTTTGTTCAGGGTGTCAAAAATATTCATGTCATAGACTCTCTTGCAGCTATCGAGGTGCAAACAAAAGTCTACTGGGTCGAGGTTTGGGAAAAGCTGTTGTTTTTCTGATGAAAGATGGCAGCTCCAGCTTCTTTTACCCCTTTGTTCTTTCTTCGTTCTCTCTAGAGGAAAAGCAGCCATCTTGTGACTGTGAGCACCAAACGTCTCAGGAAAGATGATGGAGCAGGAAGTTAGAGGAAACTTGGGTTTTTATTAAATTACTTGAGCAAAAGCACCATCCTTGAATTGCCTATTTCTACAGTAGAAAAATCAACCTTTATTTAGTTAGGCAGTACTAGCAATGTTTAATTTGAATTACATGCATCTCCAAATTATACAGACCTTGATCCTACTCTTACCTCAATATCTTTGTCATTCTTCAGCTAAAAAAAAAAAACATCAGTTAAAATAGCTTCTAACCATATAAATCTTAGTTAGAGCTTTTACTCATAAGCACTCATACTATGTATCTCTAGCTTTCTCTTGAATATCACGTAGGCAAGAATGTAGACAAATAAGCAAAATTCTATCTTAATTTTCCTACCATTTAGAATGGAATTAGTCATTTTTAAAGATTTTATTTATTTATTTGAGGAAGAGAGCACACACACCGGAGATAGTGGCGGGGGTGGGGGCGGGGGGGGCAGAGGGAGAAATCCAAGAAGACTCAAAGCTAAGTGTGCCGACACGGGGCATGCCGACATGGGGCTCAGTTTCATGACCCTGAGATCATGACCTGGCCTAAAACCGAGAGTCAGATGCTTAACCAACTGAGCCACCCAGGTGCCCCAGAATTACTCATGCTTATGTATAATCTACCTCAAGGGCTTCATGTGAGAAGAGTTAAAAATATGTACAGCCACCCTGGAAGAATAGAACTCTTTGCATATAAAATATAATAATTAGTAATGTATTAATAGTTTGCTCTGATTAGCGCCTGCTATTTTAAATTTGTTAAATGTTCTTCAAATATGTTATGAAAAATTTTAATGAATTATGAGTAAAACTCCCTCAGAACATGGGGTTGCCTTTTTTTATGAATATGAATGCAATCAGTAGGTTTCTGTGGGCTCTAGAATTAAGCAGAATTAGGCCCCCAAAAGGATCAATTCTGGAAGTGAGACAAAGCACAAAGATCATAATTCTGAAAGGGGAAAGTAGGTTGGAGAAAGGCATGGGGCAACATCAGATTTTTGAAAAAGAACAGAGAGCTTCCTCAGGAGAATCACTGAAGTGATCTTTAAAAATAGATCTCATTAAAGTGAAAAGAATAATGCTATCATAACTCTGATGCCAACAATTGAATAATTGTTCTAATAAAGTATTTAAAGCCATTAAGTGTCTTTTGCAAGAAGAGACTGAAACAAAACAGTGACTATGAAAAACAATAAAGGTGTAACTTGCCAGTGAATTCAACTAGAAATTTCATTAAATCCCAGCTCTAACTCATCTGAATTTAGAGGCCTACATATTTTGCACATTGATGTTCAATAAATATTCATTGTCCTTTCTTAATTAAAGAATAATACTCTTGATCCAAATCAGTGGGTAATTATAAAATGACTTTCAATGGAAACAAGAAGGCCTAGGAATGGGAAAATGCTATATAAACTTTTTTTATCGTGGATTTTTTTTAAAAAAAGGACTTTCACAGTGTTAGAACTTTCTTAATTATAACTTCTACGAAAAGGCGAGAGTATGCCCAAAACAACATTATTGACCTTTCACTGGTTGATAAAACTTCACAAATTTACTTTCAAACGACCAGTAGATTTGGAAACAATGTGATCACGTGAATGTCAGTTTTGGAGAATGGTCATAAATAAAAGGTGATGACAAACAGCAAGGCTCAGGGCACGGAGCGATCTCTCGTGAGGGCCACAGGGGTCAGCGTGAAGCTCTCGTCCTCTCTAACATCTGGATTATTGATGGGGAGCATTAATGATGTGAAAGACAGAGCACACAGCATGTTAATAAAATTTGCAGATGTTACAAATTTGGAAGCTGTTGCACACACCAGGAGACTAAGAATTAATACAAATGGATCTAATGAGATTACAAATACACGGAGAAAAGAGGACAATTAGATTCCATTTAGAAAAGTGCAACTAATCAATCTGGGGGGAGGTAATCAGAAACATGTTCACTCAGCAGGTCTGAAGACAAACCTGGGAAGTAATCAATTTAAACAAAAATGCAAAGCACAATAATACGACTGCTGGGATCTGAGAAGCAGTGTTGCTCCAAGATCACTCAGCAGTTCCACCTGCGAGCCTTCTTCCCCTGGAACTGCCCCCGAAGTGAGTAGATCCGAGGCCAGAGGTCTGAAAGCCCAAGACTAATTAATTTGGAAGTCAAGAACTGAGAGCATTTCCTGGTGCCATGGCATTAGCAACGACCGTTTCCAGATTCTGGACTGAGCAGCCCCAGGTTCACCAATGCACTACAGTGTTGAAAAGAGGGGCGCTGAACATGCTAGCCAGGGACAGGTCCGTTCAGGTACATGACCCAGGTCAATGACTCTTCCCATCTCAAAGGAACTGAGCATTCCAGGAGGTGGGGTAGGGTAGCAAAATAGTTTTGATAGGACTCAAAGGTATAAATATAGCCTAGGGGAAAGAAGACCAGCATAAAGGCAAAAAAAAAAAAAAAAAAAAAAAAGAAAAGAAAGAAAAAACACAACCAAACAAACCAAAAAAAAAACATAGACTTCCGGTGTCAGCTGTATCAGTTATGAGTATACAACTTTGGAAAAATAATTTGCCTTGCTCTATGTTGTTTAGCTGCTATAATATATTTAACTGCTATGCGCCTCTGCTTTTTCACTTGTAAAATTGGTATAATAATACCTGTTTTTCCAAGCTGTGGAAGGATAAAGAATAATGCTTATAAAGTGATTAGCATAATCAGTACTAATGATTTCACTGTGAATTTGGTTATTCTGGGAACCTCTAAAGTTCTTTGAAGTCACAAGGGCAATTGGAAGCCCTTGATTAGTTACTTCGAGAATATTATGGGTTAACATTTTAATTTTTAGGGCCCGCATGCACACGAACTTACTCCAGGGATTGTCATCATCAGATTAGATAAGATCACAGAAGGACGATGAGCAGTGATGTAATAATTGCTTGGCAATTAGAAAACCAAATCGCCTGGGCCAGCATGTCCTTGGAGAAGAAGGAGAGAGAGTAGGACACTGAACGCTATGAAAACTCAAGGCCACTTGGGTGTTGAGAAGGCCTCAACTCCAAGACTCCTATCAGGATAGTAGGAGCAGTGATGAGCATCAGCCTTTAAAGGTTCAGGGGTGGTCTTCAAAAACCAAACTGGAAACAAGGTAAGGTCTGTAATAGCAAGGCCCCAAAAGATCATCTCCTGTCACTACCACACAAGTGCTTTCTGCATTACAGGCCCACTGGGGTGAGTCAGCAGAAAGAATAAATATTAGCAGGAGTCCCAAGAACTTGTCCAAGAAAGATGATATGTGGCCATTTACAACAAAGCAAGCAGAGGCCAACCTTAAAGGCCAGGAGGTCACCCAACCGTAGGACAAAACAAGAAACAGCTTCCGAGGCAGTAGAGACAGACACAGGTGATGGGCTGGGGAGGTGGGCAGAGGCGGGCTCCAGTGAATCAAGGCTCTGGAGATAAAAGCAACAATGGAAAATCCCCAATGAGGCACTACCTGGCCAAACCCTACAAGCAGGCAGCTGGGAATCATAACATGTCCCTCTCTATCATTTCCCCCATTTGAATCCTTCCTTTCGTCTTGATGATTTTACCTCTGCTATAACCCTTAATGTGTCTTTTATCCCCCCCATTTATAGAGCCCACAACCAAGGTTCAGGTTCACCATTGCCTCTCCTCAGGACCATGTATAGGCTCCCAACGGGTCCCTCTGTATGCACTCAGCTTCCTCCTGCAGGACAACCCTTCCCAGTCTACTCAGCAAAGTGCAGCCAGAGTGATCTTTCAAAAGGCAGATATTATCACGTGTACGTATTCCATTTCAGACTTCTGTTTAACACTCTTCGGTGACACTCCCCTGAGTTCAGGATAGAAGTTAAAGTAGTGAAGGTGGCTTCTGGGTCCCACATGGTCTGGCCCTACCTTCTTCTCCAGCTTTATCACGCACAACACCCTTCATCCTCTCCTCTGTTCAGTCCCGCACCCACCTCGACCAGGGCTATTATCATCTTCCACCCCATCCTCCTTTATTTATTTTCATCTAGTTTAACTTTCTTATAATATCTAAGCTTGATCAACTCAACCCTTCCTCAGAGAAACCTTTTTCAGTGAGTCACTGCTCCCTCTTTTAGACATGATATACGTCTATACACATCTGCAACGTGTATAAACAATTGAAATTTTATATCTTTTGTGGGATTCTGTGATTAGAGTCTATTCCTACCTACTCCTTTCAGGTTCATTGAGGGCAGACTCATTTTTCTTTATACTGCCCAAAACATTAGTCTACTGTATGTCATTTTTTGGAAGTCTCTATAATTGGCTGGAGCATTCAAACAGAATTTCTGGCTTTTACCAATTTTCTTGGTGGATATTTCTTCTCCCTCTTCAATGAGATCTGTATTGGAAGACTGTTTTGCAGTCTGTTGTGCAGAATAATGGCTACCCCGAAGATGCCCACATCTTGCTTCCCACAGTCTGTAACATATTAGGTTACATGGCAAAGGGGAATTAAGGTTTCAGATAGAATTAAGGTTGCTAATCAGCAGACCTTAAAATAAGGAGATTATCCTGGATTATCCGAGGGGCTCCGTATAATCACAAGGGTCCTTATAAGTGAAAGAAGGTGTCCAAAGTGTCAGAGTGACAGCAAGATGTAGCTCATGAAGAAGGTCAGGGTGATGTGGTGCGAGAAGGACCTGACCTAATTATCTCTGGCTTTAGATATGGATGAAGGGGGCCAACAGCTAAGGAATGAAGAAGCAGCTCTAGAAGCTGGAAAAGCAAGGACATGGATTCTCCCCTAGAGCCTCCAGAAAAAATAGCTCTGCCAACACCTTGATTGTAGCCTGGGAGACCAGAGTCAGGCTTCTAATCTGCAGATCTAGAGGATAATAAATTTCTGTTGTTTGTGGTACCGCAAGTTTGTGATAGCAGCCACAGAAGTAACAACCAGTAATCTTTATCTCTCTTGAATGCTAGTATATATCTTGATGGTCAGTCACATTGTCTTACTAGGGTAGTTACTTGGAGATGGTTAAGAGGGCTGGACATGGCATCCCCTGCCACATGCTCTGCCCTCTCTTGCCATGGCTCATTCTAACAATAAAGCATGCTGTTGGTAGGCTCTCAGCAATTGCCCCTACTGGGCACTTCCTCTAGGCCACTTGGGGGCACTTGTAGCTTTGGGGGCTGGCAACAACTGTGTGTGACTAATACTATCAGAGACTCTCTGCTCTGTTTCCTGTAGCCTAATGTGCCGAGAGACTTCCAGTCTTCACGGTTCCCAATGCGGCTCCTATTATTGACTCCTTTAGGGTCTTTGTTCTCCCAGCGTTCATGAACAACAATCATATTCCCTAGTGACTCAACAGATCAAGAACATTTCTTCCGGAAGGTGGCTCATACCGAATGACCTTTGGTGACAATGGCTCACAAAGCTCATTTTGTGTTTAAATCTTCTGTTATATGAGAGAAGCAAGACTGGAAAGCACTACACAGCAACTCCACATAGCCGCTTCTCCTCACTTTTTTCCTTTGCCTCATCCTGCTTTTTTCTGAGGTGAACAAGGAGTGCTAATTCTCTGTTGGCTTAAGGTTGAGCTCTAACATCTGTAAGAAGCTTCTAAGAGAGCTGCAGGATTCACCATTCAGGTACCTAAAAATCATGCCAATGCCACAAATTCCTCTAAACCTGTGCCTCCAAAGGCCATTGGGACCATTGGGACCATTCTGGCCCCAGAATGTTCGAGATGACCCACAGTTCCATGGGTAGATATGCAAATTATACACTGATAACTACTTGGTTGCCCATGAAACCAAAGCTGACACATCATGAGATGGCATGAACCAACTCAGGCATGAAGTCAACTGCCAATAGCTCAAAGATTGAAATAAGATGAAAGAGAGCTAGTCCAACCTAATGGGAAGAGCAGAAACCACTAATCATGGGCACATTAAGATCGGGTACAACTATTCTCAAACACATTTCTGCCACTTACCAGTTGTGTAACTTTGGAAAACTCTTGGAATTCTCAGAGCCTCAGTTTCCTCACCTGTTAAAACAAAGATGAGAAGATGTCGGGCATCGTTCTAACATATTGATCTCTATGGCAGGCAAATGTTCAGCGTTCAAAAAATAAGACCTTGATGCTCCTAGAATGAAGTGTTATCAGTCAATGCTTTTCAAACTATAAAACTGTTCATGAGAAAAATTCTCACTAATATGGATTGTTTGTCATATATGGGCAGAATAGGGAGGTTGGGTTTGCCATCAGGGTCCTGCAATTTTTTAAATTCCATATCACCCTTTGCAGTTACTTGTCTCTTTTTTTTTTTTTAATTAATTTTTATTGGTGTTCAATTTACCAACATACAGAAAAACACCCAGTGCTCATCCCGTCAAGTGTCCACCTCAGTGCCCGTCACCCATTCCCCTCTAACACCCGCCCTTTTTCTTCCATACTTAACCAGACATGATTAAGCAGCCCCAAGTCTCAATGGACCGACTCGTGTCCCCTTCTAAGTCTCTTTCTGGCCCTCCTTCCTGTGACCAATTCACCTGGTTATGATGTTAATGGGATTGCAACTGTCTGATGAAGGAAACTCAGGGAAGTACTTAGATCACAATCTATTTCTCTCATGCAATATGACCACCCTACACAGAGAAATGCACACATTTTTCAAGAATTCAAGGTTATGCAGACACTGCAGAGCTTCAAAGAGCACTCCCTACAGAGTACTAGACAAAATGTACTTGCTTCAGATTTAAACATAATCTGGCTCAATCCAACCAGTCAAATGATAATTAAAACTAACATTTACTGGGCATTTCCTATGTGGCAGGCACAAAGGCAGGTACTGTCTCATCCCATCCTCACCACAATCAGGTGGGCAAGGATTTTCAGATGAGATGAATGAGGGATAGAATATTTAGGCAGCTTGACTGAGTTAGTGACTTAAACAGAGAAGCCACCTGTTTATTGTTTACCCAAACTTCCCAATTTCAAATGATCCCCAAAGATTTTTTTTTTCAGCTCCTAATGCTCTCCATGCTCATGAATTAAAAAGAACACTTTTTCCAATGACACCTTACAACAGAATCACTCACTTCATTTTAATCGGGACCCTTAAACTTGGACTTCGGGTAGTTAGAAGTACCATGAAAACCATAACGAACTAGACTGCAATGGCTATTATCACAATGGTAAAGCTTTAAGTGTTTTATATTTTCATATTTATTCCTCTCACTTTTAACTACTATATTTACTTTTTATTTAAACACTGAAATGTGTCAATATAAATCCTTGCTATGTGCAATGAACTGGCAGGAGTAATTTAACTTTAAAACATTATAAAAATCATAAGGAAAAGAACTATTTTTACATTTTTAGAAACTTTGATGGACGATTTTACTGAGTGACAGTCAATGGGAGCAGACAAGCAATGCAACGTGATTAGACATACGGAGCTGTTGGATTTCTCAACCCCACGGGCAACAGAAATGGCAGAGCAGATTTTTGGGAAATTTTACACATTAGTACATAAACAGTCTGTCAAGAAATCACACTTTTCAGATGTCTGCCTCCTACAGTCTTCAAGACATTACAAACTATCACAAATGTGATTTGCAAAGGAGAAGTTTCCTAGCCTCAATAGAAAGTGATTGTCATCACTGACAAAGTCCAGGAATATCAAGTGAAAAACAATAAATCCTTTAAAAAAAACTGATCTGGCAGTGAGTTGTGCACCATTACAGCTAAAAAATATAACTCAATAAAGTTTTCCCCCCATAGATTTAATATGTTGCCAGCAAGAGCAGATTTGAGCTACGTTGAGTAGGAAACCAGATTTGAAAAAGGACATACTAAAAAAAAGTACACCGTAAAGCAGCCTGAAAGTATATAAAAGCAAAAAAAAAAAAAAAAAAAAAAAAAAAAAAAAAAAAAAAAAAAAAGCGCTTGGCAACTGTTTGTAAAATGGGATGAATCAAAAGCCAATTAAGAGATCAAAATATATGGAGCCAATATCATAAAAGTGGGGGCGACAATATAGGCAGCTTGGAAGCTAATTAGAATGGAGAGGTGATAATTGTATGCACTGGGGGAAGGCAAACTGTAGAGTCTCGAATGGAAATGAGGCAGAGATTGAGAAGGAAAAGATCTCAAACACTTCTGTGGTGTGGTAGTAAATAGTCAAAAACAAAAATGTGAGAAATGAACCCCTTGGTGAGGTGAAGAAAACCTCTTTACTAACCCTAAGGTTCATGGCTTAATAGACTCTAAAGGGCCATGGTTCCTTGAAAAGAGAAATTGTGGGGGTTTTCCTTCTCCCCACTGGAAAGAGGATGCTCTCCAGTCATCTGTGTTCCCCCTCTTTTTTCCTCTTAGAGTGGGCTTGAGGGAGCCTGAAGATTGGGGATTACAGATGAAGCTCCACTTCAATTTCTAAACTGTTTCTCTGGGCAGCACGCCAACATTTTTTTTTTTTTTTTCTTATCTGGTCTCCACAGCTCTGGGCTCACCCTTCCTTCCTTCCTTCCTTCCTTCCTTCCTTCCTTCCTTCCTTCCTTCCTTCTTTCTTTCCTTCCTTCCTTCCTTCCTTCCTTCTTTCCTTCCTTCCTTCCTTCCTTCCTTCCTTCCTTCCTTCCTTCCTTCCTTCCTCTCTCTATCTCTTTCACTCTTTCCCTCTCCCTTTCTTTCTTTCTTTTCTAGAAATGTTTGTCCCTGCCTATCTTATGGCTGTTCCACTTTTTTTGTATGTTATTTGCCTTTTCCAGAATTTCTGCAAAGTCTTGTTCTTTCCCTGATGATGACCTATTTGGTCAGAATGCCTGTAGAGCTTTACTCCAGATAGCAAATGAAGCAAAAACAATGCCTTTCTTTTAATAAAGTCGCTGAAGTGACAACTCCCAGACTATGGCAAAAAAAAAAAAACAACTTGAAGTTTGATGAGACTCCACATTCTTCTGTTCTCTTATTCCTAAACCTCTGAGTCTTGGGCATGCAGACATTCTGGGCAGTCAGCTTCCCATGGACTTTGTCAAAGCAACAATATGTTTCCATAAACACTCTTGTAGGTCAGGCTCTTCCAAACTGCTTCCACAAGTTCTTTCTCTTTATAGAATGCTTGAAAGGATGGTTGCTTCAAGACAAAGATTTGATGGCTTTTGTTTGGTTACTTGTTTGATTCTTGGCAAGTAAAACAGTGTCACTTATGAACCTCTGAAAGCATTATACAAAGAAAAAATATTAAAGCCACATTTTATAATTTTTTAACTGACAAAGTGCCAAAATCTACACCCAAAAAAGTACACAGAGGAAATAAAACCTTGGGTAGCATATACATAATGGACTAGCAGATATTATAGTGAATAAAAAATTAATTTTATATATCGAACAGGTAAAATTTGAAACAGACTCAGAAAATCAAGATGGATTGAAATGAGATAAAACACAAAAGAGTGATCAGAGGTCTCCAAATAATTATTTCCTTTGGAGGACAATCAACTCTTAACCATCCTAGAAAGCTTCACAATTGTCTAGTCCTCTCAAACATAAGCCTCCTTTCCATCTAGAAGACATTCATTATAAATATGGCCTTATATTTTGCACTGTGTAGTATAATATTATAATTATATTATAATTATATAATATATTATTATATGATTATATATTATATAATTATAATTATACTATAATATTATATACTGCACAGTGCAAAACACAAATCAAAACCACACAGCACTTCTACTTCTAATCAAGATGGAGTAATAAGTGATATGCTTACCATCCCACCTGAAACAAAGAAAAAAACCAGATGAAAATATGAAATAAGCATTTTTTAAGCTATGGAACGTTAGGCTGCAAAGCAGAATAGTTCATGAGAGATAGGAAACAAAAGGGTTGAAGCCTGTAATAATCCCAGATGATAACAAAAACACACTATGTTTTGAGAGAATTTCCAGGACATGGCAAAGAGAATGAGAATCTATAGGAAGCCTGGCACACATCTCAAGTTGAGGAGACAGAGCTAAGAATTTGGGGAAACCAAGAAGGCTAATGTCCACAGAACAGAATACTGAAAAGTGGAAATCTGTACACAGAGAGAAACCCAAAGATCTGTCAAGGTCTCCTTTGGGTAGTCAGAAGAATATTGATCAGCATGTGAATTGTAAAAATGTTCAAGACATTCAAAAGGACCACCTGAAATAATTAGAAAGATCAGCTCCTAGAGTTCACACAAGGCTGGAAATAATGCCTGTGCCCAACAATCAAGGTGGAAAATTCACTATGTATTAAGGAGAGAACTCAGAAGGAGGGTAATAATTAGCCCTAGATAAAACATGGCATGAATTTTAAAAGAAAGACTTATTAAAATCAATCTGATTCCAAGAACTTAACTGCATCCCACAACAAAGCTCGAGTGTTTATAAGAATACATAATATCCACACATAACAAAATAAAATTGGCCATGCTTGGCATCCAATTGAAGACTATCAGATAGGCAAAGCAAGAGAATGTGACTCCTGATGAGGAGAAAAAGCAATTAACACAAAATGGTCCCAAATTGACATAGATAGTAGCATTAGAAGAGTAGGACTTTAAAAGTCTTTTCAAAACTATATTGCATACGTTCAATAAGCTAGAACAAGCTAAGTAAAGGCGTATAAGGTTTTTTAAAAGATACAAATTGAATTTCTAAAAATAAAACCTATAATATATAAGATAAAATAAAGTATGCTGGATGGGATTAAAAGTAGAGTAGACATTTTAGAAGAAAAAATAGTAAACTTGGAAACATACAGTATTAAACTACAGAGAGAAAAAATGTCAAAAACAAACAATAACTAAAATCATAGCATCAGTGAACTGTGGGATAACAAAGCTGAATATACACATAATAGGAGTTCCTGATTTGAGGAAAAGGGAAAGAAAAAAAATACCTGAAAAAAAATGATTTTTTCAAAATTGGGTAAAAACCATAAACTTACAGTTGCAAGCATGAAAAACATGAAGAAAATTATATTAAGGTACATCGTCCTCACCAAATATTATAAGACAGTAAAAAAGGGCAAGTCTCAAATGTGGCTAGACAAAAAAAAAAAAAAAAAGGACATTATGGAAAGAGGAACAGGGTAAGGATTAAAACAGATTTATTACTAGAAATAACCCAAGTGAAAAGAAAAAATGCACCATTATCTTTAAATACTTGCAGAAAAAGAAAGACTGTCCAGTTAGAATTCTCTATCCCCAAGCAAATCTGAAATCAAAAGTACAAAAGATCTGAATGAATTTATCACCAGTAGACCTGCACTATGAAAAATATTTTTATAAAAAGGGAAAAGGCAGGCAGAAAATACCACCTGGAAAGCTGTTCTACTAAAAAGAAGTGAAAAGCACTAAGGATGGAACTCTGTGCTCTTCCCCAAGGTAACCCCATGACAAGCATGATGGAGGTGGTTAACGGCACCAAACATCCTTCCCCCAACCTCTATAGTGAGGCTAATTGCTGGGAATCTGCCATTAGACAAGGACTGCATTTCCCCACCCCTCCCCCCTTTTGCATCTAGCCATGACTATGTGGCCAACACAGTGATGTGGTCACTCTAGGCCTCCCAAGGGTACAGCTTCCCCCCTCTCTTTCTTCTTCGGTGACAACCTTGGCCATGTGTTGATGATGGCAGGCACAGTATGGAAGGAACTTGTGTAAAAAAAGTATCTGGTTGGCTTTTGTTCTTGGTTCCTTGGAGGAAGCCTCTGAACCCTTGGAATTTCCGGAGTGATGGGAGTATCTTTGTTATTCCTGGTAGAGCCTCTGTTTATATTAATAAGATGACTCGGGAAGGGGGCTGATCATGCCAGAATTACCAACCATGTGAATGAAGGGTCTCGCCTTTGAGCCATGTGCTCTCAGTCTAACCTCCGTGGAGGGAAGGAGTGTTGGAGACTGAGTAACATGGCCCATGGTTCAGTGTATCATGCCGACGTAATGAGACCCCAATTGAAACTATGGGCCACAAGGATTGAGGGAGCATCTCCGCTTGGCAATACCGTGGAATGTCACTCATTGTTACGCCTGGATCTTTCTAAATCTTGCTCCATGCATCTCTTCTTTTGGCTGGTTCAAATTCATACCATTTTACAAAAATAAAACTGTAATTGTAAGGATTAACACTTTATTGTGTACTGTGAGTTGTTCTAGTGAATGATCAATCCCAAGAGGGGTGGTGAGAACCCCTGAATTTGTAGCCAGCTGGTCAGAAGTTAGCGTGGCCTAGGGGCCCTCAAACTCGCAGCTGGTATCTGAAATGAAAGTAGTCATGCAGAGGATTGTCCCCTTGAAATTCAGCCTGACTCCCAATAGATGATGTCAAACCTCTGTCCTAAATCACCCCATGGAAGCCTATGCCCCTCCCTGCACTGAACTGTTATATGAACAAGAGACACACATTTTTTAAAAAGTAAGCTAATGAATTTGGGGGATTTATATGTTATCACGTCTTTAGTTACCCCAACTGCGTTGCCGTTAGCTCCCTCTTTCCTTCAGGTTTTTCTCAAAATTCCTTTCCTACTAAGTCTTTCTCCATTCACCCTACCTGTAATTTCAGCCCCCACCTAACATTTCATATCCCCCTTCACTGTTTTCTTATTCCCCTTAGCATTTATTACCACAGCAGTCCATATATTTTACATGCTTATCATCTTTATTTTCTGTCTCCCTTAGTAGAATGTGAGCTTCAAGAAGGCAGAGATTTACACCCTCACTTGTTCATGGCTTTACCTGGCTTTATCTGCTGGGATTCGAACAGCGCAGCACGTCGGAGGTGCTTACTGAATAAACACATGAATCGGTAGGCTGAATGCATTAGATGGATACACAGGATGCAATAAGAAGAGCCCACAGAATCTATTAAATTGCAATTAACTCAAGGAGAGAAAACAAAACTTCAAGTAGACTAGTGACAAGAGGAACTGAAAGAAAATGGTACACGACTGAGTTACTAGTTATATAGAAACCACTGGGTTAAGTACCCACTGGGGAACTAACCACGTGATGAGGAAGATGTTAATGAAATCTTCATCTTCAGCAACCAGGGTGCCTGAGGAAATTGTGAAGCAGCAGAGTTAGAGATGTCTGGAAACCCACTTAAGGAGCAATGATAAGGGGCACCCGGGTGGCTCAATGGTTGAGCATCTGCCTTTGGCTCAGGTTGTGATCCTGGGGTCTTGGAATCGAGTCCCACATAGGACTCCCCACACAGAGACTGCTTCTGCCTCTGCCTGTCTCTTTGCCTCTCTCTGTGTGTCTCAAATAAATAAATAAATAAATAAATAAATAAAATCTTAAAAAAAAAAAAAAGGAAGAGATGATAAGCTCAATTTGGGACAAGGCATTTCAACACCTTCCAAAATTACCTGGGCAACCAACCGGAATGCGGTAGTCCTCGGGATAAAACACAGGAGTTAGAAGCAGAGGAGTGTTGTGGAGGAAATTTCTAAATTAATCAGGAATATCACAGGTTTATGCCAGTGAGACATATTTTCTAACTCTCTGTGGAATCAAAAAGAAATTGGTAAACCAAACAGTTTTAATCCAGGTCCAATTTATTTCTCTAGTTTATGTCTTTTAGAGACCCACAAGTGAACACTTAGAGTATTCAAACGTTACTGAAACTATTATGTTAGAATATCTCAAGCACAGAAATTCATGTGTTATAGACCAGCAGGGATATTTACTACCTTCAGCATCTTCAAAACTCTCGAGAATTGAATGGATCTTATCTTTATGGCTGAAAATAAACTTAGAGTACTTCATTATTGCTGCTTAATAACAAAGCCCTTTTGCAAACAAGCAGGCCGTGAGCAGAACTTAAGATGAGTAATCACATCCAAGCAGTTTAGATGATCAATCATCTTATGTATGCATAAAATATTAAACATAATGAACATGTTAGGGAGCTATCGATCTATTCCAGTCCAAGTCACAACAAAACACGAATGGTTTCTTAGTGATTGAGAGCATTGATTAGACCCTGGGGTTTATACACATGAATGAGAAGAAGGCCTTCGATGTAGGACTTCCAGTAGAGACCAAGCAGCTGACCTCCTGACTCCCCGAAGATCACAACTCGCTCTTTTTATCAAGTGAACATGGAAAGACTGTTCTACAATAGGCCATATATTTACAACTGTCCCATTTGCAGTGCCAATTTTATAACCTCAAGTTTTATTCCATCCACAAATCTCCACAATTGTGGATAGTCTGCTTTCCATTCCAGAAATCGGTCCACCATCTGGCTTCTTTCCCCAGCTTCCTTGCTCTCCTCTTTTCTCCTTTACCTTTTTCTTCACCCATCCTGCCCCTTCCTTCCATGTCCCCGGGGCCATGTTGTTCACTATCTTTACCGTTTCATTCATTCATCCATTCATTCATGCCGTATCCTAGTCTCTCTGTGTGGATGCCCCTCCTTCCTTTTCACCCAGAGAACTCCTACCTCTACTCGAAAGCCATGTTTCTCCAAGTGTGGTCAGAGTCACCTAAAACACTTGAGTTAAATAATTTAGGAGAAATGTCAGTTTCTATCCAAGAATTTTCATTTTTAACAAACACCTATACAAGATCTTTTCTGGGCATGTGATGACTAGTTCCCCCCACCCCACCCTCAGCACTGTGTTGCAGCAGATAAGCAATCGCTCATGCCATTGGCTGGTCTCAGATACATACCTACAGTCTGACCACACACGGGATGCTCAGTAATTGCTACATATATTTTGTTAGGCCTGCAACCTCAGATTTTGTGCTTTTGTAGTTAATTTTCTCAGAATAGAGGTGGAGGACACAAATGTCTTGGAATTATTTGGGTCTCCCCAGACCTGGTGGCTCCTTGCTCCACATAGACAGCTGACTGTTGCCACTACCTCCATGTACTTTTATTAAGCACTGAAAAGAAGCACTGGGGAGCTTCTCCACTCAACAGGGATCTTAATTTAGAGTTTATCCTATGCACTCTTCAATGCTTCTTCTACGTTTAAATATAACGAAAATGACTTCATGCAGGATCTAATTATCATTTTTGTCAATACTTGAACCAGAGAAGTCTGTTATATCAGCATTTCTGATGATTCTTATGCACACAAAAGTTCAAGAAGTTTTTAGGTCTCCATAGATTGCTGCAATGATGGGCCCCATGTGCTCATACCTCCCTGTTAACATGTCCCTTTGCCATGTGACTTCTCCCATTTCTCCCACCAAAAATAGAATCTATTTCTCCATTTCTTCAATCTGGTCTTAGCTTTGTGACTTGCTTCGACCAATAGATAATAACAAATGGTGTAGATGGAGGGCTTGTGTGTTGGAATTCACACTCTCTTGCTTCTGGAAGCCCTTTCCCCATACAAATCAGCCCAAGCTATCCTGTTGGATGAAGAGAGACTGCCTTAGAGAGGTTCAAGCAACTTCCTAGCTGTTCCAAAACCCCCAGGCATCTTAGGCCCCAACTAAGACAAATATGGCCCCAGATACTGAGCCCATTTAAATCACCCATCCCTAGCTGAATCAACCCAAGCTAGAAGAGCCATAGAACCAAACCACAGAGTTAGAAAGTATTATAAGTATTCATTATTTTAATCCACTGTGTTTTGAGGTAGTTTATTTCAGAGTAAAACCAAACTTAGCCAAAGGTTTAGCTTAAAAGGAATTTTTTTCTTCACCTCTCTCCACCCCAGAGCACACACCACCCTCTCTTGGTTCTTCCAAAGTACTATATTCACAACACTAACAAGAGATATCATTATTGTAGCTTAATACTAATACTCAGCACATCTGTAGGAAGTATAACAGTATCCCATTTTATAGACATGGATACTGAGCCTTAAAGAGGTTATATGAATTGCTCAACGTCACACCAGTAGTGCTCACAGTAGATGCAGTATTTGAATACACTGTAGATTCTGGGTACCTTGAGATTCAAGACAATTTTTGATTGTCTTTTCAAACAGATACTGGGTGGGCATAATTCTGGGAATAACACAGCTGCTTAATAAATACTTATTTAGATGAATTGACCTTTGACGTTATGCCTATCTTCCCAAGTCTGGTTTGTTCAATTTTTTACTTACCACTTCATTAAAACAAAAACAAACACAAATGAACAAACAACAGCAACAACAACAAAAAACAATCAACCAACTAAACAAACAAAAAACCCAGAAGGATGAAAATGACATTTTTATGGCCCCCAGTATCCTGAACTATAGTCTCCTTTCCAACGGCTTCCACAGGTCCCTTCCACTTTTAGGTTTTTCACTTTGGTTTAACACCCCTCCTATAATAGTCACACTGTAATGAATTTTGAATGACCAGATATTTCTATGACTCACTTAGATACTAAGACCTTGATATTTATTTTTAAAGAATATTTCAAGGACGATATACAGGTAGAAACTATAAACACCAATCTCTCTCTTACATGGGACTTCTTAAGTATCTAACCCTGGTCCAGCCTTCCTAGGTTCATATCAACCACACCAATCACTTAGAAACCATCCAATTTTTGTTGTCATGCCATTTAACTGAGGACAATGGCACCATGGTTGACCTAAGTCTAGGATATTTAAGACCGATTCCTTTTTTTTTTTTTTTTTTTTCTCCTACACTCACACTGCTGGTAAGCATTATCAAGTTTAATTCTCAGTGTGTCCTATGTGCATGTATATGTGTGTATTTGGAGGAAAAAACCTCATGACATCACCAGTGTGAGAGATGAAGAAACAAGGGTCTGGGAGGATGTGAGTGGCAAAACAGGACAAAAGCCACAACTCCCTTGAGTAAAGTTTTATTTTTCTTCCAAGCAGTTCTGGCCTTGATTTAAGAGATTGTCAAGATCTTCAAACTTTTCCCCAGGCATTTGGAGTATCCAAAAGATAGATATTGCTCCCAGGCAGTTTTCCTTCATTCTAGGAGAAATTTAAACAAATACAATATTTCTTATTCAAGGAAGCTTAAATCATTAAAAAAAAAAAAACAAAAAAAAAACCTAAGCGTCTTCAATGCCCAAAAGTGTTTAAGAATTTTAATCTGTCTTTTGTCCCATTCCTTAGAATTACTTTTCAAATGGTTTGGATTTAGCTAAACCTAAAATAGATTTTTGCCAAGAGTCTTTCCCTCCCTTAATTTTTAAACCCATGTGTATTTTAAGGGAAATTTAATACATATGCTTCTAATTCATGTGCACTTAACTCATCAGAATGTTGTTTTGTAAGACCTGTTTGAAGTTTAAGAAGTCTTTCTGGAGCCTTCCTTTAATAAGTCTTTTCAAGCCTTTATTCTTAGAAGCAGGAAGTCACATTTTGCCAGGAATAAATGAATTTCAACCCCCAAAGGTTCACATTCGGTCCAAAACTGACGGCCAGGACACTTTGTGAGTTACTCGCAAAAATGAGTTCTCTTGGCCCTAGCGTAACGTCGTTTGATTTTTTAAGCCCCAGACGCCGAGAATCTAGATGTGCTTTTATCCATCTCGTTCCAACATATGAAACTTGTCAGTGATATTTGTGATAGAATATAATGTTTCAAACAACTATTCTCAACGCATCCTAAAATTCCTAAAGATCTGCCGAGTGGATTTTGCTAATAAGCCGATAAGATCATTTCCTCAAAACAAAAAGCACAAAAAGTAGTAGCTATTGAGCCAGAAAGCAATGATAATGGGGGGGGGGGTGGAGTTGGTGAAGTGAGATACGGAGAGAGATCACTTACAGAGTAACAGATGACAACAGCTCAGTGATCTAAACACAGCGTAAGAAGGACTTTGATGAGTTTTTATCACAGGTCCGTGTGTCAGAGACTCTGACATAGATGAAATATGAGGATTAAAGAACAAAGAGGCTCAAGGCAAGATGCTGAACAAAATGCTGCTCATGAGTTATGAGGACAAGAGAGACAACAGAGAAATCTGCGTGTTTAAAAAAGTTACCACTCCAGCTAGGATAATATCCCATCAGATTTATTTTTCACTTCCCGCTGATGGCCACAGCTGTTCTTTCTGATTTTCTCAGTTCAGGCCTTGCAGGCCCGGAGCCGATGACACCCAGGGAGAAGGCCAACCCTGGAACCCATGGCTCAAGAGAAGGGCTCATGAGAACCCCAGAGGCCAAGGCCTCGGAGTTACCTTGGCCTCCTCGTGATTAATTCATCCCTGTCGAGTAGAACAAGCAACCCTCATTGTTGCAAAACAGAGTAATCACCTCTGCACTTCTTACATGGCTTTCTATTGAACAGAACTTGGAGGCAACCCAATGACCACCAGTAGGAAGGTCACATGCTCTCTTCCGGGGGGAATAACCAGAGGCTAAGAAATATCTACTCCTAAAAAGTCGTGCTCTAGGGAGAAGATGTTTGCCCAACGTGGGGGAAGGTGTCGCTCAGGCTCTGGCTGAGGAAGCAGAGAGAGGGAGCCATGCCCCCCAGGGAGGTGGGCCGCCTGCCGGGGCCTGGGCCCGTCTAGAACCATCCACACGGTGATGCTGGAGGGCGGAGGGCCCACACAGCAGCAGGACTTCTCCTCTGGCTCTGTCCTCTCCTCGGGAATGAGGACCCTCAGCGGAAACCAAACTATTACTTCATAAACTGGGTTCGTCCCTCTTGGCTTTGCATTCTTGTTTTCTTTGTTTTCCGTGATCTCCCTCGGATTGTATCTCATCGTTTCCACAGGTTCTGTTGTGTTTTCCCCCTTGTCTTCCCCTCCAGCCTCCTCATTACCTCGCATTTCCTTCATCCCGTTTGTATTTCTCACAAATCTGCTTCTCTGTGCCCTCATCATATTCCATCTGTTCTTTGTCCCCGGGTTCACCTCTTCCCCTGCCTTTGACTGGTCTGGCCTGCTTTTTCTCCGTGCCTAGGAGCACAAAGGCAGCTGCTCCTTTTTTTGTTTTGTTTTGTTTTGTTTTTTTCTTTTTCTAACATCCCTTCCGTCCCAGGCCTCCGCTCTGCATAGTAAATTGGCGATGGCAGTAGGAAAAATCCACATTAACTCTTGCTTGACAACAGAGAAGAAGGGGAGAAAGGCATACATCATCCAGAGCTGGCTCCACGGAGAGGCCAAGGCGGGCTTGACAGGCCAGTGGGGCAAAAATTGTGACATGAACCCTTAATCTGTCACCCGTGAATTATGCTGTGGTCCTGCTGAGGCGTCCAACCACCACATGGGGACAAGGCTTGATGCCGCAGGTCCCTAGCCCAGCTTCCCATCCGGTGGAGGCCTCAGGCCTGTCGCATCCAGTGAGGGCTTATGATTCCAGAAGTTCCCTTCTTCTGTAATTAGAAAGCAGTGATTTTTAGAGCTTCCCCTTACTAAACTCCAAACAGCCTCACTGTGATTCCAACCAGTTGTCACAAGTCCCCCCTCTCGAGTGGCACAGTAGCAGGGTCTTCACCACACACCATTGACGTTGCTGTCTTCTCAGCACAGGTAACGCTGGCCTTCCTTACCACTCGACCAGCCCTGTGAGGACAGACACTGTGTGTCTCTTGTTCACCTTGGTAGCCTCAATCCTCGATGAGGTCCCCAAATAGCAGGGCACTAACCCAGCCCTTGCTAAATAAACCAGCTAGCCCTCCTTAGAAAAGAGACCATGATCCTGGGAAAGTTTAAGCAACTGAAAGCTCCAGTCCACCCAGCTGGAAAGTGAGGGAGCTCAGATATACACCCATCTGATTCTCTCGGAACCCACAGGCCATCCGTTTAGCCTTCACACTCTTTCGCTAACAATATACTTTGCGTAAAGTTGTAATGGCTGAGCTATGTGGATGCTAAGAGCACTAGTGGACCAGAAGAGGCCTCGGGTTGCCAACGATGGCCAGGGGAAGCACATGCCTCTCGAGCAGAGAGGGGCTGGGTTGCAGCCAGTCCCATCCAGCACCCGAAACGAAGAGGAAGGGCCAGCTCTACATAAGGAGCACAGGGCAGGAGGCTTGGAGGCAAGACACAGCCAAGCACAGCACACCCAAGGGCAACTGTCCATAGGCAAAGGAGAACACTTGGACCAGGCACCTCTCCTGAAGCCATCGGTGTGTGAAAGTCACTAGCAGAGAACACTGGACCAGGCACCAACTTGAGAAAGAGGAGGACAGAAAAACCTGATAGAGAGACAACCCCTCTAATAGTGAGCTTGAAGTTTGAATTAGCTCAACCCATGGGAGTGAGTTAACCTGAAAGAAGAGGCTCCTGGGTTTAATGGAGCTTCATATTCTCTCGCGTTACCCCAGCAAAGGGGATAGGGCTCGTGGAGCAAGACATTTTCTTTTTCATTTGGCACGTTTGTGAACTGTTGAAATTTTGTAATTCTTCTGTCAAGTTCTTCATCCAGTTACTATAGCATATTATGACTCCCCCAATATCTCTGTAATCCACAAGATAATTGTTAAATTCTTAAATTCCTTGAGTATATGTATTTGTTGAAGTGAAAAATTCATCTATATTTTGTGTACATGTCTATGGTATATATTTCTGTAATTTAGAAATGTAGAAGACTTTCACTCAAATGCTTGATTTCTCTTTTTCTCTTCTTTCTTTTTTTTTTCTTGACTAGTTCTTTCTCATGAAAGTCTTATAAACTATGTAATATTAACATCCGGATGTTCATCCCCTGGTATGTATCTATTTTTATTTGAATGATGAAGTGACTACAGGTCTTCATTTGCCGAATATCACAGAGCATATTAATAATTATGCTAAAGACATAAAATCATGCCTTTAGTTTTAGTTTCTCAGGCAACTTCTTCTAGTATTAAATTCAAATTCAAATACACGTCATGATTTTTGTCAGCATAAAAATGCTGCACAGGTATGGGTTCCATATTATTGACTATCCAGGAAAAGGGGATTGTGGCCAATTTGTATTTCTTCTTATCTATATGTCAAATAAACTGGTAGTGAGGTAAGATTGCAGGTCATTCACTCTGGGGGAGATACAGGACTCTTCCCCTCCCCGCTCATTTTCCCCCGGCCTCATCACTCCACTCCTCAAGAGAAAAAGACAAAATGGAATCCTCCATATTTCAAAGTGGGGTACTAACGTGGGGAAGAGAGCTCGTAGTGCTCTTTGCCTTCGTGCCTGTCTGTAGAACCTTAGTTATACTTAAACACTGGATACCCAAATGTTCCAAAGATGAGTGGGAACAACCATCTGCTTCCCAGTATCCCAAATCTTCCTTTATATCAAAAGAGGTGTTGGGCGTGAGATTCTCTATCCCTGTTGGGAGTCTCAGAAACTCCTCCAGATATTTTGGAGTGTGATTCTTCATTGGCCCCAGATGACTTTTTCAAATATATATTGTTTATATATAGTTTACCAAGTTCCCAAAGTACTTGAAGTTCTTTTTACTTACCACATAAATATATTAGGAGATATTTAACCAGAAAGACGGAACCCTATTAAAAAACTAACTTATACTTTTTACATATGCTAGCCAGTATTTCTTTTTTAAAAAAAAAAAAGTAGTCTGTTTATTATTTTCATTGCTCAATAAAATGCAGTTCCCCACTTGATTACCATATCTTCGAGGATCATTGTGTATCTGCAGATATCAAGGTTATACAAAGTCAAGGATAAAGTTGCTATTAACTTTCTGGAAGGATTCAAAGCTTTATTTGACTCGGGGACTTGAGTTAGGATGTTTCTGGGGTCTGTGGTTATCTCAGGATGCAAAGTTGCTTTTGTTTTCCCCGTTGCGTATAAAATATACGCGCTTAATGATAATGGTGGCAAGACAGGGTGGCAGTTTACGCATAATCTTGCAGTTCCTTGTAGTTGCCCTGTGTCTTTTCTTTACAGGATCTTTACAGGATCCTTGCACACACCTCTCCTACTGCCCTGGATGTGCTTTCCCAACTTTCCCCCCAACCAACTCATGTTTCTCCTTCAGATTATAGCTCTGATATCATTACAGTAGAGGAGCCTTCAACAACCGCCGATCTAGATCACAATCCCACTAACCAATATTCTTGATCTCCCTTAATTTTGAGCTCCCTTAAGTCAGCTTTGCACATTTCCTCTTCCCCTTGTATCAAGTAGCAGCTTCCTCGTGGCAGTGATCAACTTTTGTTTTGTGCTTTACAGTTTACAAAAGATTATCACGTTTTTATCTCACATAAACCTCAAAACTCATTCGTATGATAGATGGGTGAATGCTACCACTTCCACTGAATAGAAGATAAAGCTGAACTTGAAAGCACAGGGGAGACTTGCCTATGGCCAAACACGGAGCAAGGGCTGCACTAAAACTTGGATTTGGAGCTTCTGGACCAATTCCATTAAATTTGCATGTTACTACCTGCAACCTGTTGGAGAAAGAATGTCGTGTGTGATTTTTCTCCCTTCCCTGGTGTATATTTTCACCAGATTTTTAGAAGTTGTTTGATTATTTAATCTCTAGTGTGGTTTATGACATGAGATTTTTCATATTGTTGGGGTAACTGTCACAGTATTTGATATTCACATTATAGTATTTGAGTATTTGTCACAAACAAATAAATACTCAGCCAGTTTTCAATTTTCATAACAGCCAGAGGCAGTGATAGCTGAGTTAGCAGATAAGGAAGATGTAGAAAGACGCTTGGAGGGGAGAACAAGAATCTAGAACAACTGCAAAGAGAGTAAGCAAAGGTTCTGACAAAAAAAAAAAAAAAAATTTTCCTCCAAACTCCCTCTCTTCTGGTTAAACATTCTTGAATGCTTCAGTGCTCTATTGGAGTCAGCACCCGCTCCTAAAAGCCAGTTGTTAATCAGAAATTTTGTGAATTGGTAGCTTAAAAATTGGCCATCATGAGAGTATTTACACCACAGATATCTCAGGTCAGTACCATTTCGTCTCAGAGCATGTTTATGAGCACACCACTAGATGTTAACCACATTGATTACTAGAGATGATTTTTTTTTTGTAGGTGACGTGGCAAAAGCAATTAAACAAGAACAATAAAGTGAAGAATAATAAATGTTCTTTATATATTTTACGTGAGAAATATATACGAGGTTCTCATATATTATCTCATTTAATCTTCACAAAAAGCCTATGGAAGCAGTGGTGAAGATATTATTTATTAACTTATTTTACAGATAAACTGAGACACCAGATACTGGTAAGAGTAGTGTTGAGGCTAAAATCAAATGTTTCTGTGACTTTCCCCAATATCTTTCCCGTGTTATATAGCCTTCGTCCTTGCTCATGGGGAGTGCTTTATTCGGGTGACAATTTGTGTTTTTCAGAGAATAAGGCAGAAACACACAAGTTTTATGCAGACTTTGCCATAGTGAAAATGGATGGGAATTCTGTTTTTGTTTTCCCAACGACAATCTGTGGAATCTGGAATGTTTTTCCTGAAAAAAGAACCCACATGACCATGTGCTAATGTGAGTTTTTTTAGCCCTGGTTTGCCACAACCCTCTGTTTGTTTTCTCTTAAATGTTAATTTCTAATTTGAAAAACCTGCTCAGAGAATAAACACTGAACTCTTCAAGACTATTTTTAAATATCTTCTTGGTTGCTTGGTTAATTGGAGCATGTATATGCTGGATTGACAGTTCTAACGATTGAATCAATTTATTTATCCCTCGCTTAGAAATATTACTGAGATTGTCAGGTGGTGGGAAGGAAGGAATGAAGGCAGCAAGATAGATGGTGACAGAGAAAGTTCCAGCCCTCGTTCTCCCAAGAAACACAGATCTAACAATGATATAAGTGACACAGTACCTGTAAGTGAAGTCTAAAGTCCAGTTAAGAATTTGCAGTACATCAGATGACACAGATCTGAGATCACACTGAAATGGTAAGAAGAACAATTTCTCTTTACTCACCTCAGCCCCTCCCCCGAGTTGACACAGTTCAGTGCCAAGAAGAATTGTTACTTCTCCCTGGGGTGGAGGACAGTGGACAGCTTCCCTGGACTTTCCGTGTAATCTCTGAGGGGCTGGTTTCTGTCTCAGCTCACACAGAGTGCAAAGAGCTGCCATTGTCCCAACAATGGTTAGAGAAATGGGCACCTTCCTGTAGCCAGCCAGGTTCTGCGAGTCTTCTAGAAAGTGCAGAACTGAGGCCTGTCCTGCAGGATGATGGAAGACGTGGAGCATGGTTTCAATGTCCTCAGCCTTTCAGTACCCTCTCCAAGGGGTGAGTCCTATACACTAAATATTTGTATCCCTCCCACTCACTCATATGTTGCAATCCTAACCCCCTATGTAATGATATTAGGAATGGGGGCCTTTCGGAGGTGAGTAGATAATGAGGGCAGATCTGTCATGAATGGGGTTAGTACTTCTAAAAGAGACCTCAGAGGGCTGCCTTAGCCCTTCCACCATTTGAGGACACAGTGAAAAGTAGGCCGTGTATGAACCAGGAAGCAGGTTCTCCCAGACACCAAATCTGCAAGCACTTTGACCTCAATCCCAGCCTATAGAACTGTGAAAAAGAAATTTCAATTGTATATAAGTCACCAGTCTGTGGTATTTTGGTATAGTAGGTCAAATTTATTTTATGAAGCCAGCATTACTCTGATACCAAAAGCCAGACAAAGACACCACAAGAAAAGAAAACTACAGACCAGTATCCCTGATGAATGTACATGCAAAAGTCCTAAATACAAACAAAATACTACCAAACTGAATTCAACCACACGTTAGAAGGATTATACAGTATGAACAAGTGATATTTATTCCTTGGATGCAAGAATGATTCAACATATAAAAATCAATTAATGTGGTTCACCAGGTTGACAGAATAAAGGCTAAAAGTTCCACGATCATCTCAACAGCTGCAGAAAAAAAGTGTTTGAGAAAACTGAATAAATATCCACATGCAAAAGAACAAAAAGGGACCCTTACTTTACACCATACACAAAAATCAACTCAAAACTTATTAAAGATGTAAAATAAGACCTGGAACCGTAAAACCCTTAGAAGAAAATGTAGGCAGTAAGTGCCTTGACATTGGTCTTATCATTGACTTCTTGGATATGACACTGAAGGCACAAGCAGCAAAAGTAAAAATAAAGAAGGAGGACTATATCAAACTAAAAAAGCCACTTCTGCACAGTTAAACAACAGAGTGAAAGGCAACCTACGGATTGGAAGAAAATACTGCAAAAACTATCTGCTAAGAGATTACTGTCAAAAATATATAAGGAACTTATATAACTGAATAGAAAGAAAATAATGAAAAATTTAAAAAATAGGCAAAGGATTTGAATATCTATTTTTCCAAAGAAGACATATAAATAGCCAACAATTATATGAAAATATTACTGTGGCTAACTATCAGGGGAAAGCAAATCAAAATTACAACGAGATATCACCTGACACCTGTTAAGATGGCTATTACTAAACACTCAAGAGGTAACAAATGTTGGCAAGGAAATGGAGAGATCTGAATCCTTGCACATTGTTGGTGGGGATGTAAAGTGACACATCAACTACAGAAAACAGTACAGTAGTTCCTCGAAGAATTAAAAATCGAACTATCATATGATTCCGCAACCCCACTTCTGGGTATATACCCAAAAGAAGTGAAGTCAGGATTTCGAAGAGATAAATGCACCCATGTCAATTGCAGCATCATTCACAATAGCCAAGATATGGAGATGGCTTAAATGTTTGTTGACAGATGAATGGATAAAAATGTGATATATACATACACTATAATGTTAGTCTTAAAAAAAGGAAATCCTGCCAAATGTTACAACACACATGAGCCCAGAGGACTTTATGTTGTGTTGAATGAAATAAGGCAATCACAGAAGGACAAATACCCCATGATTCCATTTATATGAGGTATCTAAAACAGTTAAACTCATAGAAACAGAAAGCAGAACTGGGGTTGCCAAGGGCTGGAGAGAGGGGGGAACAGAATTGCTATTCAATAAGTATAAGGTTTCAGTTATGCAAGATGAAACCTTCTAAAGATCTGATGTGCAATGTTGTGCCTATAGTCTAGTTGACAATACAGTGTCCTGCACTTAAAAATGTGTGAGGAGGGTAAATCTCAGGATAAGAGTTCTTTAAAAAAAAAAAAAAGATTTTATTTATTTATTTATTCATGATAGAGAGAGGGAGAGAGAGAGAGACGCAGAGACACAGGCAGAAGGAGAAGCAGGCTCCATATAGGGAGCCTGATGTGGGATTGGATCCCGGGTCTCCAGGATGGCGCCCTGGGCCAAAGGCAGGCGCTAAACCGCTGCGCCACCCAGGGATCCCAGGATAAGAGTTCTTAACACAATTTTTAAAAATCACATTATTGGGAAAAAAAAAAAAAGACAGTTTATGGTACTGTGTTACTGAAGTCCCAGAAAACCAATGCAGATATATAAGCATAAACAACATTATCAAGCAACTTCATCTAATTGACATTTATAGAATATTCCACCCAATAATAACAGAATGCACACTTTCTAATTGCAAACAAAGCAAAATATGGTCTTACTAAGACTATATTCTGGGCCATAAAACCAAGGGCACAGGCCATACAAAATCTGACCACAACTGAATTAAAGTAGAAATCAATAACAGAAAGGTTTTTCTCTTTTTTCTTCTTTTTCTTTTTTGCGCCATAAACTGATTATGTGCCAATATTTGTGCACATTGTGGAATGTGAAGCTCAGATTATTGCTTTATAGATTTGAAATTTTTACAATTTTAGAAGAATTTGGCAGAGGCCAAAGAAAGGGTCTTCCATTTTAACCCAAACAGGTTGTGGGCATAAGTCTTCATATTCCAACCAGAAGATCTGGGATAAGCCACACAAATATTTAAAAGCTTAGGCAGTCGAATGTGTATTATTGCCTTGTTTATCCCCACACAAAAAAGAAACAATTAAGTATCAAAACTGATAATTTTAGTAACAAGAGAAAAAGGAAGATGAAAAAGAAATTAAGCAATAAATTGCTTTATTAGCAATTGAAATAAATGTTAGGATGTAGAGCAGCTACCAGTGCTATAGTTCAAGAATGGCAGAGACTCCCCTTGTACTCCAGGAAATTCTGCTTTCGCTAAAAACAACCACGGAACAGGAGTGGTATCCAAAACCATCTATTTTCAGAGAAGGTAGAAAGTTGGTAAAACATTGAATAATCCCATTAAGCCATAACACTAAGGAGAAAAACACTGTCATTTGCCATTGACATGGAAATCCCAACTTACCAAGTTTCATTCAGGTTACATCTTAACCTCCTCAAAGTTTCAATATGTTCATACAATAAACAAGATGTGGATTTGTTTTCAGGGGGAAGAAATCAAGGCACAGACACATTAATAAAATATAAACGCTGAAGCTAGGAACCAGTTTTTTGAGTGCCTGAACTATTGGATGACTCAATT
The DNA here is from genome assembly GCF_048418805.1 of Vulpes vulpes. NCBI lineage: Eukaryota > Metazoa > Chordata > Mammalia > Carnivora > Canidae > Vulpes > Vulpes vulpes. The sequence goes on along the minus strand of NC_132792.1, from coordinate 42,363,972 downwards.
ATGTGTGATTCATGATGAACATTTTCTGAGATCTGAGAACTAAGGTTTTATACATGAAAGTAAGTGAATTTGTTAACATATTTTATCCTATTCATAAAAATGTGTCAAAAGAAAAAAAAGATTCTTCCAAATTACATCTGGAAAAACATGATGTATGTTGCTTATCATGGTCCTAAATTATTTACAAATCTCTCTCTCTCTCTCTCTCTCTCTCTCTCTCACACACACACACACACACACACACACACACAATCACAGTGACTGTTTAGAATGTAGAACAAATGGCCCACTGGTTTTCTCTTACATGTACGTATCCAAATTTCTCTCCCATTTTTGGAACCCCCAGATCCCATTACAGTGCAATCAATGAAATGAATCCAAAAATACATAAATAAGGCAAAATAATATAGAGTTGTAAGATTTTAAGTATCTTTATCTGCACTGAGAAAATAATAAACAAAACTATATTTCTTATGTGTGTGTTGGGGGGGGGCAGTGGGTGGAGAACAGTGCTGAAAAGAGTTTCTTCAGACCTGCCTAGGCTGTGACATGCATGGGGTTGCTCAAACGTGGTGCCATGGTTGTTACCTCATTGTCAGAAGGGAAAAAAAAAAAAAAGGTACTTCTCTAGGACCTCCTTTAGCCTTTTTAGTTTCATGTCCATAAGATTCAATGCATACAAATAGCGTTCATGGTGTTCCCTGACGGTAGATGTTGTGCCACATGTTGAAGGAAGGAGGTACCAGTGCCCTAATGAAAAGAACTTTTGCTTTATGGAAATGTGAGTAAACTTGCACTGATCAAATACCCCCGCATGTTGCTCACTACATTTTCTTCCACTGCTCTGTTTTCCCACGCAATATGACAAGCCTAATGCAATTGATTGGACCATATAAATATGGTATCTTATATGAACGCTTGTTTTCATACCCAAGTAATAGGGTGATATTTCAACCTCGATGGATAGAAAAATCACAATGCATCCTTTCTCAGATAGGTTGGTTATAGGGTCTTGTTTATTTAATACACGGTGGCCATTTCCCAGAAACAACACAATAACCTGTTAACCATTGGACTATATTTATCAAAAAGAACCAGTTGTATGTTCACTGGTAATTGGCATCTAAATCTGCACATTAAGTTGAATTTAAATGTAAAGCTATGTCACTAGATACCTAATACATTACATTAGACTGTGCGAGTTCTTTTTTTTTTTCCTTCAGTTCCTTCAATTGGCAACAATTAATTTATAGTGTGTATGTGTTTTTAGCATCTGTGAAGTTCTCCTGTGGGTTACTCCATTGAGAGTAAGGCTTTACAAGCTGAAATGTGAATGAAGTAAAGCAGTTGTTAGGAAGAGATGGAAAACATTATGTCCTTAATTATGTTCCCACACCTGCATTTATGAATTCCATTTTTGGAGAGAGAGGGAGACGTGGAGGCAATTAAAGAAGTTGCTGTATGGACCCTACTGGCGATGAGTCATTATAGAGTTCACGGGGGCATTCCAGCGCCAAAGGAGCCCCGAGCGCCTGGAGAGATAGAGAAAAGCACCAAGTGCTTAATTACTGGAGGTGGAGTTGGAGGTAAAATAAAATCGCGACATTAAATTAATAAGATCCACATTAATATTGCTGCTGATGGACCCACTCCTATGTTTGAAAAGCTATTTATATAAAGAAACGAACACAATTTCATTGCCTTTGAAATAGTAATTTTGGCTTCTGCTAAGTACATTGTGAAATGGTATAAAGATTATTAGAGATTAGATTTCACAAGTGAGTTTGCTTAATTAGCCTTCACAGTTCCCAACCCTCCTCTTCGTCGGGGCAGCACCATGCATGTGCTGAGGACCTACTGTGTGCCAGGGCCAGTCTAGGGCTGGCTGGCTGACGCTTTCCGTAGGCGGATAATTTCTTCTTTCAGGCACAAGCTCTACTGTTCAAATAACTAAGAAACCAATCTGCCTCTGACTCCTGGCTCCTCTTACGTGCTCCCAGAGCAGATGCCAGCGTGCTGTGTAATACTGTCTGCATAAGGCTGTTTAACACTAGGCCTGTGAAGTCCCCAGGGCTCTGGTCCATACGGCAATGAATGAGTTTCAGGCAAAATAGAAAGTGTTGTGATTCTTTTGTGAAAGAGCTGTTCTCGCAGTACTCAATAAAAACTTTTTGGGTAGTGCTTACCACAACAAGACACGGATGGCATCAGAGGAAAAGCCCGCCAATGGTATCTCCCCCTGCCCCTCAGACACATTAGACTGAAGACACTTGCGAATGTGGGTGCTCCCTAAACAGGGCCACCCTGTAAGAAAAAAAGGTAAAGGTTCTGCTTTCCATATTTTAAATTCTATATTATCAGATAGGACATTTAAGTCGTTTTTCTTTCATTACAGAAAAGTGAGTGATAGGAGATGCCACAAGACAGATGGTTAGGTCCCATTTTTGGTATCGTTAAAAGAAAATTGGGTGCATTTTGCTCAGTGCAACAGGAGAGATCATTTAGTGAAAGGCGCATTTACTAAATAAACATCTTCCTGTGGAAGTGTTTCGGCATAAATATTTTCATTGTAATTGAATTTTTCTATTTATGGTGCTCATATTTTTAAAAACTAACTAGCTCACCTTGGTATCTAGGTGGCTTTCATTACTGTTATAATTGCTGAAATGCGTTGGATAACAGTTTTACTGGTACCAATTATGGGCTGCAAATATCTTCTCCTGCTTGACTTTTGCCAGCATCTTAGGAAATCATGCTGCGTGCTTCTTTTCAGTGGCTATCGCTTCCAAATTTGCATGAACCAGTATATACACTTATTTCTGAAACGTGTTACCTCTTAACTAAAATGCGTAGCTTCTTCAGTTTTATGCTTAGGGCAAGTTTAGAGGCTTTCCGATCATTTATAACATTTTAGATCATTGTAAATTGGACAATTCGTTTCAAACTTATTAGTGGAGAATTTCTCTTGGATTTCCCGACTCTATGTTGGCTCAATGGCCACCTATGTCTTTCTTCCTCAGTGCAGAGGATATCAGCCATGCACATTCTGTGGTTTTGTTTTTGTTTTTTAGAACTTAATTCGTAGGATTGTAATAAGAATTCAGTAAAATAGACCATATCTATCCTTAGCAAAGTGCCTGACACATTGTAAACTCTCATAAATGCTAGTTTAATACACACACACACACACACACACACAGAATATGGTAATGCTATTTGGCTTCAGATAGACAAGGTGTTCCCAAAGGGATTCTAGGAGGCTGTGAATTGTTTACTGGGCAAAGCACACTGACATTAGGTCCTCACTTTTCAGTTCTTCCTGACTCATCAGTCAAATATTTGTTGACTCCCTACAATGTGTACTGAACTCTGCTGGGTGCTCAGAAAGATGCAAAGTGGTATAAAATAGTCCATTTCTTTCAAGAAGTTACAACCTAGCCACAGAGCTACCACTCCACTCAAGAAAAAGCAATTATCTTTAAACCAATTGCAATTGGTTTCTTTCTCTGAAGTCCTCAGTTATAATAATGGCACTGAAGAAATTAAAGCCCCCAAATTCTGAAAACCTTCATCCATTGATTCTGAATTCAGAAACCATAAGGTATTTTCCTCTACAAAGTAGCACTCAAGTCCTAGAACTCCTTAGCTTCTGATCATGGAGGGAATAGTGAGCTGAAACATGGAAAATCTTGCATTAATTGTTCCCAGAATCACTACCCAGTTCCGTGATCTTGATATTTCACTTTTCTGAACCTCAGTTCTTATTTTTAAAACCAGGAGGCCAAAAAACATCACAGAGCCCTCTGCACTATAATAGATCACAGCAGCTTTCCTGCTCAGGATGGAATAATGCTCCTAGAGCTATTTATCTCCATTTTGTTAATGTGGCCCCAATGCTTTTGATTCCTTGGTAATACAAGCCTTAAAAATATCCTTAGAACATTATCACAATCATAGTTTCACTTGGAAATTTCTTGGCTAAGTTGCTAAAATCAAGAGTTATCTTTAAAACTGAGGCAGATCGTAGGTAGAATGATTCAATAGACTCACACATTTCCTATCTTCACCAATCGAGACTTTCTAGTTTGGGAAAATTGAAAAAATAAATACAAATATATGCTATATATTCTTAAGTGAAAACATGACTGTATCATGCTTAAACGTCTTATATATATTTAGTGTAGAAAAAGCATCCCTGTAAATATTAGAAGCTATTGTCCTGGGGAATATAAATATAGGGAGAAGAAACAGCAACCTTTGAAGGTCTTGATGAAGAGTTATTAAAATTTTTTTTTACATCAGCGACTTGAAACAACTATTTGGATTACCAAATAGTAAAAACTTTCATCTTCCACTGTGTTAAATTAATATAATGCAAAGATGATTATCCATTGTTATCTCAAGAAAAAACCAGCCATTTATTTTTATCCATGCATACACACATCTAGAACAAAGTCATTTACGTTTTTAAATCAATTTTCATGACATTGGCTGGCTGCCTTTGGATCTAAATAAAAATAGATTTTAAGAAATAAGAAGATAACTGTAAAATAGAAACTATACCTTTTACTATTCCAGTATTTTTTTTTCTTTTCAGGAAACTCAGGCCCCCAAGAATCCAGTAATCCTACTAAGATATGGGTGGGGGACGGGGGAGGGGAGATTGGGGGGGTTGGAGCTTCATTCTGAAGAGGAACAATTGGTGCCTCTTTCTTGCTGAGAAGCCCTTCCTATAGACTATCTGAGTTTCGGGAAACCGTAGACAACAATGACAAAAAAACAAACAACAACAAAAACAACAATAAAAAAGCATTGCTGAAATTCTCCAAGCCACCAATGGGTCATGCATGTAGGTCCAGCCCCAGTGGGTCACACATAGGAGAGGGTAACCATAACGTGCGGCATCTCCTCATGTGCAGGTACCTATAAGAACCACATGACTATATTCTTGAGCAAACTAGTACCCTTCTCACAACCTCTAGAATAGGATTCTCTCAGGGGTAGCCACCATGATTGTGAACACTTAGGGATAATGGGGGTACATGTACTCCTCAGGGCCTGCTTCTTTCTGGCCCTTGGTTTTGCCTCATACTTGCCACTTACTAGCAAGTTTCAGCACCTCACATTTCTCTGGGGAACCAAATTGCATCCGTCTTACATGTCCAGCTCTAGTGCGATAGTAGCTGGGTTCTATACCTACCCCCCAGACCATTCCCCTTGTGCCTGTGAACATCAACCAGGAACGTCAGCACACTAGATAGCACAGTCACTCGTGAAGGGCCTGGTCTCCCTTGCATTTAAGGCTTAGTCATGTCTTCCGTTGATAGAGCGTTAAAGTTCCTTGTCTACTTGGGCTCCCCCTATGACTTTGAAATAACCAGTGTTGGGCCTTTGGATGCCCAAGAAGTAGGTTCAGGCCCATGATCACCCTGCCTCCTCAGCCACAAGCATCACACACCAGTTCACAGGCTGCCTGCCTCTCATTGCTGAGTTAAAAACTGGTACGTGCAGACTCAAAGGACTCATACGAGGGGTTCCTTATATGAAAAAAAGGCACAACAGTAAAGAGATGGAAGTACACGTGATTAAACAAGGAGACTAATATTTAGCTAATAATAACAGTAATAGTATAATAACAGTAATAGTAGCATTAAATTAATAAGATACCGAGTGGCTACCTCTTACACGCTGTGTCTAACGCTAAACACATTAAAGTATTTAACCTTAGAACAACCCTACGAGGAGATACGCTATCCCGAATTTCCAGGGGGTTGTAGGTAGGTTGGGTAGGTAGGATGAGACAAGCAGAGATTTTTGAAAAACCTTCAGGTTAGAATGGAAAGAAAAACTTAACAGACGAGTTATGTCTGGCAACTGGCTAATGTCCAAGAGCAATCAGCAAATTAGTAAATCTTTCCCATGTCAACTAACCTAATGTGTGCTCACAGGGGAATGGCTTACACATTTCCTTGATGATGTCTTTATCAGAGCCAACTGCTACACTGAAACGGCCCCCACAAATCCACAGAAGTGAGGAACAACTGCCAGTTCTGCACAGTTGTGACTCCTGGAGGACAGGGACTACGAATTATTCACACTTAGGTCTCTCGTGGTGCTTTAAATGGAGGCTCATCCAGGGTAAGTTCAGGCAGTTGTTGGAACACCCGGTCGAGGGGAATGGCATACCTTATAAAAAGATCCTGAACTGTCCATTCACATCAGAATGGATGAAATGAGGACCACTCAATTCTCAAATCTGGAAAGTTAGGATATCTGGGACAAGACTTAATAAAATTATTCTATCACGATTTGATGAACTAGATTTCCTTTCACAATTTGGACAGTTAACTTCTGCCAAGAAAGATCTATTTTGTAGACATGTTAGACTAGAAAGCCAAACCTGAGGTTTTTATGGAGATGACAATTTATGGGACACGATAGAGATTATATTTTACATCACCAGAGTTCCCATGACTTCTGGCTTCTGAACGCCAATGGGGAGAACCATTAGGAGACCAGAGGAGGGAGAAGTAGGAGGGCTGAGTGTTTGTGCTTTTGGCTTTCTCCATGAAGAATTGTCTTGGGGTGTCTATGTCCCTTGAATGAAGGTAGGTCTTTGTCCTTTCAGGTTCAGGCAACTGGCTCTTCTCTCTCATTCCTTAAGGCTGAGGACTGATGACAGACACCTCCCAGCTCCAACATTTTCCCCTGTGGTAACTTCCACTTACACACTTGAAAACCACCCACTGTAAAGAACTCCTCACTGAATTATCCCTCTTGAAGGAAGGCACCATTTGTTTTCTTTTGGAATGCTGACTGAAAGAAACATCCCCTCCTCCCCCACCCCCACCACCAGACATATAACAGCCCTAGATTTGTTACGTGTCTGCCTTCTCCACCATCCTTTTGCCAAAGAGTTTTTGTTTGTTTGTTTGTTTGTTTGTTTAATTCTTGGGTTAAACCTACTAATCTTTACCTTTTTGCCTTTAACATTTTCCCACTTTCCAAAAGGCTATGGTCAACTCTCTTTTTATCCAATGCATCATATTAGCATGAGTCACATTATTTCTGCTCTAGCTGTAATCATAGTTGAGTTTTCTGAATATAAAAAATAAAAAATATATAATACAGCCAAAAGAATTACAAAGACTCAAAATTCTCTGTGAACATAAACTGCAAACGGCATAAATGACTTGCTAGTCGCAAGTGGCCTTGATAACACAAGTAGTGCTATATGCAAATGAGTGCTAATGTGAAAGTGGCTTTGTCACTTGAGACTAATGTGTTCTAGGTGAAAAACATGTCTTATGGTACAGAAATTTTTGATAATTCTTATCCGTCAGTTGCTTTGAATCTCTCAACTGACCCTGGAGTAGTCATGGCAATAACCTTTGTACCTACGGAATATAAAAACAAATCTTCAAAGTTAAAGGGACACATTCCTCTATTGATTCATTTGTCAAACATGTATTCTGTGCCTACTGCAGGTCAGGCACTATGTTTGGTTTATAGATTTCAAAAATGAATAGGACACAATCTCTGTCTTGGAGAAACACAGATAGCCGCAGAGGCAGAAACATAAGCAGGAAAGGGAATACTATGTGATAAAAGCAGTAATAGAGAAACAGAGTATTGTAGGAACACAAAGAAGGAGCAATCCACTTACATTGAGTGATCATAGAGGACTTTCCAGAAGAGACAATCCCTAAACTAAATCAGCAAGAATGGACATGTACAACTGCCTGTGGACACATCCTCCCAAATGTCCTGTGGAAACTTCAGACTCATCAAGGGCCCAAGGAAACACATCATCAATCATCTTAAACATGCTCTCCTGTATTTCTTTCCATTTTCAGGTGTCATCCAGACACCTTAGATACAAACCAGGGCATCGACCATATCCAATCAATCAATTACAAATGGCTGCCAAGTTAACTCCTTCAAAGGAACAGAAAGAGAGAACTGACCAAGCACAAAAGTCATAACTGATAACAATGCTGACAACTCAACTGTGGTTGGAGAATTAGGATGGGCTAATCCTCATGTCCACAGTTTTCCTCCAATAGTATACAAACAACAAAGCTAATCGTGATTTAAGTCTTCAGAGACAACTAATGAGATTTTCATACTAGACTTTTTGGGATTTCATTTTCACACCAATGTCCTTGGAAATTTAGATTTTCTCCCTTGAGGTGAGGGTGGGGAATCTAATTACTTTAGACACACTAAGGAATTACTACATTTCCTGAAAGATATTACATATGGAGTCGGTTTCACATATGGATATTTCTTAAGCCAAAAAGAAGTTGAGACTCACTGAGTAAGGCTAAAAGAATAAAAGGAAATAGAATGTCTCTGGATACCTATCGCTGGTCGTGATACTAATTTGCCCCTCAAGAAAGTGATTATTCTCTTTAATTTAGAGTTTTATGATAAAGCCTTTCTTAAGATTTGAGTAAACATAGGATATAATGTAATTTCGTTTGAAATAGATTTTTATCAAGACCAAGGATTCATTGAAATGCCTACAAAACATTAAAGGAGTCTATTTGGAACTGATAGCAATTAAAAAAAAATCAATCCATCAAGAGCATGTTATCAGTAATGGGAAGGTAATGCAATTTGAAAACAGCATTAGGATAAAACAAATGAAATTCACAAATTACTTAGAATGCACCATGGAATTTTGATGTTTTATGCAAACCGGATCGTATTTCTGCTCTTCAATTTTTGTTCATTTTACCAAGTAACTAACCTTAAATGTGAATATTCTAAAATTGCTTATGCTAAATAAAATGGATTCTGCATTCCTTTCACATCAGCAGCAAGTGCTTAGTAATTATTGCTGTCACTGAAATGTTATACTGCATCAATCCAGGCATTGAACTCTGATGATGTCGATTTGTGCTTAAAGCTTGAATGGAGTTTAGTGAACAGACTCATATTCCCAAGAGGAGATGCTCCTTGCTTTGTATGTTTCCATTATCCCATGAAAATGCCACATAACTGAGAAACTGTGAATAGATTATTTCCTTATTTATTTTAGTTTAATATGTAATAATGCCTTATATATGCAGCAATTTTTCTTTAGGACCATTAAAGAACTCACTAAAATTTATTAATCTTAAATATGCTTATGTCCTAGTGTAGGAGGACAAACCTAATACTAAATCTTTAGCTGGAAAATTTTGAAGCATAAAAATAAGAAATTGTCCAAGATCTATTTCTCTCTCTCTGTCTCCCTCTCTCTCTTTCTCTCTCCCTCTCTCCCTCCCTCCCTCTCTCTCTCACTCATTCACACACACACACACACACACACACACAGACAACAAAAGTAGAACACCTATAGAAAATTATTTTACTTTAGGCTCAAATTGGCATATTGCTTTCTTGTCCCTCTCTTTATACCCCTCAAAAATACCCACTATTAAAAAAATACCCACTATTTCTCTTTTTTTTTAGCTGTTTGTGCTACATTTCCTTACATATTTATAAAACTCTTTCTTTAAAGTTTAGCAACATAAGGCAAAAACTTTTAGATTAGAACACTTTATACCACTAAAATAGCCTTTTAGGTAGTACCCCCATTAGAACACCATAACTATAGGAAGACTATTAATTATTCTCTGAGAAAATGCAAAAGTACAACTCATTCCCTTTGGAGATAACTATCCCCAAACTTCAAATAGTAGGTTTTTGAAGAAGATTTTGAATTCTAAAATATAACCTGCGCGCATATAATCCAGCCAGTGGGGTCCAGCAGTAAGTTAGTACCAAAGCCTAATGACAGAGACTTCACAGAGCCTAGAAATTCTGATGGCTGAGGCACTTACATAAAGCACTCTTTTTTGTTGCTGTTTTTTGCTGGGATGAGCAATATGCAATATTTGATGTTACTCAAGTTTATCAGGGTACATTCATTTACAACGCTTTTGAAGACTCCAGAATAATCGTTAATTCTTTGAATTTTGGAACATAAGTCCCAATTTCCAATACTTCTTGAATCTTCTGCTTTCCAGGGATGGAACCCACTTTCGAGGATTCTAAGGGTGACTCTATGTTGAAGATGTTCTAACAATATCAGAAGATAAAATGATAGGTATGTGTGAAAACCCTATAACATTTTAATACATCTGTTCCAATAAACTAAAATGAATGAAAAGTTAGAAGTTTTCCTATGCTGTTCCTTGATTACCATGTCAATTGTTGCTAGCTAGCACCCCCAGCTATAATAAAGTTAGTATACCCCCTGATTTAGCTAAATGGGAAGCAAAGCAAACTCTCTTGGGGCAACTTAAGGTCCATCAGTTTTTTTCTCCCAGGGAAGAAAATCCATGTTGAATTACTTCATCACCTCCTAGGGAAAAAAAAAAAAAAGACAGAATTCCATGTTATGCACCATCAAGTCCAAAGTGAGAAGCCCAGGTACTCTCCTCAGGCTTCAACTCAAATAGCCTTTTTTCTTATTTGTACACCTGACCTATCATAGAAGCACCCCCTGAAATGAAATGCATTAGTGAAAGAGGAAAAGTAGTAACTATGCAGGGGAGAAATCTGTTGATGGACAAAGTGCCATCGTGCAGCTCCTGGTGTGAGACTCTAGGGAAGACATGCATAACTTATGTGGCATTCCTGCCCAAAACGCATAACCTGAACCCACTCACGGGGATACATCAGACAAATACAGATTGAGAGACAGACTACAAAATCCGTGGCATATGGTATTCAAAAACCAATGTCATGAAAGACACAACAACTAAATGCAATGTATACCCCAGGATTGGATGCTGAACCGAAACAAAGCAAAATGAAAACACCAAAGAATGTATAACAACTGGAAAATTTTGAATAAGGTCTTTAGATTAAATAATTATATCAATGTTAAGTTTCCTGTTTTTGTTCATGTACTGTGGTTATATAAGTGAGTATCCTTGATGTTAGGGAATAGACCTTGAAATATTTAAGAGTAAAAGAGCATGACCTGCAACTTATTCTCAAATGGCTTAGAAAAGAAACACACACGAGCACAGGTGCACACACACACGAGAAGAGGGAAGGCAGAGATGAGATACGGCAAATGTGCCAAAATGTTAACAACTGGTGAAACTGCAGAAAAAGTACAAAGGAGTTCTTCGTGCTGTCCTTCTGACTTTTCTATGCATTTCAAATTATTTCAAAATAAGAATCCTTTAAAGATTTATGTAGGTCTCGGGGGTAAAGAGATGATATTAATGCTTGAAAGTTTTGTTGGCTTATTTGCATTTCTTAGGGTATATACTTCACTGATGTAGGATGAGAGCAGATGAAAATAACTTTTTGCCCCAGCCGGTGATTATTTTGTTGAAGCCTTGATAGTTTCTTGTCTGTTTGCTGTTGGCCAACACACTGACGCTGTGTCTAGTACACGTACACCACAATGAAATGGTGTTTGTCTTAATTATGTTCATAGGAAGAAAACCGCTCTTCTTCTAATTATATCCCAAGTAAATGGTTGGCAGCTATTAGCACTTGGAAAACATCTTTCGATATAGGCTCAAACAAAAGCATTCACAACTTGACATTCGCTCCCACATCCACTGTAGTCACTGTCTCAGAGATACCAAAACAAGCACGGGACACACAGAGCATGGAAGCCAAACAACTGGCCTGCACTTTCTGGGCTGCTGGGAAGCAAGGGACAGAGCTAGAGGCCATAAGACTCTCCAGGCTCACTCAAGCTAGCTCAGCACAAGTCTCAGCCACAGACACACGAACTGTTCAAGAGAAGGAGTAGCACAGTATTTTTGCATGTCAGTATCTTTGGCTAAATCTCACATTTATGCTTTTGGGTTCCTTTTATGAAAATCAATCTCAAGCTAGTATAACATAGTATATTAATCGTATTTCAATAATTTAAAAAGTGAAAAACATTGGGAATCTCTTAGTTGCTGGGGAGAGGTGAGCCATGTCTAAAAGTGGATGTATGTATTTCAGTGACGATCAAAGGGATCATACCTATGATAATTCACAGCTGCCCAGATGACAGTATGAATCACAGATAATGCAAAATTAAAAATACTTAATGTGGTCTGATTGTAGCTGAGACCAAACAGTAATGTCTGATTATAAAGGGCCCACTACAGATTGTCCGGATAAAGTTGTTCGACTTCCCCATCTGAACTGTTCCTTGCACCAGGATGACTAAGATAAGGAAACCCCATGGACGGAGGTAAAATATCGACTAAAATAATGCCACCGTAAATTTGTGCTACTCTGCATATGAAGCACTTTAGACTAAAATGTTCAACATGAGAGTAGATTTACTGCCTATAACTGTCAGAGGACAACATGGTCTTTCACAAAGTTAAAATGAAGTTTACCCTCAAGGAAAATCTCTTCACCATGAGAGCTGAACTTGTCCAATGCCTGAGTTACACCCTCCTAACAAATTGTCCATATAGGATGATTTATTATTTCTTTTGGCCAGAGGAGTATCAATAGCTATATAATAGTCTCATTCGTAGATAAATAATGTCTTCATGAATTAAGAGCTTTGGAGGAGAACAATCTAAGTTTCAGAACTCTCTATTCTAATTACAGGCCACATGAGCTTTTCATAAGCTTACTTGATCTCTCTCTCTCTCTCTCTCTCTCCCTCTCTCAGTTTTCTCACCTATAAAATGGGTATAAAAATAGCACATACATAATAGGATCCCTGAGAGGCTTAACGGAATCAGCAGTTATAATATCTTTAGCACCACTGGTGATATTTAATTATTGTTAAATAATATTATTTTTCTACATACAGGAATGTGAGTGGATATATCAGGGCAATCCCACAATCTATCCAATTTATAGTCTCTGCACTAGGGTTTCCAAATTGAAATATGGCAAAAGGGAAGATTTTAATATCACTAACTCCTTTATCTGGGTGTTTACCTTGATTTTCATAGGGTCTGAGTTCTCTATTGCTTGTCCATACATTGAGGCATATGAAGTCTTAAAAATGGTTTTAATATAAGGCAATGGATTGATACCCCATGTTGCTTTGCCTGCCCTTTCTGCAACCCCCGGCCCCCCAGCTCCAGGACAAAAGAGAAGTTGGAATGAGTTGGTGCCTCGGCAGCCTGCCTTCCCTCCCCGGGTAGCGGCTATAGCAAGACAAATAAAGGTTGTGTTGTTTGTCTCAAGATAGCATCAACACAGCCTGCAGCAGGGCTGTCAGCACCAGCCCCACGATGCCAGGGAATCGCTGCGAGTGCCACTGTGCTGGTGCCAATTTGCTGCCTGGCCTCCTTCAGAAGCCACACCGAAGTATCTGCCAGTTTCTCAACTTCTTCTCCAGGCTCGTGCAAGAGCTTGCAGGACGTCCGCATGGGACCTGATGGTATGTGGTTCTCCACCTTCTCATGCCAACCTCGGTGAGCCCCTTTTATTCCCTTTGCCCATAGGACTCTTCAGTTGCCCTAAAATGGCATCCATAATAGTATTTGAAAACTGGTATAGTTTTTAAGAAACATCCAATAGATTACCTAATTTACTTATTTAATCTATTACAGAGCATTTGATTCTCATAAATCTTTCGATATTTAATAACAAATACTCTTCCAAGGACTCAAATAACACACAATTTATTTGGGAGCTGTGGAGAACATTACTGAAGTGATATAGTGACACAGGGAGGGGAAGGAGGCCAATCAACAGCAGGCTTAGTCATCAGGGTGCGTGGCCCAGGCTAAATCCTGCGGGGAAATGCTGTGGAACAGAGTAGCATACAAGCCACATATCATAGCTCGTATTTTATGTATCACTTTGCCTGAGCTATGGTATCCAGTTGTTTGGTCAAGCGCTAGTCTAGATGTTGCCCTGTAGATGTATTTTAGACGTGATTATCATTTACCCTCACCGGAACTTCAGTTTATGCAGATCACCCTTGGTAATGTGCAGGGACTTCATCCCATCCTTAAAAGCAAAGACTGAGGTTTCCTGAAGAAGATAGAGATCTGCCTCAAAATAAAAACCCTGCCTGACTTTCTAGCCTGCTGGTCTGCCCTGCAAATTTTGGACTCAAGACTGAAACATCAACTCACCTCAATTTCCAGTCTTCCTTGTAAATTATATACCTGCAGCCCCTCCATGAGCCAATTCTTAAAAAAAAAAAAATCTCAACCTCCCTATCTCTTTCATAATGGCTAAAAATGATGAGTTGGTGATACACCTGCTCCATCCAATTATTGATTGAGAACTGTACCCAGGGGTTGTAAAGCCTGTTACATAGACAGTAAAACATCCTTTTTCTATTGTACATATATACTTTTTTTTAGCTTTATCAAAATATGACTGACATACATCTTTGTTTAAGGGTGAAGCATATATTATGATGATTTGTTACACATATATATTTTGAAATATTTACCACAATAAGATTAAATAACACTTCCTTTACCTCACATAGTTACTCTTTCGTTGTTGTTATGATGAGACCATTAAAGCTCTACTCTCTTGGCAACTTTCAAGTGTACACTACAGCTCTGGAAAGGGCCTGAGAAATCTTCAGGCACAGAAATGCAGACATGGATACCTGGAAGTGGGCTGGAGCACACCCAAGCAGGGGGATCCAAAGGATGTGAGAGAAGCATTAACTTACCTGTTCAGTCCACCCCTTGCACCTGCTTGTTCAAACTGATAGCTCATCACAAGTTCTAAAACAAAAACAAAAATATAAAAAAAAAGACCCAGAAGGTTTAGTGGGTTAAATCTCAGGCCATGTTGTTACAGTCAGTCCCTCCCCACTTACCTCTCCTTTATCCTTTCTCTCTCAGCCAGCATTTCTACAAGTCTTGGTTACTCACCTGATGAGGAAGCCCAGATTATCATGTCTGTGCCCCTAGTTTCCAGGCCTTTGTCAGGTCATAGATGCTTCAATTACCCATTTGAAGTTTTTACCAAATATGGAAGCAGCGAGAGATGCCCTACTGAATCCCCTGAGTTCCAGACATACTCTACCCTGACACCATTATTAGAGGAAACTCTGTCTCTTAGAATCAGGGTCCTTTCTCTGTTTGCTGACCTACTGACATGAAGACCCCAAAATGACCAGGGATGCTTGCTATAAGTTTAGGTTTACTAAAAATTTTGGCTTTTTTTATTTGCAGATGATGTGATCTTATATATAGAAAATCCTAAAGACTCTACCAAAAATGATTAACCCTGATCAACAAGTTCAGTAAAATTGCATATGCAAAATCAACATATAGAAATCAGTTGGGTTTATATTCACTAACAACAGAACACCTGAAAAAGAAATAAAGAAAGCAATCTCATTCACGACAACAATGGGAGTTGGGGGAAATGGAGAAATACAGGTAAAAGGGTACAACTTCCATTTATAAGATAGGTTATCCCCCAATAGGTTCTGGGGATCAAAAATGTACAGTATGATTATATTGTATCAGATACTTGGAAGTTGCTAAGAAAGTAGATCTCAAATGTTCTTATCATGCACACACAAAAAAAATGGTAACTAGGTGAAGTGATGGAAGCATTAGCTCATACTAGGATGGTATTCATTTTGCAATTTACAAATGTATTAAATCAACATGTTGTGCACCTTATGCTTACACAAAGTACATGTCAATTATAGGTCAATAAAGCTGGGAAAAATGAAAAAACTAAAAGAGTAAATAAAGGTCTTAAATGTGCTCACCACATCTCCCCCCCCCAAAATAATAATAAAATAAAATAATACTTGTTTTGTTCCCAGTAGGAGGGAATTCTTCTAAGAACCAGGATCTCTAGTCAAACAGACAATAAAGTTGAGGAGGCCAGAAACTCACTAATGAGGGTCACTGAGTAACAGAGGCCACTCTTACTTCTACTTCTTGGTTCCTAATTCTGTGTCTTTCACTGATCATAGATCAAGCTCTATATAATTGCTTGGCTTCAACACACATACTACTTGCCAATCTCAAATCACAGGTTCTCATTGGCAAGTTGGCGCCTTAGCTGAGACTTCAAGAGGCCAGTTCAATGTTCTATCGGGCTGGCAGTTTAAGACATATGGTATATATCTATATCAAACTGCTAGTGGATTCTGTGATCATGTGTTGCATCTTCTTCACCTTAAAGTGGTTTCCTTAGTCTGAGATAACAGGATCTCATAACAATAAATCAGACACTCCGTGCATGCTTGAATAGCAGTGCTGGCCAAAGCACTGTGGCTTGCAAAGCAAGCCATGATGTTGAATCACTTCCCCTCCAGGGCAAAAGGACAATGGGATGAGCCTGCCAAGTGGCTGGTCGATTTTCTTGAGGGATTAAAGCATACCTCCACGGTGAAGAGGGTCTGAGACAATCAACTGTCACCACTGGATTTAATGTCCTAATGGGACAATACTTCAAAGGAAGGGCATAAATGTGATGCAGGTGCACCAAATGTAGATGAGTTAGGGCTCTTGGACACCCATGTGTGTGACTTATTTGTACCTCTAGGCCTGTTTGGGCTTGATCCCAAACATACCATTTCTATTTGTTCAGTGGACGATTGCTTCACCCACTTTACCATATGACTGTCAGTCTGACAATACTCAGAACAGGATAAGTTTTGTGGTCACATCATTAAATGTTCCAAAGTCAGGCATTGAGTATTCTGTAAGCAGAGAAACAACATGTAGTGGCTATTGTTTTCATAGGCCCAGGGCAGCCCTGGTAGCTCAGCAGTTTAGTGCCACCTTCAGTCTAGGGCATGATCCTGGGGATCCAGGCTCCCTGCATGGAGCCTGCTTCTCCCTCTGCCTGTGTTTCTGTCTCTCTCTCTCTCTGTGTGTGTCTCTATAAATAAATAAATAAAATCTTTAAAAAAAAAAAAAGAGTTATCCCAAAAGTACAGGATATTGTCTCCAAGTTAGTGCCTTAGATGAGCTTTTATGAAGCCACTGCACTCAGAATAAGGCATGGCTTCTAATGGTTCACTTAATATATTTACTGGTTGTTTGGAGAGGGAGCCACTGTTTTGTTTTGGTTTGGTTTGGTTTGGTTTTTCCTGATATTCAGTTCTTATTCTACTAGTCTGAGAACCAATGTGGGAGAACTGCCTATTGCCAAGTGTACCCCTCCCAAATATGCTTACAAGGAACTCTGAAAATGATCATCTGGCCAACTAGAAGGTATACTTGGGCCAAGATTTCAACATGTCATGTCTTAACAAGGAGCCACGATGGAACCAATTCACTGTTGTATATTTAATGAGTGGATGGAAGGGAGCATTTTAAAAAAACTATTTTTATTTATTTAGACATTTTTAATTTGCTCTTTATTTTAATTTCTTTACTATTTATTTTGTGTGTTTCTATTTAGCCCACAAGGAGCCACATCTGAACCTAATGAGAAGACTGTATATCGCCTTAACTTAGAACTAGACACAGCAGGTGGAGGGGATTTGGAAATGTCTCCATTGGAGGATGAATATATTCTTTATGAGGGAGGAAAAATGAAATAGAAACACTGTGACAGGCAGAGAAAGGTATGAAATCTAGTATGAGTACTAGATGGTGTTTTATTCCATCTGGTCTTCCTGGACACACAGAAGAGTACAGGCCCCAATGTACCTTTGGAGGGGGTGAGATGTACACTTCCTGGCCTAGGCACTAACTGTGTCACATTAGCCTTCCCTCTCTCACTGCACTTGTTAGTCATCAGAATGCAGCCTACCCAGGAGGGTCTCTGGTTGGGGCGGGGTGGGGGGTATCTGGGGGTAGCAGTGCCAGAGCATGGAACAGTCTGGAGTCCCTGTCACTGCAATGTGAACAGGAATATGAGCAATAAATAAACTTTTATTGTGTTAAGCCATTGAAGTTTGGGGGAGGATATTTGTTGTAGCAGATAACATTGATTATGTGAGCACAAACCCTTTTTTGGAATATTTCTATTCATTACCTGGTTGACTGAAGTCCTCTTTCTAATACTTTATTCAAGGAGATTTAACTGAAACTATATTACTTGTTCTCTGTCCTATTTAAAAGTGTTTCCCTGCAGCTTTTATGCTTAAACAATAGTTTTATTGGGTATAAAATTCTTTGTTTGTTTATATTTCCTTTCCCTGAGAACTTCATAGGCAGCATTAAATTCTGTTCTGGCATTTAATGTCACCAGGGAGAAATCTGAGGCCAGTTTGAATTTTTATGCTTTTTGGGTGAATTGATCTTTCTTTAATACTGTAGGCAAAGAGAATCTTTTTTTTTTTTTTAAGATTGTATTTATGTATTAGAAACAAGGGACCACAAGTAGGGGGAGGAGAAGTGGGAGAAGCAGGCTCCCCACTGAGCAGGAAGCCAGACACAGGGTTCGATCTCAGGACCCCTTTAGACCCCAGGATCATGACCTGAGCTGAAGGCAGATACCTAATGGACTGGGCCGCTCAGGGACCCAATAATTATTTTTTTAACACCTTCATTAAAGTACTATTGACATAGAAACATTGTGTATGTTTAAGGTGTACAACATGACGTTTTGATATGTATACATTGTGAAATGATCGCCAATCAAGATAATAAATGTGCCACTCACTTCTATATAGTTACTGTTTTCTCTTTCTCTGTGTAGTGAGAAGACTTATTTAAAACTATCCTCTAAGCAAGTTTCAAATATACAATATGAAATTCTTAACTGTAGTTATTACCTTGTGCATTTGATCTCAAGAATTTATCTTATCTTGTGTAAATGACAGTTTGTGCCCATTGCCCAACACTCTGTGGGTTTGGACAAATGTAAAATGATATGTATCTATCATGTGGTATCTGCATTTATTTTTAAGGACAGCATACCTTCTGCATCTTTAGGTTTAATTACTCCTTTGTTTTGGGGGAATTTCCTATGATTATGTCTTCATGATAGGCAGGATTCTAAAAATCATCTCCAATACTCCATGTTCTAATCTCTGGATCCTGGGATTTGGATGAGTTATCTTTCCCATGATTATGTTGCACTAATGTCACAGTCGATTTCACAAGAAATTTGGGTCAAAATGTAATCACATGAGCCCTTTTAAAAGCAGAAAGTTTTCTCAGGTTGATAGAAGATGTCAGAAAGAAAAATTGGATGTGGTGTTGCTGGCTTTGCAGATGGATGGGACCCCATGACAAGGAATGCAGGCAGCCCTCTAACAGGTGAGAGTGGCCCACAGGTAACAGCCAGGAAACAGAGACATCAGTCCTAAAGCTGCAAAAAAAACTAAATTTTGCATCAACCTGAATAAGCTCAGAAGCAAGTTCTTTCCCAGGCCCTTCAGATAAGAACATAGTTGGTCAACTTGATTTTGGCTTTGTGAAGCTCTAAGCAGGGAATTCAGTTGAGCTATGCTGTATTTCTAATCTGCAGAAACTATAAGATAATGAGTATTGTTTTAAGCTGCTAAATATGTTTTAAAAATGTTCTGCAGCAATGGAAAATAAAGACAATTTTAAAGTATTTCTTTTATGTTTTATTCTTTTCTTCAAAACCACCTATCACACATGGGTTGAATTTTCTTTATGCCCAATATCTATTTTTCTATCTATCCGTTGTTCATTATCATTTCATCTGACATGGTTTCCTCAATCCTGTCTTTACATCTAACTGCATTTTCAGCAGAGCTTTGTCTCTCCTGTGCTACTTACAAAATGGCCTTTATAACTCGTATAAATGGTATTCTTTTTTTTCTTCTCCTTCATTCCTGAATTATAGCTGCTTCTGCTTATTTCCTTTGGTTGACATCATATCTTCCCAACACCCCCAAATTTCTACTCTACGCTTAGACTTGTCAGAGATTTATATTTGTTTTATAAGTCACAACAATACATTTGGTCTCAATTTTTATATACTCTTTAGCAACATTTTTCTAGTGAATGTTCATCTGTCATTTGTTTTCCTTATTCCTTTCTTCTCTTTTAGCTGTAGTATTTTTGTAGAGGTCCAATGGTTTTGTCTTGTTTATATCCTTTTTGTAATGACAGTAGTTCTCCCTGGACCAGCAATTTGGAAGAGATCTGTAGAAAGAGAGGTCAGAGGCCTAGGAGAGCAGAAAATGTGCCAGGGACAGTTAATTTGAATAAAGAGGACTGTGCATGTGAGTGAACTGTTTTAGTTTTCACAATTCCTCCTCACTGCATTATCAGTATAGAGCTGCTACCAACTCAAAAATGTCCTCTTCCACTGTGCCTCAACTACAAATTCTCTGCAAAGATAGGATGTCTGTTGTTTTCCTCACTATCCCCACTGTACCATCTCCCTTGCCCCATTTCATCAGTCCACCCAAATAATGATGAAAGCTCTGACCACCAGCCTACACACCCTGTTTTTATCACTCCAAATAGGGCATTCTTTCTCTCTCTCTCTCTCTCTCTCTCTCTCTCTCTCTCTCAGATTGTGCCTCCTACTTGTTAGAGCTGTTCTCAACCAGTTTGTCTGAAATATACATCTTCTTGTAGGTTTTCTAGGTATTTTTCCAAGCCCTCTTAAATCTGAACCTTATTAAGCATATACTGTGGTTTGAGCCAAGCTTATAAATAGAGTATGTAATATGAATAGGAAGAGGCTTTGACCAAGTTAGACAAATTTCAGACTATTAGAGTTTTTAGGGTTTGTTTGATTATTCATTCATTTATTTATTTTTTATTTATTGGCAGGAGATGCAGGGGATAGTCAAAGAAAACAGTATCTTTTTTTAAAAGACTTTATTTTAGAGAGAGAGTGTGTAGGGGGGTGGGCAGGGGAAGAGGGAGAGAGAATCTAAAGCAGATTCCCCACTGAGAACAGAGCCTAACCTGAGGCTTAACAAGCAGAACTCTATAGAACAAAACCCGAATGCCAAATGCTAGTTGTGTCACTGGTTTAGAAGAAGCCTGAACACCATTGGTCAAAAGTAGAGTTGCGACTAAAAACCTAAATGTTCTGTTTATTTTATTATTACTTACCAAGTAAGATCTTCCCTTGGGAACTTTAGAATGACATGCTTTAAAACCTCAAGTACCTGTATTATTTACACAAAAGCATCTCTGCAGTTTCCTCCAGCAGTCACACTGATCCAGTCGCCGACAGCATGGAAGCTATTTGAAAAGTCATTTTTTTTTCTTTTTATCCTTTTTCATTTCGCAATTTTTTAAAAGAGTTTAACTGTTCACTAAAGGCTACCCAGATGTTCTTTAGACTATCTATAAGCTCATTTTAGAATTACGTCTTAAAATCTTTTTCTTTTTGCTTTCATTTTCTTTCTCTAAACAATCTTCTCTTTTCTCTGTTAGTTTTTGTCTTGAATGAATATATCAGTAATAATCTCATTCTTAGTTTTATGAGCAGCAGAATTTATTAAATAATTCTTTGGGAAACTTCCAATGGCTTCCCACAGCCTTAGAAATAGTATTCTCTCTGACACATCTGCTACAGTATGTTTTAATCACATTTTTTTTTAACACTATGAGTGCAATGCAATGTATCTCATTAAGTCAGGCAGTAGTAAGAACTCGAATAACGGGATGATCTAGTTGAGCAGGGTGAAGAAAACTAAAGAGAAAGGAGTGAAGGGAAGAGAGTAAGTATGTGTGTGGCAAATATACAGATAAAAATCAATGCACACCCAGTCCTTATGGAAGAAGCCCCTTTTATTTTTTTAAGTTTTTACTTAAATCCTGTTGGTTAACATACAGTGTGCTATTAGTTCCAGGTGAACTTAGTGATTCACCATCTACATATAACACCCAGTGCTCATCATAAGTAGTGCTCTCCTTAATCCCCATTACCTATTTCACTCATCCCCCCACCCACCTCCCTTCTGGTGACCATCAGTATGTTCTCTAGTTAAGAGACTGCTAATAAGAAGCCCCTTTTAGATTATTCAAGAACTAGAGTCAAAGGAGCCAGGAGAACATAAACTCAGGCCTAAATGAAAAAGACACAGCAAGTTCTAGAATGGGCACATCTCTTGTTTAGTGAAGTAGCTCACTGATTTCACTCCCTCTTCCTGGAAGCCCTTGGAGCAGACACAACAACCATAATCGACATACCAAAAATGCTCCCTAAGAGTAAACATATTGAGAAGCCAAAAATGCTCCATTCAATGGAGTTCTCTCCCTAGATAGGTCAGAGGTTAAATGAGGTCATCTCAATGGGCCTCTTCTGATTTTTAGGTTTATTACTTTCCAGAATTAGTCAATTATTTAGGCTCTAGGGCAGATATAGCACAGATCAATAATTAATAACAAAGGACATGAATCTGATTTTGTCAAGTAAATGTTCTCGGTATCAGCCACTTGTAGTAAGAATTCAGTAAGAGAATTTGAAGGGGCCTCTGGGTGGCTCAGTCTGTTGGGCATCTAACTCTTGGTTTGGGCTCAGGTCATGATCTCGGGTCCTGGCATCAAGCTCTGTGTGGGACTCAGCAGGGAGTCTGCTTGAAGGTTCTCTCCCTTTGCCTCTCCGCAGCACCCACCACCCCCTCACACACTCTCTCTGTCTTTCTCTCTCTCTCTCTCAAATCAAAATAGATAAATCTTTTAGAAAAAGGTAATTTAAAGTGAGAACCACAGCAGTGAGATTATTAACTATTTAAAAGTGGGGGAAGGAATTAAACACACACTAAAATAGCAAAACTATTCAATATCACCTTACTATAACCCTAGTTTAGCAAGTGTCATCAGCGTATATATTCTAATGAGCCATGATAACAGTAACTAATCATATATAACGGGTCTCTGTCACTAAGTACTCTTTATACGACCTTAGGTTTCCTGGGCAGGCCACCCTACCCCAGTAAGAGTCCCCAGAGTTTCATATAGGTCCTTTCACCAAGAAGAGTTTCCTTCCAGGCATTGCTGCTATTTCAACAGGCATTCTAACAGCTATCTCTAGATTGGATCTCTTTGCAGTCGTCTTATTGGAGGCATTTAGAGTCTGGATAGCACTAAAGTCCTCTGTGGAAAAGCACTGCTCCCTCATCATGTAACATTATACTCTTGGTCCCTTCAGGGCATCTGTCTGCCCCTCCCACATAGAGTGCCTAATTTAAAAAAATAAGAGGACGGGGCTGGGGGCTGGAGGGTGTGGGGTGGCAGGGTGGGGACCTGGGTGGCTCAGTGGTTGAACATCTTCCTTTGGCTCAGGTCATGATCCCAGGGTCCTGGGATGGAGTCCACATCAAGCTCCCTGCAGGGAGCCTGCTTCTCCCTCTGTTTATGTTTCTGCCTCTCTCTGTGTGTCTCTCATAAATAAATAAATAAATAAATAAATAAATAAATAAATAAAAACAACATTCTCCAGAGAATAACCAGTACCAGAGTCTACAAAATCTAAGAGTCACAATGCTACCATTAACATACCAAAAAGATTTTTTGATGTGATAGATTCTCAAATAGAAATGATCCCATCTGAAAAAAAAGGAGAAAAAAGATGATTGAAAAAAATAGAACTTAAATCATCTGTGGGACAATATTGCAAGTTCTAATATAAAGGTAATTAGAGGTTCATGTGAAAAAGAAAAGGAGATAGCAAAAGTATTTGAAAAGATAAGGACTGAAATCATCTCAGATTTATTAAAAGACATAAGTTTACAGATTCAAGACATTCAACAAACCATAAATGGGATAAGTTCAAAGAAAATCACACCACAACATTTGGCAAATGGTTAGAAACAAAGGCAAAGAAACAAATCTTAGAAGTAGCTAGAGAAAAATTATAAGGTACCTACAGTGGAACAACAACAATTCAAATGACCTTGGATTTCTCATTGAAAACCATGGAGGCCATAAGATAGAATATCTTTAAAATGAAGAGATAAAGGAACTGTCAACTTATATTTGCAAATCCAATGAAATTACTTTACAAGAATCAAAGAAAAATGAAGATATTTTCAGGTAAAGTAAACTTAAAGGCACTTAGCTTCTTATGACTTGCTCTATAAAAGAAGTTCTCTGAGATGAAGGAAAATTACACCAGAGAAAAATTAGATCTTTAGGAATAAAGAGCAACAGAAATACTAAATAGTGAGGTGTTGTGGCTTGAATTATGTTCCTTCAAAAGATGTGGTGAAGTCCTAACCCCTGTTACCTTTGAGTGTTGGAAATCAGGTCTTTGCAGATATTTCAAGATATGGTCAAGCTGGAGGTGAGGGAGCTCTTAACCTATACTACTCGTGTCCTTACAAGAAGAGGAGATGGGACACCAAGAGACACCAAGAAAGACACACTCAGAAAGAAGAATGCCATGTGAAGACATAGACACAAAGAGACAAGATGACCATGTGCCAATAGAGACATTAAATAATCTAAAAACTAATTAAAATGCAGAGATTGACAGAATAAACTTTTCAAAAGCAAGACTATTAAATTCTACCTATGAACAAACACATAAAATGTAAAGACAGAGATAGGTTGAAAGTAAATGGACAGAGCAAAATATACCATGCACTTGGTAAGCATAAAAAGTTGAGGTGGCTATTTTGATATCAGTATAAAGGGACATGGAAACAAAATATATTACCACATTTAAAGAAAGATAATTTTCAATGTAAAAAGGACAGTTCATCAGAAAAAAATCAATGTGTATACAATTACACAATGTGTAATCAATGTGTATACAATTTTGAGGTGCCTCAAAATACATAAAGCATAAATTGACAGAATTAAAAGGGGGACAGCGGATAATACCAAGATCATAGTAGGAGATTTTAACACTCTTCCCTAGACACTGAAACAACTAAACAAAAACTAAAAAAGAAAAAACATAGAAAACTTGAACAGCACTATCAACCACTTGACCTAATTGACATTTATAGAGAGATAAGTATTATTATAAGTTCTTCCAAGAAGCTATATGACTTAGAGTTATAAGCCAAATTAGCATGGTGGGAGAGCTGGAAATCAAATGCAGCAAGTCCATCTTCAGAGTCCATATCTTAACCAACCTTAACTAGTCATTAGTGGTCTGACTATTAAATAAGATGACTATTATGAGATTCTAAAAATTCCCTGAAGAAAATGTTGGCTTAGAAAAAATGTCAAAAGTTGTTACACACATTTAACATAATTAGTTGAGTTCATTGAGGTATAATATAAAGGGGATTGAAAAGATTATTCCTACCCTCAAAATATCAATATATCCATTCCTTGATTCTTAGAAAGCCATGGTCAGAGAATCATTACAAATTGCCAGAAGGTTTCTTGTGCTTGATTATAAGTGTTCTTGAGAATAACAAAATATTGATTTCATATTTTGTATTTTGTTATGAATGATTCTGTAAAACTCTTCTGAGTTTTGATTTTAATTAAGAATATGAAGGGCTGTAGACAGTTTTGACAGTGGGGCAAGTGAAGTAGATTAGGAAATTGAGAATACTGTTGGGTAGGAGAAATGAAGAAAAAATAAGTTGGGGATTTCCAGAAGTCTTTCTCTACTCATCAGTTTATCCTAGGACAAACTTTGAAGAAGGTAATGTTTAAAATTAAACATGGCAAATGGATATATAAGCATCCTGTTTACCATATACAATTGTGACTTTATTGCTTGATAAAATCAATAAAGCTAGATACCAGGTGGGATTAGCAGGAGCTGCTAAGGATGCATAGAATGATGACTATAGTAGGTATATAACTTGCTCTGGACACTACCTCCTCACCACGGCCTGCCTTCAACCTATGATCTGCCTTTCATAAATCTTGGGAAAGTACGCAAGGTGCACACAACATCTATACGGCATCCACAGTTATGCAAATCACATTTTTACCAAGCCAATCTTTATTTGAATATTGATTTAGACCCCAAGAACTTTACCATTCCAATGATTTTTATTTTAATACATATTCTAGTGCTTGAAAGAGCAACAGTATTTACTGCCTCCTAATAAAGCAATCAAATCTACTGCTATTTGATTGCTATTCAAAGCTACCTTTTAACAAACCACAATTTTACAGCCATCTGTCTTATAATGTGACATTCTAAGAAGCAGAAATATGGTGAGAGGACTTTCAATTTCCTACAGCAAAGTTGTATGTAGGCTGGTCACACTCTTCTACAGTCTCTATCCATATGCCATAAATTAACAACTTGATTCACATTCTTATAAAACATTTACTGAACATACAGAATGTGTCCAACTTCTTATAGGATACAAGGGACAGGACAGTGAATAAGATGCTGCATCTGCCTTTGAGAAGCTTACAGACTAGTTTCTACTAGATCCCTGAGCATAGGAGTCTAGTTCCATGTCTCTGGTGCTGTGAAGTATAGATGATGCTCATAGTTTGTAGCAGAGGCCCCTGGAAGTAACATTCTTAGTAGAGACTTTACAGATGAAGAAATGTTATCCAGGTGAGTTAGGAGGAAGACTGTTCTGGACACAACAAATGGCTTGTGCAGACATGAGAAAAAAGTAGAGCGTATGGAGTATAGACTTTAAATAGACAGTTTATTTAAAAACCAGCAAAGCAAGACCTTCGAATATATCCTCCAAAAAGCACAGACAATACAACGGATGTACTTTCCTCCCAGACGACATGGAGCTTGGAGGAAGAGTACTTAAATTTCAGTCAGTTGCATTCAAAAGTGTTTGAGTATCCCTATATACCAAGTAGCGTAGTGGTAGGCAATTTGGAAATGCCTTGTGATCAGTGATTTCTATTAAAAAAGATGTGGTTATATATACAATGGAATATTACTCAGCCATCAGAAAGAATGAAATATCACCATTTACATCGACGTGGATGTAGCTAGAGGGTACTATACTGAGCAAAATAAATCAATCAGAGAAAGACAATTATCATATGGCTTCACTCATATGTGGAATATGAGAAATAGCACAGAGGATCATAGGGGAAGGGAGGGAAAACTGAGTGGGAAGAAATCAGGAGACAAGCCATGAAAGAACCTTAACTATAGGGAATAAACTGAGGGTTGCTGGAGGGGTGGTGAGTAGGGGAATGGGGTAAGTGGGTGACGAGCACTAAGGAGGGCACATGATGGGATGAGCACTGGGTGTTGTACGCAGTTGATGGATTACTGAAACTAATGATGTACTATATGTTGGCTAATTGAATTTAAATAAAGAAGAAAACATTTGTATGCGAAACAATCTGAGAGAGACACATGAAGCATGAAACGATATAGACTACAATGTGATACAAAAGGTAGAGGTTTAGAAAACTCTGTGCAATGACATTAAAAAAGGAAGAAGGTAGGGGGAAGGGCACCTGGGTGGCACAGTTGGCCAAGTGCCAGACTCTTGGTTTCTGTTCAGGTTGTGATCTTAGGGTTGTAAGAACCCCAGGTTGGGATCTGCACTGAGAGTGGAGTCTGCTTAAGACTCTCTCTCCCTCTGACCCTCCCACCCCTCCTCTCTCTCTCATAAATAAATAAATAAATAAATAAATAAATAAATAAATAAAATATAAAGAAAGAAAAGAAAAAGAAGTCATTTTGTACTGGTGTCCTCAGGGCTGGCTATGCAGAGCATAGGAGATGTCTTCCAGGCTCCAGAGGATGCACTGGGGCTGGTCTAGGCCCAGAAGGGAAGTACAGCAGACTACCAGATAAAGCACATTCAATTGGAAAGCTATGTTTAACTTTTCTCAGGAAAACAGGTTTGTATAGGTTTTGGAACAAAATACAATAATGAGAAGACAAAATCAAAGAGCTATCCATGCCATTATGGGTGCTGAACCGAGCCTAGGAAACGTGGGTCCTACCCTTCACGTGGCCACAAATACACTGTGTGACTCCAGTCTGAGGACTTTAGCCCTAGGCTGGGGGCAGGGCTCACAGTTTCCTCATCTGTCACATAAAGAGTAGAACTGAGTGGATATGAGGGGCTCCTTCTCACTTCTAAGAGGGCTTGTTCTCAGCTAAATCGAATGCTCAGCTCTATCATTTTATACTAGGTTCCTCTGACTTATGTGAACACCCAAATGCCAAATTTACGCAGACTGGGTGCAAAAATAGTTAGGAGTCCTTTCAGTAGATTTCAAACAGATTAAAATATCCATCTCAATTGTTCTGGTAATGTATGAGATGGCTGCTTTTTCAAAAAGTCTAGCATCACTTTATCATGGAACAATCCATACTCTTTTCAGACTATCTGGTTATATGCCTGCTTTCCAGCGGATTGTGAAATCCTTGATGGCAGCAACTGTGTTTTATGCAGTTTTATGTCTTTAAGTTTGGCTCATACTAATAGTTGAGCAGTATTAATATTATATGGCTGAATATTGTCAATCATTAATATATACAGATACTTTCAAAAGCATCATTTCATGTGCTCTGTCCTCAAATCCTGTAAGACAGGTGTTATGATCATCTTGATTTCACAGATGACGAAGCTGGAACATACGTAAAGTTAAGCAAATCACCCGAGGTCGTAGTCTGGGAAACCAGGGCCTTGATGGCTTGGACCTATCCCAGTGTTCTAATGTGGACAAAAAGACAAAATATTTGAGAACAGGGCTGTTTTGAAAAATCCTGGCTATGATCAAGTCGTTGCCCATGAAACTTTTAGATATCCTTCCTTTACTTCAAGTCTTTGCTACATCTTTTGCCTCCTTTCTCTTCCTATTTTTCTTTCCTCATTACTCCCAGGTCTTTGAAATGCAGCTTCAATGTCAACTCCTTTACCAAATTTTCTCTCCCCTCTGGCCCAGTGTCTGGCCTACCGAGCACTCCGTTGTGATGTGACATTTTGTTGTAACTCCCTGTTCACCTGCCTTTTCACTCTTTCCTTCCAGGCTGTGGACACTGCGCAGCCAGCCTACCCTTCATTCCCTTGGTGGCCGGTTTTGCGAACAAGATAAGAAGTAAATGCTGTTCAATCAGTACATTGTTAACCTAGTTTTTAATGAACTGTCCATTTACTTGCTAATTTGCAGTTGCTTCCCCATGGCATCTCTACATAGTCTTGGTATAAGACATTAAAAATAACTTCCCTGCTTCTCCCCATAGCATCTACCTCAAGACTACTACTTACAACATCAAAATGTCCACACAGTACAAAATAAAGTGCAAAGGTAAGTAACTCCATGGCAAATGCATGGAGCATCCACATTCAGTTTGAACAATTTAGCACAAAAGAAAATAGCCTAACCATCTGAGGTTTACAGCCCAATCTTTTCTTCCTTCTTTTCCAATAAAGCCCTATTTCCTGTCAACACGCTGTGGTTTAAAAATTCCACACTGCTCTTCCTTCTTTATTCAGCCTCCAACTAAGTCTGCCACTCAGTTCTCCTGAGCTCAGCCCATGAGAAATGTCTCCCAGGATCCGAATGATCTGAAGGCATCCGCCACTGTCCCAGTATCTGCCTGTGATAATCCCCAGCCATTCCTCCAGGTCATTATTTGTTTGCTGTCACCCTCATTTATTCAGTGTTCAGCAAACATCTGCTCAGCGTTCCAGGCACTGTGCTGGGAACTGAAGGTATGAAGTGGAGGAGAGAACCACAGACCCGACCCTCACAGAACATACACTCCCCAAGGGAATGAAAAAATATAAGACAGGAGAAATACAGGTGCTACAAGGTCAGAGACAAGGGCACTTCATCCCATTACGTGGTTATCAGGGGAAGTTTGGGCATCCAAATGATAGAGTCAGGTTAGCTGGGAAAAGGAGAGGGATGAGATTATGGGTTTTGGAGAAAAGGTAAGTAAAGGCAACCAGAACTTGATGGTTCCGAGGTGCATAGGGGTTGGCAAACTGAGACACTGAGGGTAGTTCCTGTATTTGGAGCCCAGAGGCAGGGAATGTGATCAGAGTGGCCAAAACATGCTGAGACTTGGACACCAGACCGAGGGGGGTGGTTTTTGCCATAGCTAGACCACAGCAGAGGATTTAAACTGGGGTGACAGGCCAATTTTTGTTTGGAAAGATCACTCCAGTCTCCTTCCGGAGGGAGGATTGGAGAGGGACAGAGCTGAGGCGGAGATAGCAGCAAAGAGGCTGGGGTGGTGGTACCAGTTGAGAATTCTGGGTTTTCTGAAGTTATGTTGATAAAGATGGACTGAAGAAGATCAAATGGCAGGTATTGAATGTACGGGACACGCTGGAATTGGTGAATAATTGGGAGTCAAAAGACAGAGGCGGGAGAGGATGCCTGGGACCCTCCCCCTGGAAATCCCTCCATCTGGTTAACCCAGTCCAACACGAATCGTCTCACTTCTGGGCATCTGTAAACACCCCACATGCCGTTCTCACTTGGTCTGTGCCCTGAATTCTGTGCTCTAATCCATCTATGTGTACATTGCGAGCTCCACCCTTGACATCACATGAAATATGTTGAGGACCGTGGTTGGGCTTCTTGGATATGTTTGTGCCAGTCACTTCCTCTGTGCAACCAGCCCCGAGTGATCTGGCTGACGTAGAGTGTAGGATGTGCGTCCTCCAAGCTCTGATGGTCCTAAGCATAAACTCCATCATGACACTTTGTTGCCCTGTACCGGTTTACCACCAGATTGCAAGGATAGAAACGACAGCATCTCATTAGTTCTACAACCCCAGTGCCCAACAGAACATTGGAGAACATGGTACCAATTTAGTGCGTGCTGATTGAACATATTACTTTGTCTCATCAGGACTGCCGTTGCCATTTAGCAAGCCTTCTCCTGACAGCAGTGAGGACTTGGCTCTAACAAATGGATGCTCTGTGCCTCTTAAGTCTATTAAGCATTTGTATTAATTGAAAATGCGAAAAACTATCAGGGGAAACAATCCTGCACTGTTTCCCCAGCTATTCACTCTGCATGTTGATGGCACCAGTAATATGAAGGGTGCTGAGTATGAGGAGGTTGTGGTTTCCTAATGTGCCACACACCAATGGGATGACTCCACGCAAGCCATTTGTAACGTCCTTCGCCTGGTGTTCAGGCCCTGACGATCTGACACCGAAGCCAAAATGCAATGATTCATTCAGAGACCTGACATCCAAACCTTTCCGAGGCTCTCATCTGCATAATTGTATGTGTTACTCATTTTCTCCCGTGCTCAGTCACTCCTCACTCTCCACCACGAAAATGCCACAGTAACGCATTCGCCACCACCGCCCCGATGCCTGAGAAATCAGAACTGGGGGAGAGAGAAGGACCCAAATATAAAGACCCTGGTGGCAGCGTTCCCATTGTCGTGTCGTTTCCTGCCAGCCTGGCCTTCCATTTATGTCTGGGTGCTGGTTCTATCAAACTTCTGTCTTGTATCAATTTTTAGCAGCATGGATAATTTATTGCATCTAGGATGATAGAAAACCAGCTTTATACATCATTCAGCTTGCAAAAGATGTGTAGCTTCAGTTCCTTAATGGTGTCATTTTGGCTGAATGCTATTAACAGATTACCCCTGCCTAGGGCAGTGGAGCATGTGTGCCAGAAAGATAACCTTGTGTTCGTAATTTAATATTAACTGTTTTCTCCATAGTACCTCTTTCCAGTACATTAACAACAAACCAATATGGCCTTGTCCCCTGCGGTCGTATTCTTCAGCAAAAAAATGGATTACATGATAGCAAGTTTCTGAAGATTTCCAATGAAGTATTACAAATCACTCAACACCCACTCTGCAGAAATGAAAAATAAACAGGCTTAGATTCAATCAAATTTAATTCCTCCAATTTAGCTTTACCGCACTTCAAAGGGTGCTCTTATTAATGTCTTGGTGAACAAATTTAACAGTCATTTTTCCTCCCTCTCAGACGAAAGCCTCCAGTTGTGTTCGACCTATAGTGAGATCAAGAAACTGTTTTTATTTTTTTATTTTATTTTATTATTATTATTTATTTTATTTTTTATTTATTTATTTTTTTTTAGTGACTACTCTGTCACAGTTTGATATAAAAGTGTAAGCCATTTACAGAAAACTCTTTATGGAATTTGTATCCTATGCCATTCCCGGGAGCTCAATTTATATCCTGCCTTAGCTATCATAGCACTGGAGTATTAGTCTTCTCCCTTTGCAAGCAGCTCAGGGCGGTTGGAGGGCCCTATCAGTCTCCACCACTCACATACACAGGCATTATGAGTTTATCTCATCTTCTGCAGCAAGTGCCAGGGCCGATTCATTCCTTTAGGCTACTTTACTAATAACCTATTCCTTATCAGGGCCTCTCCACCTCAGCTTGTGATCAAAGACCCAATTAATGGAATGGAGAAAGGTGAAGCATTCAAATAATGGAGACAGCTGTTTTTCTCTGTTAGAGAAAATCCATTTGTATTGTTATCACACTCACAAGTTCTGCGGCTCCCGTTTAATTCCTTCTCCCTCTATTTCTGCTGATGATAAAAAAAAAAAAGTCACAATGAACTCCAAAGAAAATGGCAGAGCCATCACCGTGTTTCAACTCTGTCTGGGCGTTATCGACTCGAAAGTGAAAATACAAGCAGATAAGGGGAGGAAATGTCCAACAAAGACCATATCAAAAATTTTTTTGTAGTTTTTTTTTTTCCAAGCAGCATTCTCTATTCATCATTCTGATTTTTTTTTGTTGTTCCTTTTCAGCCCTCTACTGGATTGCTCGACGGTCTACCCCAGCAAAGCAGAGGCTAAGAATATCTTGAGTTCCACATCAGTTGAAAAGTAATTAAAGGCAGAGAGTAATCATAATTGGTTGGTGGGGACATTTTATGAACTTCATGCACTTCTGGGCCCAGGGAAACCTTATGTTATGAGAGCTCTGACTTGGAGTTGGATGTTTTTCCATGAGTCACACCATTTTCCCCTACACTGGGTTTTAAACTGTTTATTTTTTTCCATTTAAACATTTTAAGCATTTCCTGCCCTCAGTGACACACATACTTTTCTTCACTGAGCCCCAACGTGAAAAGATTGTATCAGTGGTTCTCAGACACACAGCATGACCATGGCCCCATCGTCCCTCCGCTGAAAAAATTGTACTTCTCTGTAAATGCTCTGTCCCTCCTGCTCATAATGGAGCAGGAAAGACCTCCTGGTTGTAGAGCTAATGCTATGCTGTCTCTATTTTCTCTTAATAAAAGTGGGCCGGATTCGAAAGCCAGAAGAGAAACAAAGATAGGCCTGTGCTCTGACTTTGTGTGGAACATATTTCCTTGTAAGGTCTAAATCCAGGATTGTTTTTGGTTTTGTCAAATAAGAAGAGAAACATGTACATTGTTTTTCTCCCCTCAGGAGAATTCTCTTGGAAAGCAAGAATGAGAATCACATATTTGAATTCCTGCCTGAACACATATAACTAGCAAAATAAACACGTACAAAGCTACAGTATATGCAATGAATAGAGACAGCAAAATCTTAAAGGGCTGTTCTCTCAGGCTGATAGCTCACAGGGGATTCCAGGATGTGTGTGAGACAGAGTGGAAAAAAAAAAAAACATTATGCATTTGCACATAAGATGAACATTTAAAAGAAGATTTTAGGGAAGTAACGAATAATATGGCAACTGGTAAAAAAATAAAAAAATATGGCAACTGGTAAACAGGTTGGTCTTCCTATCACTTTTTCCTGGACTTCAACCTTCAGAAACAAAAATTTTAAATTGGCTTTTCGCTTCTGTGTTGGCATAAAGCAAACCTTTTCGTTTCATACCATAGATCTTTATATCCTTTTCTTAATGTTGAACCCAGAGCAAATAAATACAAAATAAAAACCAATCACCTTTCTCAAGAAGACATAAAATAGTAAAAGTGGAACTATCAATAATTTCCCTTAGGCAAACTAAAAATATAGAGACACTGCTGGTGTCGATGGAGTAGGAAAACAAAAACAAATTATGAAATGCAGCTTTAATCCTTCGGCTGTGAAGAAAAAGATCCGTAAACCTTTTAGTTTTTAGTGGATTTTAACTTTATATAAAGGCAATAATATAGCCATACAGTATCTTCTCTCTAACAATCACAGAATTATGGGGAGAAATACCTTTTTTTTTTTCTTTTTTGATAGAAGGACTTTGTCAGGATATGCTAGATTATAGTGTGGTCACAACCAACCACACAAATCTCAGTGGTTTAAAACATTTATTTTTCATTCACATTGTGTCCAGTAGGGGTCAGCAGGGTGAACCCTCATCATAAATGTTCAAGGGGACCCCGGGTGGTTCAGTGGTTGAGCATCTGCCTTTGGCTCAGGTCGTGACCCTTGAGGTCCTGGGATCGAGTCCCGCATCGGGCTCCCTGCAGGGAGCCTGCTTCTTCCTCTGTGTCTCTGCCTCCCTCTTTCAGTGTCTCTCATGATAAAATAAATAAATAAATAAAATCTTTAAAAAAATAATAAATGTTCAGGGACACAGAATGACCAAGGCTCCATCATCTTACAGCACCACCTTTTCAATCCGATGCTTTGGAATCTACGAGGGAAGGAATGAGAGCGTGAGGAGCATGCCCACCAATCTGGAACATACTTTGACCCAGAAGTGAGCTTCATCACTTCTACTTAATTACATTGACCCAAACAAATCACATGGCCACACCTAATTCCAAGGGGGTCTGTTCCCAGAAGGAGATCCAGGAATCCTGGTGAGCACTCATGTCTAACAAAGGAACTAATTGCATTCATTTCAGTGATTAAGAAAGGAGAGTATACTTAAGGTTTAAACCTAATGTTTTAAAATAAATAAATAAATAAACTTAATGTTTTTTGTACAATCTCTCATTATAAAAGATGCTATATAATAACACAATGCCAGGGAAGCCCACATTCCAAGTTTGCTCTTTTTTTTTTTTTTTTTTAAAGATAGATGTTATGAGTACTATGATTGGGAAACATGATCCTACCCAAAGTATAACTGAATCTGTGATGTAGAAAAGTCATTCTGGAGATTTACCTCATTATCTAATGTAGAGTCCTTGGAGGCAAAGCACACGTGAAGAATTTTCCTGATTCAAATCTGGTAGGTTTACCGAATAAAAGCACCTTAGGTTACATTTTGTAGTTAGATCATATCCTCTGGCTGAAGAGTTTCTAAGATCCTGGACTAAAATATGAAAAACTACATTCTTTTCCCTCTTCCCTCCTTCCATTCATTCACATTTCATTCTTTCACTCATTGACTTATATTTATTCTGTAAATATCATTGAGGACCTCATATAACCAGGCACATTAATTTTCTCATATCCAAGGATCAGGGACAAAGAAGATTCCTAGCCCTCAAAAAACCCACTTTAGGGGAGTCAGAATATAAACTATACCATGTAAGGAGAAAAAAAGAGAGTAATTACTTTTTTAAATAATCTACTACTATTACTACTACTACTACTACTACTAATGATAATAATAATAATAGCTAAGAATTGTAAACATTTAATGTCAGGCACTACTTGGTGCTACTCAATTTATTTTTATTATACAAGTGGACAACAAACTTGAGAAAATGTGTGTAGCCACCTCTTCCACCCGAGGTCTGTTTGTTGGTCTTCCCACCTTCCCTGCTTCTCTGGGTTGCTCTACACCCAACCACCTGCCAAAGGTTCCCTCACCTACCACCAACACTGCCTCCACAGGGCTGGTCTCAGGTCTTTCTTTGACTCTAAATATCTTCTCTTTCTCCACTTCTTCAGTGCTCTATTCTACGACCCCCTCTCTTCAGTGCCATTATGAACTCCAACCCCATAGATTCTAAGGCTTATTGAAACTATGCTATGTGACTATTATGTACATACACGTGTCTCTATGCTCTGATCAGCCTTTATAATAATCTTTGGTTATCAGGAAGAGCAAAGGTCCTTTGTCTCTCACCTTCACCAAGGTGTAACACTCAGTCATGGTCTCACAGCCAAGTTCTAGATCTGTGCCTCCCGCCAGTTACCTAGATTTGCACTTGAATACATGAGAGTCTGTATGCTAAATTAGCACTAATCATCCTTTTGAGGCCAGATTTTTCCCTTAAATTTTTTACTTTTGCTTAGGCTACATCCAGACAAAAAAACGTTTGACTCACCTATTCACCTCTAGGTCAATCACCAAATACTGGAAGATTCCTCCTATAAAATAAACCTTTGACTTTTCTCCCCTCTGCCATTGTTCCTATCCGGCCTCTATAACTTCATCTATATTCCTGCAAGAGCCTATGTATGTCTGATGGCTTCTCATCCGTCTTCCCTCTGACCACCGAACCCATTACCACGAGTCAATTTTCCTAAAGGGAAGCTTTTTAATTTTTTTTTTTTGAATTGTGTTACTCCCTTATTCGAGAACTGTAATGGTTAGTTTTATATGTTAACTTGACTGGGCCACAGGATGCCCATATATCTGGTTAAACATCATTTCCGAGTGTGTCTGTGAAGACGTTTTTTGTAAGAGATTAGCATCTGAATAGTAGACTGAGCAAAGCAAATGGCCCTCCTGATTGTGGGTAGGCATCACTCAGTCTGCTAAACAAAACAAACAAGGTGGAGGAAAGGAGAAGAGGCTTTCTCTCTCTGATTTTGAACTGGGACATCAGTCTTCTGTCCTTGCATGACTGGGACTTACACCACCAGCTTTCCTGGTTTGCCAGCTTTCAAATAGCAAGTCATGGGACTCCTCAGATTCCATAATCACATGAACCAATTCCTTATAATAAATCTCATTAGATATAGATAGATTATATTATATTTATATATGTATATATAATATTATGGATAAAGATAGGCATACATATATACACACTGGCTCTGTTTCTCTAGAGAACATTGGCTAGTACAACAACTGACAAAAATTTCTCATTGTCTGCAAAGCTAAAATCAATGTCTATGCCAAGATTTTAAGGCATTCCTTAATCTGGCACCTCCAATGCTCCCCACCCCCTGCCCTCCCTCCCAGCTATCTAGACTTCACAACGCATGAACCCTCTGCTCCATTTGAGGTGCTTATTATAGAAACAAACCCCATGTTTATTTCAGCCTACAAGTCATTGTTCATATTGTTTAATGAATTGAAAAAATCCAACCTGGTCTAAAGTACAGCTTAAATTTTACTTTTTCCAAGAAATCTTCTCTAGACTTCAGTTCACATTTGTTTCTTCTTTACCACTTGTAGACTGGGCTTGTAGAATGCATTGGCGCTTTGTTATTTGACTCCTTACCATCTTATTGGCTCCACATAAGTATGCTGCATCTTTCCTATTGCCCTGTGTGTTTCAAGTCAACTTGGGGGCATATTTCCTGTTTCTTTTCAACCTTTTACAGTAGCTTGCAATATCCTTCACATAGGGGGTACTTAATAAATGGCTGTTGAATGAATGAGTAAAAAGATCTAAGAACTTTTTCAGTACTTGATCCATATTCTCTTGAGTCTTATATTCAGATGATGCCTTTAAATCATTTTATAATCCTCTTGCATATTTTCCTAAGTGTTATTTAACAACATAATTGTGTTTTATAGTGTTAGATGAGAGCACTAAATAAGAATAACAAATAAAGGATACAACTACGATACGGTCTTGAAATGCTCTTATAGACAATAGTAGTATCATTAACAACATTTTAAGGCAGAGAAACATGCTGCAAAGTATATATTAATAAGGAAGCAGTCTGCTCTAGAAATAACCAAAAGTTGAGAAAGTTTGTTCCTATGGGATTAGCTCCAAGTATTTGGAGGTTCAGAGTTCCCAAAACACCTCCCCTTCCCTACAATTATGAGAAGAATCTCCTCACCTTGGTATAGTATCAATCAGGCATTTGTTTGTACAGAAAGTAGACAAGTTCAGGGGACTTGAGGATGTAGAAAATAAATTTTGATATAAAAAATTGGTATATGTGTTCTTTGGTAATCTTCAGTCCAATCTGACTCAACTTTCCTTTTTTTCCCCTAGTTATTACATAATTATTCTGTTTCTCTAACTAAGCAGTCTTTTTCTTTTTTAAAGATTCTATCTATTTGAAAGAAAAAGAGCATAAGCAGGGAGGAGGGGCAGAGAGAGAGGAGGAGAATCCATCCTCCCACAGAGCAGGGAGCCTAATGTAGGGCTCTATTCCAGGACCCCAGGATCATGACCTGAGCCAAAAGCAGACGATTAACCGACTGAGCCACCTAGGTGCCCCTAAGTAGTTTTTTCTTTTAAAAAGCTTGAATTTGCTCTAGAGAATTCTGTATTTGGATTAATTTCCACACACTCATTCAGAGTAATGTGTATAGAGATACCACACATTTAAAATTGCTTGAATTTATCCAACAATGCTGTCATTCATATATACACATATGTCCACTTGATAACAGGTGCTGGGAGCCTTCCTTCCCACATCAACCAACGCTCTGGTATCAGAGAAAGAGGCTTGTGTATGCTCTGGGCAGATAAAGCAATAGGTTTCAACAAATCCCAGAACCTGGGTGGGTCTCACGTCTTTCAGATGATCTTTAGCTGTCAACTGACAGACAGGTGTCAATGGATGGTCCTTCCCACACTGTAGTGAGAAAACTGAACTTGTGGCTCCTCAGTGCAGGCCACATACAGAGCTCATTCTCAAGGAATCAATGTTCCACTGGCAACTTTGCTCCACTCAGTTCCTGACGTAGTGGATGGGCTGAGCTGGGCCATCCTCTGACACTATCTTTCAGAGCCAACCCTAGACCATTTGTACCTCTGAACAAATTAGAACAAGGCACTCTTCCTCAAGACAGTTTCCTTTTATCTGTCAGAAAATTGTCATAATATCCTGATTTTGTTGGAACAAGATGGTCTTCTGCTAGCTCCGGAAAATTGTCATATCGGATACACAAATCTGTGCTGTCTATCATGTGAATGGCAGTGTCTTAAATGTGCCCCCTTGTGCAGCGTGTGCCTGCACATCATCTGTGCAATGCCCCGTGGACCCCATCACCCAACCCTTTATCTCATGCCTCTCAGCTTCTCCAAAATCCTGCTCCATCCAACCCTCTGTCTTTGGTGAACATCGTTGTCTTGTTCTTAGTAGAAATGGAAATTCTTTTAGTGTCTCTTCATGAATCTTGACACTGCCTCTTGGTTTCAACTACGTGTAGTTTTCATCATAAATTTGAAATATCCATCTAGGCCTGTTTGTTAACAGGTCTCTTTTTTTAATTCAAAATAAGATTTTTAAAGATTTTTTTTTAATATTTAAAAGAGTATATACATGTATTGCTCCTTTGGGGGGCAATTTGGTAATAATTACCAAATTTTAAGTATATATCCTTTAGGTCAACAAATCTAGTTCTAAGTATTTAACCTACAGCTATGCAAATGTATAAAAATGTACATAGAAAGATATTCAATATAAGAAGAAACATTCAAAATAATCTAAGCATCCTTCAACAGGAGATTGATTAAACAAACTGTGGTACATACCTAGGAGAGACTATTAAACAGACCTTTAGAGGAACAGGTTCCAGCAAATATGCAAATCAGAAAAGATTTTTAAGATTCATTCACACATTCCTTTATTCATCCATTTGTTATTTCAACAAATACTAAGTGCCTACTTGCATGATAGGCACTGCCCTATGTATGGCAATTCCCAATGAATGAGATAAATGTGATCTTTGCCACCATAGAGCTTACAGGAGGGAAAAATAGAAAATAAATTAATAAATAATATAATATTATATGATAATAAGCACTAGAAGAAAAAATAATAATACTGAGCAAGGGACAGAGAATAGTGGAGGCAGAACTATTCAGGATCGCATCTTCTGGAAAGTCCTCTCTGAAAAGATAAGGCACCAGAGTGAAAGGAGGAGGGAGGCCATGAAAATGTCAGTGGGAAGACAGTGCAGGATGGAGAACAGTCGGTGCAAAGACCAGAGGTAGGGATGGTACCTGTCTACGTTTGAGAAATAGCAGAAAGGGCAGTGTGCTTGGAGCTGGTAAGACAGGAGAACAGTAAAGGAGGAAGCTAAAGATTTAATTTATTTTATAGGGTTTGACATCTTTTTTTTTTAAACAAAAATATCATTTAGAAAAAGTATAATGAAAAACACTACACTACAACAAAACATGAGATTTGTCCAGGTAAAAGCTATCAAATTGGCTTCTATGAAGTCAATAGCAATTTGAATATCCACCTGCAGTGTGTAAGTATTGCCAACACAGTGTATCCTCACCAACATGCAGGACTATAACTTTTGAAATAACTGATCGTGTCACATGTGCTGCCTTCATTGTTTTAATTTGCATTTTGAAATTAAAAATAGCTAAATTTTTTGTGATAATCAATGCTCTCTTTTGCATATTTTCCAGATCCCAAACCATAATGTGACCATATTCGTGTCTGCTCTTTCTGTGGCATTGCAAGCTCTCTGGCACTGTCATATAGTGAATTGATGAACTGATTCAGTGATGTGCTTGGGCCAACTCATACTGGCTCACAAGATCCAATTGTGAAATTTTCAGGAGTTTCGCAAGCCAGTTGTTAAACAATTGGTAGCATGAAATTGACCATGGTGGAAGTATTCACACCATGTAAATTAACAAATGCTACAAATCAAGACTTTTTTTTTTTTTTTTTTAGTAGAACCAGTTTACCAGCACACCACTGGTTTAAGCAATCTCTTAAATTACAAAATACAAAATTGTTGCCTCTGGGAATTATTTGAGGCATCCAAACCTCTACCAAGAGGAGCTCAGTGCTTCCCTCGAATGTCTCTGAAAGGGATCCAGCCCAATAGTAGCCATGATAGAAGTAAGATTTTTCACAGGGGAAGCAAAGAGGGATAGAGGTTAAAAGATCCTGGTTCAGTATGTGGTTTCCTTTTGAGAAATTTTCTCTCTTTCTCTTTCTCTCTGTCCCCCTGCCATTGCCATTTGGGAGATATGTTGCCTTTTTGGATTTTGTCTCTCAGTATCTTTTAGAACCAGGATGGGACTCGAAGCAAAAAAAAAGAATAAAAAAGTAAAATGAGCAAGACACTGGGCCTGCCTTTGATCTAGGTCAAAGAATCACTCAAGTGCCCCTCCAGGTCACTTAGTAGGAGAGCAAACAAAGACTGAGAACCACTGCCCCAATTTTCCTTGTTATGGATGGAATGTCTGTATCCCCCCACATTCATGTGTTGACATCCTAACAGATGTGATGGTATTAGGAGGTGGGGCTTTGGGAGGTGATTAGGTCATGAGGGTGGAGCCTTCAAGAATGGGATTAGTATCTTTATGGAAGGGGTTGCACAAGGCTCCTAGCCCCTTCTGCCATGTGAGTATACTATGTGAAGGTGGCTACCTATGAACCAAGAAACGGGCCCTCACCAGATACTCAATATGGCAACATCTTGATCTTGGACTTCCTGGTCTCCAGAACTGTGAGAAATAAATGTTTGCTGTTTAAGCTACCCAGCCTATGGGATTTTGTTTTTGTAGCAGCCCAAATGGACTCAGACAATTCTCCTGGTGTATTTTCAGTGTGGTGACTGGCCAGTGATTCAGAGCTTGAGAACTTGGCTGTAGTGAGTGGAATTGTGTCCACCAGGAAAATAAGTTCCACCCTACCTCTCCAAAAGACGTAACTTTTTTTTTTTTTTTTTTTTTTTTTTAGAAGTAGCATCTTGGCAGATGCAATCAAATTTAGATGAGGTCATACTGAATTAGAGAGGACCCTAAATCCAATGACCAGTTTCTTTATAAGACAAAGGAGATGGATACTTAAACAGAGAGATGTAAAGGAGACACCAAAAGGCAGGCCTTGTGATAGTAGAGACAGAGATTGTATAAAGGCAGGTTTAAGTCCAGAATTGCTGGCAACCACTGGAAATTAGGAAAAGGCAAGAAAGGACTTTTTCTTAGGGACTTCAGAGAGAGCATGACCCAATAACACCTTGATTTTGGACTTTAGGCTTCCAGAACTATAAATTTCTATTGTTTTAAGCCACCAAATTTGTGGTACTTTACTATAGCAGCCTAGGAAGTTGATACATTGACATCTCTATGTCTTTTTTTCATTATGAAACTAATAGATTACCAAATCTAAAACCATCATTTATAACTATCTCCTTTCCTATACTCTATAAAACAAAACATTGTCTTCTAAAGGAATGCTTATGTAATATGGTATTTTTATGAGTAAAATTATTTGGAAAACTTCATATATTATAAGTAACTAGTAGTGTGGATACACATATATTTGCCAGGAGAACTGCTTAATCATCTTTTGTTAAATGCTGGTTTTAAAATCAGGAAGAACTGAGGTAGAAGAAAGAAATCTGAAAATGTAAACCTAGTATTGATTTCCTGAAAACAAACAAACAAACAATGTGATTTAGGTTTAGTAATAATCTACTAAAGTAGTAGAACCATACTGAAAAATATTTCTGTAAAATCCAGAGGAACTCAGAATAAGCAATAAACAGCATGAGTTTATAACAACCAACCCATGCCAGAGGAACTTGATTGATTTCCTTTCAGTTTCATTACAAAATTAGAGCACAAAGGGAATCTTGTAGTAGACACTGTATATTTGAGCATTAGAAAAATACTTAATTGGATCTCATGAAATCCTGCTTTAAAATTGAAGTAAAATTGGCCTACACACAAACACATTCACACAAATGGAAACAGGTGAGAGGAATATAAACAAGGAATAATGATAAACAGCAACAGACTGAGTACATGAAAGAGGCATCCAGTGGTGAGTCAAAAGAATCAGACTTAGACTGAGTTCCATTGAACATCAACTGTAATAATCTAGAAAAGTGGATTGCCTTCCATGTGGTCATTAAAATAGTACAGGTTACTGATTTGTGGAGTCCTTGAATGGGATGGAAGCTAGTAATCCAATGGGGTCAACACAGGACAATAATGTAGGCTGTATATAAAATGAATTTTGCCATTAAGAAAGGAGAGAGAGAATGATGAAGGCCTACGGGGTAAGGATGGTGGTGGGAGGGGTTAGAGCATCCAGAGAATAACTCCACAATGATGGGTAAAACATAACACGGTGGCATTAAAGCCTGAACAAAAAACTCCATATGGATTTAGAGGCCGGAATGTGCTGCATTGTCTGAAAAGCTCACTTGGGTCTGATACTGTGATTATAACTGAAGTTGAAGGAAGTGGTTTTAACCCACTGAGTTGTGTCATGAAATTAAATATCAGTGAGGATCTTTCTCAGCTCCCTGATAGAGATTCCTCTGCAGATTATAAAAGTAATTCTGACTGTCATCGGTCTTAAAGTAATAGATCTCCCTCTAGGTATATAATAAGGCACAATAGGAAAGATTGTGTGGGTTGATGGACACGTCAAGAAATATCCAGGCATTCAACAGATATTTATTAAGCACTTACTATATGATAGATACTTATCTAGGTGCATATCATTTATTAGTAAACAAAAGTAAAGTCTGCTCTCAGCTTATATTGTAATGACCTTAATCGGAAAACAAACAAACACGATGCAGAAAAATAAATGAGAGTAAGATGGGGTAAGACAGCATGTGCTATTCTGGACAGATGGTCAGGGACGGCCACTCTGAGAAGGGAACTCTTGAATGGGAAACCAAATTGAGGGAGCAAACCATGCAGATATATATGAGAATTTCTGGGAAGATAAAATAGTCGATGCAAAGGCAGGAGAATATTCCATGTGTTCAGGAAACAGCAAGAAGGCCAGCAGGACAGGAGCAGAAAAGCCAACAGGAAAGTGGTTGGGTATCCCCAGCTCAAAAGTAATCAGAGACTAGATCCTATAAGGTCTTATTATGGCTGCAGGGGTCATAGGAAAATAGGACTTGGGTCTATTGTATGGAGCATAGTTGCCTGACAAATCCCACTGGAGTCACTCCTACATTCATGCCAAGGCCATGCTACCTCTAAGTTGCCCCCCATCCATGGCTGAGCACAGTAGGAGTATAAGCATAGGCCCATTCCTGCCCAACGCAGGGCTTCTCAGGAAGGTGTCTTTGACATGGAGACCTGTGAACTCATCACTACAATGCCCAAAGCTGTCCTCCATCAGTGCCCACCACCACCACCACTGCCATCCTCCCGGCCTCTGGATGGAAGACACTACTCACCGCTTGTCTGCTTCTTCCCAAGTGTGGGATGGGTCCTTTCCAAAAATCGTCAACCCCCTCATAAAATAAATTGGGTGCATCAGGCATGTGCATTATGTGCACGTACCTTATGTGAATCATGAATCGACTGCCGTTACTCAGCACCAAGAAAAGAGCGAGGTAAGGGGTAGGGGGAGGAGAAGAGACCATTGCAATAATGAAGTATGGGGCATTCTGTCCACAATTTCTTTCAATCAGACTATTCGCCAAAGGTTAGTCTCAGGCTCTCATGCCACTTATTGTAAGAATATTTCACAGCTTGGAGTATAATTTAAAGGCATGTATCTTGGGAACATTATGCAAGGGGATCATGGATCCATGTCAGTAGTATGACAGGGTGCAAATATTATTGGGAAAAAAACTTAGAAGAGAGCATGTGCATTGTACCGTCAGTATCCTACAGCCAAGCAGAGGTTCCATGACCAAGACTCCAGGAGAGAGGGGCCTGCCCGGGCTTGTAGGCTGGGCATGTGGCCATGAACCGAGGGAGAATGTGCCCTGTCCCCACATCGCTGTAGCCCTTAGCCTAAGACAGGCTACAGAACTCGTAGTTTCTCTGAGAACCGGAAAGTATTTCAAGGGATCCTCAAGCTCAGGAACAGTGGTAGTAGTCACATCCAGTTAAGGCCAAAGTCTACGCAGGAGAGCCCGAGGGAGAGCCTCGCCCACCTGTAGGTAATGCTGATGCCAGCCAAGAGCCTTGCTGTGTCTTCACAGACGGGCTCAGTCCAGCTAAGCCAGCTCTCTGCTGAGCTACCAGAAGCAAGGAGAAAATCAGCCTCCAGAGGCATTCAGCCTGTCTCTCAACAGTGCACGTGACCTCTAAGTAGAAGTCGACCGCTGCCTCCCATAAACAATCAAAGAAAAGACAATTGGATGGGCTTTCTTTTCTGTCCCATTCATTTCCTCCTCTTTCCTGAATCAAAATTACCCTCCTAGCTAC
This sequence comes from Vulpes vulpes, assembly GCF_048418805.1. NCBI lineage: Eukaryota > Metazoa > Chordata > Mammalia > Carnivora > Canidae > Vulpes > Vulpes vulpes. Next base: position 42,319,116 of record NC_132792.1, on the reverse strand, counting down.
TTTAGTGCTACGTATAGAAAAACAATCACTTCCATAGGTTTTGATCTATATGCTAGGAAAGTGAGACTTGGACATAAATTGGTTTTCCGCTCACAAGAGGGAATATGTATAACAGACAACAGTTTAATCCCTCGTCTCGGTCAAGCTTTGTCACAAAAAAACATACGTCACTTAATTGTAGGCTCTATTTTTCTCATCTCACCAATAAGGGAGCTGCGAATGAAGTTACTGAATGATGTGTCCAAGATCCAAGAGGCAGAGGCAGGATGGGGTTCCAGGAATGTCGGAACCCAAACCTCAAACTCCTCCTGAAGCCCAGAAAGAGGCTCCAGCCCTCCATCCTGAGGCCCTCCTCCCTCCTCAAAGAACCTGGACACTCTGCTTGAGATGGGGCATGTTTATGAACCAGGAGGCATTCCTCAAGCAAGGACTTGGTGATCCACTCTCCCAAAGAAGAATCTCCACAGATATTTTTGGTAATGCAGCCTCTGCAAATCTATTTATTTAAATACTTATGTAGTGTGTGCTTGGTGTAAATGTTTGACCGAGATAAGCTCATTTAATTCAATTCCCATAATAAACCTATGAGGTGAAAACCTTTATCTCCATTTTACAGCATCTCGCCTAAGGTCGATAGCTTGGAAGAGGTGAGAGGTGGCGCCACCCCCCCCCGCCGCCCCCACTGCCGGTGGTCCTGCTGGGGGTTGTGCTCTTCACCACCAGGCCCTGCAGCAACCTCCCTACAGACGTGGCTTGGTGGGAAAGTGACAGATGAGCCCTAGTGGGAGAGGAAAGAATAGGGAGCCTCCCTCCTTTCCCCCAATGAGCCCAGATGTGAGCCCCATCCCTGTGCCCCCTGCCCACCCTCCTCTCCCCCAGACGGTGTAACAGCTCAGATCACAGCCTCTGAAGCCACACAAAGTCGGGTTTGCATCTCCACTCTCCCACCTGCCAGCCGAGTAAGCTTAGGGACATATTTTGACTGTCTGGGCCTCAGTGTCCTCGGCTGTAAACCGGGGCATCAATAATAACTGCAAAACATAATAGTAATGGAAATAGTCAACTGCCAAAATGCTGTAGGTTTTCATCAAGTTTAAATTGAATAAGACAGAAAAACATCTACATAGCAGCAAGCTCTCCATCAACTTAGCATTCTTTATCTCGCTGTCGCACCCCTTTGTGATTACATCTCTTCACCCCCTCTGCCCCCCAAGATACCATAGGCATCTCATAGCACCCGTGTTCCCAAGAGCCAAGGGAATATTCATTCAGTGAATCATGCCCTCATTCCTCCTCCTGAGATAGTCCTTCTTTTAGAAGTTCATCTCTCCCTCTGAGCTCACAGTGCCACTCTTTTTTTTTTTCCAGTGTCACTCTTGATTTTCCCAGGGGCAACAGTGACACAGAGCTGACCCCACAGCACGCACTGGGTCTGCACTACATGAACCCCAGACTGTTGCTTCCTCCACGATTTCTCTCTCACCGCCCGTGTTCCCTGTACGATGAGCCTGGTGGGTACAGTCTGAAAATGCAGAGTGAATGGAGATAATTTGGTATATTATTTTGTGGAATAGAAAAGATAATTCCTTCATTCCATTCCAGATGTATACATAAAGTGAAGTTCTTTCTTTTTTTTTCATGATCTGCTTGTCAATAAATGTAATTTTAGGGGAAAAATGCTATTTTTTTCTGTATATATATTTAAATGTTTTCAAAGTTGTTTTCAAAGAGGAGTGATATTGCCCTAGGGAAAATTATGTGAGATAGTAGGTCTAGAGCTTTTTATAACAAGTTGAGAACAGTGAGAAGCCACCATCTTAATGTTACTTTTAAACCAGATCTCTAAAGTAGGACAAAATCAAAGAGAGACTCCTTTTTTTTCCAGCCCTTGTCCTTTCCTGTTTCTCTCAGTTGACTCAATGTCCTTTCCCATGGCTCGGTTACTCATCTGTCCTTGTCCCCTCATGCCCTCTAAAGAATGGGATGAGCAATCCGCCTAAACTCTACTGGGTGTCAATGGACTTGTCCTCATTCTGGATCTCACACAAGCACTGGACGATCAGGTGTCTGATAGAGCTCGTGGGCCATTCTCACCAGTGACCTTCCCCCGCAGAAACCAATAAAGCTTCCAGTCTCCATTTCAGTGTGCTCACTCTCCTGACCCTTTCTATCCACAGGTATCCTAAGCTTTGTAGTGAAAATGTTTTTTTTAAGAAGCTCTGTTCTGGGACACCTGAGTGGCTCAGTGGTTGAGGGTCTTCCTTCGGCTCAGGGCGGGACTCCGGGGTCCTGGGATCGAGTCCCACATCGGGCTCCCTGCAGGGAGCCTGCTTCTCCCTCTGCCTATGTCTCTGCCTCTCTCTCTCTGTGTGTCCTATGAATAAATAAATAAAATCTTTAAAAAAAGCCCTGTTCCTATGAATCATCAGAGTATTAACTTTTTAAGCAAATTTTTACAGGTAGTATTTCCCAGGCTCTCCTTTAAAATTACACGGTTTCTGTCACGCTCTCCTTCCTTACAGAGTTAATATAAACCTTAGGCTTGATATGATCTAATTTAATTATTTTGAACTTTTGGACCTCTTGTATGGCAGATGGGCACTTAGTTATGGGGCCATCTGATGTGCCTTTTGATAGGTAACTTGGCTAGAAGAGTCTCGTCTCTACTGGGACTAGTTCCAAAGGAAGTTTTGATGTTTATAAGACACTAAAATTCAAAGACAGAAATAACTTGTGGCAATAATAAACCAGAATATATATACTTTGGAAATTAGTTCGCAGAAGGACTTTGTAAAAGATATTGAACATTTAGCGTGTGAATTTGAGGAACATAAGAGGCACAAAGAAATCTGCCAAAACAAATTCACGCATGTTCTTAAAGAAAAATCTGTAATTCCTCCCTTACTTACATAACTTATAACTTACATAAATAGTTCTTTCTACTACATAGACAGTAAAAAAAAAAACAAAAAAACTCTTTTCCACCACTGCTAATAATTGAAGATGAAGCTAAGATTCCAAGCCTCCCCAGGAAAACTTACCTGCAACCTAAGCTCTTCATTATTGCTCTAGACCTTAAAGTCTCTACTAAATTCCAGTCAACACAGGTAGGCTTTCCATCCAGAACTGCTCCAGCCAATAAGGCCAACAATTCCCAAGAACGTAGGAGGCAAAACACAGGGGTGAGGTTGCTGCAACCTATTTAAGCAACTAGAAATCTTGCTGGAAAGTATGTAATTAAAGAGATGCTTTGACATGACAGAGTTGAAATCACACAAGGACGTCTATTCACATAACTGCTCTTTTTCAGACCACACGGTGGCTCTTCACGGCACCTCGTATCAAACCTTAGCCCTCATACTTTCCTCTCCAAGCTCATCTGGGTCTTTATCGCTTCCAGCTCTTTACTGTCAGCTATGGTGGCCTTCTTTTAGTTTCCTGGGTGCATCGAGTGCTTTCCTTCAGGGCAGCTTGCTCCCACACAGGACATTTCCCTACGAATTCCCACACATGCACCTGCACCCCACCACCAGACCTCACCTGACTGTAGACTTGTTGGCAATTGCTCTTTAATGTTAAGCTTAAGTGTCATCCCTTTAGACTTTTCCTAGCCACCCTATAAAAGTAGGTCCACTGAATTCATTATCACAGCAGACTTGTTTTTCTTATCACATGTATTGAAATTTATAATTATATGTGCATCTTAAATATATATATATATATATATATATATATATATAAAATCCCAAAATTGTATATATTCCCTTTATTTATGGTCTGCACTCCCTCCCCCAGCTTAAAAGATGATTCCTGTTTCTCATTCTACCTTCAAGTACAGTCCACGGCATGTAATAGGCACTTGGTACATGAATGTTTAAAGCACAACGAAATGGACAAATGTGAAATAGGAACTGAAAAGGGGAAACAGAAAGAATGATATAGCAATGTCTGGTAGGAACCATCTCCTAAATATTTAAAGATCTTCTATTCAACATCACTGTCCCATACCAGAGTTCCTTAAGCTTCTCAACTTCTTAGAATCACATGGGGATTTTTTTTTTTTTAATATCAGGTGCATAGGCTTCATCTCAAAGCAATTAAATCTGAAGCTCCAGGGGATGCACACCATATTTTGGTAGTTGTAAAAGTTCTCTAGGTAATTCTAATGTGTAACTAACTCTTGCCTATTCCAGGGGCTCTCGAACGCGAACTGCATTGGAATCCTGGAGAGCTTGTTAAAATATTACAAAATTGTAAGTAAATCAATAAAACATAGAGTTTGGGATCCCATTCCTAGAGTTTCTAATGAGTGGGCATTTCTAGTGAGTCCTCCTTAGGTGACGCTGATGCCGCTGGGCTGGGAACCACACTTTGAGAATCAGCAGTCTATCCTCTCAGGTAGATTGCACTGGGCTTGACTCTCATGGAGAGAAACAAAGAAGGCTCGAAATGCAAATAACAGGATGTTTTGGGCATAGTTTCCAAGCTAATCACTTCCATGTTGCTCACAACTGAGTGGAGACGCCAGAAGTCACAGAATGGCATTCAGCTGAGGGATGGAGGCACCAGGACGGCCAATACGTTGGCAACACACGCTGCGCTAATTGTATATAAAGAATCACGAGAAGACAAGGCCCACAGCATGCTGACGAAGAAAGACGGTGCCATGTGTCTCCAAATAGCCTCTAACTTCCCTATCAATGCAATCATAAACTCGAGTCTACTAATAATGCCATCTTTGAATAGGCCGCCTTCTATATGTGATGTTAAGAAATATCTTTACATCTGCATGCAGCATGCAGCCTGTTGGTTTTTAGTAAGTTGACATGCACTCGAAGTAGCAATTAACTGTGCCATTGCTTTAAACTTTTCCTTAAGGTTTAATATTTATGCTTCATCTTGAGCGTTCCAGCAGTCTGAGGGGGTCAGTTTCCCGGGCAAAGGCAGGGGATGCCCTGCATCTTTAAATGCAGCTAGGCTGATGCACGCACTTAAGAGCTTCAGTACATCATTTTGCAATCACATATCTCAGAATAATTTATACAATCAATTAAAGAGCATTATCAAGGGATGATTTGACAACTGTTGCCATGCCAACCAGTGAAGTAGACAGCGCGTCCATGTTTAAAGGCTGCACCTGGTGATGGATGTAGCAGATTTTGAGGACTCAGACAGAATCACAGATGTCCAAAGGTGTGGAGGGAACATGATTTAAAGCTTTGATGTTGTGCCATTTTTACTGGCAAAAGGGTGTTGATGGCATGTTGTTCACTTTCTCATTAAAATTCTGTCATTTTTCACAGTGTTCTGCATTCAGAGCTGAAAACTGAAGTGAGAATGCACTTTACAGACTGATAAAATATGATAGCAAAATGGATGATGTTCATTTGCAGGCTGAATTAATTTAAAAAAAAAAAGTTTGTGTCAGTGCATTTATGAAAAGCCCGTTAATCAGACGCAACTTTATCAGCTTTAATGGACATATCTTAAACACTTTTACATTAATAATTAAAATCGTGGATGGCAAATGGCTTTCGGCGCATTGAGCTAAGAAGTATTTGGAATGGGTCATGATCGAACACAGCAGAAACAGAAAGGACACTTTTCCATGCCCAGAGTGCCTGATTTCTTGAAGCCAGTGGCCATGAGCGAATCAATAAACCCTAAGATTTTGCAAGACAGGCTGGTCTTTTCCCTCCCTGGGTTATTCCAGAAATCAAGGGAGACCCAAGGGCATTCCCGAGTATAGACCTTATACTGGTAGGCAACAGAGAGGAGATTAGGGCTTATATCTATGGAATCAGCAAGCCAATTCTCCTTCCAGCACGTCGTAATTCTTGGCCCTAGTAAAGCATGCCTTTTATGAACCAATTGCTTATATTTTGATAAGCGTGATAGACGCACGGCCCACCATATCTTTATTAATAGTGTGAGGATTATGAATTGAGACTCCAAAGCCAGACTGAATCTCCACTCCACCACTTGCCAGCTATGTGGCATTGGGCAAGTTACCCAATCTCGCTCTGCCTCAATTTTCTCACCTATAAAAGGAGGCTAACAGCACTCACATCTCAAGGTGGCTGTGAGGATGAAATGAGTTACAATATGTAAAGCACCTAAACAGTGCCTGGAGTATCTATCCTCACGGTCGTTATTATTACAATTATCATCATTATGACTCTTCTATTAAGCCTCCTAGCCTTTCAAAAAATGACTATTGAAGCACCACTAATTTTTGCTTTCTGTTCACAAACACAAGTTGCTGCAACGTGGGGAGCGAATCATAAAGTCCAGCCGATGATTCACTGTATTGAATGATCACAGGAAAAGTTACATTGGGATAAAACAACTTGATGGAAATAAAATGAAAGGACAGGTGGTTGATAGAAGCAGAAGAGGCGGACAAAGTGATGGCATCATCTAATGTTCTATAGCAAACTTTGGGTTCCTTCCACCACCACCTCCTTCCTGGGCTGAAACGAGCCAGGCTAATAGAAGGGAGTCTTTGTAGAACATAAAAAGAAGCTGGGATGCTTTAAAGCAAAATGACTTCCCACAGTTGTGCTCAGAAGTCATTTCAGCAATAAAAAGCGTTTTTTAGAGCCTTCAGTTTGAGACTGGATCTTGAAAGCCTGCTGTCCTTTACCCTCTACTCTCAGAGGCAGGAGGACACTCTTCTCTGCTTAAGGGGAACTAAGTGAAACCAAAGGAGTGAGGCTCTGGCTTGAGGCTGAGAAAAAAGAAATGGAACTCTCGGGCCCAGGTAAAAGGAAAGGGCAAATTGTTGGGGGCACCACAGGCAGATACTCCCCGTGCCAATCCCAGGAGGCTCATAGGAACTTACAGGTGACTCAGGAGAAAAGTGTTTTAAATTCATTCTCTGGATTCTTGATATGTGCTGAATCTTCTGTAAGATATTTTTTTTTTTCTGTGATGGACTGTGCCTTCTGTCCTCCCGACATTAAACGCACAAAAGAAGGGGACAAAAACTAAAAACTAACATAACCAAAAACATTCCCAGGTAAATGGTTATCTTGGCTGATGTGAAACACAATAATGATCAACTCAAGAGCAGACGCCAGATGCTATGCAAACTTTTGAGCTCATTAGCCTCAGCTCCTAGCGTCAAAAGCCGGTGTCCAGATCCAAAAAATTCATCTACATACTATTGCCAGGAGGAAAGACTCAGGCACTGATACTGTCTAGCAAAATATACTAACACTATCATCGATTTTGAATGCTACTAAATATCTCTCGAAAGTCGGACATGACCACACGTTTGTAGATATATGTGCCCATCTGCAAAGGGACAAGACTCCATATAAGGCCAGTGATATATGAGGAGTTAAGACAGAAAGCCCTATGCATATGTATGAACATGCAAGTAAGTACCAGTGATTGGTAAACGTGATTATGCCACCTGAAGATTATACCACCTGCATCATTAGTTCTTGGCTTTTCCTCTTGGTGCTCACCTTTCCTAAAATGTGATTTAAAAAATATCTCCGTACACATATACACAGAAATGTACACAGACTCCCATGCACACTGTATAAAAGAGTGCTGTGTGTGTGATAAAACATTCAATAGTCTCTGCTTTCAGGAGCTTCTGATAAGGTTGGAAAGAAAGTAACAAATATATGAAAAGTTAGATGAGAATAGAAGACACTGAAATAAAAAGGATCACGAAGTGGTTTATACATATTTGCCAAATAATTGGTATGAATAATGTATAGAGTAAGGTTAATATTTCTCCATAAACAAGAGCTTTTTCTCTTGGGCTTTCCATTTATTTCATTTCTCTTTCTCTTCCTTTTGATGCTGAGAAGTCTCTTTATTTCCAATTTTATTTAAGGTATCAAATATGTATTTTTGCTTTTGATATTAATAAAAGAGATGTCAATATCTGATTATTTACAGATGTTCTTTAGTATCTTGGAAATAGGATAAGGATTCTGTTTAGAACCCTTAGGAGAAGAGTTTGCTGCCTAGATATTGGTTTCAGTTTTTTCCTATGATAATTGTCAATAACTTGTGAAGAAAGAAAGTTTGCTTACTTGCTCATTTAGCAAATAAGCATTTATCGAAAGCCTACCACGGACCAGGCCTCAACATTACAAAGAGAGAAATATAAGCCATGATTTCCACCCTTAAAAAGGATTGTTTTAAATGAAAATTTAAGAAAATGAGGACCAGGGGATCCCTGGGTGGCTCAGGGGTTTAGCGCCTGCCTTTGGCCCAGTGCGTGATCGTGGAGTCCCGGGATCGAGTCCCACGTCGGGCTCCTGGCATGGAGCCTGCCTCTCCCTCTCCCTCTGCCTCTCCCTCTGCCTGTGTCTCTGCCTCTCTCTATGTCTATCATAAATAAATAAAATCTTAAAAAAAAAAGAAAGAAAGAAAATGAGGACCAGTACTCAATCCCCAAGGGCCATTGAACGGTACATAAATTTTGAGTGTTTAGAAGTTTCTAAATCTCCCAAATTGCTTGATATCAGTGTTGTTCAAACTTTGGTTTTTGTTTTGTTTTAGTTTGCTTTGGGAGGAGCAATTTTTCAGTGTGTTGTTGTTTGTTTATTGATATCTCCCCACATATGCTGGTAACAGACCAAGAGTTTGCAGAATCCTGGGATCCAGAGGCAAGGCCCTCTGTGCATGTGTGCATGTCTCTCTGCACTCCTTTCCATCCTAATGTCTTTCCTTCTGTCTTCACCTGGGACCACTGAACTTACCACTCATCTTCTGGAAAGAGAAGGAAAAAAAGGAGTGCTAAAGGCACACAGAGTAAGATGCACAGGCTCATGAAGCCTGTACCACGAGAAGGACAATGGGTGGATTGTTGCAAAGAATTAAACATTTTGGAGAGGAATCTTTTAACTTGTATTAATCATCAGTCAATGTTCAAGACACTGGGGACATAGAAGACAAGTTAGAGGGCATGTGTGGGAAGCTCTCCCCAAACGAGCTCGAAAGCTTTAGGCAAAAGGATTTCAAAACCAGTGGTTAAAGGAAATGAAATACATATGGAAAGACAGGGAGAGATAAAATGTGAATTTAGTTCAAAGTTACTTTACGACATACAGATGACTTGACTTAAAAAGAGCTGAAACACAAAATAATTATAAATTTGCTCATAAGACAAAAATATGCTGCAACAGTGTTAAGATTAGTCTTGTGTCGAGTAAAGGCCTTTATCTCCCCATCTCTTGGATCTGTCTCCTTCAAAACTCAAGTAGAAACACTTTGAAAAGAATGATTGCGTATGTTGATTTCGTGGTGAACCTAAGAACTTTTGTTTGACTTTTCTCTTCCAATTTTCAATGCTGCCAGGACAAGAAAGATTAATCCATTCTAAATACCACAATACCAAGTCCATTCAGAGGGCACTAGATCGTGATTTTTTTATTTAAAAAAAAAAAAAGGCTCTTAAGCATTAGTTGAAACTGTGATGTCATAAATTTGAATCTTATTTTAAAAATGTATTTTGCAGTCTTCATTCTGCTATTATAAAACTAAGTTCCTCAGTCACAGGTCTGATGTGGGATTGATGAGTAATCGTGTTAATAATTTTAATTAATTTGAATACAGAATTCTTTTATTTTCAAAATCCTGTCTCAATTGCTCGACTCGATCTCTACAACCAGCCTTCTGAGCTTCATGAATGAATCGGATGGGCAAGATGGAGGACAGGAACTGACACACATTGACAATTAAAGTGTGTCAATCCCTGTGGTGGACTTTACATGTGTTGCCTTATTAAATCCTTATATTAGGTCTGTGAAGGAGCTTTGATCAAGTCACTTACTTGCTCTGTGACTTTGTCTGGAAAATAAGGATAAGAACAGTAACTAAATTATAAGATTTTCATGGAGATCACCTGAATTAATACATGTTGAGTTTTTAGACTAGGGCATGTTAAGCATGTCATTCTTGTTATTACTAGTACAGTTGCCATTTATAATAGCTCCACTTCTAGATGGGGAAACTGAGGCTTTTGGAAGTTAAATAACATAGATGGGCTAAACAATTGAGAAGGAATTTGAATCCAGATCTATCTGACTCGAATATCCAAATTACTGCAGCTTCCAAAATCCTGCGGAGAATAATGTTTATCCATTCATTTGATTTAACAGTGATTGAGTCCTTAGCTTTGTTCCTATTACCAAACTGGGTACTTTGGGTGATAAAGGAAGACATAAAAATACCTCCTTGGGAAACACCCAACAAGACAACAACGAAATGATGTGAGATGCATTTCATAAAGCAGGATTAAGTTCAATTCCAAAAAAGTCATGGAAACAGTAAGTGTTTTTGCATTTTGTGTATATAAGGCAGCAGTGGGGGTGGAGGTGTTTGGAGATAATGCAGTGGAGAATGTTGGAATTACCCCAGAGTGCTGAAAATAAATGTTTAAAAAAGGTGAAGGGTGAAAATAATGATCGTGGTTTTAGGATATGTAACCATAATGTAAGTATGTCAATACTAGTACAAACTAGTGTTATTTTATTGCAAATGTTATTAGAAACAGAATTCATATCAAATATCCAAAACTCAGAGGCAATGATAAGAAAAACAGAGAATACCAGAATGAAGTAAATGTCATAGAATGTGAGTGCCAAGGGGTATGAATCTCTTAGAAAAATCAATGTCATGGGAGATGGGTATTGACAGCCCATCCCACCTCTCATATACATAACAGACTCTTTGGAGAGGAGTCAAGAGCAAGCAACATGGAAACCGTAGAACAGGAGAAGAGTAACGCTGTTAGTAATGGGGTGCCCTTGGCAAGGACTTGATGGGAGATGATCTAAGAGGCCAGTGAGGGTCCTAATGGCTGCAGGTGTGAAAAGAAGGTCAATCCATGACACATAATGAAAGAAGTCCCCTTCCAGCTGGGACGGTTTTCCAGAAAAGTACTTGACTTCGGGGAGTTACGTCTCACTTAAAGAAAATGAAGCAGGGTTGATCCTGTCCTGTCAGGGAAAAACTTGCAGGACTGACTTGTCCTTTTCCAGCTCTGATTTCTCTGACTTCCTATTTCTAAGGAATAAAGATTTTTAAAGGCTTACTTAAAAAAAAAAAAAAGACTCATAAGGATTTTTTAAGCCATTGAATAGCTCTTATGAAACAATATCATGATGAGTTAAGTGAAAATTAGAGCCACATGCCTAAAATTTCTCTGAAAAAATACACATATCCTTTAAAATGAAGGAGGAAAGTGCCAGGAAAAAAATATGCTTTTAATTTGTTTGAGTTGAAAACATTTGAAACATATTTTTAGACACTTGCCAAGGATTTTTCAAAAGCCATTGGATTTCTCATAACCCCTAAAAGATGTCTTCCTTTTGAGGAATGACAGGGAGTAACTGCTTATTTACTAACTCAAAATCGTATCTGCCAATGCTTTGGACCATTATTATCTTTTTTCACACCTGCAAGTTTGAGTCAAAAATAAAATATCTGTAATTATGGCTTTGGGGAAAGAAGGAAAGACATTTCACTTTTCTATCTTTTCATTATTAAGGAAGAAAACATTAGTGACCCTAAGAAATTTTGAGTAAGCATTGGAGCTACATGTAGAAAAAATGGGTGACTTTTCTTACGATTTATATAATTATAATTCTTATAATTTAGATGATCAAGGATTAGTGACAGACCTAAATGCTGCCTGCAGTCAGAGGTGTCCATAATGGTCACAGTTAAGTTTTCCATCTCTTTCTGTATGATTTGAAATTTGTATGAGGAGAACCTCGAATGCCCTGAGTAACAATACAACTCAAAGGGATGTCCTTTAGAGAAATTGCTCCTACGACAACTGCTAATGGGCCCTCATCTCATCCATTGGTTATCAGAGCAGATGAGTTTATCAGACCTACTGCTTGACCTCTTGGCCCAGAATTTCCAACTTACAAGTCTACATAGTTACACCATGCCAGAGATTGTGGGACTCTAGGGATGAATGGTTTTCACATGTGGCCTTGAGTGTGAGTGTGAAAGGAAGAGAGAAGAAAGGAAGAAAAAGGGGAGAGTGAGGGAGAGAGAGAATGTGTTTGTGTGAGTGTATGTGGGAGGAAGGGATGGGAAATGATTTACATAACCAAAGGGTAACTCATTATTTTTTTTTTTACCTCAGAGGAACCTGTGATGTAATGAAGAGTCTTGTGCTTACCCCCCAGGGGTCAGAGTTCAAATCACATTTCTATCTAATTATGAAGCCTTGGGAAAGTGCTGAGTGTCTGTTTGTCATATTTCCATCCCTCACTCACATTTTTCTCAAAGGGAAGCTGTCCCTAACCAAAGACCCTGGAGGTTAAGCAGCCATATTGGACTCTATAAAATACCTTCTTCCTGAACACAGTTGATTGGATCAGAAGTGTATATCTGATCCAATGGCAACCAACTGCTGGGAAATCCAGTGATCTACGAGCCTAACTCAATAAGACTCTCTCTTTCTCTCTTCCTCATTCTCTTGATAATCTGCTTGTCAGTGCTGGGAGCCATTACTAGAAATCATGATGTACAGCTACAGTTGAAAAACACACGATAACCTAAAATATATGGAGTCATGATTTCACAAGGAAGCACCAGGTATCCATGACATAGAAACAAGGAGACAAGGGTGATTGGATCATGTTAGTGACAAAGTGCTAGACAGTGGTCCATGACCCTGACATCCTTAGACATCCAGAATAATGCCGTGGGTCCATCTTCATGACCCAGGACCTTCTGAGTCCTCTGTTCTTGGCTCTTCTCAAGATTTTTCTTTTTACTCCATATATATCCCAACAATCACCCCTCTTTAACTGAGTTTTCTTGGAGGGTGTACGGCACTCAAAACCAAGTGCCTAAATGAGTCTTTTGATGACTATGTACCTCATAATGTAAACTCCTTTAGAATGCAAAAATCTGGTGGAGTTTCGATAATATCCCTTGTAAGCAATTAGATAGGGTTCCATCGTCTACACCAGTCTTTGTCAGGGGAGGGGTTTCTGCAATTATAACATCAAACCAGGCTAACCAGAAGAGGCAGATCTTGGATGATGCCCTGAACTCTTAAACTCAGTCTCGCGTTGTTTCTTCCCATAAGTCTCATCTCTCCTATTCTCTTTGGGACCTCCTGTGGGCTCATTTTCTTCTGAGGTTACTATCAAACACACGCTCTCCAGCTTTGCTTTTATATTCATAATTCCTCTACAACCAGCACTAAGCATCCCAGCCTTTCTGGATCTATCCCATGCCTATCCTTCCATGCACTGATTCTTTTTCAAGAAAATTTTAAAAGAGAAAAGAGATCATCATAAGAACTAAGCACGCATTCAGAATTTACCTGGGAGTACCTATTCAGATATTGCATAAAAGGAAACACAGCTCTCTCCATTTAAAAATTAGAATGGTTGGTGGCTCGCGCCTGGCGGGCTCAGCTGATACAACATGTGACTCTTGATCTTGGAGTCATGAATCCAAGCCCCACGTTGGGCCCAGAGATTACTTTTTAAAAACTTAGAACTGGGTACAGACAATTATTCGTTTCATGCCTCTTTGTGCTGGGTATGGAGTTTGATGACCTGAATATGTGAGTAAAGATCAGAGAAAACCATCGAGTTGTTTTAATGCAAGAAGTGTAACAACAGTGGCAACAACTGCCTCTATTTTTAAGTGTTCATATGCATAGGCCACTTTATGTGTCATTTAGTGTTCACAACTACCTTATCGGAAAGTATTATTCCCATACTAATCTTATTCTAAAATGAGAGAGGTTAAAAACATGCCTACAGTCACAAAGTTAGGACATGGCAGGCCTGAACTGCTAATCGTGATCTAATTCCAAATTCTTTGCTTTTTTGCCCTACACATAATTGATTTCTTTTGTCTTACCTCCTCTTTTAAAAACAATCAAATCCACCTCTTGGAGCCTTGTTGACACCAGCTGCTGGTGGCAGAGGTCGCCATAAACACTCAATTCATTCCCTCCAGCAGGTTCCCCTGACTCCCAGGGTCCACATGCTGGAATGAGTTTCCCTTTCCCTCATGCCTTTGGCATTCTGACAAAACCTGAGCATTGTTTCTATAACCAATCCCTAAGCTAAGGTGGAATGCTCACTCTGTGTAATAATAACTGTCTGCTTGGTCAGAGACCTACTCAACAAACACTGTACCAAGCCCATGTCTGATGCAAAAGGGACAGCTGGGCTAACTGAAATTGGGTGTCCACACGTCTGCTGATTTTGATCTTCTGGAAACTGAGCTCATTGAAAAAGTTGGGGCAAGGGAAAAAAAATCTTGCATTGCTATAGCACTTTATAGTTTATAACTGTGGCTCTCAATTTTATTATCGATTAAAATCACCTGGAAATCTTAAAATACTGATGCCTGGCTCCTACCTCCAGAATTGTGATTTGTCACCTGAGCATTGGGACTTTTAAAAGCTTTCCAGATGATTCTAACATGTAGTAATTTGGGAACTAGTGGCTTATACTGTGTCCACCCCATTGATGGAGAGCTCTGAATGCAGGCAGATGCTACTCCATCTTACAAAGGCTTCTGGTCTGTAAAATGGGGATAATAAAGGTGTCTATATTATTGAAAGTATGTGGGAGCCTAGATAAAATCTGGCTTAAAAAGCATTTTAAACAATAAACATTTTTTCAAGTGCTAGCAATCACTATTATTAATATATAATTCAGTTACATCCCAAATCATATTGTGTCAGTATTTATTATCTGATTTCTTCCCTGGCTTTATAAATTCCAGGCAGACACAACCATGACTTTCTCTATTCCTAGTGTCCAGTGTAGGATTTGGTCCACTGAAGACAACCAGTTGGGATTTGTTGAGTGGATGGGCGGATAATTGGATAGATGAATTTAAACAAGTGGCATAGTCGGGTGCAAAGGATGATGGGAATGAAAACCAAAGACCAGGGTTTGAACTGTGCCTCTGTCACTTACTAGCTGTGTGGACATGGGCAATTCTCTAGCTATTTGAGGGCTTGATTTCTCCATCCGGAGCCAGTAGCCAGTGATTTTTTCACTTAGCATGTGCTGTGGTCTCTGGTAAGCACTGGGGCTATGAAGATGAATAAAACACAGGCCCCTCTATTGAGCTGCAACCACATCTTGGGGAAAAAAAAAATTATGTCTTTCCTCTCTTCTTTTCCTGTGCTAAGAATTGGCTCAATAGTTGTTAAATAATAACAATTGTAATAAGACGATAGCATCTTATTTCAAGAGCTCCTATAATAATACCCTTACTACCCATCGTGTTTTTTCTCTTAAATAATAGTATAAGGTGCTAGAAGTGACACAATCAGAAGCTTAGTAAGATGCAAATAACTGTTAAACCAAACCTGTGAATAAATAACAGTTTTTGAGAGTATCTATCACATTCATTTCATCTGAAGGAAAAAAAAATCAGTTTTTAATAACATTCTGTGAAGAATAGGACAATAAAACCTTTACAATGGCCTCACATGAAGACTTTCTTTGAGTTTATAGACAGTCTATGTATTTAAGTGAAGATTTTAAAATGTTTAAATTTTCAGCCTGAAAGCACTTTTCATCTGAGATAAATAGGTATTTAATATGACTTACCGAGATAATTGTCTTAAATTAACTGAAATTACATAAAGAGAAAAAAGTCACTCATGCTTTAACTTTCTCACATAAATCCTGTAATTATTTTTAAATCTTTCTCTGTGCATGCTCTTTGTTTTCCATCAACAGGGTCAAGGCATGTACATATGGTTTCTGCCTCCTTTGTTTACTTGATATACTCCCAACAAGGTATTTTGGAAAAATCGCCGACAGATCCAGATTTGCGTCTAGCCTCTAATGCCTACTGGCTGTGTTATCCTGGGCATGTCATGTAAGTAAGCAAGCTCATCCTGGCTTACTCACCTGTAAAAGAGAGATATTAGGATTTACCTCTTGGGATATTATGAGAGTTTCATTAATGGTTTAATTGTGTATCGTGAATTTTATTTTAATTTACGTAATTGATTAACTTAATCATCTATCACGTGAGAACACTTGAAGCAATATAGATGTCCCATAAATACGATGTTCCCTTCAAGAACAAGCTCCTTCCATTCTACTCCACAACCAAACTGTACCGTGTCACATGGTTTATCCACAGTAGCTTCCCTTCCAGAGAGCAGTGTTCTTTGGAAGTGAAGGGATCCAGAATATACCACTGGATATTTTGTTTTTTCTGAACTCTCCTTATCTGCCTAAAAGCAGAGCCATCAAAAGAACTCACGTGTCACAAATGCCCTCCCTGGAAATTTCAAAATCAGTACAGACTGACTTCTATCACTGCAGACAAGAAGCTGGCACCGGGATAAGGAATTGCCTTAACAGTCGTTGTCACAAAACCATCCTATCTCCTGTCTCTTCTCCGAAGGGCCCATTTATCTTTCCTAAAAGTCATTTGTTTTCCCTTAAGTGCCCTTCCTCCCCTCCCCTTCTATTAAGATAGTATATAGGGCCCAAATCCTAACTTCTTCCTCGACTAACATTTTTTCTGTGAACATCTACCTAAGTACGTGAATAAAAAATGTCTTTTCTCTTGCAAAAAAAAAAAAAAAAAGTAAGAAAGAACCCACAAAAAAAAAAAACAAACAAAACAAAAAAGCAAACTCCTTGAGCTCAATTCTCACTATGTCAACCACTGATTAAAAAAAAGAGAGCGAGAGAGACGCCTGGGTGGCTCAGCGGCCTAGCATCTGTCTTCAGCTTAGGGTGTGACCCCGGGGTCCTGGGATCCAGTCCCTGCTCCCTGCAGGGAGCCTGCTTCTCCCTCTGCCTGTGTCTCTGCCTCTCTCTGTGTGTCTCTCATGAATAAATAAATAAAATCTTTAAAAAATAATTAATTTAATTTAATTTAAAAAAACAACTGGCATGGCTCACCCGTTGCCTGCATAATGAGTTCCACACTGGTTAGCAGGTACATGGTCCCACATCTGGTCCCAAACCACAAGCCTTCTCTAGCACAACCACCAGAGCCTTCTCCTCCTCAGACACCTGTCCTCTGCTGCAAGCACCCTGGGTACCTACCTCATTCCCCAGTCTCACTTTCCACCATCTGTGCTTGCGCGCACTCTTTTCCCCTTACCTCCCTCAACATTATTTTTATTTCTTGTATGAACTAAAAGTACTCTGCCTAATACTAAATATTTTTGTACAAGTGTCTATCTTCCTAAGAGTACTAAAGCTTTCTCGGAGGCAAAGGTGGTGTCTTGCTTCTCTTTGCATTCTTCCCAACATTTCACAGACAGCTTCACTCATAATGAATGCATCCTGGGAAGCTGCTGCATTGAAATTACTTATTTGACATTAAATAGGCACCGCAATAAGGGAAATCTGTTTTTCCATTTTTCAACTGATTATGATGAGAGATATTAACATGAGCTCCGAAGCAGTGGCACTCAACGCTAACAGAACTCGGGAAGTTTGCCTACTTGCAAAGCAGCTAATATGAACAGATGCCAAAAGAAGATCAAAGACGGTCCTGGAAGGAGTTACACAAATTGACTTCACTGAGCTGCCCTGTTTTCAAGAAGGTGTGGCGACACCAGGGACGGAAGGCAACATGGACTAAAAGTTGGGTGCAGAGGTTCTGGAACCACACCACCCAAGTTTGATTTTTGACTCTACCAGTTCCTGCCTTGGGGCCCTGGGGCAAACACCTGGACCTCTGTTTACATCATCTGCAAGCTAAGGGTGGCCTTTGTGTGAGGAATAAGTGACCTGAGGTAGGTGAAGCACAGAGGATGGGGCCAGGCACACCCAGGTGCTGTGTAAGTGTTTATAAACAAATAAAGGACATGCGTCTTACAGATACTCCCTAGGAAAAGGAAGAGTCAAAACACAGACAAAAGATGATAATTGATGAAGCAAAGATCTATAACCGTGCTTTTTCATTACGTTTTCATTAAAATTCCAATATCCTAGTTTCAGGTGTATAATGTAGTGATTCAACCATTCTATACGACACCCAGTGCTCATCACAGCAAGTGTACTCCTTAATCTCCATCACCCGTTTCACCCACCCCCCCACCCCACCCCTCTCCCCTCTGGTAACCATCAGTTTGTTCTCTATAGTTAAGAGTCTGTTTCTTAGTTTGTCTCTGTTTTCCTTTTTCTTCTTCGTTTTGTTTCTTAAGCTCCACCTCTGAATGAAATCATGTGGTACTTGTCTTTTTCAGACTTACTTTGCTTCGCTTTATGCTCTCAAGCTTCATCCATGTTGCTGCCAATGGCAAGATTTCATTCTTTCTTATGGCTGAATAATATTCCATTGTATATATATCCTACATCTTCTTTATCCATTCATTTATCCATGGACACTTGGGCTGCTTCCATAATTTGGCTATTGTAAATAATGCTGCTGTAAACACAGGGGTGCATGCATCCCTTTGAATTAGTGTTTTTGTAATTTGGGGGCGAATATCCAGTAGGGTGGTTATTGGATTGTAAGGTAGTTCTCTTTTTAACTTTCTGAGGAAACTCCATACTATTTTCCACAGTGGCTGTACCAGTTTGCATTCCCCCCAACAGTGCAAGTGCAAGAAGTTTCCTTTTTCTCCACATCCTCGCCAACCCTTGCTGTTTCTTGTGGTTTTTATTTAGCCATTCTGACAGGTGTGAGGTGATATCTCATTGTAGTTTTGATTTACATTTCCCTGATGGTAAGTGATGTTGAGTATCTTTTCATGTATCTGTTGACCATCTGTATGTCTTCTTTCAAAAATGTCTTATAACAATGCTTTTTATGGTGTGATTCCCAAATGATCTATATTAGACTCTTCTATAGAACTTAATAAATACAGATTTCTGGACCCTATACTAGAACTACCTATCAGACCTTGTAAGAGGTACATAGAAATCCAGGAGGTTGCATTTTAAACATTCCCAGGTAATTCTGATACACTTTATGAAATACTCATCTAGAACCCTGATGCTCAAAGTAGACCCATGGAGTAGTAGCACCAGCATCACCTGGAAGCTTGTCAGAAATTCAGAATCTCAGGCCCCACCCCAGACCCACTTGATCTGAATTTGCATTTTCACTGACCCCAGGTGAATCATAGGCATATTAAAGTTTGAGAAGTCTTGGTTCTAGAAGATAAATACTGAGGGAATTAGAAAAGGATTTATTATACACAAGAAAAGGGGATCCCTTCTTTTAAGATGAGAGAGAAATAACTGATAGAAGTTGTACATATATATTCATTAACTGATGCAATAAATATCTGTCCGGGGTCTACCACATGCCAGACACTAATCTGATACTGAAGAACAAGACAGACATACTCTCTATGCTGTGCAGTGTATTGGATAAGGCAATGATGTGACAAATAAATTCTGAAACCCCACAGATTTAATCCCATAGAAGTTTATTTCTCAAGAAAAACCAATGAGGATATTCCTGATTGGGAGGTGGAATTCCATAGGGTCTTTCAGGGACCCAGGCCCCTTCTAAGACTCTGCCCCCTCTGGGGACCACAGTCCCCTCTGAATCCTTTGCATATGGCTGGTTAATGGGAAAACAAGTTTTCAGAGGATCTCACGGGAGGTGTCCACAGGCCCTGCCTAAAAGTAGGGTACATTCCTTCTGCCCAAATGCTGTTGGCCGCAGCTCAGACACTTGGCCACCCTGAATTGTCAGGCTGGGAAATGCAGCAGATGTGTGACCAGCAGGGAGAGGACATGGGGTTTTGGTGAACACATGGCAGCCACTTACCATTGAAAGGCTGAGGATGCAAACTCCAAGTTAGAGAAATAAAGGACCAGAAGGAATGAAGTTAGCATTGTCGGGCAAGTAAGAAACCTCAGTTAGAAGAGATACTTGGTGCATGAGTCATGTCAGACAGACTCCTTTTAAAGTAAAAGTGAAATTTTAATAAATTAAAAAAAAAGTAGTTTATATCTTAATTTATCTAACCTTGGCAATAACTCTGTAAAATAAGTATCATTACTTCCTCTACAGATGGAAAAATGAAGGCACAGGGAGATTAAGTAACTTGTCCAAGTTAGTAAGTAACAGAGTCAGGATTCAAATTCAGGAGCTCATGTGCTTAACCAGTAGGCAACAGTCTCCTCTTGGCTGGCCTCTCACAGCTGGGTTTTAAAAGCATGAAGAGCTGTGTGGAAGCTAACAACACAGCAGACAGTATTATTTTTACACAGAACTTATAACTTACAGCAGAGTTCTGTGGTATTTAAACCAACAAACAGAGAATGAAAAATTATTACCTTGGAAAAATATGTATTTGCTTTGGTTAGTACCTGTATCCCTATCCAGTAGATTTATTTGGGTTCTACGCAACAAAAAGCAATTCTGATTAACTTAAACAAATAATTGATTCTTCAGAATGATACCAGGTAGCTCATGGAATAATAATAAGGCTGGAGATAAGAGAACCTTCCTTCTAGTGCTACTGTGAATCTTGAGTTATGTCATCTCTGTGTCTTGGCCTAGACTGCCCTGAAAGCAGAGCCTCAGGTTGAAGGCTTTTGAACAAGTAGGACATTTGAGAAGTGGTCTTAGGGCAATAGGGAAAGCCTAAATACTAGAACAAGTTATTGAGTTGGCCACCACTATGGACAGCTTCTGAGGAATCTTATAAAATGTTCTCAAAGATGTCCTCCCAGCAGCTATAAGGAAGGTGCATAATCTTCCATCCATCTATGGTCAAGAGTGGCTCCATGGGCATTAGCTTCCCTTTCACTCTGTAGTTGTGAGAACCTCCCCCAGCAGAGAAGCTCCAAGCCCGAAAGCTAGTGGTATTCCCTACAGGCCTGAAAAAAGGAGACGTCAGGTTGTACCTGATTAGGAAGGTAGAAGCCACAAAACTGCTGCTGAAACAGTGGCCAGTGGAAAAGAGAGACTGAGAAGCTACAAAGCAGCTGATACTGATGCAGCCTGTTCAGCACACTACTTCTTGACACAAAGAAAGTACTGAGTACACAAGGGTCAAGCAACAAAACGGGTCCTGTGTATGCAGAGGGAAGAAGACTCCCCAGGTGATGCTGCCATGGTCGGGGAGGGAGGACATTTCCATTTTCGGTGGCACTGAAAAGCCAGCTAAGTGGTCTGGTCCTTGGAGATGAACCATGATTCCCTATTACTAAATGTCCTCTCCTTCCAACAGCACTTCAATTTACATGAATGTTAATTACTAAAAATTTAGCCCTATAATGATGTAATCAGACAGGCAGTCCTCAGCACTGAGTGGATAAAATAAATTGCCCTTCTTTCAAAATCACTTATATCCAATCTCTACACTTTTCCCTTGATTGGAAGACTCATACGGACAAGTGCAAATCATAACGCAAAGCCATACACGTGCGTAATGCATATAGTTTCTTTCAGTGAAGGGTGCTTGATTAAGGGAGGATGACAGGAAAGATTAAAACAGGGCAGGATAATCTCTGGAGCATCCTTTAAAAGTCTGCTGGTCAGAGATAATCACCCAGCAACTTTGCATTTCAGAGTAGCAAGACCTTTCGAACTGAATTTATGATGAAAACATATGCTCTTCTTGTTAAACCATCATTGAGTACATCTGGAAATCAAATCTTAGAAGAGAGGAAGACCAGGCCTTTTCTCTTAACAGAAACCATTAAGAAGTTTCTCCAAACAGACTAGAGAAGAAAAGGGGGAAGTGAAAGTTTCTGATCAATGTTAGTGGGGTTTTTTCCCTCCAGACAGGTTGAAACAGGTCATATCACAGAGCTTCCCTACTCTCCTTACCTCTCCCAGCTTGGTATATTTGACCCTAAGAAACAGTTTCTGGTCCCGAGAATTCAGATTTCTAGAGAATTTGTTTTGCAGTCAGAGGGAAAACTGAAAAATAACCATCCCAACGCTTGCCATGAATTTATTTTGCCAAGAAAAATCTGGGTAGGAAAGAATAGTTATGAAATCAAAACGGTTTCAACAAATTTGGATTAGGATTCCTGGCTTTGGCAAATTACAGAAACTACCTGGTTTCTGTGAAGAGTCGTGTGGGCTGGAAACAGATGCTCGTTTCAACTCTCTTTGGGCCGCCCAAGGATTGTTTCAGTTGATGCTTGCGGTATTAACTACAGAAACATAAAGGCTATGACAATTTCAAACTACTCTTCTTGGGGATTAAAATGGCTCAATTAAATAATTAGATTCTTGAGTGGCAAAGTCAACCTGCTGACAAAGAAAAAAATGTACGCGTGCCCTGCACATTGGGAGAAATATAAGGCGGTGCTGCAAAGAGTAAAGCCACCTACTGCTCTGTAAGATTTCAACTGGATCACTTATGCACTTGTTTGACCCGATTTTATCACGTCACTTCAGAATTTGGTCCCATGTGAAATATGAATGGAAATTTTAAAATGTCTATATAATGGCATTAATATAAGCCATTTTATAGAGATAGGCAGTGGCCATATACCACATTTTTCTTTTGTGCCCAAAAGAAAAATAGATATGATGAATCTTAGCCTCAGAAAGATTAGAAGTCCTGCAAGTTGGCTAGAAATAGCTGTTCCTACTTCCCTGAACTACCGTGGGTGGCGGCCCCTGGCAACAGGCCATGCGTGGCCTGCTTGGCCTCCCACAGCAGTCTTGGAATATGAGATGAGGTCAGAGAGGCAGGGAGGGGCCAGATCAAGGAGACGAAGAGCACCCAGGGGCCAGACCTGGTAGGCTTCGTAGGGGTTCAGTGATTTCCTTTTTTCTAATTGCTGTAGAAAACCACTTGAATTTGAAGTAGAAGAGTGACATGACCTGATTAATCTTCTTTAAAAGGTTGTTCTGTTCGCTGTGTGGAGAATGGATTTTAGGGAGCAAAGATTGGAAGCTGGGAGTAGCTGAGCACGTTGACAGACTGCAGTGGAGTCTATGAGTGCCACTTCGCTTAACGCTTTGCTGAAAGGGGTTTCATTTGTCTGGAATTGGTGAATCAACTTAGAAATGCACTTATTTCTACCACTTTGCCATCTATATACATACAGGGAATATCTATGGTTGCCAACATTAGAAACACCAGCTGTTGTGTGGCCTAAAGAAAGAAAAGGACTATTTAACTCCTATTGCAAAAAGTCCAGATGTACCTCATGGTTGCTTGATATAAGCTTTACTTCCCGGTTCTCGTAAGTCCAGCCAGGAACAAGGAGAGACAGAAGAGAGGAAAAGGTCTTTATCTTAACAAGGTTTTTACTTTTGATGCGGAAAGGTCAGGAAAATATTTTTACAAAGAGAGAGAGAGAGAGAGATCCCAAAATAACAAAAACCCCACAAACATTTGCCAGAACTGTATCACATGACCAACCCTAGCCATAAGGGAGGCTGAGACATTAAGTATTTTTACCCAGGCACTTTGCCATCCTAGACAAAACTGGAATTCTCCCAGTGTGGGGGGAGTGGGGTGGGGGAAGGAGTGGGTAACATAGTGGACTACTGGGGTCTGCCCTCTACTCGGGGTACTCTCTATCCTATATATTGTATGTTTACCTAAAACACAGCAATCAGCCACAATGTGAAAATTGTGAACACATGTGCAGATAATAGTTTAAAAGCCTAATGACACTGAAGATAGGCTCATCATCGGTCAAATATATATTTAGTCGGAGACTAGGATAGTTTGTACTCAGAATGTACTTCACTCTTCCCAGGCAGCGAGTATGTTGGCTTCCATGACACAGTGTTCTTTAGTCAACTTATATTGGGATCGATGGAATTGCAATTGTGAAATCCAGATGTGGATGTTCTGGTCACTGGCTTGTGGCGCTATTACTTCCTCCTATCCTGGAATTCTGTGACTAACATCAAGGTTAGACTACACGAAGCCATCCAGAAGGAGGCAAGAGCGCTCAAGTAAAAAGAAGTTTTACAAAACTCAGGACATCCTAAAACGTAAAGTTAGATTTAAGTTAGTTTAGAACTAGTGAAAAATAATCAAGTTTCTGAGTCTGTAAAGATGGCTGCCATGAGCAAAAGATTTGGGGGCTAGGGTATTTCTCAAGTGTTACAATTTTATACTAGTGTTAAATATCTGGTAAAGAGTTTTCCTTTCCGCGTATATATTTTGTGCTTCCCTAGTCTCTATTATAATTTTATGCACTTTTATGGAAGTATTTTCCAAGTTTCCCCCTCCAGTTTTATTAAAAAAAAAAAAAAAAAGTCAGTGGGAAAATAGCACTCAGTTTGATGTATCAAGGGTTTTCCCCTTATTGTCTAAAAGGTACATGGGATTGATCTTTGTGGGTTCTGGGATTCTAGCTCTAGGAGCTGTAAGATTTCAGCTCTAGGATGCCACATTTCCATTCTCTGGAGGTAGTACTAGCTCTTATGAAAATGCAACAACTAAAGCACGTCTGACCTGAAGTATGTCTGTTCGACTGGACTAGGAGTGGGGAGGAAAAAAAGAGAGGTTGATTGTTTCAGCAGCTCTTCTTAAGTACGACTAGTCTCTGAGGAAGGTCACCCTGATGAACCATCCCCCCTGGTATGCGACTCCTGCACAGTCCGCTCCCCTTGAGTCCAGGCTGCCCCTAGGTCTCACCTGGACTGACCAGTAAGATGCAGTATGACATCTAAGGCTAGTATGTAGGAAGCCGTGCAGATTCTTCTGCAAGTGCTCTCTTTGGAACACTGTTTTGAAGGGAGCCACTTGTCGCGTAAGAAGACACGTGAGAAGAATCTACCTTAAGATGTCCATGTTATGAGGAAGCCAAGTCAGCCATGTGAGAGGCCATAGGTAGAGAGAAAGAGAAAGGTGCAGCCATCCAGACCACACACCAGACATGAGAGTGAGAAAGCCATTTTGAATGTCCGGCCCTGCTACTATCTGACAGCAAACACATGTGAGGCCCCAAATAAACACGACTCCCGGAACAAAAACAGAATGAGAACAACAAAGCTGTATTTCCTCACAATGCTGGAAGCTCTAAATCCAAAATCAAGGTGTCAGCATGGTCATGCTTTCTCTGAAAACTCGAGGGGAGGATCCTCCCTTGCTTTCTCCTACTTTCTGGTGGTTGACAGCAATCCATGGCATTCCTTGACTTGTAGATGCATTGCTTTAATCTCTGCACCCATCTTCACATGGCGTTCCCTCCCTGGGTGTCTATGTTCAACTTCCCTTTTCCTAGCAGGACACTAGTCATTGGATTAGGGCCCTCCCTAGCTGAATATGACCTCGTCTTAGCTTCATTACACCAACGAGGACCCTGTTTCCAAATAAGGTCATGTTTGCAGTCCCATAGTAGGTAAGGACTTCAACATAGATTTTGGAGGATAGTTAAACCCACACCACCTTTCATTGCTCTCCTTACTCAAACTACTACAGGCTCACACACTTTCCTTCTATGACCTCTCTGAATTATTCTCTGAATGTTCATGGTCTCTCCTCAGCACCCTGAACAAGCTCTGTTCCTACTGCCTGGTACTTTATTTCCTGATATAGCTCTTCTCTACCTCCCATCCTTGTTCACCCTCTTTAGTCGCCTCCTCAGTGAGGCCTTCCTTGACTACCCTATTTAAAATCCCTCTACTACTCTCTGACAATCTGATACTCTCTCCTCTCTTTTTGGCTCCATTTTTCTCCTCTTCTGAGATTCTAGCTGCTATCATCCTCATTTCACAGTAAGTTGAAGTATCTTGCTCAAGATCACAGAGCTAGGAAACAGAGAAGCCAACTCCCTACAAGTTTACCCCAGAGATTGTTCTCTTACTTAGTGTTCTGTGAAGTCTCTTAGTGACTATTTTCTATAGTTAATTCATTATCCACCTGGCTAGGATGTAAAAGGCCCAGGCACAGTGACAATTAACAGATGTCCTACAAAGGATAAACTATACTTTGCCTCATTTTTTACTTTTTTTTTTTTGTCAACATTCATAAAAATCTGATTTTCAGTGAAAGATTCAGGATGAAAATTCTGAGCATGAGAGTATAAACCAATATTTTTATTTTCTTTGACCAGAAGGCTGACTGAGCAATAAATCAAGGAGAGTTTATATTTTATTGAGTTCCCATCATGTCTACAACACTGGGGGGGTCCTGGGACTTAAGGAACAGCACAGACCCATAGTTAAATGATTTATTTCACCAAGAAATATTGTTTTTACAAATCAATCCGAAATAATTGTCAATGGCACCATTTCTAAACAAAGTCTATTTATTGGCATGATGTCACATAGACAATTATTTGTATGATGGCACACACACACACAGACATTTGTTTATTTGTCTGCTGTCACATCAAGAAAATGGTCACTCATGGTTAAAGAAGTTTCTGGGAATTACCCAAAGCTATAGTAATATTCATAATAAGTAGTTACCATTCACGGAGTACTACCCATGAGCCAGACACTATGGAAAGTGCTTTTGATGTATTGCTAATTTAATTTCCATAACAACACTGAAGAAGGTACTTTATCTCTGCTTTCCAGATGAAGAATCTGAGCATCTGGGATATTCAATAACCTGGCCCAAAGTCAGCCAGAAAGTCAGGATATGAAAATAGTTCTATAAGACTACAAAGGGATACTATACAGAGATCATGCAGTACATTTATTAACTTACAGTGAAAAATATGAATGGAGCAGCCCAGAATACTCATGTTAGCTAGCTACAGACACTGTCTCCCCTATAAGAATGTCTAGACTGGTAACCATATTACTATGAGACAGAATGTTTATGAGTATCAGGACACTTCTATCTTGGGCAGTCTTCAAAAGGCACACAAAATCTTTTGCTTTCCACTTTCATGTGAATTATTATCTTTTCATTATTTTGCAATTAGCCTCAGACTTTTCCCACTACAACTGTAAAAATGATAGTTTTCATCCTATCGGTTGGAATACAGTAATGTTTTTTAGGGAGGCACTGGCCATTTTGATTGAACTTGGGAACACTTGACCTCTTGCAAAGCCATTTGTAAAACACTTTTCCCTCCATGACTCAGTTTTACAAGGCTCTATGGCCACAACCGACTCGTGTAGGGGACTGATCTCATAAAAGAACCCAAGAGTAAGGGAAGAAAGACAAGTCAGGATTCAGGATGAGGTAGTATCTGAGCTCAGTCTTAGAGAAAATATCATGTTTTTGTGAGTGAAAGAAGTTGATAAAGGCATTCTAAGCACAGAGGAATATATAAAAAAGCCTACATACTCAGAGAACTGTAATAATTTAGTACAAGGTAATTAGAGAATCAACAAGACTCAGTGAATGCATAGATGTGATAGACAAGGGATGCTAAACTGATTGGGTGATGTATCATCCATTAACATTGCACTGGGGCTCAGGAGAAAATTAGAACATTAATTTTTATATATTGTTGGGTTTGGGTTCAAAAAGCAGAGTCCTATGTTTGAGTGATCTCCTCCAGCACAACCAGTAGCCCAATATCTAGATGATAGATGATAGATAGATAGATATTGACATATGGGTAGACTGATCCATAACTGAGGGTTTGCAGGCCAGATGAGGCTGATAGGTTGAGGGCCTAGGGTACTGACCATGAAAGGAGGAAAGTAGTATAATGACCACACCATCCATACCATTGGAGAATGAAGTGAGCAACAAACTGGGAGAACAAGGAGAGGTTAGGGATTAGAGGTATCTATGAAAAAAAAAAAAAAAACACACACTTGTACCTGTGTACGAGTGAGGCATGAGATGGGCTTGAAAGTCAGAGGCTTTCTCTGAAGTTTGGTACCTTGTAGCTTGAGATTTCCAGAGTCATAGAAGTGATAACAACATTTCTAGTGGAGAAAGGTGATGATATTATCAAATACACCTCTACAGGTTCAGTCTCTGGTAGTTAACAAAGGCTGAGTGGTTTTTATAGAAGTACATGAAATCCATGTGGTGTTCTTCATTTTCTTCAAGGCCATCCTAAAAAGTGGCACCTGTGATCAATTGACATGCGTAATTGCTGTGACTTCCAGCTATTGGATATAGCACTATTTAGTAGTAACCTCCTCCAGAAGTACTGAACAGATAAAATCCATCTATGAAATATGTTAATCAATAATGTAATTTGTTCTTTCACTCACCATATGGAAAGTACAGTAGAGTATGTCATTTTCCAGATGTATTTGAGATTTTTATCTGTTTCATTTTTCTTTTCTTGAAGGGTTTTCTGATACATACTTTAAAAACATCATCCCTCAGTTAGGCTTTGACCTGTTGAAAGTCAGGCTCTCACATCCCTAAAGACAAATCATGTGCAAGACATGTTCACCTCTTGAGACTGCTCTGTGGGAACTCAATGGGAGAGCTTTGCCAAATACTTGCTGAAAGGCA
The DNA here is from genome assembly GCF_048418805.1 of Vulpes vulpes. Lineage (NCBI taxonomy): Eukaryota > Metazoa > Chordata > Mammalia > Carnivora > Canidae > Vulpes > Vulpes vulpes. The sequence continues at coordinate 42,290,828 of NC_132792.1, read as the reverse complement.
AATAGTTGATCTGCCGCAACATTTTTAATGCAAAGCAATTTTCTCTGAGATGCCAGATTTAGATGAAAATCAACTCATTGAAAACTCATATAATAATTGCAATTCCCTTTGGAAGTAAGTTCAAGGGAAATATTATTTATGAAAATGAAAATAAATTATGAAATTAGAAATCAGGCTGTATTGTAAGAAACATGAAACCAGGTCTTGGTATGGTGTACTCAGATTTGGGGGGGTAAAATTACTTTAGTCATATCTTAAACAGAAGTGGGTAACCATTTCAACCAACAGAAAGCCGATACCATTCACTTTTCAAGAGAGAGAACATATGTGATACTTAATTTTTCCTTAAATGTCTCTAGTCCACCTTGTTTGGTTGTCTCTTGTCTACCTTTCCTAAACTTACTCCTTAAAGATTTCTATCAACCATAAACTACCAGGACAGTAAGAGCTTTAACATTAACTTTTAATGAAATCATTATTAAGAAATGTTTTCCTGGGGTGCCTGGGTGGCTCAGTCAGTTGAGCATCTGTCTGGTTCAGGTCTTGATCCTGGAAATCCAGAATTGAGGCCCACATCAGGCTCCCTGCTCAGTGGGGAGCTTTTCCCTCTCCCTCTACCCCTCCCCTAGCTCATGCTCTCTCTCTTTCTCACTCACTCATTCAAATAAATAAATAAATAGATAGATAGATAGATAGATAGATAGATAGATAGATACTTAAAAAAAAAAAAAGGAAAGAAAGAAATGCTTTCCTATCCTAAAAAGATGACCTCAGACATGGCTAAGACATACTAAGTAAATTTGGAAAACATTATTTTTCTTCTATGCTCAGTTTCCTCATCTGTAAAATTACCTTATGCAAATGAGAACTAAATGTGGTAAATACATGTGAAATATCCCATACAAAAGTCCTAAATGGTAGCACATATGATAAATCTGGAGGTAATTTTCTTTGAGTCGCTTCCTGGTGGGCCAACATTATAGACTGTTATGGTTATCCTCTTTGCTTACCAGCGTATTTAGGATGGCTTTGTAAAACCAAGTAGAACACAATAGTACTCCCTTCACTAATCCTTAAGAGGAATATGTCATACTGTTCTGTTCATAAGACTGGACCAGTAAGACTTAAAATTTTTAGAAAAATGGAATGTGATAAGAATTTCTTAAACTCCATTAGTGACCTTTTCAGACTGGGATCTTTTTAAAATTTTATCAGTCATGTTTTGGTGTCTTAATCTGTTCGGGCCTCTATAACAGAATACCATAGATTGGAGGTAAACAACAGAAATCATTTCTCACAGCTCTAGAGGCTGGAAATTCCAAGACCGAGGTCCTGGCAGATTCAGTGCCTGCTGAGAGCCCATTCCTGGTTCACAGAGGACTGTCTTTTTGCTATGTTTTCACATGACAGAAGTGGCAAGGGAATTCTCCAGAGTCACTTTTTTAAGGCACTAATCCCATTCATGATGGCTCCATCCTCATGACCTAATCACCCTTCAAAGGCCACACCCCCTTACGCCATCACATTGTGGATTAGCTTCCAACCATGAATTTGGAGTGGGGGAGTTAGGGAGAGACACGACATTCAGTCGACAGCACTCAGTGGATAGACTGTCCCCATCTGATGGTTGCTTCAGTATATTGTTGGTAAACTAAAACTGGCACATAGATCATTGTCGATGATGTGGCTCACCCTTCCAGTCCTTTGTTTGAAGAAAGCTGCCAAAAAGCTAAACTAACTCTTGACCAGGTGAGAAAAGTAACATAAGAAACAGAACTTGGACATACTCATGTGGGTGATTATTTCATTTAAGTCATACTATGAGCCTTTTACATCCCTTATAAAATTCAAAGTTAATACTCTTGATAGTAAGACATGATTTGGGCAATCAGAAAAGGACGAAGCCAGATTCTACGATATGTTCTTCCTTATAAATGTGGCAAACAGTGAACACAATTATAGAAGTGCCAGTCTTTGTTGGCATCTAGAAAGGCTGTTTTTCTCACGAAAGAAATCATAGACTTTTGTAGAATCCCTGTCTTTCTGCAGCTACAAGTTCATCAAATTCATTCTTTTGGTAGGCCTTGATTATTGATTTTTCATTTTCCCTGTTAACTCTATGGGTGTGCCCCCCAAGGGTATTTTGCAGGGGCCCAAAGTAGAGATTATCGCTTGTCTTTTCTTTTTTGTTTTATTTTTGAAAATATTTTATTTATTGAGATGACTGAGCAGCTCAGTTGGTTAAGTGCCTGACTCTTGATTTTGGTTCAGGTCATGATCTCGGGGCCCTGAGACAGAGTTCCACATTGGGTTCCATGCTCAGTGTGGAGTCTGCTTGTCCTTCTCCCTCCCTGACTTGCTCTCATCCTCACTCTTTCTCTCTATCAAATCTCTTTTTAAAAGATTTTATTTATTAATTTATTGGGAGAGGGAACAAGTAGGGGGAGGGGCAGAAGAAGGGAGAAAGAATCTCTTTTTTAAATTTTTATTTATTTATATATATACATATATATTTTATTGAAGTTCGACTTGCCAATGTATAGAATAACACCCAGTGCTCATCCCATCAAGTGCCCCCCACCCCGGTGCCAGCAGACTCCATGCTGAGCAAAGAGCCACATGTGGGGCTTTATCCCATGACCCTGAGACTATGACCTGAGCCAAAATCAAGAGTCCAGTGCTCAACAAACTGAGCCACCAGGTGCCCTGAGACTATGACTTTTCTAAAAGAAGAAATCCTATCCAGAAATTCCACTTCTGGGAAATAAAATCACTATGTTGAAGAGATAACTGCACCCCCATGTTCATCACAGCATTATGTACAACAGCCAAGACATAGAAACAATTGGCAGATGAATGGATAAATAAAATGTAAGATATATGTATGTAATGACATATATGATTTGTATATATGAGTATGTATAATTTTTATATGACATATATAATGAAATACTTCCCAGCTATTAAGAAAAGAAGGCAATCCTGCCACTTGCAATAACATGGATGGACCTTGAGCAATTAGGCTAAGTGAAATAACTCAGAGAAAGACAAGTACTACATGATCTGCTTATACATGAAATCTAAAACAAACTCACAGAAAAAATATCAGACTTGTGGTTTCCAAATGCTGGGGGTGAGGAATGAGAATTGCATGAAGGTGATAAAAAGATATGAACTTAACAGTCATAAGATAAATAAGTACTGGGGACGTGATCTATGGCATGATAACATTGCTGTCTGGTATCTGCAAGTTGCTGAGAGAGTAAATCCTAAAGTTTTCATCACAAGGAAAAAATACTATAGCTTTCTGAGAAGATCGACATTAACTCATTGTGGTACTCATTTCACAATAGAGGTAGGTCAAGTAGTTATGTTGTATACTCTCAGCTTACATGGGGCTGCACGTCAACTATTTCAATAAAACTAAGAAAGGAGAAAAAAAGAGAAAATCCTATAGTCTCAGCAAATTATCAGTATGTCAATTTGTTAAAGATTTTGCCAAATTTCATATCAGTTTTTTTTTGACAAGTTATAACTTTTAGTGTGCTATACAAGCAGCAGGCAGGCTCTTCCACAACTGATGCTTCTTTCACACTGACATCTTTTTAGAAACTTAGAGATGCAACAGAAGATTGGCAACTCTTATTGATAACCACTCCACCTTGGACTACGGAGAGAAGCTGATTATGTGTGAATTCACCTAGATTCATCGTCATTAGCGTACGTACTGGATATCACATTTAAGGTACTCAAAACGGAGATGAGCTTCAGGTTCCTTCTCTGCCATCTTAACGATTTGAAGGCAATGCTTAAAAAGCAGGAACTAGACCTGTCTGCTACCAAATGTAAGGAGCTATACGTTCCCCCTTTCATTGTTTTCAGATGGATAATTAAATAATCTGGTGCTGCTACCTGTCATCTCAATGCTCATCGAGGTTGATCTAATCAACCAGTTACAATAGTTACATGCTGGCTCCAAGACAATGACCATCCTAAATAGCTAAGAATAAAGTGAAAAAGGGTACTTGTTGGGGGCTCCTGGGTGGCTCAGTCCATCTGCTTTTGGCTCAGGTCATGATCCCAGGGTCCCGAGATTGAGCCCCTACTTCTCCCTCTCCCTCTGCCTGAAACTCCCCTGCTTATGTTTCTTTCTCTCTCTCTCTCTCTCTCTCTCTTTAAGAAATAGATAAAATCTTTAAAAAAAAATTCTGGCAGGTGAGTGTGGAGATTTGCTTGTCTTACAGCCGTCCAAGACAAGACTCCTAAGCAAGTTCCCTTGCTTATCAAACCTACCACCTACCAATGTGGAGGGGCCTGCTCTTTCTTTGGTCTCTCCCTGCCCTCGGTGTACAGGGGCTAATTTGCAAATCAACCGTAGCTGAGATTCTATGTAATTTTCATTTTTAAAAAAAGTGAGTCAAAATTAATTATTCTAAGACCAAAAATAATCATTTTTGACAGGTGGCCTCCAATATTTAATTGGCAAGGATCTGTCAATTCTCCATATGGAATCCAATCTTTCCATTATGCAGGGTTGCCTTTTTCTCACTAATCTTCATCTGATTTTTATAAGGAGCTAAATGTCTTTGAATTAGTTAACCCGTGTGCATTACACTGAAACTATCTTCGAGCTACCACAGGCAGCTGGCAATGCTTCATCGGAAAATCCTCCAAAATAAATTGGTATGGGATTGGTACAGAATTGGGCTTTGGAACCTCAATGGGCCATGGTCATAAAAGATCAAGTTGAACCCAAACCTTGCCAACCTGTACTTCAGGCCACCTTGATATCAGCGAGTGGCTCTAATTGTTATTGTAATTAGCTCTTCTTCCTTTGACCTGTTTATCTAACTAGTGTATCCAGTTATGGATGAAGTGCTTTTTGAAGCCATGACCTCAAACTTTTTTAACAAGGTGGGTTATAAGCAAACAGTGATAAGAAAAATAATAGCTCCTACTGACGACCAGCCGTTTATATCTTAGACTTTCAAGAAGAAGCCCATGGAGAGTACCCAGTGTTTTAGTTTAACAGTGGAGATGCAGGGTAGTTAGGCAAGTTAAATTAGTGTCAGGCTAAGGTGAATCTATAATTTCTGATTCTCTGTTTAATATTCTCTCCACTATCCCAGGATGCCGCTTGGGTCAGGCGCCTCTAATGTTTCAGGGCAATGGTTCTGACTCTCATCTTTGACAGACTGGATGGCTGGAGTCCCATCCTCCACGAGAATGTCACTAGAAACCGTGAAGGTAAGACTTCCCTTTCTCCCACTCTGACCCTTTCACAGGTCTGCAAGATTTCTAAACAACGGTTCCTTTTTGATGTTGTTCAAACAAAAAAGTGTAGATTTGGGTTTTCAAGAACAAATAATGGAAAAAAAATAGTTCATAATGTAGTTAAATGCCCATATCCCATTCACACAGTTTGCAGTTGCATTTACATAGACATTAGGAACCTGAGAGTTGTTTTAAGTATCCGTGGCTGGCAAGAGAGAACAGAAGGAATCCAAAATTAAAGGATTAAATCCACCCAAGGGGCTGGTATCAAAAGGAGACTCCTCTCGTTCTCTGATAAAGACTTCCAAAGTGAACAACAGCCAAGGCTTTCTCCCCTACCTCCTATCAGAGATCGTGTCCCTAATTTTAAAAGTCTAATAGTTCTGGCCTTTTTCTGGATCCATCTGTGCAATATCTGGACTCTCTCTGCCAAAGAAACTCAGGGTCTGGTTTTGTTCAATTGTACTTTGCTCGGTGCTTTCTTTTTATGTACCCTTTAAATGGTTATTTTGACTATAGTTCTCATCAAACAAAAGATGTCTATCTTTTTTCATTGGGAGATACTGAAAGCAACGTTTTTGTTTTTGTTTTTGTTCTCACTGTCTCTCAAAGCATTTACAGCCGTTATATAATGAGAAGAGAAATTCTGCAGGGACCAGCTACCATAAACATGTGCAGGTGAAAGATATACGTGTATATTTTATATTTGATATGTTCAGTTCCACATATGAAAAGGCCTAAGTAAATTTATGATGTTCTATTGCAAGCTATGTGATTTTTATGGGCTCTGGGGAAAAACTTTTGCTTCTTCATATCAGATGTATATTGAACAAAAGACAGTTTGCCTTCCAAATGCACCTGATCGGACTGAACGTCTAAGCAGTACTTTGAAGGATACTCCAATGTCTCAAGATGGATTTGCTTCGCCTAAGTCTCCTCCATCACGAGATTAAAGATAGATGAAGGTACTGTGCACAGTTTTATTAGGAATCCTGTGGTGTCATATGCAGATTAAGTGATTAGAAAATGTAGCCTGCCATGATCTGGAGTTGAGAATGGTGGAAACGAGCGGGTGTCATTAATGGTGCCCACACGAGCTCCTCCCAGGACAGAGGTGGAGATGGTGATGCCACGGGCAGACGAGAGAAGTGGGAGGACACCACAGGGATACAATCTTCGCTGGCCCTGGTTTATGAGAAATCTTGGGTGTTTTGCAAGAAGGTTAAGGGAGCTATCTCTGGGGAGCTTGTGTGGGTTTGAACTCAGCTCCTCAAGTGTACAAATGATCTTCTCTTAAACAGGAGATTTCTTAGTGTCAGTAGCCTCATCTGTGAAATAGGAAAACAATCACAGCCACCTCACAGAGTTGTTGAGATTGAATAAGAAGCGTACATAAAGTTCTTACTCAGAGACAGCCTTATGAAATAGTAGTTACAAAGACAGACTCTAGCCTCAGAGTGCCCAACTTTTCAACATAAACCTACTATTTACTATCTGTGCAAGTCTCTTAAATTCCAGCCTCAGTTTCCTCTTTAGGAACATGGAGATGGTAAATAATAATAGCATTGTTGCATGGATTCCAGTAGCTAATTTACATAAAGCACTTAGAAAAGGGCCTAATGCATGGTAAGTGCTCAAAAATATTAGCTGTTATTATTAGAGTTCCTGAAAGCGTTAGCTGGAAAGCCTCCAGGGCCAGAGACACAGTGTTCACGTTCAAGCATTTGCGTACCTCGTTCCCACAGCAAAGGGCAAGAGGAACATCCTCCCCGCCTTTCTATCAGTGCCCCTTCTTGTCTAAACCTTATTTGCCCTGCTCCGAGGAGGAAGGGGGTGTGCTCACTTTGGCTGTGGGGGAACGGGGATTCCTGACCCATCCTGACCCATCCGTGTAGCCACACCTTGGGAATGTGGTGCACATCGCCCTGCAAGCTGGGAGATCAGATGGTTGCAGGCACATGCGTTTTCCTGCACAGTATGTTGAAGGGCCGTCTTTTGCCTGGACTATGTCGAAGAGGTCTTACTTAGACTTTCATCTTTATTCATGGAGTCAACAGGTGTGGTCCCTGCTGCTGGTGCGCAGTCATCTGTGGCTCGGCACTTGACAAAGGTGATTTTACCGGATGATGAATCTTGCTGAATGCTACAGCTAACAACTCTATTGTCTGTAAGTGGATAGGGTTTGAGGTACAGCCAGGTGTAGCAGTCCTGAGATGAGACAATCCTGCAGGGTGTGTTGCCAGTGTAATAAAGCATGTGCTTGCTGTCAGTAATATTTATCTCTTTAAAAAACACACGTGGTTGGCAATACAGCGTTTTGAATCGTGGCCTATTGAGCCCTTGAACTCATAGCTTCAGCTGTTTCAATATGATGAGCAACTTACGGAAATGTCAGCCTTTCTCACGCATGACTCAAGGACATCCTGAAAAATAGACAGGTCTGTGTATGTGTGAGGAGGGAGTGAAGTGGCTTGAATAAGGAAGGAGCCGGATTTCAGTAGAAACCTAGCTGCGGAGCTAGATTTCAGTAGAAAGCAATTCCCCGAGGAACTTTTACTATTATTGGGGTTCATCATCCATACAACTTGACTTTTTTCCCAGAGAAAAAAGGACCTACCATCTCGCAAAATGAGGTGTCTGTAAATTTCTCCTAAGTTTCTCAGTAGCAAAACTTGTTCTTCATCCCGTTGTAATTGCCATTTTGCCAAGGTAAGAGAACTTTCTATATAGTTAATTTGCTGTAGGTCTTTCCAGGCTTAGAATGCAGCCCAGGACTCTCTGCTTTAACTGAACAATCAGATGGTAAAAGAATTGCTCTGGCCATTTGCTGTGTGAAGTGAATATTTTTTGATGATAAAATAAGTAATTCCATATGTACATGAACTGTTAGTATTTGATTCCTGTTTCTCTTGTAATGTCCTTGGTCTTTTCTTTTGAATCAATTAGGACAGTCTCAGGGGAATAAAAAAAAAGAAAAAGAAAGAAAGAAAAACAGACCATAGTTGAAGCCAGAACACTCTAATATTGTCCACTCAACATATGGTGTTTATAGATCTTGAAAACAGAGTCAGGACGAATGCTTCAGCTTAGAAGGCTCTCTCCGCATCAGAGATGGTTTTAATTTGTTAGCTTTTTAAATCTTTGGTCCTGGAGTAGTGCTTACTACAGTCAATAAAATGGTTAGTGAAATGAGGGTAAAATTCCATAATTACGTTCATTAAATAAGATTTGTATGCCCCCACTGGCATGCAAATATGCCACTTTGTACTGTTTTTTACATGTAAATAGATATGTGTATATATAGATATACATATTATTTATGCATATAAAAAAGAAATATATATATCAGGAGGATGGTAGATTAGCCAAAGATAGAGGACTTACCTAGCAATTCCACACCTCTTTTAAGGCACAATGTGAGAAGTTGCCATCCCAAGGTACAACCAGCTAAAAAATCTTTGCTCCCAGCTGACCTTTGACTCCACAGGAAAGTCTGCCCTCTTCCCAAACCCTCTTGGTCCAGACAGCCCAGCGCAGATGGCCTGAGCGGTTCTGTCGAGCCAGCTGGTGAGAACAGTCAGGCAGACATCTGCAGGTGAAGGCCGGGAGGGAATCACGGCTGGAAGGTCATTGAAAGTCGATGCACAGAAAGACTGTTTCCCCGGCAGCAGAAATTACCCTGTAAGACCTATGCAGGCTCATATAGGCAGTAGACCAAGGGCAACATATACCACATGCTTAGACTCTCTCCAGAAGGGGATCCAGGGCCTGGTGACTATTAAAATCGCAAACACCTGAATCATATCTGACTCTAAGATGATAACAAGCTTCCACCTAAGGTTCTGAGCATGAATCAGCCCTAAGAACAAGGATGTTAGCACATTAAAATCACATGGGGAGTTGTTAAAAAAAAAAAAAAAAAAAAACAATGCCCACCCAGGCTATACCCTCAACCAATTAAGTCGAAAACTCTGGGGGTGGATCCAAGAATCAGCACCTATCTCCAAGGAGCCTCTGCAGAGCGCAGGGCCCAGGCAGAAAGGACCACTCCTAAAAGAAGGCCTGGAGTGTTTTCTCAGTGTGATGAGTTGGGAGAGGTGGAGACTGAACTCTGAACTCCCAACTCCCAAAATTAAAACTTAAGGTAACGCCTATAGAGATGTCATCTTCTCCCAAGAGATTGTATTTTAAGGAAAAGAGAACAGGGCTGAGTCTAGAGACCTGATTATGAGCCCCAACTTTGCCAGTCACATCAACTGAGAAGCTCAGTTTCCCTGTCTGTAGAATAAGAGTTGGGTAATTGATCTCCAAGGTCCTCCCTCCTATTACTGTTGTCAGATTGTAGTGTAAAACTTTGCACACCTATTCTTTTCTAAAATCTGTTCATTGATTTTTCCTGATGATTAGAACATAAGAATATGTAATTTTCCCTACCCCTCCTTACCAAATATCATGTCATTGTATATAAAACACTTTTAAAAATTAAAAAGATACAACCCTCTTCTCATCATTTCCATTCAGCATTATATGGAAGATTCCAACCAGGGCAACTAGAGAGAAAACAGAATTATAAAGCATGCAGATTGGAAAAAAAAATAAAACTTTTTATTTGAAGTTGATATAATTGTCCATGTAGAAAATCCAAAGAATTTACCACCCCCCCTCCAAAAAAAAAAGACTATTGGATCTAATGAGTGGCTATAAGGTCAGCATTCAAACATCAGTTGTATTTTTTATTTAGGCACTGAAACCTCAGAAATTAAATATTTTAGGCACTATATAAAAGGCATATATAAAACAAACAAGTAAGCTAGAGATAAATCTAACAAAAGTTGTATGATAAATCTAATAAGACATGTATGTTAAAACTACAAAAACACTGATGAGAGTAATCAATGTATATGGTGTTCATGGATTAGAAGGATCAAAGTTGTCAAAAGGCCAATTCTTTCCAAACTGATCTATATAGATTCAATGTAATTTCAATCAGTAACCAAAAAACGGTTTCAGTTGAAACTGAAAGGCCAATCCTAAGATGTATGTAGAAATGGAAAGGACATGGAATAACCAGAACAATTTTAAGGGGAAAATAAAAAAGTTGAAGCATTCACAATATCTAATTTTGAGACTTACTATAAAGCTTCAGTAATCAGGACAGTGTAGCAAGACAAATTTGGCTTTGAGGGTTAGGTGGGGGCCAGAAGAGATGGACTGAAGAAGATACCTGAGTCGTACTACATGTGCCTGTTAGTCTAGGCAAGGACTCCACCCATGCACTGGACCCATTTTTGTAAATAGAGTTTTATTGGAATACAACTATGCATGCTATTTGCATATATACTGTCAGTGACTGTTTATTATCACAATGTCCAAATTGAGTACTTACAATAGAGTCAGAGGCCATATGGATTAGGTTGCCAGATTTAGCAAATAAAAAATATAAGGAGCTCAGTTAAATTTAAATTGGGAGTAAGTTAAAAAATATTTTTTTATTATAAGTATGACCCATACAGTAATTAAGACATACAAAAAAAGTCATTTATCTAAAATTCAAATTTAACTGGGTATCCTGTATTTTATCTCTATATATGAACTCAATGGCTCAAATTATTTACTCTTTGAAACTATATAGAATAAGTTTGCCAACTGTGGGTTTAAGTAAAGAAGAAAACTTTCTTTAAAAATTATATTGCCAGTATTTTAAATCATTTGCAATGAATTGTTCTATCATTAAAATAAGTTACAAAATTAAAGCATAAGTGTATATTTAGCTTCTTTTAGCCAGCAAGGTTAAAATTATGACACCTAACACTCTAACAATTTCACTAAATTTTTCACCAGTTTCAAAACTCCTAGTAGACCCATCTAAATAAGGGCATATACTGTAATTTGGAGCAATCACAAATCAGATTTACCTAGGATGCTTTTGGAAAAATACAGATTCTTAGGCCCCAGAAATTCTGATTCATTTATTCCTAAAATAAAACCGGAAATATGTTTTTTATTGTTAGAGTTAATGTTATTCTAATGTTCAAACGGGAGAACTGGTGACTTGCAGTGGGGGGTTGCATACGTTAACATGCATCAGAATCAGCTGGAGGGCTTGTTGAAAGACAGTGCGGGGCCCCAACTCCAGAGTTTCGGAATCACTAAGTCTGAGGTGGGACTCAAGAATGTCTAACAATTTTTCCAAGTGATGTTGTTACAGTTGGTTTGGGGACCTCATTTTGAGGAAAACAAAAATGCTTTCAAGAATTTTATGTAGTTAATTTGTGGCTTTCAAGTTCAGATCTAGATTATTAATTAAATCGATAAAATACAGTGTAATGGAATTTCATTACCACAGAATGGATTGTATTGCTGGTTATTCCCCCATACTATAAATTTACCTAAATGAAGAATGACAAGATATTTACATCTGTTTTTCTTTTTTTTTTTTAAGGATTTTATTTATTTATCCACGAGAGACACACACACACAGAGAGAGAGAGAGAGAGAGAGAGGCAGAGACACAGGCAGAGGGAGAAGCAGGCTCCATGCAGGGAGTCCAACGTGGGACTCAATCCCGGGTCTCAGGATCACACCAAAGGCAGCACTAAACCACTGAGCCACCCAGGCTGCCCTACATGTGTTTTTCAAACAATGTATTGTCATAACCCAGAATGTTCAAATCTTATCAAAAAGTTTTGAGAATGTGATCAAACCCATAAGTCTTAAATATGCCATGGAAAGTTTATTGTAAGAACTACCTACTAATAAACTGGCTCAGAAGAGCCATCTCACTTCTTTGAAGAAGTTAGCAAATTAACCCTAAAGCTCATGTGGAAATGCAAAAGAACCAAAATAGCCAAAAAATTTTGGAGGCAAGAACAATGTCGGAGGATTCACATTTCCCAATTTCAAAACTTACTAGAAGTCTACAGTAAACAAAAGAATGTGGTACTAGCATAAGAAGAGACATATAGAATAATGGAATATAATTGACAATCCAGAGATAAACCCTCATATTTACAGTCAACGGATTTTGACAAAGATAGAAAGACAATTAAATAGTCTTTTTAACAAATGGTGCTGGAACTGCTGGGCATTCTCATGGCAAATAATACAACTGGACCTCTACCTCACACCATATACAAGCATTAACTCAAAATGGATCAAAGAACTAAACCTAAGAGGTAAAAATTATGAAAATATTAGAAGAAAAGTTAGGTGTAAATTTTTGTAACCTTGGATCAGGCAAGGGTTTCTTAGCTATAGACAACAACAAAAGAAAAATTAGATAAACTGGATGTCCTCAAAACTAAAAGCTTTTATGCTTCAAAGGGCACTATGGGAAAGTGAAAAGACCACTCACAGGAGGAAATTTTCGCAAATCATATATCTGATAAAGGACATGTGTCTTGAGTATACAGATAGCTACTAAAACTCAATAATAAAAAGACAAATAACCCAATTAAAAATGGGCAAAGGATCTGTGTAGATAGTTCTCCAAATATCCAATAAGGACACGAGAAGATACTTAGCATCGTCACCCAACAGGGAGATGAAAATCAAAACCACAGTGAGATACCACTTCACAGCCACTGGGATGGCAACAGTTAAAATACACACCACACACACAGCAGAGAGAGAGAGAGAGAGAGAGAGAATAACAAGTATTGGAAAGGATATGGAGAAATTAGAACCATTATACATCACTGGTGGGAATTTAAAAGGCTGCGGCCACTTTGAGAAACACTCTGGAAGTTTCTTGAGAGGTTAAACATTGAGTTACCATATGAGCCAGCATTTCATTCCTAGATATTTATCCAAGAGAATGAGAATATATGTCCACCCAAAAACTTCTACGAGAATGTTGATAGCAGCATTATTCATAATAACCAAAAGGTGGGAACAACCAGATATCCATTAACTAATGAATAAATAAATAAAATGCAATATACTCCTACAATGGAATATTATTCAGCAATATAAATAAAATATTGATACCTTGCTACAATATGGTTGGACCTGGAGAACATGATACTAGGTTAAAGAATCAGTCTCAAAGGATCACATATCTTATGCGACTACTTATATGAAATGTCTAGAACCGGCAAAAGTATAGAGTCCTAAAGTTGACTGGTGGAGGTTGGTAGGAGTCTGGGGAATTGTAGGGTGATGGCTAAGGAGTGTGGGGTTTCTTCTCAGGGCCATAAGAATGTTCTAAAATTGATTGTGGTGATGGATACACAACTGAACATTCTGAAAGGTGCTGAATTGTACACTCTAAAAGAATAAAAGTCACTAAAGCTTTTAAAAGAGAACTACTAATGTTAAGGACATTTTCTTGAAATAAAATCTATTAGACATTTTGAGGTTCAGACACCAAGTTCTATTTTCTAATTCTACTTGAAAACATGTTCTTAAATTTCCACTGAATTGACTGTTTCTTGCTTAGTTAATTTTGTAGTCTTTGTAGTAAAACTTCAGTACCACATATTTCCACTGTTTGTGCAAATAAGCAGCCTTTGCTTCAAATGGATGTTTCTATTAACACTACGCCTAATTATTGAAAATAAACATGTGCAAATATGAGCTTCTGCTGACTGCCTCTCAACCTATCTTTTCCTCCTGCTGATTCATGCTGAGGGGCCTCCGCTTCCTGGAGCTTGCCAGGGACCCTGGTTTGAATGAACATGCCCTTAACTGGCAGTAACGTATGGAGTCCATCTTGAGAATTTAAATGTTTTCATCATCCTGATAAGACAAAGCATAAACATATATACATAATAAAACAAATAAGGAAAGCTCCATTCAAAATAGAAAGCTCAGCTCATGAAAGACTGCATTTTAAGATAATGCTTTTTTTAAAAAATTGATGAATGCAAGCAGAACCCAGAATCCCAAACCAATGTCCCAAAACCAAAGGAATGAATGGTGTGTTTGTATCAGCACGACAGATTATTTAAATAAATTTTTAAAAATAGCCAGGCACCTAATAATTTCGGTTAACAATATTGGCAATTTCTGAAGTGCGGTCAAGAGCTTGTTTTCTCCTTTTTTGTTTTCCTTTTAAGTTTTCAAGGCATTAATCAACTTCCCTTCCAATAATTTATACTTCACACCATTTTTGAGAGTGTCCCAGATTTCCAACCCTTACTTTCACACATTGTATCAGGACCATTCTAATACCAGGCAGATTAAGCATCGTGAGTGAACGGAAATTGTTCTCACAGACACAGTACATAATCTTTGGAGGTTTCTACCAGGTGGAGCACAGATATTCCTTTGTAACAGAAAAGATTTAAGTCAATATATGAATACCAGTATATGAGATAAAATATTGTATTTTCCCTTCTGTGATGAAAAACATGAACATGAAAGAATTTAGCAAGATAATAGAGGCCAAAGGATCCTGTAAATGGCAAGGTATTATCCAAGGAGTAGTTAGTACTGGTAATATTAACAGTAATAATTTCTGAGAACATATCCATTGTTACTTGTCTGCAAGCTGCATGGGTCAAGGAATTCTTTTTTTTTTTTTTTTAATTTTCATTTACTTATGATAGTCACAGAGAGAGAGAGAGAGAGAGAGAGAGAGGCAGAGACACAGGCAGAGGGAGAAGCAGGCTCCATGCACCGGGAGCCCGATGTGAGATTCGATCCCGGGTCTCTAGGATCGCGCCCTGGGCCAAAGGCAGGCGCCAAACCGCTGTGCCACCCAGGGATCCCCGGGTCAAGGAATTCTTAAGACAAACATGTCAATCTATAGAGTTCCAAAGACATGAAATTCAAAATCAAATCAAATTTACTCAGATTTGGAACCACAGCACATTGCCATTTTCCTAGAAAAGAAAATATATTTTGTTTTCCAACATGATTTAGTGGTAAAAGATTCTTTCACTGCTCAACCTACGGAGACCTAGAAGATCATCAATAAACAGTGATAAAGAGGTTCACTCCCAAGGAAAGGTGCCCAGCCTCTGCTAATGAGATTTCCTAATGCAATACTGAGCCAAATTTGATTTTATTTCATTTAGTGATTTTGCAGCCTCTGAATAAAAAAGTTCTTGCAAACTTCTGCAGTTTAATAGCTACCAGGGTGATCAAAATGGGGTTTTCAAGTAGATGCTTTAAGTAAGTTGAGAATGAATGCCCTTTCTTTGTAATATTTGTTTTCTGGGAAAAGGTTTAGTAACTTAAAGTTCAATTATCTGGAAGAAAGGGAATCTTTAATGGTAAAAAGATTTTTAAAAAGGGCTTCTGGATTTCAACTGATCCCTTCTTCCTCCCTATGAACTTATAGCTGCGAATGATTAAGAAGACTTTTTAAAACTTACTATTTTATATAAAGGTAGAAATAGAGCTGATAATAATTATGGAAGCCCCAAGCTAAAAACTGATTTCAAAATACTTTGAGGCCCACATACTCCTATCTGTTCACTTCGTGGTTAAAAAACAAACAAACAAAGGCTAGGTTGAACAATTCCTCGTGTCTACAGTTTTAGACCATCATGTAATTTTTCTTTTATTTTTGTTAGATGAATAATAAGTACTTGTAATTTTTCTGAGGTTCTCTTCTCCAAATTTTCAACAATTAAATTTTTAGAATTAATGACTTAATGTTTAGACCAAAAATCCTGAAGATGGTTGGTTCACTATGGATCTGCAAGAAAAACTCCTCAAAATATAGAACTTTCTCTTATTTCTTCAATAAAATAATATCGTATTCCATAGAATCCAAGCCTCCACAAACTGCAAGAAACACAAATGTGTATATGCATTAAAAAAAAAATACCAGTTAAATTGTGGCATTGTGCTTCTGACAATGTAACACTTCTATTTTATATTTAATCGAATATATCATTGAAACTTACTTGGATGTAGATATTTATCACCATATTCTTACACAGAAAGGAAAATATAAACAAAATAAATCTATTATGGCTTTAGTAAATCTAGGCATGTGACAGGCAGTCCCGTAACATCCATCGCCAGTAGCAAACATAACACAGCTTCTTCTTTGAGGCATCTTCCTTTCTAAGATTCCCACAAAGCATGTGGTTATTGGATAATAAGAAAGTGTGAAATTGTGGGTATTCCTTCAGAGATGAATATTTGCTTCACTGTATCACATTTATGCTTCACTACCCTGTTTCTGAGTCTTTCTGTTTCAATGCCAAATCAGAGTGCAATAGGCTTGATACCATTTTGCATAGCATTTATGCTCAACGCACTTACCAGACTCGATTGAAAGAAGATCGGCAATGACCAAGTTCACACATAAGCAAACAACAACTACTATGTCATGATTGGCCCCTGACTATCGATTGTAAGGTGCATGCTGATTTTCAAGATGTTAAAATGAGAAGACAGGTGAATCTTAGAATTGATGGAATCCAGTAAAATCCCTTATATCTGTGTCACGCTGGCTATAGCATGAACTTGGTAATGAGGTAGACATGGGTACTGATTGAGTCATTTAATTACTACGTGATGCTGGGTAAATTACTTCACCTCTCTAAACCTTAGGTTTCTCATTTAAAATGAGTGTTGTTTACTGAGCCATCAGAAAGGATGAATGCCCACCATTTGCTTCGACGTGGATGGAACTGGAGGGTATTATGCTGAGTGAAGTAAGTCAATCGGAGAAGGACAATCATCATATGGTCTCACTCATACACAGAATATAAGAAATACTGAAAGGGATTATAAGGGAAAGGAGGGGAACTGAGTGGGAAATAATTAGAAAGGGAGACAAACCATGTGAGACTTCTGACTCTGGGAAACAAACAAAGGATTGCGGAAGGAGAGGTGGGGAGGTGGGGGGTAACTGGGTGACGGGCACTGAGGAGGGCACTGGATGGAATGAGCACTGGGTGTTATAATAATGTTGGCAAATCAAACTTCAATAAAAACAAATTAAAAATAAATAAAATAAAATGAGTGTTGTAGTAATAGCTATGATACAGAATTGTTATAAGGATTAAACAATATAATTTCTGCATTAACTACTCATTAAATATTAGGTACTAAGATTTTTACCATGAGCACTACCTGTTTGAGTTTTCACAACGAGCTTTGAAATGTGAAAGACAATATTATCCCCATTTTGCCACTGGGGAGAACAAAGTTTAAAGAGATATAATCTTCCCAGGATCACACAGCTAGTAAGTGACACGGTGGGAATATTAGAGCTTCCTCCATATACTGTGCCCCCGCCCCCAGACTGAAAGTGGTATATGTCCATAAATGTCCTATTCCCACTCAAAAAGTTGAATTCACTTGAAGAAGATCAAAATGCTGTGAGCATTGTGGATTCTTTTGGTTCTCTGGAAGCCCACTCCTCTTTATTCTAAGAACAATACCCCTTCTCAATTTTTAAACCATGTGCTTTGAATTGGGCCTCAATTCCAAGTTCCAGGGATGTAACAGAAGGCCTGGATCTAACCAATCCGAATTTTGAATTCCCCTGGCTGCAGAGCTTGAACCAGGAATAGGCACTTAACTCAAGCCAACTAAGTCAGAATAAATCAGAACTAGTCTCAGGACTTTAATTTGAATAGCCAGAAGAGATATTTAAACAGAAAGGACATTTCCCCTCTCTGTTTGGCTTTAACTTAAGGAGGTGTGAGGCTGGAGCAGCTGCTGCCATCTTGTGACCACATGGATCCAAAAAATGAAGCCAAAATGTGGAAGAAAGTATGGCCAAGCTGGGCAACAGATAGACACCAGCTATTAAATCCAACATGTGAGCTTCTAAATCCAACCACGCTTGCATTTAGTTCTACTTTTTAATTTTCAGTTATTTGAGACAATAAATTTCTTTTCTCTGCACAAATTATAACCTTGGCCTTTTGAGCAAGGGCTTTAAGGTAGGGCAGCATGAGCCAAAAAGGGTATGTGTTTGACAGGCGCCGTGACTGCCAGGTCCGATACATGATTCTTTATTTTCATTCTGAGAAAAGCAAAATTAGCCAAACACTAATGACTGACCACCACCAGTGCGCAGTGAACACCATTCTAAGAACAGTAAACAAATGTTTACTATGTCAGTTTCCATGCCACTGGCCAAGCACCCTGAGGGCTTTCTGTATTAATTTATAGTAAGCAACACTGTGGGAAGCTTTGGTTTGAATATATTTAAATATCTTGTGATGTGAGTGACATACATATGGAATTGTTTATTTCAACATAGCTAAGTCCACTCTGATTGGTGTCATCGTGCATTTGGAAATGGTTGACACTGTGCAATTACATTTGCTGTCTTTTAATACTCTAAAATCTGACTAGTCAGAAACCCAAATGCACTTAATCCAGCTAGCTGGTTGCAATAATTTATTTAGACTTATAAAATTTGTCTAAATAGGCTACAGAAGAAAATCTAGGTTCATCAAAGCAGCACTAGCACTAATATTCGAATATTAGTGCTAGAAAGGGCAAAATGGTAAATTCAAGCATTGCTTTTAGGTAGGTGGTTAATTTTCTTTGCTAAAAAATAAAATAATATTTATTGAGAAGTTTAGGATTTCTAAGATTCTTCCAGGAGAAATCAACAACAGATGGGACATTTGTATACATATAAAGAAATCTATATGTCCCCACATTTTAGGATTTCCACTAGCAGAGGAATTACAGTACTATTTTGATTTTCACATTCCTTTAACATGCTGACTTAAGTTGTTGCTTTAACATAACATTTTTAAACTATCTACTCCCACCACTAATCCACATGTGTTGTAAAAATGTTTGTACACAGAATGGGGTTCCAAAGAGAAACAGATTGTGACTTAACACCATACACATGAAGTTTAGTTGGATTTTATATATAATTATATACAGTAGAGATAATAAATCTGCAAAGGCACATGTGTTCAATAAGTATGAATATTAACATACACATACACTTCTAATTCATATGTTATTCCTTTTTCCCTCCCATGACAGACAAAAATCCAGGGGGAAAGAATGTCCCTCACTCTGTCACCTCAATAAATGATCCTCACGTACATTTTCTCTTGAAACAGTAGTTGCAACCGAATATTTTCCCCTCAATATGGGAGATGAAGGGTTAAATTAAAGAAGGCTTGACAGCTGGCCCTCCAGTGAATGGGGAGGTTAAAGAACTGGGCAGCTGTCCTTCCTCACCCCTCAAGGAGCTTTCTGCTTCTCTTTCCTTTACTACCCTTGTTGTGAGGTGCAACTGGTCTATCAGTTACCCGTGAACATTCAGCTGTCACAGGAAGACAGTAGGGATGAGGTGGAGTGGTAGGTGTGAACGGATCTTTATTTCACTGGATGGCTTTTTTAAGCCTTTTCAAACCTCAACCAATAGTGAGAAATATACTTTGCATCACAAATCCATACACAGAAATAGATGTCTAACAAAGCCAACTTCAATGCTGAGGAGCTCTGATACTTTCTATTTTCTTTTCTTTTGTTCTATGTGTTTTATTTTCTTTTTTCCAAATGCTGGGTAAGAGCCACGGAATTGATTACATGATCCCTTATGAAGTTATAACCTTAAAGGGTTTTAAAACAGTGTATCTGTAGATTAAAGCAGCTTAAGCTAGAAAATGCTTACTTCTCCACATGGGTTTAAAATCTGGCTTCAGTACTGATTAACCATGTGACCTCTGGCAAGTTACCTCACTGCGTGCTCAGCTTCCTCATCCAGAAAACAGAGATAATATTCCCACTTTGCAGGATGATTGTAAGGGTCAATGAGATGCTGGGAAAACCCAAGCCCATTCTCTGACACACGGGGGACAGAAAGTAAATATTAGTTCCCGACAATTCATTAAATCTTCAAAACCAGGATGGGGAGAAAATTTTTCTTAGAAACACTGCTTTTCAAACTCTCTTAAACT
Source organism: Vulpes vulpes (assembly GCF_048418805.1). Taxonomy (NCBI): domain Eukaryota; kingdom Metazoa; phylum Chordata; class Mammalia; order Carnivora; family Canidae; genus Vulpes; species Vulpes vulpes. The sequence goes on along the minus strand of NC_132792.1, from coordinate 42,270,702 downwards.
TCTCTTTCCTTCTTTCTCAGTCTTGTTCACAAACCTAGAGACAAAACACTTGTTTGCATTGGTCTTCGACTCTAAAGAGGGAGAAATTACTAGAGTAGAGGAAATCTTGTATCTCGGACTTTTCCACAAATTTCTGTGCAGATTAAGTTAGATAATTAACAATGCTTTGGAATATTGGGGGTCAGACTTCAGTATAAACTTCAAAATCCTTGATGTGACCCTCATCCATCACGATTGGACTCTGCTCTTCTTCTCCAACATTGCATCGAACCCCTTCCTTCACCTTCCAGAGCGGACCTGACTCAATCCCATTAGTTGCTGTCTTACCCCACTCTTAGGCTGTGGATTTTGCAAATGCTTCCTTTGCGCTCATCTCTTCGTCTCCCTCCAACTCTCCATTCTGCCACTTACCGCCTGTGTAGTCTTGGACAAGTTACTCACTAAATATTTCTAAATATACTCTCCTCATCCATAACTAAGAATGATAATACTTACATATGAGGTTTCCTATAAAGACACAATGACATCAGGGTTTTAAATTGCCTAGTACATAATGAGTGCTCAATGAATCATGACTCCTAATATTTTTATTTTTATAATGTTTATCAGTCGATGCTGAGTGTACTTGACCTCTGTTCCAGCAATAATTTCTGACTCCTCTGAACTAGACTATGCACACTTTATCCTGAACTCCCCTAGAACCCTGTGCAAATGTCTTATCAGTATTCTTGCCCCCTGTTCTAAGTGCAGATTTTCTTGCTGCCTTCCCTACAGAACTGGAAACCCCCTGAGGACAAGAATATGTCTTTCACCTTCAAATCTAGATCACCAAGGCAAACTAACAAAGTGTCGGGAACACTATAAGGTTTCCCATAAGTTTGTTTAACTTGTTTGGTGGGTGACAAGAATACAAAAGTTCCATCTCAGGATCCCTGGGTGGCCCAGCAGTTTGGCGCCTGCCTTTGGCGCAGGGCGCGATCCTGGAGACCTGGGATCGAATCTCACATTGGGCTCCTGGTGCATGGAGCCTGCTTCTCCCTCTGCCTATGTCTCTGCCTCTCTCTCTCTCTCTCTCTCTCTGTGTGTGTGTGTGACTATCATAAAAAAATAAATAAATTCTTTAAAAAAATAAGTTCCATCTCTACTGTATCTTTTAGAACTGAAATACTGTAAGAAAAGAAAGACTAATTGTTGGAATAAATACAATTCAAAATGAAAATGCTCTTCTTCAATTTCAAAGACATCATGGTGCTAAGGAACTATTTCTTCTTTGTTAGCCTCTTCCGGTTTCTTTAGAAACCTGACAAGTGTGGACTCATTTTTTCAGTGACTCCAATGAGTATCTTCATTCATTCAACAATTTATCGTGTCTATGTCCTGGGGATATAGCAATGAGCCAAATAAAAGTCCACACCCTCGAGGAATTTACATTCCAATAGGCAGAGGTAGTCAAATAATGTAAATAAATATATAAAATATAATGTAGGTAGTAATACAAGCTATGCAGAGAAATAAAGTACAATGAAGGAATATGCAGGATTTCCTGTAGCAGGAAATCCGAGATCTGTTATGATACACTATTTGAGCAAAAAACTGAATGAAGTAAAGGAGTGACAGATGGGTTTCGGTCTCTAAAGCACTTTTATGCTTAATTCTAAATTTTTCCAGGCTTGAAGATGTTAACAAACTAGGGAAACAACTTTGTCATCTCAAGCAGTTGAAGGGGAGACCACCTCAGATGCCTAAGGTAGCATACCAGGCAAGAGATCTCAGCTCAAACGCTAATTGGATTCTCAGCTATGACCTTGCAGGAACACACTGAACTCTATTTATAATTGCTATGTCAGTGACTCTGTGACTTAGAGAAGGTGCTATGTGGCCTATGGCCCTTTTATGCCAGAAACTTCTTTTATCTATTCGTAAAAGCTTGAACCCTGACCCACATTGGTTAGGTTACTTGAGTTGATATTTCACTTATTTGGCCACTAAAATTTGTAAAAGTCCTTTCGATCTAACTTAAATAGCTTACACGTGGCCAACTCTTACATCTTTTTCAATACTTCCTATATCCTAAGGCTGCATGGCTCCATTGAGGGTAAAATGATCTTCCAGCCTGATGTTTCTCACTTCACTGACTATTTGTTACCAAGGTCTTTCCATTGACCCAATTTTGTCTTTGAAAACTCACATAAAGCTCATATGAATAGAGTTATTTCAAAACACCTACACTCACTCTGTTACTCTTTAAAACGTCTCCACCGAAGTGCTCTAAGTTGCAAAACACATACAATTTCTCTAAAGGAGACTTCTAACCATGTGCAAGGTTATAAAAGTATTTGCAGGATTGTAGGGAATTGAACTTGAATAAGAGTTGACAAGGGTTGAAATAAACCTGTTTTATCCAGATAATTAAGTATCATTGCAAACAGATCGGTAAGTAAGAAGGGAAAGAACTACCTCTGTTGAATTTGTGTCTCCTTTTGCCTATTGGTGAAAATGTCTGACTTATGGGTTAAATAATAAGATTCCTCCTGCTGTGAATACTACAACTTACATTTCTAAATTCTTTGGGAAACATGTGCATCAATGCTATAATAGACTTTATAATAGACTCACATCTTCATGATAGATGTAATTGATGAATTATTACTGTGGCTCAAAATTGATGATGCCGCATTGTTAGTTCTTTCATACAACCTTAGAAATACATGCAAATTCATCTTATATGACTTAACATGCAACAGCATTGATTGCAAATATCTCAAATGCATATATTTTCACTCGAGAGGTACACTATTCCATGTACAGTTTACATGACATAAAAATATTCAGTTAAATTATTTAAAGAATTTCTTCCCATCTTTATTTGCCAGTCACTTTTGTACTAAATTTTCACCTTCCCAAACAAACAAATCCTTTAAGAATATATTTTTGTGTTAATAGATTTTGGTGGTGTGTGAAAGGGGTTGTGCAGGCAGGGCAGGACAGTAACTTAAATTACAAAAAATAATTACCTTAATTCTTAAATTAGATATGCATGTGCAACACAGCCGCATCCAAACTGAAAATTTGCCTAATAATAAAATAATATGGGAGGTCAGTATCATTCCTCCAATATGCTTAGTGACTTTTTAAAGCTGCTAAAATTGTTAATTGGCTTTTTTTGTGATGTAATAATAACCTGATCAGTATTTCCCAAATTTAACTCTTCAGAAGAATCACTAGAGGACAGTCCAGACTTATTGATTCACAATTTCCAGGGAGGAGGGCTGAGTTTCTATCAAGAAAATGAGAGGCATACTTTCATGTTTAGGCATATTTGGGAAACTGGAATAAGTTATTGATGAGTTGCAAATAGAGGCTCAGCATCATCACCTTGCACACGTTCAAATCATTTCTTATAGGTCTTTCCTTTGACTAAAAGCCAGAATCAAGAACAAATGTGATCATTGTTGACTCTTCCCGTTGTAGCAAGAAAAAATGTCCTTCCAATAAATGATATCACAGCCCCTAAAAAAAAATTATCTTTGCTTGGAAGTAAAAGTATCTTGAAGATTCACTCTGGATGGTAACATTGAGATTAGGTGAGCCATGGTAAGAAGACCAAGAAGGGCCTCTCCTTTCCATAAGTCACGAGTCCATCAGAATGAGATAAGAAAGAAAAATTATTCTTTCCATTAGTAAAACAATGTTCCAATGTTCTCTTTACCCTTTTGTTCAAAGAGAGAATATCTTTGACCTGGTTAGTATAACAGGACCCTTTTGCACAAAACAAAGACAAATAAAACACACACACAACTACTAAGTAGGGTGAGAACATTCCCAACACTAGATGAAATGCATATATTTTTCAAAAATCTGATTGCAGGCAGAAGAGAGTTAGCAAGGCAGTGACAGCTTGACATCTCGGAAGGAAGGAAAGCACAGAGAAGTAAGCCCCATACTCAGCACCCCACAGGGAAGTTGCTGATTCTCAAGGAGAAACTGAGAAGGTGAACAAAATTCCTGTATCTTTCACAAGCCTGATGTAGGAAAACTGGAGTTCAGGACCCACAACGAAAGGAGGGTCATCAATGTAAATACTCTACCTTTTAGTGGAGACCCCTGAAGGTTACACAGAAATAAAGGCAAACCACAACAAGCTCAGGCCTGCCTTGGAGCTCAGTCCTGATGGGACTGAGATGATCCACTTGACTCTAACTGCCAGATGCGGTAGCATAAAACATCTGGAAAAGAACACATACAGAGACTCAAATTATCATTAAGTTAAAAATTACAAATTGTATCAGGAGACAAGAGCTAATAGCCAAATACAAACAAGGTAAACAAGCATACAAATAAAATAGGTAGTAGAAATAGTAGGTAGTAGACCCATGAGTGATTTAGATATTGAGATATTATAAGCACCAGACACAGTCTCTTTAAAAATATATGATTTTGTACAAGGAGATTAGGTGACAAAATGAAAAATTTCAGCAGGAAAGTGAAAATTATTTTTTTAAAAAAACCAAATGCAAAAACAAGAACCTAGTAGGTGGATGTAACAGTCTGAATCCGGGAAAGAAAATAGCCATCAGTAATCTGGACAGAGAGAATTTTTTTTTTCGAGAGAATTTTTTAAATTATTTTTTTAAAAAAACTATTCATGAGAGACACAGAGTAAGGGGCAGAGACATAGACAGAGGGGGAAGTAGGCTCCCTGCGGGGAGAGCCCGATGCAGGACTGGATCCCAGGACCCCAGGATCACGCTATGAGCCAAAGGCAGGCACGCTCAACCACTGAGCCACCCAGGGGTCCCTGGGCAGAGGGAATTTAATAATAGGAAGACTGGTTAACAAGGTATAAATTTACTAATTTATAATATTATATCGTTGATTAAATTAATAATTTACTAATTATGAAGTAGGTGAAAGAGCAGGATAGGAACTCTGAAATACGAGACTTCAAGAATGGACTACGACACATCCAGTGGGGCCAGGACAACCAAGGGAAGCCTTGGAAATGATTAAAACTTAGCAACCTCGGAGGAAGAGCCTGGTGCAGCTGAAACCCTGGCCTCCAAAGGGGAGGCCCTGGCCTGCTGGCCTGGTGTGTCCCCGCCTCGGCCCGAAACTTCTGAGACTGCGAGGTCTCTTGGGGGGAGAACGATGAGGCCAGTTCTGCAAGAGATGGAAGAGCTGCCAACGGGTTTCAGCGATATTACAGGAAGGCACCTCTAGGAGCGTGGCCCAGAGTAATGCTCAAAGAATGTGCTAGAGAAAACAGTCCCATAGGAAGCCCACCAGAGACAAGCAGGAAGAAGCGAGTCCCCTCCTCCTCCACACTTGCCTCCCCCTCCAGTGCAGGCAGAGAACCAGCTGACCAAACAGAACTGTGGTTTGCAGAGCCTCCGTTGAGCTTCCAAAGCAGGGTCCAGAGGGGGGTTTGGAGCTGAGAGGCATTACCGTAATTATTGCCACAGTGGGTGTCACGGTGGGATAACCTCAGCCAATGCCAGCATTTGTTACTTGGAGGCTGGGACCAGAAAAAACATCTCGACAAAAGCTGTAAGAAAAAAAAAAAAGAGAGAGAGAGAGAGATTATGCAGAGAAGGATATAAATGTCAAGGTCTAAAATACATGTAATTGGGGTTCCAGAAAGAGAAGAGAAGAGCACAGAAGCAATGTCTGCAGGGAATAGGGACCAGCGACTTCTGCAAGGCTGGCACAAGACACCACAGCAGACTCAAGAAGCCTGAGACAAACATTGGAAACACTCACCGAGGGACACAACAGTGAGACCGAAAACCAGACACCAAGAAGAAATTTTCTAAAAATTTCCCTGGGATGGGGGGAGAGCAGGTTTCTTTTTTTCTGCATTCTTTCCATTCCTGGAACAGGTAAGTGACCCTCGCCGTGGGGACTGTCACCACCAACCACACTGCTGTCTGTGCCGCAATGTGCTCCATCTGTCCCTTTGTCTCGTTCCTGTATCCAGCTTTTCAAAAGTGCCTTCCGTGAGGCTCCAGAACACATCTCAGAGACATTCTTACATCTTCACCCTATCAGCCCACTTTCCACAAACCTCGTCTCTAGCTCGTGCTGCTGAAAGAGCCCCCACTTGCCTTCTCTGCACCTGCTCCACCCCAGATAACCCACTCTTCAGACCACAACTGCAGAAATATTTTTAAGTGCTAATACCATCTTGTCTTCTGCCTAATGAATCCCTATCAGCGATCTCTGAGGGCTTTGAGGACAGAGGAACGAAATCTTTGCCATGGTTGCTTAGCTTCTCTGTGCCTCAATTTCCCTATCACCACCTGGAGATGGTTAGATTTAAAAGCAGTACATATCTACGGCACTAAGCACAGTTTCTGATACATAATAAATGCTCAATCAATGTAAGCTCTCAGTTGTTATCTTCTTTATGTTTGGAATCCTTCATTTCCTCCGCTAAATTAACACATATTCATCCTCCAAAACTCAGGTAAATGTCCCTTCTAAAAGGAAGTCATCTTAGATACCCCAGACTTAAGTCAAGGGCCTCCATTCTATGTCTTTTCATTGTACCCCAAGGATCTCCTTTCTATTAGTTATCACTTTTCAAATTCAGGTTTTCAAGTAGTTGTTTAAGATCTCTCACACACACTAAACTATAAGCTCTGCGATGGCTACGTCCTACGGGCTTGTTCGCTGACATACCTGCACTTAGCATAATAGCTTGGACATGGTTGGGTCCCAGGCAACAGCTGATGAAGTCATGAATAACCAAATTATTATGTGGAGTACAGAAACAGTATACAGCACTGCTTAGGTCCATAAAAAGTATTTAATTTAGCCGAAGGATAAAATATTAAGTCACACGAAATAATTAGGAAACATAAAGGAGACATGTGGCCATGAGCTAAGTGGAAAGACAGAGATTACTGGTGGCCAAAATGATTGAATTATAAAATGCTTTAAAAGTAAGAGGTCTTAAACGGGATATTAAAGATTGAACTGTTTAGTGTTCTCCATACTCTGACTTTATGAAGAACCATATGAAGAAAACTATTAAACTCTACTGAGGGACATATAAAAAGTTATGAACAAATGGAGAAAAGTACAATTTTCCTGAGTGAGATGACCTAAATACCATAATTAAAAGGCCTACCACAATTCCAATCAAAATCCACAATGATTTTATTTTCTGTAAAATAATTCCTCAGATTCTCAAACAATAGATAGGAAAAAGAAGACTAATCAAATGGACTTGCCTTGATAGGTATTGAAATAACAAAGATCCAGTGATTAAAACAGCATTGTGTGGTCACAAGGACCTACAGATGGATGACTGGAATGGGACAGGGCAACATCAGATATTTCACGTACATATGTAAGAATTTAATATATAGCAAAAGAAAGAACTGAAACCAAAGGAAAAATGGATTAACAAATTATGTTTAACAAAGTTGGCTAATTATGAAAAACTCAACATAGATTCTCAACAAAATGAATTCCAAATGAATAACAGTTAAATTTAAAGAAAAATAGAACAATAAACTATAAGAAAACTAGATTATGTGCTCATTTCAGCAGCATATAGACTAAAATTGAAACAACAGGAATTTAATGTGCAAATGTTTTAATCCTTCCCTTTAAAATAACTTAAAAGAAGCATATATAAATAAATAAGCAATTCATCACAGTTGCAAAGGAAAAAATGGAAGAAGCAAAGGCCAATGAATTCCACTGCATAGGGGCACCTGGGTGGCTCAGCGGTTGAGCGTCTCCCTTCCGCTCAGGGTGTGACCCCGGGGTCCCGGGATTGAGTCCTACATCGGGCTCCCCACAGAGAGCCTGCTTCTCCCTTTGCCTGTGTCTCTGCCTCTCTGTGTGTCTCATGAATAAATAAAGTCTTAAAAAAAAATTTTCACTGCTTAAAATTTTTTAATTTCTATATGTTAAAAAATGTAAATAAAAGTAAAAACTGGAAAACCTGCAAAAGTAAATTTGATCAGGATTTAACTAATACCCTTAACATAGATTATAAAAACTGATAAAAAAATACTCCTACATCCCAATAAAATGTAGGCCAAAAAAAAGAAAGAAAAAGAAACTCTTAAATGAAATTAAAGGAAGGGGCCCCTGGGTGGCTCCGTTGGTCAAGTGTCCAACTCTAGATTTCAGCTCAGGTCATGATCTCAGGGTGGTGGGATAGAGCCCTGCCTTGGCCTCTGGCCCGTGGAGCAGAGTCGGCTTGAGATTCTCTCACTCCGCCTCTCCTCACAGTGATGTACGCTTGCTCACTCTTGAGTGCATGTGCTCTCGCTCTCTCTCAACTGTTTCTCTTAAATAAATAAATAAATAAATAAATCTTTAAAAAAAATAAGAAATTAAAGGAATTTAGCATTACTTTTTCAAAAAAATTCAAGCAGTACTAAAATACCATTCTCCATGTATCGAATTGGCAAGATTTATAAAACTAGAAATACCCATTGCTGGTAAGGATTTAGTGAGGCAACTGCTCTCATAGGTTAGTGGTAGGGTTTTTAATTACTGCAATCTTTCTAGCAAATAGACAATATGCATTAAGAGCTAAAAGAGCCTTTTGGCTTATAGGCCATTTAAAATTTTTTTCTTAGTGAATACTAATTAAGGGCGCGATAAATTGCATACATAACTAATACATAATAGTTAAATATTAATAACTAAAATAAAATTGTGCATATATTAAGTTGCCAATTTATAAATATACACAAAAAATATAAAAGGGAATACACCAAAATGTTAACAGTAGTTATACCTAGGTGATGTGATTAGGGTAATTTACTTTCCCATTCTTTATATTTCTATTTCCAGGTTTTCCCACACGCTTTTATAATTAGGAAAAATTACATCATAAAACAGCAAAAGCAATGTAATGTTAACATAAACCTAATCACTGCTCACCTGTCAGGGTCTGGGATGTGTCATTTTTGTCTGATTCATTTGTAGGTCTTATTTACACACTAAAGGAATGAATCTATGCCTTGACTAGCATCAAACATACAATATGCTTGTTAATACATTGTAAATGATTATTTGAGGTGAGGGATAATAACCAGCAGGTGAGAACCTGAATTTATCACTTCAAAAGCAGAAATAATTACATGAGGTTTTTAAGTGTCCCTCAACTCTGTACATATGTTCATTGTATGATGGTGAAACTCTCAACTACTTCATTTACAGGGCAAAAAGGAGCCAATGTCTAATCATGTGACTCACTAATTGAATACAAATATTAATTTTTGGTTTAAAGATCTGCAAACATTTTCTAAAGTAATTTCGATAATTAACTCTATCCTTCCCTAATGACATTCGTTAAAAGTTAAGACTAAAATATAGCCAAGTAATTTTAATGAAGTTACAATCAATCAGATAGATAGCTGGTGTTGCTTAACTTTGGGTATACTATCCCATGATTATGGGATGTCTGCAACTGATTAAGAGAAAGGGCAGATTTGCTGAGCTTTGCCAAAAGCTAGTTGAGGTCCTACAATTCTGTGTGTTTTTCTGATACAATTATCAAAAACATCTTGTTTATATGAAAGAAATGAAAATAAATAAATAAAATAAAAAAAAGAAAAATCACTATGCAGTAGACAGGAACACAAAACAAATCTATCAAATTTGTAATTTTTCACTTCTCCAATTGTTCCTTATTGGAAATACAGGGTAATTAGATCCAATATTGCAGAAGGTAATTAATACCTAGCAATATACAGGAAGGAGTACATTTTCAGTTTTCTAGGTAACATTTGGTTTTCACAGACCCTCAAATCTTCACTTCCTACCATTCTTTTTTTTTTTTTTTTTTTCAGTTTTCTCTTCTATGTCCTAAGGACCCCTGCATTGTTTCTGGCCTCCATCTAAATGGTAGAGCTAGAGGAAAAAACAAACAAACAAAAATCAGGGAAAACAAACAAACAAACAATGATAATGGTAGGCCTACTTGGTGAAGACTCCCAGTTCTATACTCTCCTTACCATGCGGTGTTCATGGCACCATTTCTGTTACCAGAAGGTACAGAGCAGAGAGGAGCTTGTGTGAAACCTCTGTCTTATAATTCAGTGTTGATACAACATGTAAGACAAGGGAGAAACAAGACTGTTAAGACCAGTGCCACCGAGAACAAGAAGAGGAAAGAGGAGGCCGCCAATAATGCCACCCATATCGACTCTTTCTAGTTCGCAAAACACCTCATCACGATGAGGCTACTGGCAGTACTTAGGAGCCTGAGGACCTCATTGCCGTGTGCCCAGTTCCCATACTGGCTAGTTACCTGTCTGAATCTGGCTTGATTCACTTGTACAATGTCCAACGATGCTCACCCAGCTCGACACAGGTGCCTTTGAAAAGGTGAAAGGAGTACTTAATTTAGAACGGGCATTCTGTTGACCCTGTGCTATCATACGGTTGATGGGAAGATAGGTGCAAATTATTTCATTGAAATGTATTTTCTAACAAGAGTGTGACCTAACAATGTTAGCAATACAGGATTTTATTTTCACTGTTAATTCAACGAAGATTGGCTTTGAGGCACTTAAGTAAATAGATGAAAACATTTGCCACAAAAGTGTTTTGAAAAATCAGGGGTAGGAGATGGGAGAGACAGCATCGTTCCTTTAAATGGTAAATTTGAACTCCGGTGTACAAACTAAATATTTTCTATTTTGCCATAATACGAACAGTATTAGAAGACATAATCTGGTAATCACCTGAGTTGCAGAAAAACATAGGTTCATATATTAGCGTACAATGCCTTTCATTAGCGTAGTCTTTCAATGTCAATTTTTTCCCCTACATGGATAAATCAGTTGACTTTGAAGACCAGACAGCTTCACTGCATCCCATGGTTTTATAGTTTCAAAATATTCTCATTCTCTGCCGAATCACTTGGAAAGTATTGTGTGCATGTGTCTGTGTGTCTGTGGTGAGGTATTAGGAATGAAAGCCACCGAAAGGATTTGACACCATCACATTTTTTTTTATTGAAGTGACCACAGACCAATTTAGAATCCAGAGATCATGAGGCGCCCGACATTTACAAAACTGAAATCTATCACAATGTTTATCTGAGATCCGTGGAAGCTAACAAATGTGAATATGCATTGAAGGGTGTTATACATTCTTGCCATGTAATTTTTTTTTGAGTACACTTTACAGATTGCAACTCTCAAGCTTTTATGCTATTTGTTGCCTGAGGAGGTCATGAAGAGGGTTTTTTTTGTCACTTTTCTTCTAAAAATTAGAATTTCACTTGTCTAAAAAATGCACATGAGAATACTAGAAGAGAGTATTTTATCCTTAAGTGATTTAACCTTTCAGCTGAGCTGTGTTCGTATGTAAATGGTGTATGATCTCTTTCAATTTTCCAAGTTCTGACTCCATTTGTTCACAAATTCATACTTAAGGGACAAAGTCAATGCTATGAGCATCTTTCAGCTCACATCTTCACAGTGGCTAAAAGGGGTGTACAAGTGAAGAAAAAAATTAGCCCTCATTGACTGCCAAAAGTCTCTTCTGTATTGTAAAAAAAAAAATTTAATTGCATTCACTGATGACAAGTGTGGGTGCATTTGGCAGACAAGGGGAAAGGACTTTGCTGTGTATCTGCTGTTCAAAAATTCTTCTCATTCTGCTAACACTTTTCCTCTTCATGTCATCAAAAATAATTTTTTACTGATTATGTTGACACCCTCATAATGCCAGAATTTTTCTTACATCTCAGATGTAACTGTCTGTCATGATTCGAATTCAAGTGCGTTGCCTTTTTTTTAATATAGCATATATGTTAAAAAAATACTTTTTGAAACTAACAAGTTCAAGTTTTACTTTGCTTTATGAAGACTAGTTCATATCTACCCAGGAATGGACAAGCAACACATTCATTTTTAACCTTCAGAAACTAATTTTATCTTCCTGACCAGTTGATGCCTTAAAGCATATTAAGCCATGTTTGTTAGCATGAGACACAAAATGGTATAAAATAAGACAATTTTAGGAGGTGAATTACTTCTGTCATTTCAGTTGTGAAACGATTTCTTTCAGGATATTTTTAATTTAAAGGAGATATAATCTGCCCACAATAAAAATGGAAAAAAGAAAAATTCACTGCAGGTTGTTTTATGTGATAGCTGTGTTTCTGAAAATAGGTTCAGGACACTTTTGCAAACAATATATTCAAAGCCTTCTTCTTGGAACAGCTCCTGATTCTACAATGTTTCTGATATCTGCATCTTTTACTAACTGGCCTCTTCTTAAACCTTTTACTACAATAGAATTTCTTTCACAGATTGCGGCATATGGTTTTTGCAGCTTCTGCAAGTAATCCCCCACCTTCTCCTTTCTCAATTCCTATTGAATTAAATGGGATACACTTTCAAGCATATAGTCTCATAGACAAGTTGAAAATAGAAGGTTGATCATTTTAGTGGCTTTGTGCCTTCTAAACTACAATCGACTGCCTAGAAGAATCATCATTTATTAAAAAAATTAGTCAATCAAATGCAAAAGAAAAGACAGACTGAAGAATAAAAGAGACAGAATAATAATAACTAAATACAAAGCCTGGGGGAGAAATATTTTTTTTCCACAACCCTGTTAAAGGAAAATTTCTAGAACAACTTGTGCCTGATGGAACTCATTTAAAGTGCACCTACTGAATCACTAAATCTGTAGGTTGAGTCATAGATCTATCTAGTAACCACCACCACGAACAGCACACACATCAAACAAATGCCGAATAGATTTTGCTTGGCACAGACATGTTGCTAGATCAGTTTTCTTATCAAGCTTTTCAGAAACACGAGTGCTCCAGTTTGCCAGAAGAATTTTCCAATGCTTTTTAGACATGGTTGGTTACAACCAAGGGAAACATTTGGAGACCAAAAGAAAAGAGGGCTTCGCTGTAGATGCAGTATGAAGGCTGTCGTATGTCTCTGCCCTAAAAGCACTTACCAGTCTATTCAGGTGGCACAATCATGCTGCAGTTAAATTTAAGACACTATGTTAGTCCACAAAAGTATACAGCTATGAGGTATGCAGAAAGTACTGATTATGATAGGATTCGTAAGGAAAGTATTACTTTTAATTCACTCACATCGACACGAATATCAGAATAAGATAGTTCTCCACTCATACAATTGTTTACCCAAGTCTTGCTTAAATCAGCTTTCATTTAAATAATTTTTCTGCTTAATATTAGAGTTTTGACTTGCATTCTTGATTTGCAATGGGAAGTATTCTTTCACTTGCTGGAACACCATTTCCTCATAAGCAAATGGTCTCGTAAAAAGTCTAACCAGTCTGAAATAGGCGGGCTGACCTCATGAATGGGTATCAATTCTTGATGCAGTAGAAGGGGAAACCCACTCCCCCTCTCCCCCCCCCCCAAAAAAAAACTAAACTAAAAGCAACGGGTCTGAGTATATACCTATTTCATTGCAAGACTGCCTCCACTGCCCAGCTCCTTCCAATGAACTATGAAAATCATAAAAGAGTGCTCAAAATAGTCTTTGAGCTGCTGTCTCCACGTGATGTTTACCACGCTTTTTTCCTTTCTCGTTTCAGTTTCTACTTTGCTGTGTTTGCTCTATGAAAAATGGCTTGAGGTAGTCACACCACTGGGGAGGTGGACGTGTCCTCCTGTGTAAGGACCAACGCTCATGCCAAGGAGGTTGGAAGGGACAAACCTACCCAAATGGCACCAAGGAGAGGTACGAAGGACATACCTAGGAAGCCTGGAGAAAGGGCAGAAATAACAAGAGACTATATCTCATCTCATTGAGGACAGAGTTTAGTGGGATTGAGAGAAAAGGGAAGATATTTGGAGTGACCTTTGTGGTGCATGCGAAACCAACAGTCATGGAAAAACAACTCACTTTTTTGTTGTAGTTTCTGAAAGAATATCAGAAAGATTTTATTTTGTATCCCACGTCAAACTGTCTTACATTTATTTTTCTAAGCATCTTGTTATTTGTTGAAGATAATAAGACTTTGTCATATATGTTGCAATATTTTCTCATGTCTTTTACCTTTTGGTTCCATTTTAAAATAATCATACATTTCATCATTTTGGATCATCAAACCTTTCTACGTATGATTATATTTTTAGTGTTGAGATTTCATTTTTATAGTTATTAACCAGTTGATTTTATCCACCACTTTACCCCATAATCATTTACAAAGTAAGGAAAAATTCCCTCTAATTTTAAAAACACCTTTATTATGTACTAAGTTTTTTTAAAAATTTTTCTTAAGTAAGCTCTATGCCTAACGTGGACATCAAGAGTCGTGTGCTCTACCAAATGAGCCAGTCAAATGTCCCTCATACTCAATATTTAAACACTACAGACTTTAATTTGGAAGGTTTACATTCTGCTCCATTAATCTATCATTTATTCCAGCACATGTACAATATTCAGTTAATTTTTGTAATTTTATAATACCTTACCTGGTGTTATAAACCCTCCCAAATAATTATTCTTCTTAATTTTTTTCTTAGCCTTTACATTTTTTTGACTTTTAAAATTTATTTTTTTTGTTTTTTTTTTGTTTTTTTTACTTATTTTAGAGCACACACGTGCAAGCAGTGGGGGAAAGGGCGAGAGAAAGAGAGAGAGAGAGAGAGAGAGAGAATCTTAAGCTGACTCCACACCTGGCATGGAGCCTGACATGGGATCTGATCTTACGACCGTGAGATCATGACCTGAGTGGAAATTAAGAGTCAGACACTTAACCAACTGAACCACCCAGGTGCCCTTTCTTGGCCTTTTTAAATGTCATGGCTAGCAGCGCCTGGGTGGCTCGGGCTGTCATGTGTCTGACTCTTAGTTTTGGCTCAGGTCATGGCTTCAGGGTCCTGGGATTGAGCCCCGGTGTCGGGCTCCACACTCGGCACAGAGTCTGCTTGAGGCTCCCTCTCCCTCTCTGCCCCTTCCTTCTCTCTCTCAAATAAATAAATAAATCTTAAAAAAAATAAATGTTGTGGTTAAATAAACAACATAAAATTTGTTATTTTAACCATTTTGGAATGAACAGTTCGGTGGCATTAAGTACATTCAAAATGTCGTGCAACCATCACTACCAGGCCATTCTGAGACTTTTCATCTCTTTGTAAGGAAACCCTGCACCCATTAAGGTGTCTCTCGTTCTCCTCTCGCCCCCGAGTCCTTAGCAACCACAGATCTCCTTTCTGCCTCTGGTGGATTTCAGGTAAGTGGAATCCTACACATCTGTCCTTTGTGTCTGGCTCATTTGAGTTATGCTCAGAATGTTTCTCAGGTTCGTTGACAATGCAGCGTGCATCAGTATTTCACTTCTTCCTGTGGCTGAGTAATATGCCATTATATGAATATGCATTTAGTCTGTCCATTCTTCAGCTGCTGGGCATTTGGGTCGTTCCCAGCCTTTGCCTAGTGTGAATAGAACTGCTGAACATTCATGTACAAGTTTTCATTTGAGCACCTATTTCCAATTCTTTGGAGAGAAGAATTGCTAGGTCATATAGCAATTCTATGCTTAACTTATTGACAAAATCACAAAATTCTTGTCCACAGTGGCTGCACCACTTCACATTTCCACCACCAACACATAAAGGTTCCAATTCCTTCCCCTTCCTTTCCCTCCTCTTCCTTCCTTCCTTTCTTCCTTTCTTTTCTATCACAAATTGAATCTCTTTCTTCTATTAAATTTTCTAAATGTTTCTTGCTGATATATTCCTGGGTAGGCCATTTTGCTAGTGACCCATTTCATCTTTCTTCTCTGAATGTTTATGTTATTGTATAGATACCAGTAAAAATTCATGCCGGGCTTTATACTGCTTTGTATTACTATCAAATTGTTTTATGTAGGAAAACACTTTTTCTCAATAGTATTTTAGACTCTTCAAGGGGAGGATTATCTACACCACCAATGCCTTTTGTATTATGCTTAGTATCTAGCACAATATTTGAGAAATTCCTATTGACCTTCTTAGATGTCACCTTATCAGTTGTGTGACAGATCCTTTGTAGACAGCCTAAGACACGAGACTCTGAGTATCTATCTATGGGTTATGGAAGTAATTTCCAGAATCACATCCAGCTTAGATCTGGGAATTAAATAGGCTAATGTGATTGCTTTGGAAGTAGAGTCAAGAGAGACAAATCCATGAAAAAAGATGAATAATCAATAGAACTTTGTTTTTGTCCATATCCCCCAATGCACATGGGAAGTCACGTGTTAGACAAAACCGAAATACTCTGAAATAGTTCTGTGTCTTCCTAAATTCTTCCAGCACAATTAGAAGCTGCAAACAACACAGGGCTGTGGTTTTTCATGAGGCTTTAAAAACCAGGGTGCACTCCCAGTACCCTCCCACCCCCCACCACACCCTCCCACAATAAAAGAGATTTGGGTATCTGAAAAATAAAATAAAAACAAAGCCACTTTAACCTTAGAAGTAACCAAATAAAAAACGTTCTTTAATACCAACATTACAGAGTTCTGGAATTTTATTCTAACATCCTCTATCTCAATGACAGAAAAAGTATATCTTTCGGTTAGAAAAAGCATTTTAACATTCTGAATCTAACATTTCACCAAATTTTAGTTCATCTAAGCATAAACCTCTGGAAGAAGTATAGAGTTTTGGTCGTGGTGAGAAATTCTATTTTATTTTCAAATTATTTATTAAGAATTACCTGTAACAGGTAAAATCATGAAATCTTCCTACTCAACTGAGTGCACCAAAGCAAATAAAACTGTTCTTAAATTTAGATGTAAATTCTATCATCTTCATTCACATAAAGGAGAACAGAAAATAGATGCAGAAAAGAATTCTTTCCTTTCTCATCTCTCTCTTTCTCTCTCTTTCTTACACACACTCCACACCAACACCCACATACAAACGCACTTCCTATTTAAAGATGCATTTGCTGAGTGTGTCATTATGTTTTTCCACTAAGTATCATATGTATTGATTTTTCTAAGGTAACATTTTATTGGAAATGCTTCATAGGAAAAAAACACAAAGACTGGTGGAGTCACATAAGTTTGAGAAGCGCTGCATGCTATGCTGCATCCTGGAAATTTGCATCTTATTTTAGCATAGTGGAGGCTTCCAGAAGTCCTAAACACACACACACACACACACACACACACACACACACACACACCTTTGGTTAAATTGGAATATCTTAAATTTATTTGGCCATGTGTCATTTCGCACCCAGCAAAACCATAGTCAGGACATGCTTGGTTCCATCATAGTAAGAAGCAACCTCAGAATATTAGTGACATAACATGATAAAATCTGTCTCTCACTCATACCACACTTCCCCTGTGGTGTCCACTTCGAGAACAAGGTGAAGCTGGCTTCCTTTCTCACCATTACTACAATAGTGGGGAAGAAATTCAGCAAATCATGCCCTACTTTTAAAACTTCCTCCAGGAAGTAACATTGCTCTCAATCTGTCCCATCTCACTGGCCGAGGCAAATACCATTGGCGTGTCCAACTTCAAAGTCAGATGGGAGTCTAATTCTATGTGCTTCAAAGACCAAGAGGCAACATGTTTTGGTGAACAGCAGGACCACCGCAAACACGTGGGAAGGTACTGGGCCCAAGAACAGTTTCAGTGCCTGCTACTCAGTGGCTCAGAAAACAAAACACATTTACAAGATGAACGCTTTCTGGCAAGTGAGTGTTCCTGGGTTTCACCCGGTCTGTCAGCATTGCCAACTTGGCCTCTTGGCATTACCAGCTGCAGCGTGTAATCTTTTCCAGTGGGGCTGCCGCCCTGTCTGTGACTCAGACACCCACTGGTCCTTTGTGGGTGCTTCCTACCAATCGGTGGGTGTGCTAATAGCATAAAGCAGTGATACGCCCACCTGCTGCCAGCATTCCAATGCACCTTACCTCTGCTAAACGTCTCTGTGTGGGTCCCTGTCCCATAGTCTCTGATGTTATCATCAGAGAGGAGCTAGGTGGCTTGTGTCAGTCACCACTGAATTAGGGTGGTCTCCACTCACCATTGATTAGCCCCGTGAAAAACAGCATTAAAACCTCTACCAATCTGTTCCCTTGTCTCTAAAATGTGTGAGTCTAAGGCAGAGGTTTCCAAAGCAGAGCTTGCTCCAAGACTCCAAGGAAAGAATGCCAAGTAGGCTGGACTGGGTTTTGCTTTTCTGGCCTCTTCTCTCTTGCTTCTGGATTTATCTCCCTTTTATATTCAGAATTCTTATTTGATTTTGCCTGTACCAAGGGTTCTGCGGTAAAAAAATTTTGCCTCTTGAGCATATTTTCTTTGAGGTTCCCTTCAGCCTTGACATTGTAGCAGACCTCGATTGCCGGGCAAGATGAGACCTTTGACACACTCAGTGTGGACAGGACAAATGCAGGTCAGGCAGCCAATCCGGTCGCTTTCTTTGACAAACCATGGGAATCTTAGCTTTAGTCTGTCTTCTGAATGACAAAGAGAATAAACTCTTTCTAGAATGTAAAACTGTGCTGGCTGGCATTTCTGCTTCAGAGTCTGCTGTGTGACTCTAGTCATTCTCTACAAGTCTGGGGAGCTTCATTTATCCCCCAAAGCTACTGGGATCAAACCAAAGCCATGCAGCTGGTGTATACACAATGTCTCCACCTGCTATGTGGCCTCTAGACTCCATTTCGGTTCCCTGAGGCCTGCCCAAGTCTGATTTGGCTATTGATGATTCAAAAGATCCTCTAGTCAACATAATATTGAGAATTGGACACTTAAGTTCACCCAGTGTCAACAATGGGCACTTGGATGTTTGTTACTTCCCATCCCTTTTAACATCTGTTATCAGGCCACCAACGTTTAGCATGAAGATCATAACAGGGTTTCATCAGAAGTGATGATTCTGAAAGATTGAGAATGCCACTTGGAATAAGAATAGAATTCTGAGGTCAAGAATAGATTCAGCAGGAAAGGTACATTTATCAGCGATGTCTGCATGGCCATGAACACGCCACATATTTGTCATCCTGAGGCCTTTCCGGTTCCATGAGGAACTTCCATCAGCAACATAGCAACCTTGCCACTCGTCCCTTTGTGTTTCTTATACCTGGAAGACAAGTGGACGATCCCCCATGTGTCAAAACTCAAAATCCAGAGCAAGAATGATAAGTGATCAATAAGGTATCATAAATTGGATCTGAGATTATTGCTTAGTGTTGTTTTACTCTACCTTGAACAGGGAATACATAGTCTGTGGCACTTTCATTAAAAAGAGATGACTGGTATTATTTTTGTTGATTTAATGAGAATTCACATTTATCCCTTCAAAGTTATACAATGCAATGCATTGGCATTAACTTTCCATTAAGTATTTTTTAATCTTTTTTTATTTTTAAGAATAAAAATTTACATGCTGACATTTCAGAACTCAGTAGTATAGTTAGAGATAAAAATTATGACCACTTGGAGGCCTTGCATCAGCACAATTTACAAGGCCAAGAAACAATCCCAACTCAAAGAGCTGAGGTAGATTTTTTTTTAAACCAGTTTGCTTCTTTTAATCAATCAACCACCATAAAAGTCAGCTTAATCTCCAGATATAAAGATTTGTATTTCTGGTAATTAATAAATAAACAGAATCTGAGTCTTTCTGTTTATTTCAAGACAAGAATTGTCTCCAGTGTATGGCAATGGCCAAATCCAGTTATTATATGTGTTCAGAATGAGCAAGAATGTGAATTATCTGATTGCTCTTCTCACATATACCTTCAGGCTGGGATTTGTATTCAATTGTCCAAATGAAAGAAATGAGGAAACCAATGTAGATGACAAAATTCTAAGCAAGATACTGGATGCTGTTCCATCCCAATTCTGGAACTATCTTGTATTTGTCAAGATCGAAATAATAAAATAGGGTGAGGACCAGCTAGTCGTTCACCAAACTGTATCTCCTTTCTTGCTGGGCACACAGTTATATGATATATTTAAGACACGGATATATATTCAACCTTCCTTTCACTTACATACTGCTTTATGAGACTGTTCTATTCAACAGAATATGGGCAGAAGTGCTGCATGACACTTGGCAGCCCTATCCTGTAGATCTCCCATGTAAAACCATTCATTGTTTTTTTCCCCTCCCCACCCCATCCATTGGCTAAATGCAGGAGACTCCCAAGAACCTAGAAAAGGGGAGGGATGAAAGGCATAAAGACCGAGGTCCCAGAATTGCCACTTGGATGAGAAGTGACCAACAATGAGTTGACTGTTGCCTAAAGATTGAATAATCTTAGGCAACACATTAAATAAATGTGTTAAGCGTCTGAAATTTTAGTGTTGTTTGTTGCATCAGTTATTCTACTCTGACTAATCCAGTTAGTATGACATGTGGGACCAATGATGATCTTGATCATATCGTCTCCACTAAGATTCCTGAACAATAAACCAATACATAATTACTCATTATCCAAAATCACAAAAATCAAAGTGAATACCTAATAAGCCCCATAAAGATAGCTTACTTTTACTGGCCACTCCTTGTATGCCAAGAAAAATATAATTTCACTATCCATATTTATAGATCAGGAAAATGAAAAGCCAGATGATTAAATAACTGGATCAAGATAGCTAATGAGCAATAAAGCTAGGACTCAAATCTCACTTTGACCACAAATCCTGTACTGCAAGGCACGAGGCTCTCAGTTCTCACACTCTCCCTGTCTCTTCTGACAATCATAGAATCAGATTGACCTATCTGTTTTATCACATTAGAGTATGCCTATTGCTTGATAGGACTCATTACACTTGATAGTTCTGAATTCTGAACCTGTTGAAAATCATAGCTTTGAAATTGAAATCTGTAATCAAAGATCTTGCTTACAAGCAACATAACCCCCTTAAGCTAATTTAAGTAGAAAATGAGTTTATTAAAAGCCATTAGGACACTAATGGAAACTTCAGAGGCTGGAAGTCTCACGTCCAAGAAAAATCCCCAAATTGTACACTAAGCCTTGCAAGTAGTGGCCCTTCTAGGGCCTTCTATTAGCCATGTCTGTAACATGGTGGACACTGCATTTCTGTGCATCATCACTACCCCTGGGACACCCACCATTACTGCCTTGGGAATCCCTGCTAGCTCTCCTATTCTCATGAGAATGCAGAGCCTATGCAGCAACAACGCCCAGTTCTTCATGATATCTCTTCATGAATGAAACCATTTCGAGAGAGTGGTTCTGTTTGGAAAAGCCTATTCCCTCCCCACCAAAGGCTGGAAAATAGAGTTTTGGCTTTTCAATTTGGGAAACAGCCCAGACACAAAAAGTCTATTCATAAGATGCTCAGTGGCTACAAAGGTGACATATGTCCAGTAAAATGGTAACCCCAAATCACACGGAGCCAGGATTACAGGGGAACAGAAACTATGGTCCTTTTAGAGGAAGCTGGTTCACAGAAAAGAACAGAGCAGGGGTCCAGAAAAAAAGCAGCCTGAGGAAAGACAAATGTGCTGTATGATGACTTCTAAGTTTTGGTGAAGTCTGGCTGTCCTTGCTCAGACAGGTTTCTGCGTATTTTCATAAGGCAAAGGTCTTTGCAAGGTCTCTTAAATAGTAAGTTTGTAAATATGTGCCAAGGAGCAAACACCTTCAAAATGTTGACGTGAATAAATAAATCTGATAATAAGACTCTCAGAGAACAGAGGGAGAATTCGATTTCTTTCTTTCTTTCTTTCTTTCTTTCTTTCTTTCTTTCTTTCTTTCTTCTTTTTTTTTTAAATGTTTACTTATTTATTTGAAAGAGAAGAAGCGTGAACAGGGGGGAGGGGCAGAGGGAAAGGCAGAGAGGGAATCTCAAGCAGACTCCGCACTGAATAGAGCCCAGCGGAGGGCTGGATCTCACAACCCTGAGCTCATGACCTGAGCTGAAATCAAGAGTCACTCAATTGACTGAGCGACCCAGGCACCCCAGGAATTCTGTTTCTAATGGATTTGGAAGCACTCTTAGGTGGTATGTAAGACTAGCGAACTCTGGCAGCCTACACACTTGCTTTGAATCCTGGCCACATGGGTTTTCTTATGGCCTCACGGTGTTGTAAATCCCATGAAATCATGAGGCATTCTCATTCACAGTTGAGCCAGTTATAGGCCCTGCCTTGACGCAGAACTTAGCACTTAATATTCGTTGAATAAATTCTTTCAACTGGTAGTAGCAAAAAGATGGATCTTATTTATTTAGATCAACTACAACGTACAAGTGGCTACTTAGCAACTGGGAAGATAAATGCATTGACAATATGGGTTTCCAACAACCCATGCTCTTATATATCATTTCTAGAAGAGTTGCTTGAGAGAATCAATTTTGTATCATTTTTAATTGCCACCCATGCACAAATTGGCCTCAAAACGCCGTATAATGATTATGGTGGCTATATATCACATTGACTGTGACACTGGCTCTCCTAAGTCCAGAGCTAGTTAACATATAATAGAGTATTCACTTCCACTCTTCCTTTCCGATGTTTGTGTCCAAACATTGTTTCTTAAGTAGTCATATTGATCATATTGATTAATACTCCTGGTAGAAATGATGAAAAAATATCGATTTTCTCTTGTAAACCTCATCTCTAACTAAAATATCTGGAGCGTTGCTTCCTTGAACTCCGTAAGAGCTCTCTCCTCAGACCTCTTCCATTCTTACTGATTGCATCTGCAGATGGAAATCAGGTGTGAAAATCCATTAAGATGCCTCACAACAGGACAGACTTTGACTCGTATTGAACTCTCATGTTCTCTCTTCCTTAATTAAGGCACGAGAACATTTTACCATGGAGAATGACTTAGATTATGGATCTTATTCCTTCTAATGGCATGCATTTCACCCAATTGGGGGATAATACATTTCTTACTTCGTTGCTTTGCAAAGAGCCACTTACCCAGTTCTTCCCAGGGAAGAATAAAGAGCGTGATTTTACTTATAAAGAGCGCTCCGTTATCCATGCTACAAAAGAGAAATGAAGTATACAGCTGTTCCCCCAAATTATAACATGTTTTTTTCACTAAACATTTTAAAACCCAAATAAAGAATAGCATTTAAATGAGTTAGCAACATAGAATCTCATTTTAGAGCTAGAAAAACCCTTAACATTTGCAGCACGAGAAAGCAGGAGCACAGGCTTTGGAATCGGATGGGCTGGATTAAAACCCTGGCTATGTGACCTTAAGCAATTTAGAAAACCTCTTGTGCCCCTATAGTTCCTTCTTTATAAGGGTAATTATAGTGATGACTTCTTATGAAAGTAAAAAATAAAATACACCCAAAATAAATTTAAAATGCATAAAAATAACAAAATATCGCAACTGTAATCATACCTACCTCAGAGGCCTTGTGAAGATTTACGGAGATAATAACATATATCCTACACTCAGCACTCAATACATGTTCATTATTTTTACTTTTGATACTCTGTGCATTTCCATCCCATAAGCACAGAATGTGAAAAGAGAACCAAAGAAACTTCCCATGACCTTTCCCGATCTTTGGCAATTAGATGAATAAGCCTCAAAACTTTTATTTTCTAAAACCTTCACTGAGAATGTGAGATGCAAAAGAAAAAAAAAATCACTTGTCTCTCTGGAGAAAAAGAAATACCAAAATACAGAGATGGTCCAGACCAATAGCCGTTTAGGGCAAACATGCAGACAGGACAATCTCTTGGTGGCTGGAGTTTGCCACCTTCTTTCTCCTAAAATATTCACAATAGCAGGACCGTTAGGTGAGGATTCAGCCTACAATGGGTAGCTTTTGTTGCTTCTGAAATTTAAATGATTAGTAAGAACAAGGACAAAGGCATTATCACTAACATCCTTGGTAAAGGCTGCATCTACCAACTCCACAGAAATAGACCCTTCATAAGCAAAAAGCAGGACATTAGGAACTGGAAAGCCCAGCAGATGCAAGTTAGATTGCATTTTTTCAAAATACGGCTGACTGTCATTTTCAATGAATTTCCAGGGGATCAGGCAAGAAGGGAGGAATAGTAGAGCCCCTTGCACTCCTCCTGAATTATGCCTTCTGCTTGCTTTTATATTTAGATTTTTTTAATGCACTGATGATTATAACAGCAATCAATTATTGGGTCCTTACCCTGTGCCAGCCATTCTGCTGAGTACTGTGCATGTATGATCTCATTTAATCCCCACAACTGGTCTACAAGAAAGCCGGTTCATTTTTCTAATATCACGAACGAGGAAACAGCATAAAAAGGTCCTTGCCCAAGGCCTGTAAAGAGCTCATCAGTACTTCAAATGGATCCAAAGCTGGGGGCTAACCACTATGCAAAGTACCTCTAAATAAGAACACACGAGCAACCCCAAGACTCCCAACCACTTTCCCTATCCTGAAGTTCCGAGTCCAGGGCACACAGGGGCTGGACGAGCAGGTGTGTAGATGGGCTGACTCCATTCTTTGCCATACATTCCCTCCCCGTTGCAAGTGTGCACCTGAGGCTATCCTTCTTAGAGGCTGGCTTTCTCAATTAATGCCGGAGAAGGGGAAGAGCTTGCCTATGAGGCGTTTGCCTCAGAGCTCCTGAAGCTAAGTCCTGGAGGTCATGGCTGGGCAGTAATGTCACTCAGAGAAAGTCACCCCTTTGAAAACCGTGCCTTTATCTAAGTCCTCTACAGTTATAGAAGCCACTGTAGATCCTACTGGTTCCATTCATTTGGAAGGCCTTCGACTGAAGAGAGGTAGTATGCTAGACCTGAGAGCTTCAACGTCCATTCTGAGACATTACCAGGCTCTTTTGCTCATTGGCTTTACAGCAAAGGAAAAGTAATTTAACTTGTTTGACTCTCATTTGTAATACGAGGATAAGGTACTAGCTCATTTACTCCAAAACATGCCTTCTTTTACATTTTTACATATCTGGAAGTTGAGGTGTCTTCAGTGGACAGCATCTTCCATTCCCTGCTGGCCAGGAGGCAGTGGTGACAGATCCCTCATCACCTGTGAGTGTGCAGACAAAATTCCCAGGCTGGGTGGCAGTGGAGACAACAGAACAATTGCCCCATGGACCTTGAGGTAGGCCAGGAGCCATGGGAGGGGCAATAATCAGGGTACTGGTAACGTGGGTAGACACCCGAAGCGTAAATGAGCTCATTTTCAATTATAATATTGTCTCATCTACTTCCAGAAATGATTTGGGCCAAAGAGAGTTTAAGTATTTTTGTCCCAGTTCCTCTGTTAGAACAGACTTGGGAAAGACAGACTAAGTTGGGTTAGAGAGGCCTGGGAAATGCGTGGATTCCGCCCCAGTGCTGCTCGCAGTCCCTCTGGTAACCTTCTACCCGCCCAGGGGAGGGAAAGCAGCAGCACAGGTCCAAGCCTGAGGCGGTCGTGAAGGAAGTGATCTTGTTTGTGCTA
Organism: Vulpes vulpes; assembly: GCF_048418805.1. NCBI lineage: Eukaryota > Metazoa > Chordata > Mammalia > Carnivora > Canidae > Vulpes > Vulpes vulpes. The sequence continues at coordinate 42,245,319 of NC_132792.1, read as the reverse complement.
CAGAAAGGAATGAAGTGGGGTCGGGCAGCCCACAGGGACTTTTTCCACTCGAGAGAAACATCGAGAGCACTCCAGCAGTGAAGAGGTTGTGGACAAAGGCGCAGAGGCTGGAGGAGGAAAGCTAATTTACCCATAAATAAATAAGCACGGCTGGCAAGGAGGTTTGCTGAGGAGAGTGGTGGGATCTAGAAGTGGAAGGGGGGGGGGGTGAACCATGGAGAGCCTGCAGGCTGACCATGATGAGCAGCCTTGATTCTGGAGACTACTGAGCTGCCAGGGAAGGTCTCTCCCAACTCATCAGGACTTCAACGTTGAGTGCGGGGAAGGCCATCACTTAGGCTGTTTGTGGTAGGTGTGCAGTCGGAGAGGGTAAGGGGTCGACCTTTGTAAATTAAAGAGAACGGAAGAGACCTCTGCTAAGATGTATTTCTGGTTGAAGTCTTGTTTGTGGGAAATGTGATAGATGAGAGGGGCAAAGGTATAACAGGAGCTCATCTGAGTAGACGTCTGGTGAAGGCGTTCAAATCAGTTTGGGAAATGTCAGCACGAAACCACCTTATTATTCCACTGCGAGACTCGGCAGATCTTTTAAGGGGTATTAGTTATAACATTACCCGTGTGTGGAGCATTGAATGCTTTTTACATTTGTCCCCGGTTGGGGAGTGGGGGTGGTGGTGGTGCTGGTAACGACTTCTGCAACCAGGGTGCCAGTGAGCACAGTTTGAGAAATTCTCAGCTCCTCATGGACCACACTGCAGCTCTCTTGCGAGTAGTTGTTTCTATTTCAGCCTTGGATTATTAACCGAAGACCTCTTACAAGCATATTTTGTATTTTGACCCAGAATCACAGGTGAGCAAGTTGCTGAATGTAACTCAGAGGACAGCGTGGTAAGAACAGTTCATGAAAGCAGGACTCAGACCACAACCGATGTGGATATTCTCTACAGCGTGTGCAGCGTGCACGCACGTAGGTGTATCGCACAAGAGGGTGTGTGTGTGCATATTCCTGATACTCAGCTCAGCTCCACGGTGGGGCCTTGTGCCTGCTGGATGGAGAACATACTAAACGGTAGACTAGTAGGAAGGAGTACCGTGCTAACATCTTTCAAAGTCTTTGCTAACGGGGCAAAAAAAGTGTATTACTTGAACCATCCAAATGGGCAGTTTGCGCTTCCCTTAATTTTACTGTCTGTGACTTTGTCAGCAAAATGCACAATCGTAATAAGTGGAATTGTAAAAGGCTGCCGCTGGTTTCTTGCCGACTCTATCCTTCATCACATGCTCAGAAGACAGGTTTTAAATAGCAGTATCCACCATCTAAGACACATTTGCAACAGGTTTAATTGGGAATGCAAAAGTCTTGCTCTTTGTCAAAGACGATACCGACTTCATTTTCTTTCTTTTTTTTTTTTTTTTAATTTATGATAGTCACACAGAGAGAGAGAGAGGCAGAGACATAGGCAGAGGGAGAAGCAGGCTCCATGCACCGGGAGCCCGACGTGGGATTCGATCCCGGGTCTCCAGGATCGTGCCCTGGGCTAAAGGCAGGCACCAAACTGCTGCGCCACCCAGGGATCCCCCGACTTCATTTTCAAGTAAGCCAGGAAATCAATGATTTATTTACTTTTTGCACACTAGAAGGAAGTCCAGCCATCATCAGTCTTCCAAGAAAGGCTATCGTTGTGAAACTCTCCCTCCCGTCGGGGCTGTGGGGGGACCAACCAACACGGCCTATATTTCTTACGTTTCAGCCAAGTTCCAGAGTGGGTTTCTTCCCAGGTGTGCCATGTTGGTTTTGGCATCTGTGCTTGTACTCCTGGAGTCACCTCCGCAAGGAACGTTCTGTCTTAGTCCGTTAGGGCAGCTACAACAAAATACCACAGGCTTGGTGGGCTTATGAACAGCAGAAATGCATGCTCACGGTTCTGGAGGTTGGAAGTCCAAGAGCAGCGGGTCATCATGATCAGGTGAGAGCAGGCTACTGAATCCTCACCCTGTGGGAGAGCTGGGGATGTCTGTGGAGTTGCTTTTATAAGAACACGGAGCCTATCATGATGGCCCCGTCCTGTGACCTAATCACTTCCTGAAGGCCCCACCTCCAACAGCATCACCGTGGACGTCCATTTCCAACATATCAGTTTGAGGGGAACACAGTCAGACCACAGCACCTTCAGCCTCCTGTTTTGTGGCATCCCCTTGCCCTCATTCCTGTGTTGCTCCTCTGAGAGCGTTCCCTGAAGTAAATGAAGATTCCCCACCCCCAGAATCGAGTTATTAACTCAACTGGTTTGGAAACCGTGTAGCCTCTGCCCCCATCCTGTGGTGACCACTCTCCCAGCCCTTGGGTCACAAGCGTGGAGTCCTTCAATAAGCCTAGCATCACCGAACCGTGGCTGCAGATCTCACTTACAAGAAAACAAAAATGTCTCGTGTTCCCTATAAGGCCCCGCAGAACCTTCCCTCTGCTTATCTTGACCTCAGCCCTACTGCCCTCTTCCATGTCCTACCATTAACAGCTCCTCAAGCCCTCTAGCTGGCTCCTATTTCCAAGCCCCCACCCTTCGTCCCTCTGCCTACCTGGCATGCTCCCCCCTCAGGAGTTCATGACCCATCCCACATCCAAGTTCCCTCTCCCGTGGCACTTCCTTGGAGTGGCCTTCCTAATGCACACAGTGCCACCGTACACCCCCCACTGCTTGAGGTCCTGTCCTGCTTCATGCTTCTCACTAGCACTTGTCAGTAGCTAAATATTTTATGGAATTACTTGTTTAGCTTTCTCTCCTACCAGAATATAAGCCCCAGGAGGACAGATAATTTACCTTATTTATAAATGTCTCCACAGAGAATCTGACTCTGTAGGTCAGCAGGGAGGCCCAGATATCAATTTTTAGACAGCCCAGGTCATTCTGAAGCAACTAAGTAGACCTGCATTCGGAGGGTATTCATTGACATCAAACTTTCCCAAGGTGGTGGTGGTCGTTGAGGTTTATTTCGTTGTTCATTTGTTTAGCTGTTGTTGTTGTTGTTGTTTTAAAGAGAAACTTCTTTCTTTCCCAAGCCCAGAAAGAACCGTGACTCAATGTTGTGATCTGCCAGGAATCGTTTAAATAGTAATAAGGAGAGCTGCAGAGGGAAATGGAAAGTGAGAACTCCCTAGAGAGATGGGACACTCTCTCAATAATTGAGACATGATTGTATGTTGAAGACAGTAGATGCTCCTAATTGGCCGAACCCCAGTGTTGGAAGTGTTATCATGATCACATGTGGCCTATTTTCCTTCTCGGCTCCTGTCACATAACATTTATGTGGCACATCCCCTAGTCTTCCCCACCTTCCATGTCTGTGTTATGGTCACCACTTCCTCGTAAGCGCCTCTTAGGGGCAGCAAGTTGCTGTCAGGCTCGCTGGCATGTGGGGGCCATGTTGCCTCGGCTTGGGTTCTGGGAGAACAAGGCTAAGCTGGCCTCTTGCCCTCAGTTCAGGATGAGGAAACTTCCTGGTTGCAAGGAAGGCAGGCAGGTATGGTCTGATGAAGAAAGCACTAAGATAAAAGAAGGCAAATTGTCCCAAACATTAAAAAAAGAAAGAAAAAAGTCTGTTGTGTGTAGACAGAGGAGAGGAGAGAGAGAGAGAAGACCCCAAGAGAGGAGAGAAACCCAAGGCAAATGGGGCAGAGGTGGGAATCCAGATCCTAGAGGTGTCCTAAGGGATCAGGCCAGAGCCTGTGAGGTCCTGGCTACCCAGGTTTCCATTGCAGGCTGATCGCTCACACCCCCAAAATATTTCCTAATGCCTGGGCTGGTGTGTCCTACACAAAGAAATTGAGAGAATCATAACAACTAACTGCGTGTTGCTCCCCAATAACCACAGTCATCTCGCCCCCTCGAGTGGTTCCCTCACCCCTTTGGCATTCGTGTCCTCTGAGGTGAGTGAGCAGCAGTCACACTGCCTCCTACCACCGTCCAATCAGCTGCGAATGGCTTGATCTTCCCTTGTCACTCCTTGGAGTGTTCGAGTCATTCCCCTGCTCTCTGCTCCTCCAGCCAATGTGTTCATTTCTGGGAAAACTGGCACCACCTGATTCCAGCTGCAGACTCACAGTTGCATTTACAATGAGTGTTTATTGAGTGCTGACTGGGTCCTTGGCCTTGCATGGGGCACCCAAAGGGGCTCCTGGTGCCATTGATTTATGTAGGGACCCTCATGGTGTCCAGGCCGCCATGTTGTCTCCCAAGGCTCAGATTCCCACTGTGCGATTTCTCGCTTACTTGACAGTGCAGCACACAAGTCCAACAGCAGCACTTTGGCATTATGGACTGAGAGCAGATACTCCTCCTCTTACCTGTCGGAGGTCTTCTCCCCATTCAACTGTTATCTTTTATCATAGTAAAATAGACCATTTTATTGTGTGGATCTTAAGTTCTTGTGTGTGACGCCCCGCGTGCAAGGTTGAAGAGTCCTCCACAAATGCTACGTGAACCTGAAAGTTCCCAAAGCAAAGTAGTTAACTTGGCCCCACAGCCCTGCTTATATGGATGGAGTGGTGAGATGAGGGGGAGGGGAAACAAAACCACTGTCTGCATTTGTCTGACTCAGTTTCCCCAGTATGACTGAGAACAGACTGACCAGGGACAGATTTGAGCAAACACAACTTTATTTCTTCACCTTGGGGTAAGGGTATGTACACCCACACAGCACAGCGCCCCTGGGCTCATTCCCTCCCCACCCATTGCAGAGAAATAGCTGTATGTTCTTTCACGGCAGACACATTCTTTTATGGTATCAATACATCATTAACACTTCTAGAAAAAATGAGGTTCACCCCCTGGAAGTCTCTGGATTTGTTCATATTTTTCATACAAACTACAAAGCATTTCTCATTTTGCCCAACATATCCATTTGCACGAAAATGTCACAGAGGTGTTTTCAAGAACTACTTATAAGGGAATTACTTCAGTGCATCCCATTTCTGTTCTCGTCTGCTAGTTTCTGGCCTGTTCCAGAAAAAGAGAGAGAGAGAGAGAGAGAGAGAGAGAGAGAGAGAGAAAGAGACATGAACACATTAAAGGATAGGCAACTGAGGTCAGGCCAGCTTGTCTTTTGTGAAAATAAATCATTCAGTCTCGCCCTTATTACAAATGAGAGGGTTTCGAGGTGTCCAGGACTTATTCAAATATGTTTCCAGTTTTTAGAGTTAGAAAGGTGAGAAAAAAAAGTCACATTTCCCAGGAAGACCAGTTGGAGAAGCCAGGCCCTGGGACAGGAGCCCAGCTGGTACACGGAGGAAGCTGAATGGATGGTCCCAAGCCACCGCCCCCCCCCGCCCCCCCCTTCAGCAGCATCGACCTTAACGCCCTCTGTCCCGACACGGCCTTTTGCCCAGGATCGGTCTTCCTGTCCTTTGCAACTATTTTTTGGGCCCATGAAAGTGAGAAGGTTCACAGGGAAAGGAAATGGCTGCTACGGTGTAGTACATACATCACTAAAAACAACAAAAAACCAAGCCAAACCAAACCAAAAACACAACCAAAACTAAAATCCTATGGTTCTGAAAACCACAAACAAAAATGAGCAGGGGTCATGTGGGGGGGGGGGGGGGGGGGGACAAGGGATGGGGCTTCAAACTCTGACCAACCTCTAAC